>NC_091475.1:14688403-15420069 GCF_036971445.1 Narcine bancroftii | reverse complement strand
TGAGGCTAGAGGATAAGATGAGTGGCAATGTATCAAGTTCTATGTGGGGAGCCTAAAGCCCAGCAGTGTGAAAATTTAATTATCCATTTTCAGGTAAATCCCTGCTCAGATCCTGTTTCAACCTGTCTTTTAGCTGCTCCTATTCTCACTTTTCACTCAAACCTTCCTTGTACCCCCCCACCCACCAATGGTCTTCTCCCTTTCCTGCCTCTCCCACCTTCTGTCCAGTACCCCAGCACCTCTTAGTCTCCCTCCAGCCCTTGCTATTTCCCTTTCTGCTTTCATCTCAAAAGGATCCTGACCCAAAACCCTGAATGATCATTTCTACCCATGGATGCTGAATGATCATTTCTACCCATGGATGGATGCTGAATGATCATTTCTACCCATGGATGCTGCATGACCTCCTGAGTGTTCCTTATGAATCAATTACCTTCTGAAATAATTGACTCACACCGAGGGCAGTATGATAGCACTGTCATAGCTTTATTCCTTAGCCTAATGCTTGCAGGGAAGAAACAGTTTTTAAGCCTGAAGGTTGATGCTTACACACTCTTAAACCTTTTCCCTGATGGGAGAAGGGAGGGAGGGAGTGTCTGAACTGTGATGGGTTTTTCGGTATATTCACTGCCTTTCTTGGGCAGCTGGAGATGTAAATGGAGTCCTTGGAGGAGTGGAAAGTTTGCTTTATGTTCTGAGCTGCATTCAGTACCCTTTTGTAGCTTCTTCCGATCTTGAGCTGAGCAGATCCCATACCATGCTGTGATGCATCTGATTGTACCAGTGCAACCTGACGAAACAGTGTCATCCAGTCCATGATGCAGAATAGTGCAAAACATGCGTACATACTTAATACACATATAAACTATACATGTACGCAGTACGTATGGACATATATTAAAATAAATATTCTTAATAAATAGTAGAGATGCGGAGAGATGTTTTAGCAGTAATTCCATCTAATTTTACAGATTCGGCACTGGAACAGGCTCTTCCAGCCCACGAGCCTGTGCTGCCCCAAATAACCCAGGTGACCACCCACCTCTGGAGCACCCAGAGGAAAACCACATAGACACAGGGAGAGCAGACCGACATCACTGGATTTGAACCTGGGTCGCTGGCGCGGTAATAAAGATGTGCTAACTGCTATGTTGACCATGCCATCCAGGTTGTTAAGGGATGGGGGAACAACGAACGTACTTAGACTTCTGAGAAAGTCAAGGAGTTGACGCGCTTTCTTTACCGTCCTGTCAACATACTTGTCCCAGGTCACGTCAATGTATCTCATTGGACATTTATTCTGAAGAACTTGAAGCTATCTACTCTTTCAATTTAGTGCCATTAATGTGGACGTGGATCTGGTCTCTGCTCCCTCTCCTGATGTCAGTGATTATCTCCTTATTGATGTTGGGAGAGAGGTTGCTCGCTTGTCACCAGGCCACTAGTTTTTTCTTGTATTTCATCTCATTGTTATTTGATGCCAGAACCATTACGATGGTAAAGTCGGCTGTCTTGGAGTTGGATCAGTAGTTAGCTGTATAGTCGTAGATGTAGAGGGAATATAGTGGGGAATTGCGTACACTTCAGAGGAGTGTCGGTGTTGATTGTGGTGGTGGAGGGGATGTTCCCCATCCTCACTGATTGTGGTCTGTTTATCAGGATAGGAATGTGTATGAAATGATAAAAGCAAAGCCTTGCACCGGTTTCATCTGTGCTTAACACTTTCAAAATAAAAAATAAATATAGAAATGTGTGGGAGATCAGGAGGAGGTCTGGTTAAGGTTCATTCAAATCTCTTCACATATCCTGCCTGACTCACTGAATGTTTGTTTTCAAAACTACACTGTCAACCACCTTCTGCTTTGGCAACCATTGCCCCTTCTGAATTCCTGGAGCTGAATTTTGTAGGTGTTCTCACCAAATGCCCAATGGTCCTGGAAACTGGAGATGAAGTCTGCTGAGGAGCCTCAGCAATGAGCAGGTCAGAGGACTTTGCAGGTGCTGGCATCTGACTCCCCTTCACTAACTCCCCCACTCTTTCTCAAGGCCGTGTTATCAAGTTCCAGTGACTGATGTTGAGCTGCATTGTGGGTTGTGGAATGATAATGAGTACCTGCGAATCTGGCTTAGATGAGATACTGAAGAATCAGGTGTGGAAAGCATTCCTGTACATTTCTGAACCATAGAACATTACAGTAGAGAAACAGGCCCCTTTGGCAGTTCTAGTCTATGCCAAACAATTTTTCTGCCTAATCCCACTGACCTGCACCCAATCCTTACCTCTTCCAATGAAGAGGTTTACTCTCAGAATGGAGATGAGACTCAAACCTGATGACCACATTACTGTAAGCTGCTTGGAATTGATTTTCTTGCAAATCATTTTCTTTGTAGCTGTTCTTCCAGCAACTTCCTGGACTAATTTCCTTAATCAGCTGTTTCCATTTCCTCCACACTTTAGCAGACTATTTTGTGAGCTAACTGAATTTGCTTCTTTGAGCTAGTTCCCAGCTTGTGCTTGCTAGAGTTATGGTCAATAAATGCTCTGTTCTGTTATGTAGTTCTCAGAACTATTTTCTCACAGAGTGCAGTTTAGTGGAGTGATTTGGCTCTTTCTGAACCAGCTCTTCTTTTCCAAAAGCATTTCAGATTTATTGTCAGAGTACGTACATAACATAACATCACATACAATCCTGAGATTCCTTTTTCCTGTGGGCGTGGCAGACCACTATTAATTGGTAGTGGAAAAGTAAACTGTACGTAGCATTAAACATGTAAACAAACAAATGTAAACAAACTGCAATACAGAGAGAACTAAAAGAAAATCAATAAAGTGTACAAGTTGGAGTCCTTAGATGAGTCTCTGATTGAGTTTCTCATTGAGGAGTCTGATGGTGGAGGGGTAGCAGCTGTTCCTGAACATGGTGTTCTGAGTTTTGTGGCGCCTAGACCTCTTTCCTGATGGCAGCAGTGAGAATAGAACATGTGCTGAGTGGTGAAGGTCTTTGATGATTTCTGCTGCTCTGCGACTGCAGTACTCCCAGTAGATGTGTTCATAGTGGGGAGGGTTTGCTTGTGATGTCTTGGACTGTGTCCACTACCTTTTGGAGGGCTTCATGCTCAGGGGTATTGGTGTTTCCATACCAGACCGTGATGCAGACGGTCAGCACACTTTACACCACACCTCTGTAGAAATTTGCCAGGTTTTCTCATGTCATACTAAACTTCTGCAAACTCCAGAGGAAGTAGAAGCATTAACATTCTTTCTTCACGATGCCATTAGTGTGTTGGGTCCAGGAAAGATCCTTCAAGATAGTGACTCCCAAGAACTTAAATTTGCTCACCTTCTCCACCCCTGATCCCCCAATGACCACTGGATTGTAAACCTCCGGCTTTCCTTTCCTGAAGTCAACAATCAGCTCTTTAGTTTTGGTAACATTGAATGCAAGGCTCTTGTTGGTGCAGCATTCAGCCAAGTTTTCAATCAATCTCCATCCTGTGTGCTGACTCATGCCCTTTCTTTATTTAACCCACTACTGTGATATCATCATGTGATAACATAATAAAAAAGAGTGCTCATTTATTATTGCACTGAGACATTGTTCCATTATATTTAATGATCTATGTTTGGTTCTTGTTGATGGGATAAAATTTATAGGTTTATATTTTAGCATTTTCTACTGCCTTGTGATTTGTTTGTTTAATGTATTAATGTTGGTTCTTGCATACTTCTGAATTTCTTCCTCATACTCTTTATGATACGGTTTGGTATTACACGTCTGTGGTCCTTTATAAACAGCATCTTCCTGCAGCAGTGGTGCACAACATTTGGGTCTAGTGTTCCTAAAAGAGTGGTGAAAATCCTGCATGCCTCTGCTCTCCCATCCCCCCCTTGCATGTGCTGGAAACTTGGTCTCAGTGCTGGTTGCTGATCAATGAGATCCAGTGGAGAACAAGGTTTTTGCTCTGAAAATTGCAAACTGCTCCCAGGTTAAAGCTGTCCAGGTTAAAGCTGTCCAGGTTAAAGCTGTCCAGGTTAAAGCTGTCCAGGTTAAAGCTGCATCCAGGTTAAAGCTGTCCCCAAAGGTGCTGAAAATCTCACTCATTAGAAAAGAATAATCATACTGCTAAAACAAAAAAAAAATGAAAAGAACTAACGATACTATAAAAGCAGAAACTCTGGGAAAGAAAACCAATAATCGTAGTGATCTTAATATTTAAAAAATGATTTTGAATTTGCCAATCTCCGTCAGAACCATTCCTCTCCATTAAGTAAATGGGGCTGTGGAAATTCTGTCAGGTCCACACCATTATAGGTTTAGGACCGGAATTTACAGTGTATCTACTAGGAAACTCTTAAAAAGTTGGAGCCCAGCTCTTGGCCGCTGTCCAGCATTGAAGAGTGATCAAAGTAAATGCATTGAAGACTTGTCACAAAACGTGCGACTTCCTCCCTTGCCCGAGCATCGTGGATTGTGGAGGCGATGTCCTCCATGTAAGTAGATGATGCATGATAAGCAAAATGCTGCAATGCTGGAAAACAAGTGTTGGTATTGCTCAGCAGGTCTGGTAGCATCAGTGGGGGTGACCTTTCATCTGAGGGAGAACTCTCCATAAAGGTTGAGCTCTAAGTATTTTGGAAAAAAAACACCATTTGGCTACCTTGTTGGAGCTCCAAAAGTCTCCTGTTACAGAATAAATAGTTGGAATGCAGTCAGTTTAATCAACAGCATGTTTGAGTAATGCTATTACAATGAAAATAATGAGTTTAATGTGATCAAAGATTTGGAGAAAGGAATGCAAAATGAAACCTGCAGTATGCTTCATTCCTCACTAAATTTACCGTTGTGTAGATGGCCTTTATGATTATATTCCGTTTTGTTTTGCTGTCTATTTTTTTCCAGCTAAACGTGGTCTAACGTTTTCTCATTTACTTGGTCATTTCAGGCAATTTTTCTTCCTGTCCTATTGAATGATTTTGGAGCAGATCAGTTCAGGGTACCCTTCTTCCTTTGTATTTACACTTTGGACTAAACTACCTGCAGAAGCAGGAAAAAAGACTGCAGTAAGAAAAGACAGGATGAAGCATATGGGATCTGATTCTGCCGAATAGATCGGCGTGCAAAGTCAATTTCTCTCGCACATGTCCATGCTTTTCAATATTTTCCTTCTTTGGATTTTAATTTGTCAGCTCACTGTTCTCTGCTTTCTCTTTCAGCTGGCTGTGTTGAAGCAGGAGAGAATGTTACCAATACGACGTACGTCTTTTCCAGGAAAAATCTGAAACGGTAGGGGGCTTGCCTATCATTGAAATGATGGATGTTCACCTGAAACCTGTGACGCAACCCTATAAATACTTCTGTCTTATTTAAAGGCCCATTGCTCACCTGCCTTGCCCTGCCAAGGCAACGTTGGCTGTTCGATGCTGCCCGACGTTCTTTGAGCTAAGGCAACTTAATTCAGAAGGTGAGTTTTCTCGAGCACAAAACATGAACAGACAAGATCTCATTCTGGATAATACAGTCTTGTTATAATTGTTTATTTTTTAGTTATCTCACTGGGTAATTTTCCTCCTTATGCAGTCCAATGCATATTTTATTTTACGGAATGTAATCTGATAATTTTCATTGACTTATAATGCATGTACATGGGGTATTACCAAGTTATTTTACTTATAGCATCACGAGGATTAAAAACTAATTAACAAAAGCACATCACAAATTATTCAGCTCTCCTAATTTTTCAGCATGAGTCTATCTGATATCTCCTGCCCCTTGTTTGGCTTACTAACTTCTTTGCATTAGTACTAGATTTCCCAATATAATCTGTACCAGCTACTCCAAGCAATATCGAATATACATATGAATTGAGAGCAGGAAAAGGTCACTTGCCCCCTTGAAACTGCTTGACTGTCTGATAAGATAATGGCTAAGATGATTGTAACCTTCTCTGCATTACTCTATCTGTAGTAAGCTCTCACTCCTTATCAAGAATCTCTCTACCTCTGTCTTAAAAATATTCAAGGACTTTGCTTCCACCACCCTGAGGAAGAAAATTCCAAAAATTTATAGCCCTCTGAGAACAAAAGCCTTTATCTCATCAGTAAAAAAAAAGTGATTCTCCTATGGACATCTCCACATCCACCCTGACAAAACTTTGGTTCTTGTGTGTTTCAGTCAAACAAAGCCCAAACCTATCGAGACCAATATTTCCTGGCAAGGTCATCTCCCAATCTAGGTATTAGTCATGTGATCCTCTGACCTGCCTCCAATGCAATTACATCCTTTTCAATGAGACCAAAGTTGTATACCCCTGCAAACTATGCAAAAAGCCAGGCAATAAAGTCAAGAACTAATACAATTTTTTGTTTATTCATTTTAAAGGCCCTATTATCAGAACCAGGTATTAGGTGTGGAAAAAAGTGGGTCTTTTTCTTGTACCACATTGGCTAAGAGTTTTCAGCAGTTTCTGTGTTTATCTGTATTTTTTTGAGATGGATAATGGATTTTTATTTGCAGTTTTTACCCCCCCCCCCTCACAAATCTTTCCTTACTTTAAAACTGGAATAATTTATGTTCTCTTTCCTCAACAAAATTTTTAAAATCATATTTTTCATATTCAGATGAGTCGACCAAGAAAATGAACATGTTGAATCTACCATATCGACTGGTATTCGCTGTGGCTTCAGAAGATTCTGTTCTTTTGTATGACACCCAACAGTCGCTACCCTTTGGCTATATTGCAAACATCCATTATCACACCCTGAGTGATATAACGTGGTAAAGAAATGTTTACTGCAGTACTGACATATTTGATTTTTTTGTCGTGTCCTAATGCACATCATGTGATCACAAGGTGTGATTTGTATATGTAAGGATTATCAGATTATTTAATCCCTTTCTCCTATTTTCACAAGTAGGAACAAATACCTGGCCTTCACCTGTCTAACTTGATCAACCTTGATGAAGATTTGTTGCATGTTATTTCCTATGAGCTTCTGCAGTTCTAAACATTTTTGACTATTTAATAATGACTGCATATTCATTTGGTGCCACTTAAAGCTTGCAGATGTTCTATCAGCATTTCCACAATGTTTAAAGACCGACTGCTTATTTGGTTATAAACCCCAAATCATCTTTGCAACTCGTGATTAACTTGGGCTTTATAGCTCTGAATTTTTATCCCTCGTGCTCTGGCTCTGTTACTGTCGTTCAAGCTTGGCTTGATTTCGGTAAACCTACTGGTACTTTATAAAATCTCTTTAAAAACTGTGTTGTAAGAAAATAAGGAAGTCATTAGATCATGAAAAAAATACACAGCTGCTTTTGAATTTTCTGTTGTGCTCAACTTTTGTTGAGGATTCTATGTTCTTGATTGTTTTGTGCAATTGATGGTAATTAATATAATTTCAAAGGAAATTATAATTTTGTTCAGAAAATAAATCTCAGGCATTTTAATGGTAAACTTAGAATATGCTTTGTAAGGTCGGCATGGTTGGCATAACATTTGGCGCAACACCATTACAGCACCAGCAATTGGGACCGGGATTCGAATCCCGCGCTGTTATAAGGAGTTTGTACCTTCTCCCCGTGTCTGTGTGAGTTTTCCATGGAGTCTCTGGTTTCCTCCCACAGTTCAAAATGCACTGGTGGTGAAGGTTAATTGGGTATAAATTGGGTGGTATGGACTCTTGGGCTGAAGTGGCCTGTTACTGTGCTGAATATGTTCACTTGTAGCCACTGAAAACGCAGTGGTAGCTGACGAATGTGAAATAACAACACACGCACAGTTTCAGGTAAATCAGAACTTGTTTACTCGAGTGACGAGCACATTTTTTTAAATCACTGAACCACGCACACCATGTTATTAAGTTATGACACTTTTGGGAGTTTTGTAGTCTACCTATAGTGCTGCTACCTGGCCCCCCCCACCTCCCCCCCGCCCGCCCCAGAACTGGCACTATCATCTGGTAGTTTTTTGGGAGGTCAACCCGTATCGGACTGCTGGCTGTTGAATAAGGGCAGTTTTGTCAACATGGGCAGGTTTGAGCCTGCCAATTATGAATGACAGAGGCTGCCCGGTAGTGTCCAAGATGCAGTTTGACCCTGTATGGTCCCTCGTATGGCACCTGCAAGGGCTGTCCATGTGTTCCTCTACGTATGGACACATATTCAGTTTGTGTACAAAAGAAACATATTTGCCATATGATGATTGCGATACAGGAGATAATTTGCCTTACGGGTATCCCTTAGTCTGCTCAGCAGCTCTTCATCTTTACTGATCCATGTGGAACGAATTCCCATGGGACCACCAAAGGCTCACTGTATACAAACTCTTTTGGAGTTGTCCAAATGCCAAGCAACACCCATCTGTCCAGTTGGGACCGCCAAATGGGCCATTAAGACTGATTTAAGGTGACGATGCAATTGTTCAAATATCCTGTTGGACTGCGGGTGATAGGCGCTTGTATGATGAAGCCTAGAGCCAAACATTCGAGATAAGGCCGTCCATAACGAAGATGTAAATTGATGTGAAGTGATGTGTGCCAGGTAGGCCGAAGCGACCCACCCAGGAATTAAGAAAAGCTCATGCACAAGACTTCATAGAAGCATCGGCCACGGGGATTGCCTCAGGCCATCTCTTAAACCTATCGATCACTGTGAAGATATAGCAGCAGCCTCATTAAACTGGAATTGGTCCCACAATGTCCACATGGACATGATCGAAGAGGCCAGTTACCAGTGGGAAAGGTTTTAGCGGTGTTTTCACATGCTGATGGATTTTGACTTTTTGACAAGCCACACAAGATCTGGCCATTTGCGTGATGTCTTTCTTCAGACAATGCCAAACAAATCTGTCTGAAATCATACGCATGGTTGATCTGATGGATAGATGAGAAAGACCATGTACAGGATCAAAATGCAAAATCTCCACGAAGCTGGAACCACTGGCCGTGGATGTCCTGATGACATGCCGCAAAAGAGCCTCTTGCCGTCAGCATTGATTTGCACATCCTCCCATTGTAGGTTGGTTATCGAGGTGCGATATGACACCTTCTCACTGTCTTGTGCTAGGGCAGCGACGAGAGCCGTGTAGTCAATACCGTGGTCCACAGCTGATACCTCGAACGCAACTGAACGGGAAAGTGCATGTCTTTTCCCGAAACGTGCATTATTCTGGTAGAGAATTCCAAAATTAAGGATAACTGCCGCTGTTGTCGAGCTGACGAGGGCTTTGACACCTTTGAAAATGCGAACGTGGTGTTGTGTCTGCCTTCCAGAAAGTAACAGAAGTGATGAATGGACAAATATATGGCTAGGAGCTCTTTATCAAAGGTGCTGTATTTTTTTTCTCAGCTTCACGGAGGTGACAGCTAAAGAATGCCAAATGCTTCCATTGTCGATCGACATACTTGTGGAGACCGCCTCCTATGGCCACATCAGACATGTCTGTTGAAAGGGTGGTGGCTGTGTTTAGGACTGGATAACTGAGCACAGTTGTTTGAGCTAATATTTCCTTTGTCTTTATGAAAGGATTTGACTTTCATCTGTCCACTGAATAGATTTGGCATCACCAGACAGCAGATAGAACAGAGGCTTCATAACGTGGGCCGCTGCTGGAAGGAATCGATGATAAAAATGAACCTGCCCAAGAACTCTTGCAGACCTTTACCAGTGGTTGTCTGGAATATTCAGTAATGACGTCGATCTTGGAAGATAGTGGAACCTCGCCCTTGTCGGTGATTGTATGGACTGTTGTCCGAAAACACATTTATCTGGATTGGTGGTCAATCCAAATTCTCGCAGACGTCTAAAGAGTGTATGCAGATGATCCATGTGTTCTTCTTTAGTTTTGCTGGTGTCTAATATGTCATCTAGGTAAATTAAGATGTTGTCCATGCCATGCCCTATTGTGTCCATAACTCGCTGAAAGGTCTGAGCTGTATTTTTTAACCCAAAAGGCATACGTAAAAATTTGAATCTGAAAGGGGTAATTATTGCCATTTTTGGGATATTGTTTGGTTCCACTGGCACCTGGTGATATCCGTACACAAAGTCTACTTTTGAAAAGATTTTTGCCCCGTGCAGATACACTGAAAAATCTTGAATGTGGGGAATAGGGTAGCGATCTGGTATAGTGGTATTGTTAATGCATCTATAATCTCCACTCTCCAGTGCGTTTTTGGACTAAATGTAATGGAGATGCCCATGGGCTGTCGAACCTGTGAAAAATTCCCAGCTCTTACATTTTGTGGAATTTTTGTTTAGCTAATTCCAGTTACTCCAGAGGCAAGTGACGTGCCTTAGCATGAATGGGAGGGCCTTTGGTAGAAATACTTCATGTTTCATGGTGGCGGTCGAAAACTGCAGAGTTGTATTTTCAGGAAATTTCTACAAGTCTGGAGAACTTATCAACAGTCTTGCACAGGGCTTGAAGGCATAGTGTAGGAACATACAATTCTGCCAGGCGAATAGTTTGAAAGGTAGAACTATCCACCAGCTGACACCCTTATAAATCAATCATAAACGAATGAGCTCTAAGGAAATCGGCCCTGAGTAGCAGTCGTGACACTGCCGCTATAATAAAAGGCCATGTGTAAATGTTCCGTTCGAACTGATAATGTGTATCAAAACTGGTTACTGGAAAAACACTAACCTCCAATCCTGTGTCCACCAAAAATTTATGTTGGGATAGCTGATCCCATACATAGAGAAGGCTCGTAGATTTTCAGCGAACTGTCGCAGCCATTAACTTTTCCCAGAACACACAGGGTGGCAGGCGCCTATGTGCATTGACTCCCCAATGTTGTTGGTAAAAACACCAGGTGGAAGTGTCGACAGGCTGTCTGCTTGACTTGAGACATTGCCTCGTTATAGGAGCTGGTGTGTTGAGAGCATTGGCTTTGGAAGTAGTGTCAACAACGGAGGTGCTGGGTGCTACAGCTGTGATGCAGTGACTGTCTGAAGACCTTTTGGTGTGTGTGGTTTTTTTTGCCAGCCACAGGACATCTGCCTCTGTAGCTACTGCCCTGGGGACTTCAAAAGAACTCTGTGATAATAATGTCTTCTGGCATCCTCTCCAGGAAGACTGTTCGAATAATCTCTAGCTGTTGGCCAGATGCCAACAAGCATGTCATCCATTAGTTCGGACGGGGTGCAGTCACCCAAATCCTCCATATGTAACAGTCTGGCGGCCCTCTCTCTGTGGGACATGCCGTAAATTCATAGCAGGAGCACTTTTAGGGTAGCTCCGCTAAATTGCACAGGTCATTACCAACTTGCTTGGCAGTTGGTCCAAGGCACTGACGAAGTGATAATAGCAAGTCACGTCCACCTCAATCTTCCTGAAGTGAAATTTTGCCTCAGCCTGTTGAACCATAGCTTTGGTTCCACCAACCAGAAGGGATGTTGCTTAACAGCAACAGATGCAGTATCCATATGGACCAAAAGCTCGTTTTAGAACCTGTTGGGGGTCATCATTTGTAGCCACTGAAAATGTAGTGGTGGCTGATGAACGTGAAATAATGACACACACAAATGCAGGTAAATCAGAACTCGTTTACTCAAGTCACGTGCATATTCTTTTAAAACAATGAATCACACGCTGCATGTCATGATGTCCCATGCTGATTCTCTGGACTTCTGGGAGTTGTCGTCTATAGCACCGCTACACATTTCTTTATAGACATAGCTTGAACTTGTAGAAAAACACAAAAGCTGCAGATGCTGGAATCTTGAGCAAACAAAGAATAGCTGGAGGAACTCAACAAGTCAGACAGTATCCATGGATAGAAATGGTCGCTCAGTGTTTCAGGATTGCACCTTTTCTTAAGACTCTTAATATAGGGTACAGTTTGGAAATGTTGACGACCATTTCTGGCCATGGATGCTGTCTGACCTGCTGAGTTCCTCCAACTATTTAGTTTGCCTAAAATTGTATGCTTCCCAATAAACTTGCATTAGTCTTGATGAAATGTTGACTGACCGTTTCTCTTCATAGATACTGCTTGAACTATTGAGTCCCTCTAGCTTCTCTTTGGTCAAGATCCCAGCATCTATAGTTTCAGTGTTTCTCGAATTTGTGTTCATATTTGAATATTGTAACCAGCCTCAGTAGTAAATATTCTAACCCACATTAGACAGTGCACCATATGCCGTGTTGGAAGTGCAGGCCGTCTCCTTCAAGAAACTCGTTACCCTTGGGTGACGTGCTGCAGGGTTTTAGTCACTGTGTAAGTCCACCCCTACATCTATTATATTTTAAATTCAGATAGACACCATAGTAACAGGCCCATGAGCACATGCCACTCAATTAACTTCAAACCCCCAGTGCGTTTTGAACGGTGGGAAGAAACTGAGCTCTTGGAGAAAATCCAGTGCCACCCCAGTGGTGAAAATTGCTAGAAGGTGGAGAGTGAATCCTGTGCCTCATCACTAATGTTTCAGCTCCCAAAACCATGTGCTGTTACACTATGTGCTCCCCACTCTCTTGAGGCAAGTGAATTTGGAAATTTAATGGAGAATTTCAGAATAAAACTACTCTAAAGACTAATTTGGATCATAGAGTTCTACAGTACAGAAACAGACCCTTCAGCCCAACTAGTCCATGCTGACCAAGCTGGTCCCCATTTGCCTGTGTTCAGCCTGTATCCCTCTAAACATTTCCTATCCATGTTCCTGTCTAAATATTTAAATGTAACAATTGTTCTGCCCCTGGCAGTTTATTCAACACACCTACCAGCCTCAGGGTGAAGAAAATGCCCCTTCAATAAATACTGGGGTTGTAGGTCAATCGAGAATAATTGGGCAGCATAGGCTCATGGGGCAGAAGGGCCTGTTACAGTGCTGTACTTCTAAAATTAAATTTAAAAAGTAAATCTTTTCCCTCTCACTTTAAATCTTTGCTCTCTAGTTTTTGACTCTCCTACCCTGGAACAAAGGCTTTTGGCCTTACCTGTGTACCTCATGATTGTATAACTCATCTATATAGTCCCCCTCTTTAGCCTCCTTTGCTCCAGGGAAAATTGTCCTAACTTATCTAGCCTCTCCTTATAATTCAAGCCTTCCAGTCTTAGTAATGTTCCTGCAAATCTTTTCAGTACCTTCTCCATCTTTTTTGTTTTTTTCAGTCAACACAAAACTATTTATTTGAGCTTTATATTCATCTCATCCCGGGCTCCACAGGACAGGGTGGTGACATCACTATGGATTTGCCACCGATCCGAGGAGCTGGCAGGTTTAACTTTTTTTTTTTTTTAAATTTTTTATTTTTCACACCATAAATCACAATAGCCATGATATACACTTTTTCTTTTCCACACATTTACAGTGAGTACCTTCTCCATCTTAATGTTATCTTTTCAACAGTTGGGTGATGAATACAGTGCCCACTACTCCCAAGTGTCATCTCACCAACATCTTGTACTGTTGTAACATGTCAACCCTGGGGTCATGTGTCTGGGTGTATGTTTATTTTGTGAATTTCTATCAAGTTAATATTGTTAACATAAGTTTCCCATCTGTTCCCTCTTCCACCCTCCTTGTACTTCTTCAGAAGGGACAGCCTGCTAACATAACTTTCAAATTCATTTAACTAGGTCAAGAGATGGGACCTACCTCACCATATCATCCACAGACGGGTACTGCTCCTTCATCACATTTGGGAAAAGTGAGCTGGGCATACCTCTGAAAGAAAAGCCAGTGCTGTCTGTGCAAACTCCTGGCAATGTGGAGAGGAAAACGAAGAAGGGACAAGCAAGCAGGATGACTCCTCAAACTCCAAAGCAGACAGAGTGCAG
This sequence comes from Narcine bancroftii, assembly GCF_036971445.1. Classification (NCBI taxonomy): domain Eukaryota; kingdom Metazoa; phylum Chordata; class Chondrichthyes; order Torpediniformes; family Narcinidae; genus Narcine; species Narcine bancroftii. The sequence goes on along the minus strand of NC_091475.1, from coordinate 15,406,274 downwards.
TACGACCAATAGGAATGCGGAGCAAAGTGACGGAAGAACCCCTGCTCAGCTGAAGACGCCCAATGCAGCTGCAAAAGTATCTCCCAGTGCTTCTCTTGCTGCCAAAACTTCCCCAACCTCAGTGGATACAAAATCTCCACAGTCTGCCACACAGGGTAGCAAGAGCTCGCAATCCAGGAGGATCACATTGAACACATTAGAAGCTTGGAGTAAACCCAGGAACAGCCTGGGGCCCAGGTAAAGCTGAACCCTGCCTGTGCTGACATTTTACATTGCTCATGTAGTTCCCTTGCCTCTATTTTCAAATGCTCACTCATAGATTTCCAGCAGATGAAAGGTAACATGTACATATGCAAAAAAAAAAGGTGCTGGAAAGGTGAAATAATAATAGAAATGCTGGCAGTCCTCTGTAGGACTGTAATCCTTGTAGAGAGCGAGAAACAGTTTACATTTTGGATTCATTAGCTTTCAGCGTACTGTGTTCAATTCCCATTTCCTAATGGTAGGAACAAGGGAAGCCAAGGCTTGTAATGTGGAGGTACTCCCAACTCTACAGGTGGAATGAGATTTGAAAATTCCATTTTTTTTTCATGGCTGGTCTAATAGGCAGATTTAATTCCATGGTTTTGTGTCTTATTCACCAGGTTAGACAGTTCTAGAACTAGAGGGGAAAGTCTGTAAATGCTGGGATCAAGTGCAAAGCACAAAAAGCGAGAGAAACTCAGCAGGTCACACATTACCCATAGGAAGTAAAAGGGAACCAATGTTTCGAGCCCAGCCCTTCATCAGGCATCTGGTAAAACTGGTGCAAGTCTCAATACAAAGGTGAGGAGAGGAAATGTGGGAGGGAGAGGGAAGAGAACAGGCTTTCAGGTAAGACTTTCGACAAAAGGACAGACATATCTGTGAGTCCCATGACTATGTCTTTGACTTGGAGAAAGTGGGAGGGGCCAAAAAAGAAGTTATTAAGGGGAGTAGATTCTGCCAGGGGAAGGGCATTGGTTTAAGTTGGAAGGGGAGAGATTTAAGAGGTGTATAACTTTTTCCCAGAAAGTGGTCCTCATTTGGAATGAGAAGCAGGTACAGTTACAACATTCAAAAGAATATTTGAACAGATCATTGATGGGAAGGCTTTGGAAGGACAAGGGCCAAATGGAGGCAAATGTAAGAAACCCAATGTGGTCAGCATGGGCAAGTTTATCCAAAGTGCCTGTTCCGTGCTGTGACCCCAGTGGGCTGGTTTTGTTCCTGCTGACCACTTGTGTTGGTATTGAAGGAATATATATACATGCAGGGAAGTTCACTGAAGTTGAAGATCAGCCGTAAGTGTATGGAACAGTGGATCAGACAGAGGGCGGAGTTGCTTACTACTGCTAGTTATGTTCACGCTAAACGTTGAGGCTGCTGGAAGGAGGTGACGACCGTGAAGTTTTCAGTAAGAGCACAAATCCAAAATGGTGCCATGAGCGGCAACTACTTGGATAGCACGCAAAACTTAAGATTTGCTCCGCAATGGTACACATGCCAAAAAAACAATAAATCGGAATCTACCAGAGATCAAGAGTGTGCTACCATCCACCATTGACCTTTGAGATGGTCACTGGCTCTTGATCAACTCTGTGCCACCCACACATGCAGAGCAAATGATGCAGAGACTGCCCCTTGCTGTTCCTTGGGAAGAGGATTGCAGGATTCCATGCCACAGGCAGCAGCCTGTGTGTTGGCTCAACAGTGCCCTCCATAATGTTTGAGACAGACACTTTTTTTCCTTTATTTGCCCCTGTGCTCCACAGTTTTAAATTTATAATCAAGCAATTCACATGTCGTTAAAGTGCACATTCCAGATTTTATTCCAGGTTATTTGTACACATTTTGGTTTGACCATGTAGAAATTGCAGCCCTCATTTGAGGGCACCATAATATTTGGGACATTTGGCTTCACAGGTGTTTGTGATTACTCCGGTATGTTTAATTGCCTTATTGGTGCAGGTCTAAGAGAGCTCAGCTTGCTTTACAGCTTTTGATTACCTTTGGAGTCTGTAGTTGCCATTTTTCAATACAAGGACCAGAATTATACCAAAGAAAGTCAAAGAAGCCATTATGAGGCTGAAAAAGAAGAATTAAACTGTGAGAAGTTGCCCAAACCTTAGGATTACCAAAATCAACAGTTGGAACATCATTAGGAAGAAAGAGCGTACTGGTGAGCTCAGTAATCTCAAAGAGACTGGAATGCCAAAGAAGATCTTCACTGCTGATGAAGAAAAATCCCCAAACTATCCTACAAGTCAGAAACACTCTTCAGGAGACCAGTGTGGATATGTGAATGACTACTCTCTGCAAAAGACTTCATGGAAAGACATACAGAGGCTGCATTGCAAGATGCAAACCACTTGTTAGCCACAGAATGGATGGCCAGATTATATTTGGCTAAGAACTATTTTGCAGAGCAGCAGACTTCTGTAAAAAAAAAGTCTTGTGGGCAGATGAAACCAAGATTAACCTGTATCAGAGTGATGGCAAGAGCCAAGTGTGGAGGCTTAAAGGAACTGCCCAAGATCCAAAGCCATAGTTTGCATCTTGCAGTGTAGCCTCAGTATTTCTTTCAATGAAGTTATCCACGGACAGTAGTCATTAACATAGCCGCACCTGTCTCCTGAAGAGTGTTTCTGATCTGTTGGACATGCGTTTGAGGATTTTTCTTCATTATGATGAGAATTCTATCATTAGTGGAGGTCTTCCTTGGAATACCAGACCCTTTGTCATTACTGTGCTCATCATAACATAACATAACATAACAATTACAGCACGGAAACAGGCCATTAGGCCCTTCCAGTCCGCACCGAACCAAACACCCCTTTCTAGTCCCACCTCCCTGCACAATGCCCATAACCCTCCATCTTCTTCTCATCCATATACCCGTCCAACCTTTTCTTAAATAATACAATTGACTCCGCCGCCACTATTTCTCCCGGAAGCTCATTCCACCCGGCTACCACTCTCTGAGTAAAGAAGTTCCCCCTCATGTTACCTCTAAGCCTCTGCCCCTTAATTCTTAACTCATGTCCTCTTGTTTTAATCTTTCTTCTTAATGAGGTTCCAAATATTATTTTGGTAATTCTAAGGAATGGGCAATGTCTCTTACTGTTTTATTCTTGTTTATCAACTTCTTAATGGCTTCCATGACTTTCACTGGCACAAACTCTGGTCCTCATGTTGAAAAATGGCAACTGCAGACTCCAAAGGTAATCAAAAGTTCTCTTGGACCTGCACCAATGAGGCAATTAAACATACCTGAGTAATCGCAAACACCTGTGAAGCCAAATGTCTCAAACATGGCGCCCTGAAATGAGGGGACGATGTATAAAAAGTGCTGTAATTTCTACATGGTCAAACCAAAATGTTTACAACTAACTAAATAAAATCCGGAATGTGCACTTTAATGACATGTGAATTGCTTGATTACAAATTTAAAACTGTGGAGCACAGGGGCAAATAAAGGAAAAAAGTGTCTTTGTCCTGAACATTATGGAGGGCACTGTATATTGGCATAAATAGGATGTAGCAAAGGCACTGTGAAATCTTATTATCATGAATGTGTTTCACAAATAATAGATTGAAGGGTGACAGCTGTAAAGAACAACTGTTTCAAGTTCAGGGTTATTATGTGCATTTAATGATCGACTCCGGGGTATCTTGTGCTTTTTAGTTGGTTGGAAAAGTGCTAAGCCTTCATTATATATACCTTATGTCACAGAAACATCTGGGTTCCTTCTCTGCAACCTGATACCATTATCTCTTTAACCAACTGTCTTGCAGTAAAGTAAGTTTTTTCATGTAACCAGTGATTCAAGATTGCTTTATTGTCATGCAATATTAAACAAAATCTCCTTCTTCCTGTGGTAAAGCAAAGACTCACCATTAGAGTCAATGGCACACCTTGCAGTAAGAGAGAAAGAGAATCAAAAGAGAGTCCCTTCGGAGTCACTGAGTGCCTGTGAATTCGCCTCCAGCACTGCCGCATCCTCTGCAGCCGCACAGACTCCTGTTTGATCCATTGGCACCCTGAGCTCCAGATCCAAATCTCCGATATGATCTGGAAGCCTTAAGTGACCGAGGCCCTTCGGGAGCCCTCCTTGCCCTCAGCACCCTCTCGAATCTTGACTCCACTTGCCATCCTAAGCTACTGAATAACTTTTGCCAATCATCAAAAAAAGTCAGTGGAAATGTTATCAGATAGTTATTAACTTTAAAATCTTAAACAATGCACAAATATTCTGGGGGATATCAGCAGGTCACGCAGCATCCAGAGGAAGTAAAAGATGACCATTTTGGGCCTGATTCCTGATGAAAGGTTCAGACCCAAAACTTTGCTTCCTCTGGATGCTGCATGACCCGCTGGGTTTCTCCAGCACTTTTGTGTGTGGCACTTGATTCCAACATCTGCAGTTTTTTTTTTACATTTAACCACATAAACATTATTTTCAGTTTTAGTGTTCAAAGAATTGGTAGTTCTGGTGGATTAATTTTAAAAAAGGATATTAAAATGTTACCTTAATTTACTATCAGTTTATGCTTTTAATGTTACAGTGAGATCAGAACTATTAATTAGTTGATGAGATTTGTGTATGAAAAAACTTTATCCATCCACAGAATTGATCATACTGGACAGTCAATTAAAATTTTATTTTAAGTTTTGCATTTTAATTTGGAGATACAGTACAGCAATGGGCATTCCATCTCATGATCCTTTGCCTCCCAAATACACCCATGTGACAAATTAACCTTATATCTTTGGAATGTGGGAGTAAACCCACACAGATAAGGGGAGAATGTTGAAGCTCCCTACTGACAGCGACAGATTCAAACCTGGGTCACCAGCCTTGTAATTGCATGCTAACTGTGTGGTGGGGAGAAACACCTTGGACAGTGCAGAGCAGGCCGCAGTGCAGTGACAACTTGCCCCACATTCTGGTCCTCTTAGCTGGTGGGAAATGAAGCCACTGGTGCACCATTTTGTGAATTTCATCTCTCCTGTATGTGAGAATGAAAATATAAAAACTGCAGAAATGAAGACCAGAAATGCTCGGGAGTTCAAGCAGCATCTATGGAAATGTAGAGAGTTACCATTCCATGTTGTGGTCCTTTCATCAGGACTATGAAAATGAGAAAGTGGTGTAAATCCTGCCCTCACCTTCTATCCTGTTCATCCTTTTCCCACCCTCAATGCCACTTCAAGACATTTTGTTTTCTCATGTTCCCGATTCTGATGAAAAAGGTTATTTGACCTGATTCTCCTTCCACAAATGCTGCCTGAATTGCTGAATATTTATGCCACCTTCTTTGTGCACACTCAACTCTACGAGTAAGCTGTGAGTATCAGCAATAATACACCAGAAGTTGTGTGTCTGCTCAGTGTAAAGTCTTTTATGTTTTTCTAGGCGAATCTCACTCACCCCTGTGAACCCCAGCTGTTCCCAAGAGACCTCAATTCCAGCAGTAACCCAGGCAGAACACAGTGAGTATTTGATTTGCATCAGATTGAACTTGAGTGTTCATCAGTTGAAGTTTGACAAGTGTTCCTAAATAAAGTTAAGGGTGACTGCTCCAGGATTTCCTGGCAGTGGAGAGGCACCTGTTCTCAGCATTCAACTACTCATCAAGGCTGAGAAGATAGGAGAATTTACAGTACAGTACACAAGTACAGTGTATAGATCTACCAAAATGTGCTGCACCCAAACATTTATTTAAAATATGCAACTATAGTATAAATTAAATTGCCACAATATCCAAGAAAGAGAAAGGGACAATAAATATAAAATTTAAATTTAGAAACACAGCACGGTAACAGGCCCTTTCAGCCCATGCGCCATGCCACCCTTTTACACCCACTTGTCTTACACCCCCAGTACGTTTTTGAACAGTGGCAGGAAACTGGAGCACTTGGAGGAAACCCATGCAGACAAGGGGACAATGTACAAATTCCTTACAGATAGTGCAGGATTTTAACCCTGGTGCCAGTCGCTGGTGCTGTAACAGCGTTTCGCTAACCGCTATTCTAACTGCGCCACCCTATATATTAAAAAATAGATAACTAAACATTTGCATATGCAGTTATTACAAGAGAAAAAGTTTTTTTTAGTAGTACAAACAGATCTCATTGTGGTCCCAGAGTAGTTTATATCATGGTAAGGGTACCATGAGCCAAATAAATTGCAGAAAAAAAACCTTGAATCTAGAAGTGTTGGACATCAGGTTTCTGTACCTTTTACCTGAAGATAGCATTGAGAAGTGGTTGTGACCAGGGTGACGGAGGTCCGTTATGATGTTGGCTGTCACCTCATATGGATGTCAGGTCGTACAGTATACTGGACTCGGTTACATTTGCCACTTTCTTCAGCCTTTTGCATTCCTGGGGTCTTGATCCTGTGGATTTCTCTGGCACCAGCCTCCATATCGAAGAATCCAGTCATGTGGTAGAGCCAGGATGTCCCTTCACATAAATGCAGGAAAAACATTGCCAGCTAAACTATACCTAGTGCCTTTTGAAACCATCACAAAACAATTCAGAAAATTATGAATAAAGAATCATGTTTAATTAAAAATATTTGCTCATTTAATTAATTCTTAAATACAATTATAGAAATGACCTGACACAGGCAAGGCTTCTGTCTATTGCAATATACCTGTCCTGAAGGATTGGATGTTTCCACCAAAAATGTCAATAAAACATGTGAGTCAAGAATCTCTGAATGGATTCAAGTAAAAATATTCTGAATGAACCATATACTAGTAAAATGATGTCATCTCTGCTCCCTACCAACTGATCTATCTATAACTCTGGACTTTTATACTGATACTTGGTGTACTAGGTATGGGACGTCCAGCTGGACTGCTTGCAAAACAAATATCCCCACTGACAATAAACTTGAACCTTTCAACTTCTCAGGCACTGAAAACTTTGTATCTGCAGATAAGGCTTCATTAGTGCTGAGTTCTCTAGATTTGTTTCCTAAGATGGTGCAATTGCATTTTTGTCTGGAGTTGAGTTAATTTGCTATGGAGGCATTGTAACCAAGTTGTTGGTTAGTTGGTCAAACCTGCACTTGAAAATTAAACACCAGATAATGTTTTTATGTGCTTCAGAGAGACCCTCTCCATCAAGCGATCCTTCATGCAAGACACCAGATGCAAAACGTCCCAGAATTGAGGACAATCTGGATCAAAGTCCCACCACTGTGGATGATGTCTGCAAAATGAACAGTGCACAATCAGATAAAAAGTGAACGTTGCTCTGATAATTTTTTCAAACCTGTATTTTTATAAAACTTTGCAATGTGATCCATTTTGCTGTGGCTTTTAATATACATAACAAATAGGAAAGTGCATATTAATTTTCTGGTAGTTATGGGTTTGAATATGTCTAACTGTCCTTTTAGTGTAAGTGGTAATGGGCTGGCTTTGAAGAGTGAACAGACCAATTTTACTCACTATGCAAAGTATTAAATTATGCTGGAGAGAATTAAAATCTTGTGCTGTTAATATGCAGATAGAAAGACCTACTTGAAATTCCCATTCTCAAAAAGAAAAAGTGACTTTCAAGATTCCTTTTATAGTCACGTTAGAAATGTAATATACATGACATACTTCAACTTTTGTCTGCCATCAGACAAAGAATTGGCCATCGCCCCGAACAATAAGAGAAAGGGAGGCAGAAGAGTCCCTTCAGAGATACTAAATGCCCGTGGATTCGCTTCTAGCGCTCCTGCAGCCTTTGTAGCCGCAGTTTCCTGTTCAATCCATTGGCAACCCGAGTTCCAGATCCAAACCTCTAATTCAACCAGGAAGCCTCAATGCCCGAGGCCCTTTGGGAGCCATTCTTGTCTCAGTGCCCTCTCGAATCCTGGCTCCACTTGTCCACTTACCATCCTGTCAGATTCTGCACAAGCTACTGAATAACTTTTGCCAATCGTAAAAAAAGTCAGTGGAGGTGTTATCGGATAGTTATTACCTTTAAAATCTTAAACAATACAGTAATGCAATGCACAAATAGGCTGAAGAAAATCAATAGGTCACGTAGCATCCATAGGAAGTAAAAGGCAACCATTTTAGGCCTGATTCCTGATGAAGGATTCAGACCCAAAAAGGGTGGCATGGTTGACGAAGCAGTTAGCACAACACCTTTACAGCGCCAGCAATTCGGACTGGGGCTCGAATCCTGTGCTGTCTTTAAGGAGTTTATACGTTCTCCCTGTGTCTTACCTGGAGATTTCTGTTTCTTACCACCGTTCAAAACATATTGGGAGTTGCAGGTTAATTGGGTGTAAATCGGGCGGCACGAACTTGAGAGCTCCTGTTACTGTGCTGTATGTCGAAATTTAAAATTAAAAAAAAATTGGTTACCTTTTACTTCCTATGGATGCTGAGTGACCTGAGTTACTCCAGTACTTTTGTGCATTGCATTTATGCAGATATTTTTGTTTAACTTCATATTCACATTATTTGCAACTTTATATTCAAAGAATTATTAGTTTTTGTGATTTAATTTAAAAACAGGATATTAAAAAGTCACCCTAATTTACATTGGCTTACTTGTTTTTGAAGTTATAGTGATATCAGAGATCATAATTGATTACTTGATGAGATTTATGTATGAAAATCCATCCACAAAATTGATTGTACTAGACAGTCAATTAAATTTTTAAGTTTTGCTTTTTAATTTAGAGATTCAGCTTAGCAACAGGCCCTTCTATCTCATGAACCCACGCCTCCCAAATACACCCATGTGTATTTGGAATGAGGGAGTAAACCCATGCAAACGAGAACCTTAAAGCTCCTTACCCTCAGCAGCAAATTCAAACCTGGTTCGCTGGCACTGTAATTGTGTTGCGTTAAGCACCATGCTAACTGTGTGATGGGGAGAAACACCTTTGACAGTACAGAGCAGGCCACAGTGCAGTGACAACTTGCCCCATGTTTTCTGGTCCTCTTAGCTGGTGGGAAATGAAGTCACTGGGGCACTATTTTGTGAATTTCATCTCTGTCCTGTCTATGAGAATGAAAATATAAAATCTGCAGATGCCAGAAATCTGAAATGAAAACCAGAAATACTCGGCAGTTCAAGCAGCATCTATGGAAATGTAGAGAGTTACCATTCCATGTTGTAGTCCTTTCATCAGGACTATGAAAATGAGAGTGGTTGTAAATACTGACCTCACTTTCTAGCTTGTCCATCCTTTTCCAACCCCCTCTGCAACTTAAAACCAATTTGTTTTCTCACATTCCAGATTCTGATGAAAAAGCTCATTTGACCTGACACATTGTCTCTGATTCTCTTTCCACAGACGCAGCCTGTATTGCTGAGTATTTACGCCACCTTCTTTGTGCACACTCATCTCTGCAGTGAGCAACAGCAAATATTGCTCTAGAAGTTGTGTGTTTTCTGTGTATATCCTGATCTGTCATTCTGGAGATGCCTAGTGTAAACCCTTTCCTGTTTTTCTAGGCGAATCTCACTCACCCCTGTGAACCCCAGCTGTTCCCAAGAGACCTCAATTCCAGGAGTAACCCAGGCAGAACACAGTGAGTATTTGATTTGCATCAGATTGAACTTGAGTGTTCATCAGTTGAAGTTTGACAAGTGTTCCTAAATAAAGTTAGGGGTGACTGCTCCAGGAATTCCTGGCAATGGAGAGGCACCTGTTCTCAGCACTCAACTACTTATCAAGGCTGAGATGATATGAGAAGTTATTGTACAGGGTAGATCCTCCAAAATTTTTGCTTTCTGCAACCAAACAGATATTTAATTTATGAATTAAATTGCCACAATATCCAAGAAAGAAAAAGGGACAATAAATATAAAAGGGTAGATTAGGTAAATATTGGCAGGTGCAGTTACAAGAAAAAAGAGATTTTGTTTTAATAGTACAGACAGATCTCATGGTGATCCAGGTATGAGGAGGTTCAAGAGCCAGGTAACTTGGAGAAAAAAATCTTCTCGAATCTAGAAGGGCTGGAGATCAGGTTTCTGTACCTTTTACCCGAAGGTAACAGCGAGAAGTGGTTGTGACCAGGGTGATGGGGGTCCTTTAGGATGTTGGTTGCCGCCTTAAGTCAATGCCTTATGTGAATGTCATCACTGTATGGGAGGTCATGCAGTGTAATGGACTTGGTTATGTTTGCCACTTTCTGCAACCTTTTGTGTTTCTGGGCTCTTGATGGTGCACTTGTGTGGATTCCTCTGGTACTGGCCTCCATATTGAAGAATCCAGTCATGTGGTAGAATCAGGCTAATCCCCTTCACAGAAATTAAGGAAAACAATTGCCAGCTAATCTATTAATCATCGCAAAACAACGCTTTTAACATTCAGAAACATTAAGAAGAATGACTCAAAGAATTAAAAGTTAAAGCACATGTTTATTTAAAAGATTTGCTACTTTAATTCTTAAATAAAATTATAAAATGATGTGACACAGGCAAGGCTTCTGTTGCAATATAGTTGTCCAGAAGGATTGGATAAACATCCAAAAAAAGTTAATAAAATATGTGAGTCAAGAATCTCTGTGTGGATTCAAGTAAAAATATCCTGAATTAACCACATGCTATTAAAATGATGTCACCTGTGCTCCCTACCAACTGATCAATCAATAACTCTGCACTTCTAAATTGTCTTACTTGCTGTGCTAGATATGGGATGTCCAACTGGACTTCTTGCAAAACAAACATCCCCACTGCATCTTGGTGACAATAAACTTCAACCTTGCAACTTATCTGGCACTGAAGCCTTTCTCTCTCCAGGTAAGGCTTCATTAGTACTAATTTCCATTTGTTTCCTAAAATGGTTCAGTTGCATTTTTATATGGGGTTGAGTTAATTACTACAGAGGCATTGTAACCAAATTGTGTTCTGGCCTTAATCTGACACCTGCCTATGGCCAGTTGGTCAAACTTGCACTTGACAATTAAAACATCAAAGAATGTTTTTAAATGCTTCAGAGAGACCCTCTCTATCAAGCATTCCTTCATGCAAGTCTCCAGATGCAGAAGACCCCAGAACAGAGGACAATTTGGATCAAGGTCCCATCATTTTTGATGACTTGAAAGTGGATGACATCTGCGCCAAGAACAGTGCACAATCAGATAAAAAGTGAATATTGCTCTTATAATTTTTTTTAAATGTATTTTTATAAAACTTTGTAATGTGATCTGCTTTTGTGTGGCATTTCAATGTACATAACAAACAGGAAATTGCATATTAATTTTCTGCTACTTGTAGGTTTAAATATATCTAATTGTCCTTTCAGTGTGACTGGTAATAGTCTGGCTCTGAAAGTGAACAGTCCACTTTTAATCATTGTAAAAGAATTAATTATTCTAGAAAAAAATAAAATCTTTTGCTGTTAATATGCTAATAGCAATATTAATTTGAAATTCTCATTTTATAAAAGAAAAGGTTTCACTGGTTCAAGGATAGGAATGGACCCGAGTTTCTTCCAGTTAGGAAGATCACAGCTGATCTTTCCCTTGATCCCCACAATATCTAAAATATCCATCAACCCTCATCTTCAGTTGCACTCCGCAACTGATTCTCATCTGTTCTTGATTAGCTGGTGCCAAATTTTGAATTGATTCTGGTTGTAGACCCCTCAGCCAGAGAAAACATCCTCACGTCTGGTCTGTCACTCCCTTTTAGAAATCAGGGAGGTTGAGCCTCATTCTTTTAAACTATAAATCCAGTCTGCTTAATATTTCCTCATATGGCAAGGTGGCCATCCTAGCAATCATTTTTTTGTTGAGCTTGTCCTTTCTTGCAACCTGGACTCATTGTTCCAGATGTGGTCTTTGTTTACTTTCAGTGAGTCATTGTACCTCCAAGCACCAGTGCTTCGATCTCTTTTTTTTAGAAAATTCTACCCGTGGTGGACTTTGTATTTTTTCCCCACATTATGTTCTGTGTCTGATCCCCTCACCCAATTAGTTGACCTCATCATATTATCTTCCCTGTATTCTTCCCCCAGCCTATGATGCAACCTCATATTTGGATATGTTGATGAAAATTAGATGAGCCATACTCTTCGTGAATGGACGTCGAGGCTCTTTGGCCTATTCTGACTCCGATTAAACTCTTAATTGTTTGCTACGCACGATTATCAGTTCACTTCATCCCATCATGATAAAAGGGCGGGGGGGGGGGGTTGGCGATGAGGCTAAAATTGGATCCCTCTACCAGGAGACAACTTGACTGCTGATGCAACATTCTTTTTTTTTAAATTTTTTTATTTATTTTTTTTTAATTATTTTTTTATTTTTTATTTTTTTTGTAATGCAACATTCTGATATGATTTGATTCAACAGTATAAATTCCTTTAGTGTCTTTCATGTAAAATAATCTAAACTGTTTTGCAAGATTATTTAGGAGGGAATTACCAAACATTTGTCCAGGGACAGAAGAGGAGAAAGCCAGGAAGGAATCCCATTGGTTGAAATTTGGCAAATAAAGGCAGTGGTTGAAGATATCAGCGAGGATATCTCATTAATTATTGTACATGCTCTGAAATTTGAAGGGAGAAAGAGTTGTGGGGAAGGGGAAATCCGGACACAGCGACAGAGGATAATTGAATATTTGAAATGAGGAAGATGCGAGCTTGAATGTAAACAGATGAAGGAACTTGGAATATGGAATCGATGCTGAGAACACACAGAACATAAACCAAACATGCACCTTTTCTGCCATGTCCAAGCAAAAAAAAAAGTGATCGTTCTCAGTGCAGATTGTAGATTCACTTTCAATAAGACTGAATGGATATGTCAGATTTACTTCCTGCACTGGCTTCAAGTATCCACAGCAGGTAGTTTTGGCTTTGATGATCGCCATCACCCATTGTACATACTTTTGATCAACAAGTGCAAAATGGATTGAAAATCAGCAACATTTGGCTAAATGACATAACTATAAGACCATAAGGTATAGAAGCTGAAATAGGCCAATTGGCCCATTGAGTCTGTTCTGCCATTCCATTATGATCTGTTGCAAAACCAAATCCAGTGCGATAGAAGGCAGCAAAGCTTCACTCCCAGATGAACTCAATGCCTTCTGCACACAATTTGACCATCAGAACAAGGAAGAACCACTATGCACCCCGTGTGCCCTGATGATCCTCTAGCATCAGTATCTGAGGATGACATGCAGGTTGCCTTCAGGAGAGGGAATCCAAGGAAAGCATCCGGTCTGGACGGAGTACTGGCTGAGTAATGAAAACCTCTGCTGACCAACTTGCCAGTGTATTCACGGATATCTTCAACATTTCACTCCGGCAGGGCGTGGTACCCACCTGTTTCAAACAGGCCTCCATCGTACTTGTACCTAAGAAGAGTGTGGTAACCTGCTGAAATGACTACCAACCAGCGGCACTCACATCCACAGTGATGAAGTGTTTTGAGACGCTGGTGTTGAGGCATATCAGCTCCTGTCTGAGTGGTGGCATGGATCCATTTCAATTTGCCTATCTCAGCACCAGGTCCACAACAGATGCCCTCTCACTGGGTCTGCACAAAGCGCTGGAACACCTGGACAGCAAAGGCACATACATCAGGATGCTCTTTATTGACTACAGTTTGCCATTCAACACCATCATCCCCTCAAAACTGATCAGAAAACTCCCAAAACCTTGGCCTCAAAGTCCCACTGTGTAAGTGGATCCTAGTTTTCCTCACCTCCAGACCACAATCAGTGAGGATTGGTCACAACGCCTCCTCCATAATCTCCATCAACACGGGAGCATCACTCGGTTGCATGCTTAGCCCCCTGTTCTACTCACTTTACATCTAATATTGTGTGACTCCATACAACAGATACTGCATGACAATATTTTCTGTATTGCAGTCAGTTTGTTTACATTTCCCTCTTTTGTATATGTATCTTGAGTACAGTGTTTTGCACTACCAATAAGTAGAAATTGTGCTGCACCTGCAAGAAAAAGGATCTCAGTGTTGCATGTGATGTCATTCATGTATTTACTTTGACAATAAATTTGAACTTTGATTTGTAATGGGATGGTGGAAGATTGCATGCTTCATTCTGTCCAAATTGTCCATCAAACATTGCTGTGCCAAGAGGGGGAAGGTCCAGGATTTATTGGGATCAGAATACCACATAATCAGTCTATGCTGGAACATTGTTAATGCTGTCAAGCCAACAAAATTTTGGCAAAACTTGCCTGTTTGTTACCCATGGAATGCAAACTCAAGTACCATCACCACCACCATTACCAGTTGATGTTGCTAATTAATGACAAACCACATCATTGCCTCTGTGCAGTGTGTTACTGGAAGATAAAAATGGAACTTGTGCCACTCCTTACCACACTTCAAAACCAGCAGTTGGACCTGAAGATGACGGACCAGGTGGGTTCAGTGACCATCTACGCTGTCTCTCTCAGGCTCCCAACGTTTTGGGTATTGCAGCCACACGAATGGTTCAAGCAGGCTGAGGCTCAGTTTCAGCTTTGGCACATAGCCACTGCCAAAACCCGCTACTTGTACATCGTGTGGGCCCTCGATCAAGACGCAGCAGCAATAGTCGTAGACTTCCTACACCAGCCTCTGGAACAAGGCAAATACGCGGCCCTCAAAGAGCTGAGAACCCACACTTTCGGACTCTTCTGGCGCGAGCATGTCGCCTGCTTGCTGTATATGGATGGACTGATTGGAGGACAGGGCCCCATCTGCCCTAAAGAGCAAAATGTTTGCTTTGACTGAGGGCCACAAACCTTGCCTGCTCTTTGAACAGATCTCTCTGGAGCAGCTGCCTGAGGATATCTGATTCTTGCTCACAGATGAGGACTTCAGCGACCCTTGGAAGGTTGCAGGCCAGGTGGACACGCTCTGGAGAGCGAAGAAGGACACCAGCGCTGTCGTAGACCTCATAGCAATCCCCACAAACAGCCGACTGTGAGACCAAGACCAGCAGAGAGGTAAGTTAATACCCTGGAACAATTCTGCTACTATCATCAGTGAAAGGGTGCGGAGACCCGTTGATGCCGCCCACCCTGTGGGTTTCTGGGAAATGCCCTGGCCAACCGTCATTGGCCCAGGTGATAGCCTCCTCTATGTTTGGGTCTCGTTGTCGGGCAGGCATTTCCTTGTCGACACAAGCGCCAAGATAAGCATCCTGCACTCCACAGCCCTCAAAATCCACAATGGCAAGCAGCACCCAGCACTGAGGGCAGCCAACAGTTCTTTCATTTGGACTTTTGGGACTCGCACCAACTCCCTTCGATTCGGCAACAGCCGGCTTACATGGACCTTTACCCTCACAGCAGTAGCATAACCACTCCTTGGGGGCCGACTTCCATTGTGCCCACTGCTTGCTTGTAGACCTCAAGGTCACGCCAGAACTTTTCAGACTCTACCTCTGGGGGAAGCCAAACCCCCCCCACCTTAATTCTATAACACTTTCAGATAACAAATTCGCCCGCATCCTGGCGAAGATCCCCTCAATAGTGGTGCCACAATTCTCTGTGGCTGAGCCAAAGCACGGGGTAAGGTACCACATTCTGATCAAGGGTCCACCTCTACACTAGGGCATGCCAGCTCCTTCCCGAAAAGCTCAGCCTAGTGAAGGAGGAGTTCAAGAAAATGGAGGAGCTGGGGATTGTGTGGTCCTCCGACAGTCCCTGGGCCTCCCCCCTCCATAGACCACCATGCCTGACAGATATCCCATGCTCACATCCAAGACTTCGTTACCAAACTGCATGGGGCATGGGTGTTTTTCAAGGTGGACCACATCCAGGCTTACCACCAAATCCCAGTTCAGACCCTGGTCATCCCCAAGACCGCAATTATAACCCCTTTTGGTTTGTTCCCATGCCCTTTTCTCTGAAAAACGTGGTACATACTTTCAAGTGGCTGATGGATGCAATGGTCCATGACCTCCCATTTTGCATTTATCTATTTGGATGATAACCTCATTACTAGCCCCAGCTGCAAAGACCACGCCGCCCACCTGAGACAACTGTGGACCCGTTTGAGTGAGTTCGGGCTGACAGTTAACCTTGCGAGGTGCCAATTTGGCCTGGACACTATCGGCTTCCTGGGGTGCAGAATAAATAAACACGGGGCAACACTCCTCCCCTAAAAGGTAGAGCACTTTGCCAAAAGATGGACTGTAAAAGGGCCACAGGAATTTGCCAGTACGATAAACGTTTACCACAGATTCATACTGGCAGTGGCCCGCATCATGCACTCCTCTTTGTGCTAATGGCGGGCAAGTCAAAGGACATTACCTGGGACGTTGAGACTTCGAGAGCGTTCCAGAGTGCCAAAGATGTGCTGACCAATGCCACCCTCCTGGTACACCCCAGACCAGAAGCCCTCTTTGCTCTGACAGTCAATATCTCCAGCACAGCGGTAGGAGGTGTACTGGAACAGCTTATTGAAGGCCAGTGGCAACCTCTGGCCTTTTTCAGCAGGCACCTCTGCCATTCGCCTTTCCCCTAGAGCTCAAATACAGTGCTTTCGACCAAAAGCTATTGGCGCTGTACCTGGCAGTAAGACATTACTGTTACGTTTTGGAGGGTCGGCAATTCAAGGTTTTCTCTGATCACAAGCCGCAGACTTTCGCCTTCCATAAGGTATCGGACCCATGGTTAGTTAGCCTGACAACAGAGGCAGTTATCCTAAGTGTCTGAATTTACCATGGACATCTAGCAACAGTATCTGATGCTCTGTCACGCCCAATGCATGAGTCGGTACATGCTGTTCCAGGGTGTAATGCAGCCCTCGCCAAAGCGCAGCAGCAGGATCCTGAGATACCTGTATATAGGTCAGCCGTCTCTGGCCTCAGGGTAGAAGACGTCCCCTTTGGCCCAGGTAACCTGACACTGCTGTGCGATTTCTCCACGGGCAGCCCTTGCTCCATCACCCTGGCTGCATGAAGGTGCCAGGTTTTCTACGCCATACACAACCTGATGCATCTCACAATCTGGGCTATGGTTAAAATGGGGGCTAACAGGTTTATCTGACACAGCCTCCATAAGCAGGTCAGCCTGTGAGCCAAGACCTGCAAGAACTGCCAGTCCTCAAAAGTGCAGACTCACAAAAGCACCCATGCAGACTTCTGAACCAGCGCAGTGAAGGTTCAACCACATACACATTGATACCAGTTTCCAGTGGGGTGAGATACCTCTTCATCATGGTCAACTGCTCCTTGAGGTGGCCTGAGGCACCACAGAAACCTGTGCCAAGATACTCATTAACACATGGGTGTCCAGATTTGGGGTCCCAGAGCACCTAACCTCAGACAGCCGGGCATAATTTATCTCTGCAGTCTTGGCAGCGCTGGCTAACTTACTGGGTACACAGCTCCACCACACCACGGCGTACCACCCTCAGGTTAATGGGTTGGTGGAGCAGTTTCATAGACACCTGAAGGCAGCCTTGATGGCCCAGCTCGAGATCCAACTAGGTGGATTAACTGCCAAGGGTCCTTCTGGGGATTCACACTGTGTTGAAGGAAAACTTCAATGCCTCGGCGGCAGAGATGGTCTACGGCACACTCTTAATTATTCCAGGGGAGTTCCTGGTCCCCAACAAAAGCCCAGAAGACCCTGCGGCTACCCTTGAGAACTTGCGACAGAAACTGGTGTCCCTGGTCCCACAATAACCCCACCACACGGCCAGCCCCAACATAACATCTTCAGGGACTTAAAGACTTATCAGTATGTCTACAATGACCCTACGAGGGAACATACATGATCATCAGGATCAACGGCTCCACTTTGGTTCTTGACATAGGTGGTAAGGAGGAGACCTTTACAGTCGACCAGCTGAGACTGGCATATCTTGACTATGACCAGCTGGTCTCCACTCCTCCCCTGTAACTCAAGGGCAGACTGCCCAAGTCAAAAGACAATGGCCCAATGGCTGGTTCGGGGGGGTGGGGGTGTGTGTTGTCATGTAGCAGCCCGCTCACAGAAACATGGACTGGCCCACAAAATGGCCAACAAGCGCAGTCAACGTACGGACCTTGGGGGGGGGGGGGGGGGGTGACACCAGCCGTCGTCTCAGGTGACCTCCGGAAGGTGGGAACTGGTTAGAATGCCAACCAATCCCAGACCAGCACTCTGATGACGCGGGGCCTGATGTCATCGCCTAGGGCCCATATAAATGCGACGGCCAGTGCAATAAACCAGTCTTGACTTCAAGGCTTTGTGTGCAGGTTGTTCTTCTCCATGTCCGCGTAGTGCGACGCTACATTGGGTTCCTATATGAGGCAATGTTTCCCCCATTCTCTTTGAGGAGAATTTCATTTTACTCTGGTGACTCAATACAACCTTTTAATTCTTTTAATCTTTTGTTAATGATGTAAAACAAACAATTGTCAACTACATCCCAGACAATGTTCTTCCTTAACCCATTTCATTAAAAGATTATTCAGGCATGATCACATTTGCAGAGTGTGGGTCTACATGTAAGTGTGTGTCAGGATACGAGACTGCATATGTGTGCTCGTATTTGCATTTTGTTTGTGTAATTTGTGGTTCTGTGCATGTATAGGGAAGTGTATTTGTGACGTGTGTTTATGGATGTGAGTGTGTAACATGGCTCGTATATTTCAAACAGTGACTCCATGTAAGGTGATCTAGAATATCCCAAATATTTAAATGCAGGTTTTAATTGTTACAGTCAGTGAAAAAAACTAATTTCTGGGTGATCCAAATACTCCTATTTAACAGATTCGGCAAGGTTTAAAAGTAAGGTCTAACTGAATAAAGTCCGAGAGGACAGAGGAAGCAGCTTCTCAATGCCTGGAAAACATCTTTAATTGGATGTTTATTATGTTTGTTTAAGATATCATATTTG
Source organism: Narcine bancroftii (assembly GCF_036971445.1). NCBI lineage: Eukaryota > Metazoa > Chordata > Chondrichthyes > Torpediniformes > Narcinidae > Narcine > Narcine bancroftii. Next base: position 15,387,416 of record NC_091475.1, on the reverse strand, counting down.
CTCATTCTTCAATTGCTTATCATATTAAAATGGAACTTTATGACCATGCACCCTGTCTTAATTTTAAATTCATTACTAATTTTTTTTAACCCAAATTGAATCAAAGCTAAAAAGAAAGTCAGAAGACAGTTCCAGTGAAGGTATTGAATGAGATGATGGTTGTAATTATTGATAGGTTCAGTTACTGTATATCTCGGTGTACAAGTCGACCAGTTGACACCTCCTTTCAGCCTCATTTTAAAGGTTTTATGGTATATCCAGTGCATAAGTCGTCCCCAGTTTTCTGGCTACCTGATGTTCCCTGTTGACCAGCATTTAAGTCAACCCCCAAAGCTCACGTTGCCCGAAATAGGCCATTGACTGCTATATACGACAACTCCCATAGATCGCGTGGATTGATCTGCTGGGCATTGGCTGGAGGTGATTGCTAACAAGGAGGGTCCATCCTCACAATGTAGCACATAATTAAAGTATGAAGTGAATTTTAAGTTGAAAGTGATAGAAGAGGCCAAGAAAACCAACAACTGGGTTGCTGCAAGAAAATTTGATGTGCAAGAGAAGTTGGAAAGGGATTGGAGGAAGAAAGAAGAAACTTCAAGAAAAATACCAAAAAATGGCCAACAAGCGCAGCCACCGTACGGACCTTGGGAAAAAAGGAATCACTCATTGACCAGAGTTGGAAAATCACATTGGAGAATGGGAACGTGAACAGAGGCAAGAATTCTACATAGTCACCGAAATAAAATAGGAACATTTGCACTGCTGTGGGCTAAGTCGCACCCAGACCTCAGTGAATTTGAGGCTGCAGTTGGATGGTGCAATCATTTCATGAACAGGAAAAATCTAGTATTACACCCAAAAAAACAAATATTGCACAGAAATTGCTAAATGATCTTGATCATAAAGTTCCAAGTTTTCACCAGTTTATTATACTGAACTGGCAGAAACATCAGTTTGCATTGGCAAATAATGGAAACATGGATGAAACCCCCATGAATTTCAACATGATAGGCAATAAAATAGTGGAATGGAAAGGTGTTAAAACTGTGCAAACCCAGAAGTACAGGCCACAAAAGGACCAGGTTTACAGTGGTATCGTGCATGGCCGACGGGATAAAGTTAAGACCCATAGTAATCTTCAAACGTAAAATTAAATCAAAAATGAAATTCCCTGCAGGTATTTTTGTACATTTTAATGAAAAAGGATGGATGGATGAAAATGGTATAAACCTATGGATAGACAATGTGTGGAACAGGTGGTTTACTCAAACAACGGAGTTTGCTGGTCTGGGATATGTTTTGTAGCCACTTAACTGAGAAGACTAAAAGTAGATTAGCACTACATAATACATGGTGATTATCCTGGGTGGTTTGACGTCTATATTGCAACCTCTCGATGTCTGCTTGAACAAGCCATTTAAAGACCATGTGTGTGAGGAATGGAATAAAAGGATGTCGAGTGCAGTAAAATCGTTTACAAAAGGCGGGGCAATACATTCTGCATCACTTGACATGAGGTAACTTCGTGCTCAAGGCATGGGCAAAGTTAAAGGAGAGACTGTGATAAAATTGTTTAAAAAGTGCGGTATCTCTTGTGCAATTGATAGCACGGAAGATGATTTATTGTGGGACACTGACGATAAAGCTGAAACCACATCAGATACAGACCCGGGACCCATGTGATGACTGTTTAAATAGTGAGAGTATGATGTGCTTGCCACCATCTTTGCTTCAGACGACAATAGCGAGAATTAATTTGAAGGGTGCTAACAGTGTTGTTTCCAATAAAAATCTGTTGCAGTCGAATCGGTTTTTCCAGGGTTGACGTATGCCAGATCAATGTGGATTGGATTTTGAGCTGAATTTAAGGTCTCAAAAATATATCCAGCGGTGCAGAGAAGGTTCACCAGGTTGATTCAGAGATGAGAGAGTTAGCTGTGAGGAGAGATTGCGTTGCCTGGGACTACTTGTGGAATTTAGAAAAATGAGAGGGAATCTTATAGAAACGTATAAAATTATGAAAGGATAGATAAAAACTAGCAAAGGAAAGTTGTTTCCATTGGTAGGTGAGTCTAGAACTAGGGGACACAGCCTCAAGATTCTAGGGGGTAGATTTAGGATGGAGAAGAGGAGGAACTACAGTAGTGTTTCTGTGGAATTCTCTGCCCAGGGAAGCAGTAGAGACTGCCTCAGTAAATATATTTAAGACACAGTTAGATAGATTTTTGCATAGTATGGAATTATGGGGAAAAGTCACGTGGGTGGAGCTGAGTCCATGGCCAGATCAGCCATGATCTTATTGAATGGTGGAGCAGGCTTGACAGACCAGATGCCGGCTCCTTTTCCTTTTTTTTTGTTCCTATATGTTCATTCTTTACCCGTGTCTGTTTCTATTTAGATGATGCACATAATCTGCAAGTTTGCAGTTAAGAGTAGGTCATTGATGCAAAATGCTAAGCTCTGTTTTCTTGCCTGACCTGCACCATACTTTCCAGCTCCTCCATTTTAACTTCTGCAGCAACTCCCATATTACTGCTTTTGTCATGGGGAAAGGAAGCAGAACCTGGAGATCTGGGCAATGATGTGAGTAGAGTGGTGTTGTTTTGTAATTTGCACTTTACTTGAGAAGACTATATTGGTTGGAACACCTATAGCATCTGAGGTGAGACTGTGATGAAAAAGCTATGTTGCAATTTTACTGAGTAGCAATGTGAATGTTTAATCAGGAATAGGAACTACAACATCCAAATTTTCGGCATTTCATCCTCTTGCTTGAGAAATCGAGGACGTTTCAGGTGATTCTGATCATGCCACCGTAGCCTCTGTCTGCACTGGCTGAGATGAACGCACATTTTTTGTCTCTCCTTTTCTTGGTTACTTTCTGGTGATCACTGCTGGAATGACTTGTGTTTCATTAAGATAAGAACAGCTCAGGTGCAGAGTCTTTTAATGTCAATGAGTGAGTTGTACTGGTGCTGTGGGTGTAGTCCAATAAATTCTCTAGGATTGTACACAATTCAAATTGGAGCAGGCTAGAGAGGATTTCCCATGTAGCCGCACTTTAAAACCTAGTTCCTCAAACTCTCTTGGCCATGTCTGTCTAAGTCACAGGTCCTTGGTGAACGCATTTAAGACTACTATTTCTCTAGCTGTAATGTTCACAATACATTCAACATCGGAAACCTTGGTAAATTTCTACAGTTGTGTGGTGGAAAGTGTGCTGATGGCTGTATCCCGGTCTGGTATGGGGACACCAATACCCCTGAGCATACAGCCCTAGAAAAGGTAGTGGATGCAGCCCAGAACTTCACAGGTAAAACCCTCCCCACTGTCAAGAACATTTACAGGGAAAGGTGCCATCGGAGAGCAGCAGCAATCATCAAAAATCCACATCATTCAGCACACGATCTGTTCTCACTGTTGCCATCAGGAAAGGGGTATGGGTGCCACAGGACTCACACCTCCAGGTTTTGCCCCTCTACCATCAGACTTCTCAACGACAAGCTCAATAGGGACTTATGTAAGGACTCTTACTTTTGTACATTATTGATTTTTCTTTTCTCTCTGTTGCACAGTCAGTTTGTTTACATTTCTTTATTTGTTTATACGTGTAGGTTGAGTCAGTTTTTTTTTGCACTGCCAATTAGTGGTAATTCTGCCTCACCTGGAGGAAAAAAAGAATCTCAGGGTTATATGTGATGTAATGTATGTACTTTGACAATAAATCTGAAAATATAAAATCTAAACATTGAAGTCACATCCGCTTTTCCCACTTTTTATCTCCGGCTTCACCTCATTTACTTCTACCCAACATTTCTAGTCTGGCTGTGGGTAACTGCAGCGTTGCATATCTATATGTTCACTTCAACAGGGATAGAATATAAGAGCAAAGATGTTATGAGTATTTGCAACAAGACAAAATAATTAATGATTCAAATAAATACACATCTCCCACACCCCCCATCCCTCACACTTAGCCCCCCCACACACATCTCCCATCCCCCACACACACTCCCCAAACCTCCCCACACACCCCAATCACATACCCACACACACCACATACCTCCCCCCCCCCATCCACTACACACCCCACACCCTGTTATCCCTAAAACCAGCAACAACGGTAGATGCAATTCAAAATGGTTAAATTTTAACTATATTTATTAATGACTATTAACAACATAATGTCTTAACAATTAACCCCACTTTAAGTATCTATAGAAAATATACAGATGTCATATCTTTATAAACAGTGTGTATGTGAAAAACCCCAAACCATTACAGTCTGTGCCCAATATTCCAAAAGGAAAATCCCCAAACCCCAGGTCACTCAGTCAAGTCAATCAGTCCAAAAAACACAGTCCACAGAATTCAATCTCAAAGCTCAATTAACTGAATTACAAAAGGACAACGTTTTGAATGTTGGAGAGATAAATGACTGATTTTACATTGCCATAAGCTTACAAATCCTTTTTGAAGGCTTCCTTCGATGACTTCCCTCAGCTCTCAAATTGTGCCTTTCACACATTCCATTCTCTGTCTGCACAGCTCGACTCAGTTGCACCACAAATTACACAGAATTCCCAGCAGAATTCCATCCTTTATGATGACAGTCCACAGTCCAAAAGTTCAGTCCATGGTCCATAACACCCCCACACCCCCATCCACATCCACACACCTCTACACACCCTCCAACTCCACCTCCCTACACCTCCCCACACACAACACAATCACCCCATCCCCACATACCCTTCCACTCCCCCCACACACCCCACCAAAACCCACACACCCCACACCCACCCCGCATACATACCCCCACATACCCAACACAAACACCCTACACACACACACACACACACACACACACACACCCCCTCCACATACATACACACGCGCGCACGATGTAGGACTACTTCTCTACTCTTTCATTCCCGATGCAAATATGTGGATTATCCTTTTGTCTCCACCGATGCTGTCTGATTTGCTGTTTTCTTCCAGCAGTTTTTGCAAGAAGAGGTAACCTTGATAATAAAGGATGGGATAGTGTGAAAGGGTTGTAGATTGGAAGGTGAGTCCTTTTTCATGAGCTAAGAAATGCAGGAGAAAGGATACGTTTGATAGTGTGGGGTGGGGTGGGGGGGTGGGTTTAAAGGAGATGTGCAGGGCAAGTTTAATGCCAGATACGGTGATGGAATGAGACCAGCTATGGATCTGAGCAGAAGATGGTGACATTGTCCACATGCAGAAAGGCCTTGATCTGAGAGACCCCAATGTCTGTCAATGTCATCCCTCGTATGCTCTCGCCCTTCCTGATGGATACGTCAAAGATTTCAATGTGCATCAAACAAGGCAGGGGAGAGTGGGCAACCATGCCTGACTCCAGATTTGATGGAGAAGCTATCTATTTTGCACCTACTGATTTGAACTGCGCCATGGATGTCCGTGGAGAGCAGTTGTATTCAATTCTTGTTTCCCTCCCCATACCTTTGGAGAATGTTTCCATCACATACATGTGTGATATCCTCCCAGAAGTCTTATTTGAGTCAAAGGAACAGATGCAGACTTGTCAGTGGCTGGTCCAGATCCTCCCACTCACTCTTGTCTGAGACCTCCATAATAGAGTCATAAGTTCTGGGGGGCTATGCTCTCTGTGGATTTTCGGTCATAAAATCCAATACGGAGAGTCTACATGTGCCCATCTGCATCTGTGAAGATGTTACTGAGCCATCCTCCAAGGTGGTGGAACACAGAGTAACCCTGTGAATCTTTTGAAAGAAGAAATATGGACGTCTCATCCTGCTCCACAGAACAACTCTGGATCAGAAGGTGGCCTTGGAGGAGTCTGAGGTGAAGAGTGAGGCTTGTCAACTCTTCATCTTTTGAAAGTTGCTGCCTCTTCCAGTTCAGAAAGGGAAGCTGTCACAAGTTCTGTCTGCAGTTAGCACAATTCCCTCTGACCCTGTCTTGCTTTCTGAACACCTTGTTGATCTCCTTGGTGGCCTCCCACCAGTGCAACAGGGAGCTAAAGAGGGCCTCACAGTCTCCAACATGTGTGGTCCCTAATCTGCTACTCAATGTCACCTGGGATCAGCTTCTGTGTCTCCCAGCCACCCTGTGGTCCTCCTGAGGAACACCAGCGTAACATCAGAATCGGGATTTATTGTCGTGAACGAGTCATGAAACTCGGTGCTTTTGCAGCAGCGTCAGAGTGGAAACATTCATATTAGAACCATCTTACGACATGACTATAAAAAAATAAAATAGCAACAATAACAGGGCATGAACAGTGTCTGGCTCATTGATCATTCAGGAATCTGATGGCAGTGGGGAAGAAGCTGTCCATGTGCCGCTGAGTGTTCAGCTTTAGGTTCCTATACCTTTTCCCCGATGGTAGCAGAGTGAAGAGGGAGGGCATGGTGGTGGGGATCTTTGAGCATAGAGGTTGCTTTTTAAATGCACTGTCTCGTGTAGATGTTCTCGATGGAGTGAATTCTGGTGCCTGTGATGTTGCAGGATGAGTGAACAACCCTTTGGAGTTTATTCTTGTTCTGAGAGTTGGCAGGCAATAATCCAACTATCCAGAATGCTTTCCGTAGTACACCTGTAGAAATTTACAAGGGTCTTCAGTGACCTACTGAACCTCCTCAGACACCTTACAAAGTAGAGCCAGTGGCGAGTCTTTTCTGTGATTGCATCAACATGGAGGCTCCAGGACAGATCCTCAGAGATGTTGACACCCAGGAATTTGAGGTTCTTGACCCTCTCCACTACTGAGCCCTTGATGGGTCGTGTTCCCCTGACTCCCTCCTGAATTCCACAATCAGTGAATCTCCAGACATGCAACCTTTCCGTTGAAACTTGTTCAACTTCACAATTAACCTCACAGCTGCTTACTGCAATATGCTGCCATATTTAACTTATTGATATCTAATCCACTCCAACATCGAGAAAAGAACATTCTGGAGATTCGTTCCTTCAAATATTCCAACCCTGAGTGCTTTAGTAGGAGGAATATTCTTTGCAAACAAAGTCCAGTCACTAGGTAAAGTCTCTTAGCAACAGCCAAATGCTGCATTTATTGAGAAAGATGTAAGGACCTGAGTCACCAATGTGATTGCCAGGAACCTAGTCAATGAGTTCCAAGAATCTGCATCTATTTCCTGATACATAATGATGATCACAGCATATATGCCAACCTGACAACTACACACATCTGCGACTTAACAGGAATGTGAATCTAACGTCTGGACTAATAATCCACACATATAGAGATGGAGGGCATATGAAGAATTCAGCTAAATAAATAATCTGTAAAATTAAAAAGGTTGATTGTTCCCTTAAGAATTATGAAATGATATCTTCCTCTCTTTCCTGGCCTGATATCACACTAACATCAAAGTGCTTTATTCAGAAGTGTCCGACAAAGTCTGTGTCAAGTGACTGCATTTTGTTGAACTGAGAATAAATCCAGAGTAAAACATTAGCATGGTTTAGGGCTGCCAGTCTGCTCACTGCTTCCCTGAGTGGATCTGGTGACGTGTGTGTTAAATGGGAGAGCTGTCCAACAGACCATCCAGCAACAGCCTGGTTTAGCCACACTCAAACCTTACAGCCCTCGTCAGTCAGAATGAAAATCAAAAAACCTGGAGATGCACAGATTGGAAATAAGAACAGAAATAGCCTTTAAAACCAGCTGGCCAGGCAGCATCTGTGGAAGGAGAAACAGAGTTAGTGCTTCATGTTGAAGAACTGTTCTGGTGAAGGGTCTTTGACCTGAAATGGCCTGCTGAGGGTCTTGGGCACTTTTTGAACTCAATTGCAATCCCCAGGAGTGAGAGATGATTGAAACAGAATCAAAATTTATTGTCATGAACTTGTGTTACGAGAGTCCTTGTTTTGAACATAAGAGCATAAGAAATAGGAGCAGCAGTCAGCCATCCGGCCCGTTGAGCCTGCTCCGCCATTCAATGAGACTATGGCTGATCAGGTGATATAACCCTAACCCGAACCTGACCTGCCTTTTTCCCATATCCCTTTATTCCCCTACTATGTAAACATCTATCCATAGTTGTCTTAAATATATTTACTGAGGTAATCTTCACTCCTTCAATGGGCAGTGAATTCCACACATTCACCGTTGTTTGGGAAAAGCACTTCCTCCTCATTTCTGTCCTAAAACCATATAACACTAACTTGGCCCTTCTAGTCCATACCAAACACTTTCTCCCATCTAACCCCGCTAACCTACACTCAATCCATAACCCTCCATTCTTTTCCCATCCATATACATATTCAACTTCTCTTAAATGCTAGTATCGAGCCTGCCTCCGCCACTTTGGAAGCTTGTTCCACACACCCACCACTCTCTGAGTAAAGAAGACCCCCCCCCCTCATGTTTCCTCTAAACTTTTTCCCCCTAACTCTCAACTCATGTCCTCTTTTTTGAATCTACCCCTTTCTTAAAGGAAAAAGCCTCTCCACGTCAACTCTATCTATACCTCTAATAATTTTAAATACCTCAATCAAATACCTTTCAACTTTCTATGCTCCAAAGAATAAAGACCTAACTTATTTATCTTTCCCTATAACTTAGACTCTAACCCTGGCAACATTCAAGTCAATCTTCTCTGCCCTCTTCCAATTTGTTCATATCTTTGCTATCCTTTGGTGACCAAAACTGTATACAATACTCCAAATTTGGCCTCACCAATGCCTTGCACAATTTTGACATAACATCCCAGCTCCTATACTCAATGCTCTGATTTACAAAGGCCAACATACCATAAGCTTTTTTTCACCACCCTATCCACATGTGACTTCACCTTCATGGAACTATGAACCATAATTCCTAGATCCCTCTGTTCTACTGCACTCTTCAGTGCCCTACCATTCACCATGTATGTCCTATTTTGATTACCCTTACCAAAATGTAACACCTCACATTTATCTACATTAAGCTCCAACTGCCATCTTTTAGCCCACTCTTTGAACTGGCCTAAATCCCTCTGCAAGCTATGAAATCCTTCATTATCCACACCTCGACCTATCTTAGTATCATCCACATACTTACAATACTAATCCAATTTACCACCCCATCATCCAGATCATTAATGTATATGACAAATAGTAATGGACCCCATACTGAACCCTGAGGCACACCACTAGTCTTAAATCTGAGGCTATGTGCCCTAGTTCTAGTTCCCCCCCCCCCCCCCACCAATGGAAATAACTTACCTACCTCTATCTTATCTTTGCCTTTCATAATTTTATACCTTTCTATAAAATCCCCTATCATGTAAATTCCAGGGAGTAAAGTTCCTGACTCTTCAAGTTCTCCTGCAGCATTTTGTGGTACCACGATAGCTACAAAAATGCAATAAATTACTTAAAAAAAATAAGTGCAAAAGAAGAGAAAAAGGTCATGTCTGTGGTTCATTGTCCATTCAGAAATCTGATGGCGAAGGGAAGAAACTTTCGTTGTCCTGTTGGGTGTTTATCTTCAGGCTCTTGTACTTCTTTCCTGATGGATCCTATAACAAATGGCTATTCCTGCCTTTGTGCTGAAGCTTTCACATTTTCTCCTTCTTTGATTTGATATTGCTGGGTGTTATCCCAATATGCAGGAGGAAAGACACACATGCTGGAATTTTTCAGGATATCTTCATCCATTTTTCACATCCAGCTGGCTCCCTGTTGGACTTCCCTTAAATTGAACTGAATCACATTCTGTTCACACATCATGCTTTATGGTCACTGACCTACATCAATTCTTGGTTCAGCAAGATCTCATTTCTCATCTTTGCTTTAAGTCGTTTGATGTCTTCAACCATCTCTATCAGTGTAATCTCCCCCAAGTCTATAACTTCCAAAATGCTCGCAGCCTTCCAATCTTGAGGCACTGAAAATTGTCCACAAAATTGTCCGAGTCGACAGGAGGTAAAACACAAAAGTCTGCAGACACCGTGGTTGAAGTAAACACAGAATGCTGGTCAATAGGTCAAACAGTGGACTTGAGAAACAGATTCAGAATCAGAATTTATTGTCATGAACATGTCACAGAAAACATTTTGGTAGCATCACAATGCAAACATTTATATAAGCCACTTTACAAAATAAATTAAAAAGTAATGCAATAAAAGAAAGTTAGAGTAAGGCAGTGCCTGTGGTTCATAGTTCATTCAGGAATCTGATGGCAGAGGGAAAGAAGATGTCCTTGTGCTGCAGAGTGCTTGTCTTCCTGTACCTTTTTCCCAATGGTAGCATGGCCTGGGTAGTGGAGGTCTTTGAGGATAGAGGCTGCTTTCTTAAGAAACCACCTCTTGTAAATGTTCTCGATGGAGTGAAGACTGGTGTCTGTGATGTCACAGACTGAGTTAACAAACTTCTGAAGTTTTTTCTTGTCCTGAGCATTGGCATCTCTGTACCAGGCAGTGATGCAAACAGCCAGAATGCTCCACATGGTGCACCTATAGAGGTTTCAAAGAGTTTTCTACTCAAACTCCTCAATATAGCCGCTGGTGAGCCTTCTTCATGATTGCATCGACAAGGAGGCTCCAGGACAGATCCTCTGCATTGTTGACACTCAGGAATTTGAAGTTCTTTACCCTCTCCACTGCTGAGCCCTTGATGAGAACTGGTTCATGTTCTCCTGACTTACATAATCATCTTCTTGGTTTTTTTAATGTTGAGTTCAAGGTTGTTGGTGTGACACCACTCAACTACCTGATCTATCTCCCTGCAAAAGATAGCAAAGATAAAGATACATAACCAATATTTCAAGCTTGAGCCCTTCATCTAGTATATCAACCCAACATCTTTCTGTCCCAGGCCAACATCCCTGCTTTGATACCCCAGTTATGCCCAGCACGTTCCAACCTTTAGGAGAGATTGCAACCATCCCATTTTCTGACAAATTTGTTACTATTCCCTTGACAAGTTTTGAAGGAATAATAAAAGTTAATCTCCCCCTTGGTGAGTTTGCTTCAAGCAGGCATGATAGCCAAGGCTGACTTGTTGTGGAGTAGGAGTGGTCCTGGCTAGTTGTTATTGTTGCATTGGGTTTCCCTTCCCCATGCTGAGTACTCTCTGGATAAAATGATCGTGCAGCTTATACCAAGCTACATGGATGACAGTCTCCCCTTGGCTTCAAGGGATTGGCAGGCAGTTTAGTCTCCTGCACACTTAATGATCTTAAATTTTAAATTTATACAAACAGCACAATAACAGGCTCTTTCAGCCCCCGAGCGCATGCTGCCCAATTACACCCAGTATGTTTTGAACGGTGGGGGGAAGCCGGAGCACCTGGAAGAAACCCACACAGACACAGGGAGAACATACAAACACCTTACAGACAGTGCCAGATTCAAACCCTTTCAAAACCTGTCTGAGCTCACCCCAGCCTATCTCCCAATAGCCCTATCAGATAACGTGAAGAAGCAGAAATAAGGTGAATGTGCTCATTCCACGACATTTTTTAAAACTACTTTACATATATCAATTCCCTTCGAAAAGCTCTCTGCTCTCTTTCCTTCTAAGCTCTGAACAGTTGCTGAAGACCTTGCTCTATCATCTTATCCATCCAGCTTAATCAACTTCAGGCTTTTCTACAGCAGGGTGAAGCGTCTGGGACTGGTAGCTGCAACATAGGCACCAGTGAACTACGAGCTTGTTTGTACTGTCCGCGCTCTCCGTTCACTGAGAATTAATGTTTATATATATGCACAGGTCTCTGGTTGTAAATGTTATGTTCAAATATTTTGATAATGCAACTCATAACATCCATGCTCTCCAGAATGGTCTTTTTAAAAAATAATCACGACATAGTATTTGGGACAAAGACACTTTTTTCCTTTATTTGCCCCTGTGCTCCACAGTTTTAAATTTGTAATCAAACAATTGACATGTGATTAAAGTGTGCATTCCAGATTTTATTAAAGGGTATTTGTGTACATAATGGTTTGACCATGTAGAAATTACAGCACTTTTTATATATAATTCCCCCATTTCAGGGCTCCATAATTTTTGGGTCATAGCAATGGTATATATATTAAAGTTGTCATGTTTAGTTCTTTGCATATCCCTTGCATGCAATGGCGGCTTGAAGTCTGTGATTCATAGACATCACCAGGTGCTGAGTATCTTCTGTGATGATACTTTGCCAGGCCTCTACTACAGCCATCTTCAGCTCTTGCTTGTTTCTGGGGCTTGTCCCCTAAGGTTTTCTCTTCAGCGTATGGAAAGCAAGATCAGTTGAATTTAGATCAGGTGACTGACTTAGCCATTCAAGAATTTTCCAATTTTTAACTTCAAAAAAGCTCCTCTTTTGCTTTAGCTGTATGTTTGGGATCATTGTCTTGCTTCAGGATGAAGTGCTGTCCAATGAGTATGGAGGTATTTGGTTGAACATTAGATAAGATGCATCCATACATGTCATTTTGCAACTGCCATTAGCAGTTATGTCATCAGTAAAGATAAGTGCGCCAGTACCTGTGGCCCCTAGACATGCCCAGGCCATAACATCTGCACCTCCATCTTTCATCGATGAGGTGATATGTTTTGGATCTTGGGCAGTTCCTTTATTCCTCCACACTTTGCTCTTTCTGTCACTCTAATACAGATTAATCTTGGCCTCATCTGTCCATAAGACCTGTTTCCAGCATTCAGCAGGCTCTTTAAAAATACTTCTTGGCAAACTGCAATCTGGTCATCCTGCTTCTGTGGCTAACTTTGTTAGCATCTTGCAGTGTAGCCTCTGTCTTTCAGTTCATGAAGACTTCTGTGGACAGTAGTCATTGACACATCCACACCTTCGTCCTGAAGACTGTTTCTGATCTGCGTGACAGGTGTTTGGGGATTTTTCTTCATTATGATGAGAATTCTTCTGTCATCATTAGTGGAGGTCTTTCTTGGAACGCCAGTCCCTTTGCGATTACTGAGCTCACCAGTACGCTCTTTCTTTTTAACGATGTTCCAAACTGTTGATTTTGGTAATCCTCAGTTTTGGGTGATGTCTCTTACTGATATATTCTTGTTTTACAGCCTCTTAATGGCTTATTTTATTTTCATTGGGCACAACTCTGGACGACATGTATAAAAATGAAGACCTTGCTCGATCATCTTATCCATCCAGCTTAATCAACTTCAGACTCCAGAGGTGATGAAAAGTTGAGAAGCAAGCCAAGCTCTTTTATCTCTGCCCCAATGAAGCAATTAAACATACCTGAGTACTCATAAATACCTGTGAAGCCAAATGTCCCAAATTGAGGAGACTATATATAAAAAGTGCTGTAATTTCTACATGGTTAACCCAAAATGTATACAAATAACCTTGAAAAAAAAATCTGGAATGTGCTCTTTTATCACATGTGAATTGTTTGATTGTAAATGTAAAACTATGGAGCACAGGGGGAAATAAAGGAAAAAAGTGACTTTGTCCCAAACATTATGGAGAGCACTGTATTTTAAAGTCCTTCTTAGTAACAGTTTTGACACAAGATATACTATTGTGTATCCTTCCCAATTGTCTTTTCTTCCCTTTTATTGTGGGCTGTTAGTGTGTTCACTAGGACCATTTGTATCTTCACCAATAGTTCAAGTCTCCTTGCTACAATTCCACAATAATGTGCAGAAGTAAGAGTCCTTAAATGAGTCCATGATTGAGTTTGTTGTTGAGGACTCTGATGGAGGAGGGGAAGCAGCTGTTCCTGAACCTGGTAGTGTGAGTCCTGTGGCACCTATACCTGATGGCAGCAGCAAGAATAGCGTGTGTGCTGAGTGGTGTGGATCCTGCTGCTCTCCAACGGCAGCGTTTCCTGAAGATGTTCTCGATGGTGGAGAGGGTTTTGCCTGTGATGTCCTGGGTTGTGTCCACTACCTTTTGTAGGGCTGTACGCTTAGGAGTATTGATGCCTCCATACCAGACTGCAATGCAGCCAGTCAACGCACATCCCACCACACATCTGTAGAAATTTGCTAGGGTTTCCGTTGCATATCCCAGGAGTATTTTCAGCATCTGCTGTTTTCATTTCACATTTCCAGCATCTGCAGTGTTTTGATTTTCAAAGAGAAGGGGGTTTCCTTTTATTGAGTTTTTTTTTCTCAGCTTGAAGCCCTGTTACCAGGGCTGTTGACAGCCATTTGGTTACTTTTTCTGTCCATGTACCTTAAGCACACATTTGGATGTCACTCTCCTACCCTACCCGTCAAGCCATGTTAATGAGCTAGTTGCCCTCAACTCAGTGCTGCAGCATCTATACACCTGCTCTTCCGAGTGGAATGAACTGACGTCAACTCCCTTTCCCAAGAGCCCCCACTGTTGGTGCAGTTCTGCAGGTATTCCCACCGAGCCTTTCACAACTTCAACAATCTTCTTTAAAATTGGTTTTGGTGGAGACACTTAAAAGCTTGCCAAATAGTTGAGATCATATCAAACAATTAGAAATTGTTAAAAAAATCCTCTTGTTTGTATCTGGTGTCTTTTATCCCTGAAAGTCACTCCTCTGTTACTTGATGCACTTTAGGAGATCGGCTGTGCTGCGATCAGACCTTAAGATATAGGAGCAGAAACAGGCCATTCAGCCCATCATGTCTGTCCTGCCATTTAATCATGAGCTGATCCATTTTCCCACTTAGCCCCACTGCCTGGCCTACTCCCCATAACCTTTGAAGCCCAAGTTAATCGAGAACCTATCAATCTGTGTCTTAAATGCACCCAATGACCTGTTGTCTGTGACAAGTTCCACAGAATTATCACCCTCCGGCTGAAGAAATTCCTCTTCATCCTTGTTTGAAACGGACGCTCTTCAATCCTGAAGTTGTGTCCTCTTTTCCTCGACTCTCCCATCACGGGAAACATCTGGATTTCCAGCTGGCTCCACACTTCCACCATGAAAAGTCCAAGGGATGAGCTGAGCCATACTGGGAGCTCCCAAGAATTCCACTAGTCGGTTTCCCTTTCTTTACCCTGCCATGTACTCCAGGGTTTTCCTGGGTAACATTTCCTATCATATGTGAGGTCCTTGCCTCAGTACACGATGTTTTTTTTAATCTCAGAAAAATCTTACCTTTTTCTGGTAATGATCCTACAGAGCATTAAAAATCTTGTGCCCTGGTATTCTCAAATTCAAGTTTATTATCATCTGGACATATACAACCAGATAAAACAATTTCTCAGTGCACACATATCTTCTTTTCTTTTTTTTTCTTCTTCTTTGGCTTGGCTTCGTGGACGAAGATTTATGGAGGGGTAAATGTCCACGTCAGCTGCAGGCTCGTTTGTGGCTGACAAGTCCGATGCGGGACAGGCAGTCATGGTTGCAGCGGTTGCAGGGGAAAATTGGTTGGTTGGGGTTTGGTGTATACACACAGAATAATCACATATATGTATAAAGGTATAATTTAAAGTAAATATAATTTAAAATAAATGTTTTAGAATGACTTACTTGGTTATAGGATACATCAATTTCACAGCCTGTGGGAAGAAGCACTTTCCCAGCCTGGCAGATCTGATTTTGAACACTCAGAATCTGTGGAGAGAGAAACCAAGGTAACATTTCAGCTCAATAACTGTGATTCCGCCCCCCTCTCCCCACCCCACCACCTCTCTGCTCCTTTCACTTCTTCCCCCCCCACCTATAAACACCGATCGATCGCCTGCTAGCCCGTCCTCCCCCTTCACCTAACCCACCTTCTTATTTGAGTGTTTGCCTGATTTTTTGGCACATCTGAGGAAGGGCCTGAAACGCCGTCCGCTTTATTGATTTCCTATGCACATGATCTGCTGAGCTCTTCCAGCACTTCTTGCATCTGCAGACTTCTTGTGGAACTCTGAGGAGAGAGACCATTGACCTGAGCCAGTTTCCGGGAAACACAATCGGATTGTCCAGTGACATTCCTTGGTTTTGTGTTGACTAAAGTGGAGATTCATTAGATAGAGTCATATCGTTTGACTGCATGGAAACAGTCCCCCCTGGCCTGTTGAGTTCCTGCTGACCAAGAAATACCCATTTGCACTCACCGTACATTTATCCTCCTCGAAATAAAATGGTGGTGCTACCAGAGCTGCAGTAACAGCAGCACTGCTGCTGGGGTGTACTCGGGAGAGTGGGAAGCGGAGTCCCAGTGCTGCTCTGAAGTATCCAACTGCCCAGTCCTAATACTGGTGGCACCGTGCAGGCATTAAGAAAGAGAGGCAGAGCAGACAACCCACAAGGATGGTGACCACGATGGCAGACCATCAAGGGCATCAGTGGCTGAAGGACCCTACAGGATCATGATCATGGCAGCAGATCAGTTTGGAGGTCAGTGGCTGAAGAACCGCCACAGGCTGTGGGCTGTCGCCACCTTTTGGTTGAAGGACTCACATGAAGGCAAGAAGGGTTCCTGAAGGGCCTTGGGCGCTGAAGGCTTCCTGATTGAGCCGGTAGTTTGGATCTGGAGCTCGGGCTGCCAATGGATCGAACAGGGATCTGTGCAGTTGCAGAGGCTGTGGGAGCACTGGAGGTGAATCTAGGGACACTCAATTACTCTGAAGGGGCTCTCTTTTACTTTTCTTTCTCTCCGAATGTAAAGGGCACCTGGCAATACTAGCAGAAGGAAATTTTGTATAAAATTATATTTTCTGTATGACATTAAAGGAATCTTTAAACCCATTACTGCCCATCAAAAATTCTAGAGCTCACCTCCACACTTGGGTGACAAATTAATCTGCCGCCTGGCATATGGGAGAGAAAAGGGGCACTCAAAGAAACAATATATGGTTACAGGAAAAACGTGCAAATCCAGGACCCAAGGCCAGGACTGAACCCAAGTCACCAGCGCCGTGACTAGTTCTGCCATTGTGCTGAGAACTGCAAATGAACGTATAATCATCCTTTTGTACTTGAATTTTTAATTTTGTAATTGACTGCATGTATGGTCAAAAGTTTTCAATTAATTCATTAAAAAAATTGTATATCATCCTGGAGAAGAGATTGTACGGGCACTCTATGTACAGTGTACACAATCTTTTAACAGCTTCTGCTGTTAATGTCAGGGAGTAGAGAATGTGGTAAAATAACATGCAGTAGAAGCAATATTATTTTTTAATTTAAACCGTTTCCTTTTTCCGTTGGCACATTTTGCTTGTTTATTTGTTATTCTTCTCTAAAAAGGAGCCCCTTTACTTTGAATTTTTGTTTGTTGGCTCTGCTGAAGCTTCAATGGAATGAAAAATCTATCACAACTTACCATATCTTTAAATATTTCAATGAAGAAAATAGGGACAGGAGTCGGCCATCTGGTCTGTCGAGTCTGTTCCACTTTCCTGGTTTTTCCCCATAACCATTTATTTCCTCTACCATCCAAAATCCATTTATGTAATGAGGCAGACTCTACTGCTTCCTTTGGCCAAGAATTCCACAGATTCGCTAGTCTCTGAGAGATGCAGCTTCCCTCTTTTTTCTGCCTTATATTTAATAATCTGAATCAAGGCCATGTCCCCATGTTCTTGTCTTGCCTACCAGTGGAAACAACTTTCCTGCTTCTATCTTATTTCATCATTTTATATGTTTTTATAAGATCCTTCTCATTTTTTTTGAATTTTTTTTTCGTTTTTCATCAGTGAACAAGGAAACTGCTTCAAAATGTACAGATACCCCCCAACAATCTACGTACATGTGATGTTTCTCCCCCTCCCTCTCTCACCCTCTTAAAAAAAGGAATAAAGGAAGAGAGAAAAGAAAGAAAGAGAACTCTGGGTGCACCGTGAGGTTTCCGGTGAATATCCAGGAGGCCAGCTGGAGCCACACCCAGACAAAAATGACCAATTGGGGGATTAATAAAAGAAATAACATAAGGGGGAAGCTCCTTATGTTATTTCTTTTATTAATCCCCCAATTGGTCATTTTTGTCAGGGTGTGGCTCTAGCTGGGCTTCCGTAATTTAACAAGCATGCCATGTCGGTTTCTAAGGTTGCACGTGATTTTTTTTCCCATGAGAATACAGCTATGAAGTCCACCTACTAATAAGAAGAGGGGAGTCAGACTTCCAGGTAACCGCAATGCATTTTTTTGCTATGGACGAAGCAATTAATACAAATTGAATTTGGAATTTGGTTAATTTGTAGCTTACATCCATGAGGTTCCCCAGGAGATCCAGCGGAAAGGTAACTTTCATTATCCTCGTTAGTATATCGCCCAAATCCTGCCAAAATAGGTCCACCCATCTCTCTCTTGATCTGTGTAGTCCCTGCTTGGGGCTTTCACCTTGGAGTACAGAGTACATTCTTGGAATAAATGTGGGTATGCTTCCCAGTCAAAGCAACCCTTTAACCTCGCTAGGTGTAGACGGGGTGGTGCCCTTTCATTCTTGTAAATTCCAGCAAGTACAATCCCTGACAATTCAATCTCTCCTCATAACCTAACCCACTCATCTCTGGAATCAACCTGGTGAACCTCCTCTGCACCACCTCCAAGAAAGGAGACCAGAACTGTACACAGTACTCCAAATCCAGCCAAACTAGTACCCCATATAATTGCAGCAGGATTTCCCTGCTTTTAAATTCAAACTCTATGACAATGAAGGCCACAATTCCATTTGCCTTCTTGCTTACCTGTTGCACCTGCAAACAAAATCTTATGATTCATGCATAAGCAATCCCAATTTTCTTTGCGTAGATTTTCAGAAAATATGTCAACGCAACCAGCAACACTTTGTTTACATATCCTGCTGTGGGACATGTCAGTGTCCCAGAGCAGAACATGACACAAAATATTTCAAGTCATCAACCTGTGTTGTGTAATGCTCTTCTAGGAAACACAAGGACATGTGACCGTGAGGTCAATAGGCATGCAGGATGCATGGGTGTGCAAAGAACCACAAAAGTCTGCAGATATTGTGATTGTCGTCAAAATAGAGTTGCTTGAGAAATTCAGCCAGTCTTGCAGCATTCGTAGAAGGTAAAGATATATTCTGACGATTCGGGCCTTAGCCCTGTGGAATGAGTGAATGGACTTTATTTGAAGAACAGGTTAATTCTATCTATGGAGGGAGGCACCAGTGGAACAAGGTCTTGAATGGCCCCAGTGTCTTCCACCTGGCAGGGTGCCGTCTTCTGTTCCTAGAGTTTAGTATTGATCATTTATCCCAGTGCCTCGTCCAAAGGCAAGAAAACATTGTGCCCACAGCATGGATGACCCCACCATGGACATAATAACTTTCATGTAAGTTTCCACTTATCAAAACAAACTGAAATAGACAGTTCTTAGTCCCAGCTCCAACCCATCCACATTCTGACTCCCAATGTTTTTAAAAAATTTTTTTTTATTTTTCACATATCAATCAAAATACATACAAACATTTCCCTCTTAAATATACACAGTGGCATTTTCTCCCCTTTTTTCCCCCCTACCTTCCCTCCCTCCTCCAAACCCATTAAATGTTCAACATATACAATACAATAAACCCATTAAACAATGTCATCACACAATGAAAATAAACAAGAAAAATGTGTCATCTACTTTTACACACTGGATCAAGTCATTTAGTCTTCTTATCATTTTATAATTTTAGGAGGTGGAGGTCCACGGTAGAGCCCTCTCTGTTATGTTCCATGTATGTTCCCAAATTTGTTCAAATAATGTGACTTTATTTTTTAAATTATATGTTATTTTTTCCAGTGGAATACATTTATTCATTTCCATGTACCATTGCTGTACTCTCAGGCTCCAAGTTGACATTATACATTATACATTTTTTTGCTACAGCTAAGGCTATCATAATAAATCTTTTTTACGCTTCATCCACTTTGAGGCCTAATTCTTTACTTCTTATATTACTTAGAAGAAAGATCTCTGGATTTTTTGGTATGTTGCTTTTTGTGATTTTATTTAATATCTGATTTAGATCTTCCCAAAACTTTTTCACTTTCTCACATGCCCAAATTGCATGTACTGTTGTTCCCATTTCCTTCTGACAGTGAAAACATCTATCTGATACTGTTGGATCTCATTTATTTAACTTTTGGGGCGTGATATATAACCTGTGTAACCAATTATACTGTATCATGCGTAACCTTGTGTTATATTCTTCATAGTTCCAGAGCATAACTTTTCCCATGTTTAATTTTTTATCTTTATGTTTAAATCCTTTTTCCACTTTTGTTTGGGTTTATAGCTTATTTCATCATTTTCCTTCTCTTGCAGCTTGATGTACATGTTCGTTTTAAATCTTTTAATTATCATTGTGTCTGTAATCACATATTCAAAGCTGCTTCCTTCTGGTAATCTCAGTCTGCTTCCCAATTTGTCCTTTAAGTAGGTTTTCAGCTGGTGGTATGCAAACATTGTACCATGAGTTATTCCATATTTGTACTTCATTTGTTCAAATGTTAATAAATTATTTCCCAAAAAAACAATTTTCTATTATTTTAATTCCTTTTCTCTCCCATTCTCTAAAGGAAAGGTTATCTATTGTGAAAGGGATTAGCTGATTTTGCGTCAATAATAATTTTGGTAGTTGGTAATTTGTTTTTTTTTCCTTTCTAAATGAATCTTCTTCCATATATTGAGTAAATGATGCAATACTGGTGAGCTTTTATATTGCACCAGCTTTTCATCCCACTTATAAAGTATATGTTCCGGTACCTTCTCCCCTATTTTATCTAGCTCTATCTTAGTCCAATCTGGTTTTTCCCTTGTCTGATAAAAATCTGATAAATACCTTAATTGTGCTGCTCTATAATAATTTCTAAAGTTTGATAACTGCAAACCACCTTGGTTGTACCTCTCTGTTAATTTATCTAATGCTATTCTCGGTTTCCCCCTTTCCATAAAAATTTCCTTATTATTCTCTTTAGTTCATTAAAGAATTTATCTGTTAAGGGAATTGGTAACAATTGAAATAAGTATTGTATCCTTGGGAAGACATTCATTTTAATGCAATTTACCCTCCCTATCAACGTTAGTGGTAATTCTTTCCAATGTTTTAAGTCTTCCTGTAATTTCTTCATTAATGGCTGATAATTTAATTTGTACAGGTGACTTAAATTATTATCTAATCTAATACCTAGGTATCAGATTGCTTGTGTTTGCCATTTAAATGATAATTTTTAAAATTCTGTATAATCTGCATTACTCATTGGCATCGCTTCATTTTTATTTGCGTTGATCTTGTACCCCAATATTTCTCCATATTCCTTTAATTTCTTATGTAGTTCTTTTATTGATATTTCTGGTTCTATTAGGTATACTATGATGTCATCTGCAAATAAACTGATTTTATACTCCTTCTCCTTTATTTTTATCCCTTTTATTTTAGTTTCTGTTCTTATCAGTTCTGCCAATGGTTCTATTGTAAAGCGAACAGTGAGGGAGATAGTGGACATCTCTGCCTAGTTGACCTACTTAATTTAAATTGGTTTGATATATATCCATTTACTGTCACCTTCACCAATGTTCCATTATATAATGCTTTAATCCAATTAATATATTTTTCTGGTAGATTGAACCTCTGTAATACTTTGAATAAATAATTCTATTCTACCCTGTCAAAGGCTTTTTTTTGCGTCTAAAGCAACAGCCACTGTTGGCATCTTATATCCTTGAACTGCATGAATTAAATTAATAAATTTACAGACATTATTCGCTGTTCATCTTTTCTTAATAAATCCAGTTTGATCTTGTTTTACTATTTTTGGTACGCAGTCGGCCAATCTGTTTGCTAATAATTTTGCTATTATCTTATAATCTGAATTAAGTAGAGATATTGGTCTATATGATGCTGGTGTTAGTGGATCCATCACCGTCTTTAGTATTACTGTAATTATTGCTGTCTTACATGAATCTGGCAAATTTTGTGTTTCTTCTATCTGGTTCATTACTTCCAGGAGAGGAGGAATTAATAACTCTTTAAATGTTTTATAGAATTCTATTGGGAATCCATCCTCTCCAGGCGTTCTATTGTTCAGCAGCTTTTTTAATATATCCTGTATTTCCTCTATTTCAAATGGTTTTATCAGTTTGTTTTGCTCCTCTTCTTGCAATTTCAGTAGTTCAATTTTAGCTAAAAACTCATCTATTTTGTCCTCTTTCCCTTCGTTCTCAGTTCGGTATAATTGTTCATAGAATTCCTTAAAGTTTTCATTGATCTGTGTTGGGTTATATGTAATTTTTTTGTCGTTTTTCCTTGATGCCAATACAATTCTTTTAGCTTGTTCTGTTTCAAGTTGCCAGGCCAATATTTTGTGTGTTTTTTCTCCTAGCTCATAATACTTTTGCTTTATTTTCATTATGTTCTTCTCCACCTTATACGTTTGTAATGTTTCTTATTTTATTTTTTTGTCTGCCAATTCTCTTCTTTTTGTTATATCATCCCTGGTTGCTAATTCTTTTTCTGTATTTACTATCTCCCTTTCCAACTGTTTTATTTCCCGATCGTAGTCTTTTCATCTTAGTTACATAACTTATTATCTGCCCTTTAATGAGGCTTTCATTGCGTCCCATAATATAAATTTGTCTTTCACTGATTCCGTATTTATTTCAAAGTACATTTTAATTTGGCGTTCAATAAATTCTCTAAATTCCTGTCTTTTAAGTAGCATGGAGTTTAATCTCCATCTATATGTTCTAGGTGGGATGTCCTCCAGTTCTATTGCTAATAACAGGGGTGAGTGATCAGATAACAGTGAAGACATTTGTGTACTATACTTGGCACATGTTGCATGCTGGGCAAATTCGCAAATCAATCTCCCAGAGTTTCACACAAAACTAGCGTGCATCTCTAGTGAAGCTTCAGCTTAGCATAAAAGTTCAAAGTGTAGAGGAATTTCTGGGCCACTTTAAGACCAGAGCTCTCAACTGTGGGAAGTTGTGCCTTGAGGAACCCTTGGTATCAACCAAGTAAGTGGGAAACATATGTCGTATGGGCATAAAGGTGGAAAAAGCTTGGCCAAGGGTCAGATCATGACAGCTTGCCAAAAAAAAACATTTATATTTAAATAATCCTGTTGATAAGACTAGTAAATACTTATAAATATGACATGTTTATCAGCTCTGAGCTCAACTGCTAAGGCTGCGTGGAATATATGTAGGTCATCTGTTTCACTAATCAACTGACTATTGTGCTAGTGTGCTCTTACACACTCATATCCACACCTAGTTTGGATATGAGTGTGTAAATGCAATGGTATAGTAAACACTAGCTACGTCCAATGGACTGTCATGTCACAAGATTGAAAAGCAATCCCCCTGACAAAATGGCTTGAAGGAGTGAGTGAAAAGAAAATATGTTTTTGAGGCTGAGGGCTTCTGATTGTGTCAGAGGTTTGGATCTGGAGCTTGGGTTGCTGACGGTTTGGAATGAAGGCTGTGTGGCTGTGGGAGCGCTGGAGGCATATCCATGGACCCTCAGTGTTTATGGGGGCGGCGGCGGGTGGGGGGGGGACGATTCTCTTTTGCTTCCCTTTCTAAGGCGACGAGAAATTTGTGCTGATAAATCTTTGTCTGCCTCACAGTAGACCGAAGGTCATTTTGTGTAATTTTTTTTGTTTTAATACATGACAATAAAAGAATCTTGAATCAGGATGAAGTTTCCAGCAGTACCTTAGAAGACGTGGACTGTGGAGAACTGTATGTACTGGTCAAAGGCTTCTATAAGAGGAGTGACAATGTTTCATTGACTTTGAGTCTCTCAATGCAGGAGGTGCAAAGTAGCAATTGTTCTAAGTTGAACAAAATCATTAAGAGAAGAACTTCATTGATAGAATAGGAACACACGGTTAGTGCAATGCTGTTGCAGTGCCAGCGATTAAGACTGGGGTTCGTAGTTCTCCTCGTGCGTTTCCTCCGGGTGCTCCGGTTTCTTCCCACTGTTCAAAACATTCTGGGGTTGTAGCTTAATTGGGCGCAATTGGGCGGAATGGGCTCATGGGCCAAAAGGGCCTGTTACCGTGCTGTATGTCTAAATTTAAATTTATGGTGGCGTTCAGCCATTACTTCCAGACATACTACTTTTGGCTTCCTCAAAGCTTCCTTCCTGTTAGGAAGGTTAATAGATCTCAGAGTTCTTGAGCGTAAGAAATCTTTGCGAGTCATTACCATTGAAACATTTGGCAGCTCTTAGTATAGGTCACAGTGGGATGTGACTCCTTCAGGTCACCTGTAGCTACTGCGCCAGATTACATGCTGCCAACTTGTTCCTCAGATCTCCCCACTTGTCAGGAAGGCATAACAGCAATTGCATTCCTGAGAAGGCTGAGGTGGGCAGGACTACCAGCCACCATCACGTCATCCTTCTTTCGGAGCTCCATTGAGAGTGCCCTGGCAGCTGCATCACAGTGTGGTGCAGTTGCTGAAGAGAATTAGATCAGAGGTCAATCCACAGACCCATAGAGTGGCGGAGAGGGTCACAGTGGTCTCCCTTCCCCCCCCCAACATCGGCATGATCTTCCGGGATCATTGTTTGAGGAGGGCATACATAATTGTTGAGGATCCCTACTACCCTACACACAGCATCTTTCAGCTGCTCCCGTCAGGGAGGATCAGAGCCAGCGCCACCAGGCTGAGGAACAGCTTCTTCCCATGAGCAGTGAGACTGTTAAATGACTGAATGAATTGCTCACACTGACCATCCAAGACTCTACTATTTATTCAACAATATTTATTTTTTAATTGTGTCATTATGTTTTACTTTACTTTTGAATATTAACAAAAGCCATGATTGCTCACAGAGGTTCAATTGATTGACAAGTTTGACAGTCGATTGACTCCAGATGCATGCCTTAACTGACTGGCACGTCCAATGAAGGCTATTATTTCATTATTACCTTGAGAGCACCCTTCACATTCAAGTTTGTTTCATGACATGTACTGAGATAATGTGAAGAGCAAGAGAATGAGTCAATGTAGGGATAATAGTGGAAAAGTGTTCATCGAGTTGGAGGAAGTGGTTGAGGTCCTTAATGAATAGAAGGACCTTGGAAATTATGATAATAACTTAAAGCGGACTGAAATGCTTCAGCATATTAACAGCAATAAAAAGAATGCATTGGATCTTTTTTGGTTTGAGTATCAAACATTATTAGAGACTCATGTAAGAATTCTTACTTTTGCACCTTATTGATTTTTCTCCCTCTGTATTGCATATTGTTTACATTTCTTTATTTGTTTACATGTATACATATCTTCTTGAGTAGAGTTTTTAGTACTACCAATATATATGTATGTGTGTGTACAGTATATGTATGTATACATATATATGTATGTATACATATATATGTATACATACATATATATGTATACATACAGTATATGTATGTATACATATATATGCGTGTGTGTGTATGTATATTATATACCTGTAATATATAATATATATCTATAGCTAGCTATCTATATATGTGTGTGTATTCACCTGTAATATGTGTGTGTGTGTATATATATATATATGCATCTTGGCGCCTCACAGTTTAGCGGGCAGCAACCTCCTTTGAAGAAGACCGCAGAGCCCACCTCACTGACAAAAGGCAAAGGAGGAAAAACCCAACACCCAACCCCAACCCACCAATTTTCCCCTGCAACCGCTGCAACCGTGTCTGCCTGTCCCGCATCGGACTTGTCAGCCACAAACGAGCCTGCAGCTGACGTGGACTTTTTACCCCCTCCATAAATCTTCGTCCGCGAAGCCAAGCCAAAGAATATACACCAGTAAATAAAATGTATATTATTTGTTTAGGAGTAGAGATAACCCAGGAAATTATGGACCAGTGAGTGTGTATTTATAAATATATGTGTATATGTGTATATATTTATACTGTGTGTGTTTGCGTGTGCATTAAAAACATTTACACAAGTAGCATGTTAACAGGCTCTTCTGGCCCGTGAGCCAGTACCACCCAATTGACCTAAAACCCCCATATGTACTGAAGGGTGGGAGGAAACTGGACCACCTGGAGAAAGCCCATGCAGGCAAGCAGTCATAGGGAGAACTCCTTACAGAGAGCGCTGGATCCAGACCTGGGTCATTGGCATTGTAATAGCGTTGGACTAACCACTACATTAACCGTGCCGCCTGCTATCCTAACTGCGCTGCTCCATATTGGCATTATTACCAGGGACAGGAGAAGTACCGAAGGATTTGGAGGGTTACAAATGTGGCTCTCCTGTTCAAGGAGTAGAGATAACCCAGGAAATTATGGACCAGTGAGTGGTGGGAAACCTGTTGGAGAAGATCCTGAGAGACCATAGAAACAAGCATTTAGAGAGGCATAATCTGATTTGGAATAGTCAGCATAGCTTCGTCAGGAGGAAGATTGTATCTCACATGCTTGATTAACTTATTTTGAGGATGTGACAAAGTACATTAATAAAGGTAGACCTGTGGATGTAGTGTATATATGAGACATTTTGTAAGGTTCCCCGTGCAAGGCTCATTTAGAAACTAAGGAGGCATGCATTGTGGATGCAGAATTGGCTTGTCCATAGAATGCAGAGGGTGGTTGTAAATGGTTCATATTCTTCATGGAGGCTGGTAACCAATGGTGTTCCACAAGGATATGTTTCGGGACCCCTCCTCTTTGTGATTTTTATAAATGACCTGGATGAGGAAGTGGAAGGGTAAGGTAGTAAGTCTGCAGATAACATGAAAGTTGGTGGTATTCTAGATAGCCTAGAGGGTTGCAAGAGGTTACAAAGGGACATTGTTGGGATGCAGAGCTGGGCTGAGAAGTGGCGGCTGAGGTTTAACCCAGGGGAGTGTGAAACAGTTCATTTCAGTCAGTCAAATTTGAATGCAGAATATAATGTTAATATAGGACACAGTAGTGTGGAGGAACTGAGAAATTTGGGGATTTGTGTTTGTAGGACATTCAAAGCTGCTGCACAGGTTGATAGTGTTGATAAAAAGAGGTATGGAGTGTTGTCCTTCATTATCCGTGGGACTGAGTTCAAGAGCTGTGAGGTAATGCCACTGCCACGGAAGACCTAAGACCCCATTTGGAATATTCTTTTCAGTTCTGGAAGGATGTCAATGTGATAGAAAGGGTACAGAGGCAGTTTACAAGGATAGTTTGAGTGAACTTGGTCTTTTCTCCTTGCAGTGATGGAGGATGAGGGGTGGGCTGATAGAAGTGAATAAGAGGCATTGATTGTGTGGATGACCAGAGGCTTTTTTCCAGACCTGAAATGGGTAATATGAGGGGGCATCGTTTTAAGGTGCCTGGGAGTAATTTCAGGGAGGATGTAAGAGGCAAGTTCTTCACACAGAGGTGGTGGGTGCATGGAATGCACTGGTAGCAATGGTACTTTTGAAGAGACTATTAGCTAGATGGAACTGAGAAAAATGGATGGTTATGCAATAGGGAAATCCTAGGCAGTTTTATAGTAGGCTATTGGGTCAGTATGACACTGTGGGCAGAAGGGCCTGTAATGTGCTGAAGATTTCTGTCCTATGTTCTAAAAGCAATGGTTCTCAAACTTTTTTCTGCACTCATACACTGCCTTAAGTATTCCCCTACTAACCACAGAGCACCAATACCATAGGTTGAAACCACTATTCTAAAGTAAGAAGTTCATTTTGTGTGCGTTCCATCCATTCAACTCGTCCAGCAAGAATGCAGGAGGTGCAGAGAGAGCTCAGTCAGAACAGAGCATATCAAAACCATTTTCATTTTCCTGGTGGAGACAGATACAAAATACTCATTTCATACATTAACATTGCCTTCAGCATCCATGAGCAAGTTCCTGTAATAGTCTCCACTCCTTCGTGTACTATCCTTTCACTATTTTTTAGAGCAGCATTGGATTTCCTACTAACCTTATCTCATATAATCTTTGCTTCTCTTATTTTAGTTTTCACTTCCCCTCTAATTCTTTGTGGCTGTGGGTGGGGTTCATTTTTGCTGTGCCACTCAATGCTATTTATCTGAAAAGAACAGATTACTCTTTCATGTATTAGCCACTGCCCCACAGTTGACACAAGGAACGACAGAGGAAGAAGGCATACAAACGCAGTGCTGGCGAATGTGTAACACGTGCTCTGTTGAATGAGCACTTGAACAATTCAGTTGGAGAGTGAGGGATAAACATAGAACAAAAGGTCATCAATACATACAGCATCCATGAATAAATAAGCAAGATGTATTAAAAGTCTTTAAATGCTATTGACACATATAAAATAACAGGCCTGCCAGTGAAAAGCTGGCCTTCAGATGAAATGTGGGAGTTTTTAAATTAATTTACAGAATGTCAATTTGGCTGAATGGGACAACAATTAATACTTGCCTCTAATAGTTTCTTGGACATGGGAGTGAGCTGTTTTCTCGAACCTTTGCAGAGTCCTTCTGGTGAAAATGTTCTGACACCATTAATGTGTCGGGGTTTTCCAGTACTTCAACCCAGCAAGAGTGAAGGGATGCCAATGAGGACAGCATGCCACTTCAAGGGGAATGAATCTCATGGGTGGCGTTACGTATAAAATTATGAAAGGTAGGTACGTTGTTCCCATTGGTGGGGGAGACTAGAACTAGGGGACATGGCATTTTTGGGTAGCCCTGACAAGGAGGAGCAGTTGATAGGATGGGGCGGGGGGGGGGGGGGGTGGAGAAGTAAGGGTTTAGAGTTGTTGACAAGGAGATGGAATTGCATTTGTAAAGACACTGATAAAGACATATCATGGAATACTGTGAACAGTTCTGGATTTTTTTTCTGTTCCTTTTATATCAATTATCTATTTTCTCTTCTTATGTGTTAATTACACTTAAATTGTTCCTATGCTATGTATCTGGGAAGCTGCAGCCAATAAGACATTCATGGTATTTATGCATTATACTTATGTACATGAAAATCAACCTTTCGTTCGTTCGCCACCTTAGCAAGGGCATCTTGGTGGGTGTCAGGAGACATCCTGAAAGTTATCTTTGTTAAATAGTATTAAATAGAGTAGAGAAACTACACAGTTAGAATGTGATTGTTTCATGGTGTTCATGATAATAAGGGGAAATGACACATTAAGTGGGGAGAAAATGTTGAGGAATCTGGAATTATGGGTCACAGCTAGTCAGGCCTTACAGAAATAGAGTTGGGAAACAACACAGGATGGAGAATTAACCCCATGCGTCCCAGCTATGCCTGCCTTTTTGTGGGCTTTGTGGATCAATCCATGCTGCAAGCCTACACAGGCAAAGCTCCTCAACTCTTCCTCTGCTACATTGACAACTACATTAGTGCTACCTCATGCACTCATGATGAGCTTGACAGCTTTATCCACTTGACTCCCGACCTCCAAACTGACCTAAATTAACTTAGTATATCTCTGACAACACTCTCCCCTTTCTCAATCTGTGTCTCTGGACATTTTCTGCAAACCCACCAACTCCTACAATTACATTCACTACACTTTTTCACACCCTGTTCTCTGTAAGGATTCTATTCCTTTCTCTCAATTCTTCTATCTCTACTTGCATCTGCTCCCAGGACAAGGTTATCCATGTCGGATCATCCAAGATGTCCTCCTCCTTCAAAAAATGAGGCATCCCCTCTACCACTATCAACTCAGTCTTCACCTGCATCTCCTCCATTTCACACACATCCACCTTGGCCCTCTCTCCCTTAGATGCCACAAAAGCAGGATTCCCTTTGTCTTCACCCACCATCCTGCCAGCCTCCGCATCCAATATATTATCCTCCACAATTTCCATCACCTACATCATGATCCCACCACCAGACACATCTTCCCCACTCCTCCCCTCTCCACCTTCAACAGGGACCACTTCTTCCGTGACTCCGTTGTCAACTCATCCCTTCCCACTAATCACCTCCTGAGACTACAGGAAGTGCAATACATGCATCCACATCTTCTCCCTCACCACCATTCTGGGCCCCAAACATCCTTCCAAGTGAAGCAACACTTTGCTTGTGAATCTATGCAGGACATCTGGTGCTCCCGTTGTGGCCTTCTCAACATTGAAGAGATTGGATGCAGACTAGGAAATCACTTCACTGAACACCTTCGCTCTGCTTACAGCAATGATGGGGATCTCTCAGTAATATCAACTAATATGGGGGAGTGCCCATCCTGAAGTACAAAAGTCTCTTATAGGGAAGGATTACAACTCTGCCAAGCAAAATACCCCCTCCAGAAGACCAGGCGGAAACCAGAAGAAGACTGGCTGTCACGCAAGAAGAAGGGCGCCAGCATTTTTAACAAACATTGCCAGAACCCTTCAGAGGGCAGAATGTGCATATTCACGAGCCAATGTTGAAAACATGAACCCCAGCAAAGGTCGTCAGAGAAGCTGAGACCCCAAGATCATACATTCTCAAGACAGACTCTGGCAATCAGCTATGGAGGAACAGAAATCACATCCGGCCGACACAAGATGTGATGAAGCAGAAAGCTTTAATACCAGCATAGCCTGCAACACCAATATTAAGTGATATCAAGTGAAGAGACCACAACCACTAATATGTTGTCAGGTGAAGCACAAGTTACATCACCTCCGCGTGGACCAGCAACACAGAGCCCAATGGTCCCAGCAAATCCACCAAATGGCGAAGAAATATATTGCCGCCAGTGCAATATCGATAAGAACTATTTTAAAAATATTGTGTAAATAAATTAGTGTACAAGTTCAGTTACTTAAGGTGCACTGGAAAGAAAGTGATAAAGAACACAAAATTTTTCTTTATCTTGGGAAGGAGGGATGTTATATAGTCAGGATAATGTGAACTATTTTGTAACCGCATAAGAATACATCCTTCTCACTGTAGTACTGTAGTGCACCACTGTAGGGCATATATATATATATATATATATATATATGTGTGTGTGTGTGAGAGAGCGAGAGCAGTTTCGTGAGATGGTGGAAGGCATCAGTAAGTAAAGTCTGTTTTGTTATTTGAACCTTGCATCTCTAAGTTATTTAGGAAGGCTCCCAAGTAACTCAGAGACATAATGCCAATGATCCAGACACCTGAAGCCCTCACTTCTGCAACACATTTTTAGCCACGTGTAAAGCTGCATTATCCTCCTGTTTCTAACCTCAATGGCACCTCAAGGTTTGAGCAAAATGTAGGCAGGTGCACAAACAAAATGTCGTGGTTTTGGAGAATTGCCACTTCTCTCATGTAGGAAGCTCTCCAACCACTGGGTGCAGAGCAAACTTCCACAAAAAGGAAACTGAAAATGATCAGTTAACCTGTTTTGTGAAGTTGGTCAAGGGATTCAATATCTCCTTGGGCAACTATTGAGCATTCTTTGAGCAGGCAAAAAAAAAAGAAAAAAAAGCAATCCTTCTGGTTCTTCAATCCTATTCAATAAAATTGATTCTCTTTCCTGATTCATCTCAGATAAAAAGAATGCATCATACAGTGGAATGTGCCACACCTGAAGGAGAGGCTTACAATAAAGCAAAATTTAAACATCTAGCACTGTGAAAGTATTCATTAAGAAATTTGTGGTGGTCCACCACCGGCCTACTGCAGGGGGCAACCTCTGTACCTGCAGGAGTGTAAGGGGACAGGACAACACCTGGCCGGCTATCAATCAGTCGGCCTGAATGGATCAAGCACCACCCGGTCGGGTGTCAATCACCCTCCGGGATATAAGCCTGCGCCGGCCGCCCGAGGCCTCACTCAGAGTTGCTGCAGCCACAGCCACCCTGGCTCCGTGGAGGTCTTTGTGGATTAAAGCCTGCTGTTCAGTATTTACCTTGTGTGTGCCTGATTCTGGCTAACAGCGCACCACAAAAATAAAGCACTCATTAATTCAGCACAAGAAAAATATCTGCTCAACAATATCATAAGTAACTTGCAGTTTATAATCCAGTAACAAGGTTATCAACTTGATCTGAATGAAACAGGCAATCAGAACTACTATGGTTGCAATCTCAAAATAGTTGTAGCTTTCCACAAAATGGCTGTCAGCTATTTTGCTCCTAAATACTTTAAAATGGAAGCTGGCAGAGAACACAAATCTGGAGCATCTATGAAAATCAAAAGTGAAAGTGAAACTCTGATCAGCTTCCAGCCGGATGTCAATCAATCAGAGGAATTTCATTTGCAACTGCAGCCCATTTTTTAAAAAACTACTTAAAAAAGCAAATCATCTTCCACCTTGGCCAAGATCAATTAATTAAAAACACATCATTCTGAAGAGGGGTAAATTAAAAATGTACTCTTTCACACTCCAATCTGCTGTTAAAACAGAGGTAAATGGCAAGAAATAACTTTAATTGATGAGATACGTAGATAGAAATTTTATGTTCCAAATGCTCCCAGGCTCCTAAACCTTCTTCAACTAAACATAAACTACTTCAACACCACAAAAAGACCTGCCTGCAGAATCGAAATTCCACTGTTTTTCTTTGGACAGATACTTGGTAACAGATTCAAAGGGGTTGAGGAGTGACAACCCTGGACACTCCTGGTAGTAAAAATATGGAATTTATTTGTAGACTGGAGACAAATGAGACTGCATCAATGTGCAAATTGATCTCGCTGGTGTGCAGGTTAGCTGAGCTGCAGATACCTACGGAAGTATCCACAACCATTGAGGGGTGAGACAAACAATACTTGCCACCCCTCCTCTGATGTACAGGCACGGCTCACCGATTAAAGAAGCTATCCAGCTGACATACGCATGTCAAATTGGGTGAACCACAATGATTCACCCGGGTGCGTGGCCAGACTGAGACCCAACCCCTGTTATGGCACACACCTCTCAACTGGCCCTCCAGTACTGTCTGAATCATAGCCAGGAGTTGGCTCAGAGTATCCTCAATAAAAGGACATGGGCTCTTTTTTAATACTCCTGGGAGCTCGAGGCCAGCCCAGGTATCGTATCACGTGACTTCAGGTGGGGAGAATCACCAATTAGAAGTTGTGAGCAGATCTGATATTCATGGATGCAGGGGAAATTTAAATTTAAATGTATTTACACGGTAAAAGCCTGTGGAAGGGGAAAGAATTGTAAGAGGTATACCTAGTAAAGAGGGATGCGGATTGTGCTAATGTAGTCATTGATGAGATCTATCGATGACTCCAAACACTGAGTGAGGAATGATAGGCTTTAATACACATTAGATTTCGGCTGGCCCAACTCCATACACTCGAATGAATGGAAGAGGGCAGGGAGGTCGACCTTTACGGCCAGGTCACAGGGGAAGGGGTTACATGGGGTCGAGTTATCAGTGGGCGGGCCGGCCACTTATGTACAGAGCAGCAGCAGTATATACATATATACATATCACTATATGTAGTAACAGGAAACTGAAGCCATGCCCAAGAATAGATCCGTGGAATACAGTACTGATGGGGCATCCAAGTTTCAGGAACACAATTAATTAGATGCACCTATTGCTGTTAATAGGAAATTGGATTTATTGTTAATTAAGTAAGTTACAATCATGACATGCAACATTGCAAACAGAAACTTCTTAATTAAGTTAAACTTATAGATAAATAAGCATCTTATTCTGTAATCAACCTTTATCTTGCCAGTTACTAGGTCTTAGTTATTCCCATCTGTATTCAAAACAGTAAAACTAAGTTAATCAAATTTCTGTAATTGTGTCCATTGAGAGCATAAAATCTGCACCAAAATCATACTCAGGAGATCAGCTTAGACTGGTCAACTGATGTGTATCACTTTTAATAAAGCAGCCATTGATTCGAACATCAATTCTGGGCGCTATTTCTATTTTGCTCCAATTTTGGCCATTGAAAAGTGTACCACCTAGTAACACCCAATTAATCACCGAACGATTTTGGAGGGTGGGAGGAAACCGGGGCACCCCGTGGAAACCCACACAGACACAAAGAGAAGGTAGAAACTCCTTACAGACAGTGCTGTGATCAAACATGGGTCGCTGCTTCATAAAAGTGGCCTTCGACTTATTTATCATCCGACTGGTGATGAGACACTCCATGTTGAATTGGAAGGATTTAGAAGGATATGAGCCAAATGGGAGTAGCCCAAAATGCTAACCTGGTCAGTGTCGACAAGTTGGATCGAAGGGTCTGTTCTATGCTATACGACTCTACGATAAAGAATGGGATTAATGTAGGAAAAGTGCAAATGTGTGGTTAATAGTCAGTGTGAACAGTGGGCTGAAGAACACAATAAAGTTGCAAAACAAGTGAGCCCAGAAACTGAGAGCAGCAAATACAGTAAAATCCCTAGTATCCAGTACCTATGGGGATTGGTAGATTCTGGATAAGTCTATTTTCCGGTTGCTTGAGATTTACAATGCCTAATACACCCGCAATAAGAATAAACAGTTTAAAATATGAAAATACTGTACTGTACTTACACTGAATAAATTTCATTTGCATGAATATAAAAGCCTTACTTTATTTACTTTATTTTCAGTCACATTCTTTGAAAACATTTAACCATTGCTTCAAGTACAGGTTCCTCACTGTCCAAAGAGCTGCACAAAGGACGAACAATTACATTATAGATAATTGACCACCCTCCTCAAAAAGCCTCTGACTGGGGTGACTCTTACTAAAGGGGGAGAAGGAGACACTTTAAGAAAGACATCCCAATTTTTTTGCCAGCTGTTTGAGCTGCTGGTTGCTTGAATTCTGGTTTTACTGTATTGTTCTCTGAAGTTCATACGTGGCCCAATGGGTCTTTAACGACACCACAGTCACAATTTATGACAAAGGATTCTCATTTTATTGCAGATTACTTTAAATCACTTGAACTTAATTTCCATAGCTGCCTTTGTGGGATAAGACGGTTCAAAGCTTAATTCAGAATTCAACAGGAATACCTGTAGTTTAGAAGAATGACTTCATTAAAACATGTAAAACCTTTATAGTGTCTAGAACCAGGGAGCACATTAAAGGGTTGCCTGGGTGGAATTTGGATAGAGAGAAATTTCTTCACTGAGAAGGAAGAGAATCTTTGGAATTCTTTGGTCAGTATGTTAAAGGCAGAAATCAATTGATTTTTGGTTATTCAGGGAATTGAGGAATAATTCAGACAGATAGCACCAAACAAGAGTGCAAATGGCCTACGCTTACTTTTATTTCATATATTGCTGTGAACATATTCCTCCTTCATAATGCAGGTGTCTGATTATAGTCCAGTGTATTTGTATGACCAATCAACCACAATGAGATAGAGAGTTGTGATTAATAGGCTTTAATCACATTAAAGTATCAGCACAGTTTGCATGTTGCTGGCCCGGTTCCAAGGCAGGTACTGAGGGAGGGGTTTGGGCATGACAGCCTTTATGGGGATATCTAGGAGGGAGGAGTCACAGGTTCAGGGGCGGGCCAGCCCAGCTCATCTATACACAGTCGTGGTAGCACCACAATATTAATGGTGCCTTATGCTGCTTTATCCTCTACAGTCTGTTTCAGTTAGTGGCCAAATGTGTTTAGTTTGTTCTCAGGAAATATTTATTTTGTTTTCACATTTATAAAACTTGGACATCAATTGTTTAATTTAGCCATTGGCATTCATTGCATTTTGCCTCTCTTATTCCAGCCAAAGATGTCAGGTAAATCTTACAATTAATTTTTAATTTTATCACTAACTTTATTTTTCATATAAGCAAGAATTAATTAAATTTTTTTTTCCTCTTATGTAAGTCCTAAACTATACCTTTTGGCTCTGAGATATTGTTCACTAATCTCAAGATTGAGCTGTACTTTATGGTAAACACAATGTACAATAGACAAAATCTTCTGAAAGGTAAAGGTTTCATTATTGTCACATAATACTACATTTGGAATGTAACGTGCATGAAATTCTTTAACTTTTGTCTACCTTAAGGCAGTCAGAGAATTGACACTTTGTCCAGCGCCCCTCATAGAAATGCAGTGTTCCTCGGCAGTCTCCTCTTGAAGTACTGGTCAGGCCTGAACCTGCTTAGCTTCTGAGATCAGACCATTTCTGGCATAGTCAGGCTTCTACAAATGAGAGACATTACATTTGTGGTGTTTGCCAGCCCAATGACTTCTCCACTTAGCTTCCATATTAAATATAATGACAGCTCTTTTGTAGTAGTTTGTGAATGGCAACATGATCTTAATTTTCTGAACATCTAGGTCTGTGGTTCTCGACTTTTTTTCCCACTCACATACTACTTTAAGTAATCCTTTACTAGGCACAGAGCACCTGTGGTTAGTAAGAGAATACTTAAGGTGGTATGTGAGTGGGGGGAAAAAAGAGTTGAGAACCACTGATCTAGGTCCACTGATACTTCTCACCAACTGCTTAATTTCTATTGGACTTCCCCTACATAAGAGCCTTTCAACTTTATATATCCTGGTGTTGTGATTTGCATTAAAGGAGGTATTATTATGATATTACCTGATCAGTAATCCAGAGATTTAAATCCCTCTAAGGGAAATTAGATTCAGCTTTCAATGAATTCAGAAATTGCTGACTTTGACCATAGGAGCAGGAATGGACCATCTTCATTGCTCAGACTTGCTTCCTCATTCAATAAGATAATTGATGTGATTGTAACCTCAAATCTGCATTCCAATCTCCACTTGGTCATGGAGAAACAACCAACCTCAGTCTTAAATTTGTTCAAAGACTCTGCTTCCACTGTACTTTAAGGAGGAGATTTCCAAAATTCAGGTGGAAAAAATCCTGCCACGCTTTTGACTTAAAAGGGCAATCCCTTAAAGAGTCACCCCGCATTCTATATTATCTATGTAGAGAGGGAAATGGCCTCTCTCCATCCACCTGGTCAAGAACCCTTCGGATCACATGCTTCATCAGTCTTGGCCTGTCTAACTGTCCCAGGTATCAGTCAATTAAACTTCTTTCAACCATTTTCAGTAAAGAGATTAAGACATGGGGATCTGCCATTTCAATTCTGCAGCCCACTCCCGCCCTGACACATTTGTCCATGGCCTCGTGTGTTGCCACCCATAAATTGGAGGAGTAACATCTAATATTCCGTCTGAGTGCTCTCCAACTGGATGGCATTAACATTGACTTCTCTGTTTTCTGCTAGACCACTCCCTGTTCTCCTGCTCGTCCCCTTCTCTCTTGTCTCCTTTCCTCCAGCTCTCCATCCCCTTCCCTCTCCATTCATAGAGCCATCCCCCTTTCTCCCCCCCACCCCCTGTTTTCTCTTGTGCCCCTGCTCCCTTATCCACCTATTAGATCCTCCCTCCTCCCCATAAAATTTTATTCAGGCACCTTTTTACATTATGCTCATATCTTGAAGAGCTCAAGCCCGAAATGTTGTTAATGTACCTTTATCTGTGCTATATAAAGTACAATGTGTGACTGCTCAGTTCCTCCAGCATTGGGTTTTTACTTTAATCACTGAGTCAGCAGGCATCTGTGTTTCACTCTCAATGTCTGTGGAACTGAATCAAAAATAAAATGGTCTGATTGCTAGAAAAATCAAATACTTCGCTCTTGACCTTCAGTGAAAGGGAATTTGTTGCTCCAGTATCATTTGCCATAAATACAGCTACACTCAGGAAGCAAATTGGTTTACTGAAATAATAATTGATATTGTCCTGCCACAGTGATTGCAAGAGTTCAAGAGTGCTCATCGTGACCTCACCAGGATGATAGGTGCTTGTCACCCTTGCCAGCAATATCCAAATCCAAGAACGAATGAAAGAAGACCTTGCACATGAGCCAAGGAAAATGATTGGGTGTAGTGGGCTGAAACGTTAGTTTCCCTTTACCTCCTATGGATGCTGTGTGACCTGCTGAGTTTCTCCAGCCCTTTTGCGTATTGAAGTAAAAAGTTACAGATGCCACCTATAATGGAGTGAAACACAGAAGTTTGCAGATGCTGTGATTGTAGTAAAAATACACAGAGACGCTGGAGGAACTCAGCCTTGCGTTCAGAGGTGAGAAATGACTTTGGCTCTGACAGAGGGAAAAGGGAAGAGAAGGAGAGAGCTGGGGGAAAGGCATTGGGGAAAAAGAAGGGGGTGGCAATGTGGTGAACTCATTTATCTGGCTCTGCCTTGTTCTGTGACTGTACTCCTCCAATTTATGTACCAGTATAAAGGCTCCAACATCATAATCCCTCCCCAGAAAGCCTGGCTCACAGCACCAGATGACCTTCAAGTTTATTGTAAATAAAAGCCTATTATTTTGTAACTCCAGTCTATCGAGTTATTGATACCGCATCAGGGAGTTTAACAGATGCTCAGGACATTGATGTTAATGCCATTCGGTTGGAGAGTGCCCAGACAGAAGATGGGATGTTGTTCTTCCAATTTGTGGGTGGTCTCAGTCTGGCAGTGCATGAGACCATGGACAGAAATGCCAGCAAGGGAATGGGACAGGGGATTGAAATGGGTGGCCACTGGGAGATCAACGCTATTGTGGCGGACAGAGTTAAGGTGTTCAATATTGTTAGGGCACTTAACTCTTGCACATGCTCCAACTGAATGCCAATATGCGAACCCACCATGCATGTGCCAACCGAAGACTCGCGTATGAGCACAGGAATCAAGATGGCCGCACTCAGCCTAAAGACCCAGGAACGGTGACTAACAAGGTAAGTACAAACATTTTGGCTCTTACATGGCCTGTATCCCTGTTATAATTTGTCAAATACAACATAAACCACGTAAATTTTATATTTTTCCTTTTTTTAAACAAATGTAAGCAATTCTGACTTATTTCCATTCCGAGATATGACTGATCCTTCAGTCCGAATTATGTCGTAAGTTGGGAACATCTTTAGTTCTTTGTGTGGCTCAGTACCATTTGTTTTTTCTAGCAGGACTTTGCTCATACAAACTCTCCAAAATTCTATTATTTATTTAACAATATTTATGTATTTTTATATCTGTATCGTGTCCTATATCTGAATGCATGTTTGTATGACTTTGTACTAGGGAATGGTGAACGCTGTTTCATCAGGATGTGCTTGAACATTCAGATGATAATAAACTTGAACCTGAAGTTGATTGGGCCATTTTACAATGTTATTGTGAAGTCAAGACAGGCTCACTCCCGAAATGTCAGTCATACATCTTTACCTCCTATGGATGCTGCGAGACCGGATGAGTTCCTCCAGCATTTCTGTACTTTGACTACAATCACAGCCTCTGCTGTCCTATGCAATTGTAACAGTACTTCCTTCTTTTGAAACTGAAACCCTCTTGCAATAAAGTCCAATACACCATTTGCCTTCTTAACCACACAAGAACACCTGGATCCCTTCAATACTTCACTCATTTGCCCTTTAGCTTCCTTTTACAGAAATGCAAGACCTCACACTTTTCCACATAAATTGCATTTGCCACGATTCGTCCACTCACTCATCCTACCTATATAGATTGATGGAGTCACAGAGTCATATAGCATGGAACAGGCCCTTTTGTCCAACATATGCATGCTGACTAAGTTTGTATTCTGGGCTAACCCTATTTGCCTGCATTTGGTCCATAACCTTCAAAGTCGATCCTATCCTTAGATCTATCTAAATGTCTTTTGAACATGGAAGATATTCTCGCTTCTACAGCTTCCTCTGGCAGTTCGTTCTACATAGGGATCACCCTCTGAATGAAAAGGTACCCTTCAGGTCCTGTAAAGGTTAAAACCTTGTGTTTTGATTCTTAGTTAATTTTTGCCTGTCTCTTTAAGAGAACTATTGTTTGTAGTGTTACCATAGGGACTATAATGCAATATGTTGTAATATCCGCCCAGGCTAACCAATTGCCTCTTTTTTCTACAAGATGTGAAGGATTTTTTTCTCTCTCTTTAAATTTTGTATCTTTATATACTTTTTGTATCTCCTTAAGCTTTTGTATCTCTATATATCATTGTATCTTTATATAGTAAATGCTTTGTTATACACTGCTATGAAAGTCTTGTGGCGAAGACCCAGCCTATCTAACCTCTCCCTATATCTCGAGCCCTATAAGTCTCCATTGCAATGCCCTCCCACATATTTTCATCTTCTTGGATAAGTCCCATAACATGCTGTTCTAAGAATCAATCCTCATGTCCACCATGATACACCATTACTCGAAAGACTGTTGTTGAAAAACCAATAGGCTTTTATTCATTTACGAATGATGGCATTGACCAGACTATTATATGCAACAGTGGTTTACCACCCTCCATAGGTTCTTTTCCTCTGGTATTCATGCCAGCTTGATATGTCCAATCAATATGCAGACTAAAATCACCTTTGTTAATCACAGTTTTTTTCTTACACGTGATAGTGATTTGTGCTTTAATTTCTGGCTAGGTCCAGTAGTGTTCCCATTGTAAAGATGCACATATGAGAAATGCATTCAAATATACAATGCATCAAGTGTAAATTTGTGGCTGGGGATTGGTTTAGCATGCTCACACCTTCTATACACAGAAACAAGAGGAGGGTGATGTCATTGATGTAACCCTATTTCTTTCCCTTCGGTGTAATGAAGTCAAAAGTTCTGTCATAGATTGTTTCTCAAATCTTTATAGACAGTATCAGCTTTCATCTTTGTATCTCCTACTTGTATGGTTATTCCCTGATCACTGTAATAACACTGCTTTTACGCTGAAACAATGTTAGTGCATAGCTCAATTAATTAAACAATAATATTGTTAAGAGTAGGAGTCAGGTGATCTTCAAACAGACCAGGATGGTTGATTCCCTTTCCTGATTGACCTTAGTTTAAGTTTATAATTTAGACAATTCTGCAGGCCCACAAGTCTGAGCCGCCCAATGAGATGCAATTAACCTCCAACCCCTGCATGTTTTGAAGCGTGGGAGAAAATTGGAGTGCCCAGAGGAAACCCACCCGGACACGGAGAGAACGTATAAACTCCTTGCGGACAGTTCCGGACGCTGTAACTGCAATGTGCTAACCGCTATGCTAACTGTGTTGTCCTATGGCCCCAAACTGTGGATGAGGATTGATTCTTAGTACAATCTGTTATGGGACCTACCCAAGGAAATGAAAATGTGTGGGAGGGCATGTGTGATGGGGATATTTAAACTCTTCAATAACTTATAGGGCTTGAGTTATAGGGAGAGGATAGATAGGCTGGGTCTTTATTCTCTAGAGAGTAGGAGGCTGAAGGGAGGCCAAATAGACGTCACAGTCTTTTTTTACAGAACAGACAATTCTAGAACTAGAGGGATAGATGGGAGGGGAGAGATTTAAAAGGGACCTGAGGGGTTCAAAGGATATTTAGATGGATCTAAGGATAGAATTGACTTTGAAAAGTTATGGACCAAATACAGGCAAGTGGGGTTAGCCCAGAATGCAAACTTGGTCAGCACGCATATGTTGGGAGAAAAGGCAAAGGTGTCCTTTGAACCACAGCTTCCTGCTTCTTTGTTGCCACTTCCCCTTGTTATTTCTACTGTGTGTGTGGAGACCTTCAGCATGCACTTACCCTGAATGGAGAAAAAAAACCCCGATGAAACCCAAAACTTTGGTTATGTATCTTTATATAAAGGACGCTGTTTGACCTGCCGAGTTACTCCAGCATTTTGAGTTTTTCCTTCAACCACGGCGTCCACAGACTTCTGTGTTTTACTTCTTTCTTTCCCTGAATGTGTACTTTTGAAACTAGGATGCTGTTTAATATCAAAACAAAGGTTAGAAAATGCTGGAAATTTTCAAGATGTTCAATAGCAGTGATGCAATGAAGTAAGACTTTCAAAAAGTTTAGAATAGCTATGGGAAAGATAAACATAGTCAATTGGAGAAGTGCCAGTTTCAATGGCAAGAGAACAGATCTGGTCGGGTAAACTTGACAGGTAAAACTGTGATTGAGGCCTTTAAATTGGACATGTTTCAGCTACCATCTAGGGAAAGGGAAGGCTGGGGAAATTAAAGCCGGAGCTCTTTGTATGTCCATAAATATTGAGGAAAAGAAATCAGAAAGATGTATATGACACATGTCAGGATGTCAATGACAGATAGTTTAGAGGGGAGGTAAATAAAGGGAACGAGAGACACAAAGAGCATGAGGGAAGACCAGCAGCAAAATAAAAGGAAATCCAAAAATATTTTACAGCAGTGTGACCAAAAGAGGATTGTAAAGGAAAGGTAGGGCTAAGCTGAGATCAAAAGGGAAATGGGCTCATGGAAGCGGAGAGCATAAGCATAGTGCATCACCAAGGAAGAAGGTGCAAGAGTTTCAGCAAATGGTGGTTAAGATTTGAGATGAGCTAAAAACTGATCTGGAGCAGGAGATTAGAAAGGCTGGCTGAAAAATCACCCATTGTTCAGATAGGATGCATTAATCGGAGGGTGAAGTGGGGAGGAATTTGCGGTGGCCCTGGCCTTAATCTTATAAACCTCGTAGATTCGGCGATAGTGTCTGGAGACTGGAACGCTGCATACGTAACATTCTAGTTCAAAAAGTGGTGGAGGAAGAAACCTAGATGAGCCACTTTAAGTTTGGAGTGCCCAGAGTTTGAGGAACAACAGTGATGGGCAGATTTAGCAGTCCCCTGGGCAAGTGTGAATCGATCAAAGACTTCCCGCAATGATTTTTTTCAAAGCAAATCATGTCCAACTAACTTGATAGATTTTTGATAATGTTTTGGTAATGGGGCCAGATGATCTCCTGAAATAAGGGCACTCCTATTATACTTTGGACACCTTTCCAAGATCTAGCAGGGATTCTCGATGAGACCACACAGTCTGCTTTTTTTAAAAAAATAATGATAAATGACCACTTAATATTGTGGGGACCTGGTAAGACCAGGGTTCATGAGGGAGATGTAATTGATGAGACATTTCATATGACACCAAATAATATGATTGTCATCAGATTTAAACACCATTAAATAAAACGTCAAGGACATGATGGATACAATATTGGCCAAGCAACAAGAAATTGAAAAAATATGGTGAAAGCTTTCAAGATTCAATATTCAAGATTAAATTTATTGTCATGTCATAAAAACAGGGCCATATTACACAAAATTGCTTTTGACTGCTGTAAAGCAGTCAGATTAGCCATCGGCAGAAATTGCACGAAGCGCCTCTTGTAGAATGAGAAAGAGAAGCGTAAGAGAGTCCCCCCAGAGTCGTCGAGTGGCTGTGATTTCACCCCAGCGCTCCCACAGCCTCCAGAGCCACACAAAGTCCAGTCCAAACCATTGGTGGCCCGAGCTCCAGATCTGAACTTCCGATACGATTCAGAATCCGTCAGTGCCATGGGCACCCTCTCGCATCATGGCTCTGGTACCTGGTACCCCTTCAGCCAATTTTTGAGCCAGTCTCCAGCAGTTCATAGCTCAGTGCAAGTCCCTCGACTGCAGTCTCTGGCAGCCCACAGGGTTCCACACCTCGAGTCACCAGCAGCCCCCGTCGCTTGTGTGGTTCCTTCAGGTGCAGTACCCCTCACTGGGTCCGCCGCTGTGGTCACCATCCCCTGGGGTCATCTCCTTTGCTTTTCCTTCTCAGACATGGGGTTGGCCTCCCTGTTTTCTGGTGCCCTGCACCAGCCCTCTACTTCCCTGGAGTCTGCAGCCCCTCGTGGCTGCTGCCAATCATAGATGCCACCATCTTGGGTCCAGACCCCACGGATTTTAAATAAAACTACCTTCAACGGGCCATTAAATCCTGTTCAGAACTGATGGCAGTCATACTGGGCGGTTGGACCCTGCAGGTGCTCTGTGTCTCTGCTCCCCCCCTCCTCAGCTCCGCATCAGTGGCAGTGTGCTGTTACAGCAGTTCCAGCAGTACCGCCATATTTTTCCTGCTGAATGGTGTTACAAGCCCAGAGGACCCCAAAACCCAGCAGCAATAGATATTTACCAAGACAAATGGTTACTTAAACAAAAGTTGCTTTTATTATCTTTAAAGATGAAAACAGATTCAAACTTTAACATGTTTATTGACTTTCTTAACCTAACTTAACCCCCTTCTAATTCTGAGCGCATATATATGTAATGTGTGTGTAAGTTCAGAAAAGTTCTTTGGTTCACAGTCTAATCTCACTTCTCATTCCTCTAAGTTCACTGGCTGCAGGCAATCTTTAGACTGTGCAGAGAATTTAACATTTATAAAGTTCACCAGGCTTTGGTACTTGAAAGGTAAATGGTTACTGTTCAAGAAGGTTCT
Source organism: Narcine bancroftii (assembly GCF_036971445.1). Lineage (NCBI taxonomy): Eukaryota > Metazoa > Chordata > Chondrichthyes > Torpediniformes > Narcinidae > Narcine > Narcine bancroftii. The sequence goes on along the minus strand of NC_091475.1, from coordinate 15,343,407 downwards.
TGTAAGTTTTCAGAGAGAGATTTGTTATTCCAGGACATCCACAACTGATTTACTTCCATCAGCCACTCCAGTGTCTTGCTGACAAAACTTTTCCCCTCAGGGTTCTTCAGATGATAACCTCTTTCTTTCAGGTCACTACAGAGTTTGTTTTTGTTTCTCTTATTCCAAGTGAAACATTAGACAGCCAGTCCTCTCCTCTTGCATGAACCACAGGGGCTTTGAGAAGGCTGTCTTCCAAAATGGGGCATTCTACAAGCTTGCGAGCTTGTCCTGTTCTAGTCCCAGCTGCTTCTGCTGGCTGTAACACTATACAAGGGATCTCTCTCACTCTCTCACTCTGAGAGAAAGCCTGTTTGACTCTCTCTGCTTACAAAACCACATGGCCCTCTTACAACAGCAAGCTCTCTTCCAGACAGTAGCGGCTCCGAAATGCTCTTTCATTTGTTGCCTTTTGTAAAGAACAATACTTTATTGAAGCCTCTTAAGTACTCTTCAAAGCTCTTGCAAAAGGTCTGAGGCCCTGATATGTCTAGGATGGGGCAGAGCTCCAGTACTTCAAATAAGATCTGATTTAAAGTGTTTGTATATGACCTTTCCCAGTTATCTAAATACTCTGTCTCACAGTGGAGTTCCTCTTTGATTGTGGGTGCGAGAACCAATGTTTTTCATAACATATATTGATGGCTTATACACAGTACTCAATTCCTAAATTTGCAAGTTTCACAAAACTGCAACGAGGACAGTAATAAGCTTCAGGAAAATATAGGTAGGGCGAAGGATTGGTGGTAGATGTAATGCAGAGTAATGTGAAGTGTCACATTTTAAATGGAAAGCAGCTTCATAAATAGAGATAACAAACCTAAAGGAATTGAGAGATTTGGGGGTTGTATGTAGGGCAGGTTAATAAAATGGTTAAATCAAAACATAGGGGACCTTGGGCTTTATACATAGACTAAAAAAGCAAGAAGTGAAACAGGAAAGTCTGCAGATGCTGTGATTGTAGTAAACGCTGGAGGAGATAAGCAGGTCTCGCAGGGTCCAAAGAAGGTAAAGATACACAGCCAACGTTGAGATGAGGAACTCAGGTTGTGTGGATAGACTGGAGAAAGTGGGGATGTCCAGCAGCACAACTGAGCGATAACCTGTGACGGCATCTGACACTCGGAAGTGCCAGAATTTCTGTAATTTACTGCCACCACAAACCCACTGGCAATGGGAAGCATGAGAAGTTAGGATCTTCCCCACATCCTTTATGGCTAATGATCCTTTCCATACAGTGGCTGCTTTCAGTCAGCTCCGTGGACAGATTTATGTGACACTCGTTTCTCTATGTCTTTGCTCCTTCCTGTTATAGTGCCTTGAAGATGCAAATAAGTAAATCACGAGATATTGGACGATTGACTTGTTTGTCCAACACAGTGCAAAACATTTGCAGAATGCATAAAATAACAAATCTTATTATAAATACTGTATATACATGTGCAATATTTGAACTCTGTGGAACAATTTTTAGGGTAAAATTTTGGGGGTCGACTATTACCTCTTCATTACATATTATCTTTGACTGTAATAAATACCTGCATCATTCGAGGCACTGGGAGCTCGGATGGGCGAGCAGATGGTTGGGAATCAGGTGGTAAGTCCATGTCTGGGGCATCGGGAACTTGGATGGGCGAGGAGGTGGTCGGGGCCAAGTGCAAATGCAGAAAATGAATTTTCAATAACATGTTGCATTTCGAGGTTTTGTCGCTTAAAGAGGACGTAATATATGACAGGAAATCCTAAAAACTGATACTATCTAAACAACAGTACATGATAGGAAATTTTAAAGGTGAATTTCATGATCAGCAGACCAAAATTCATAAAATACACTCAAAAGTGATAGGAAGGAATATCTTTGTTGCCCAGTGTAATTAATTATTCTCCGTGTTCATGATGGTATGGTTAATTCATTGTTAATTCAGGATTGCTGTAATTAATTCCCAGTTAATAAATCACATGCAGTGATGCATCTTGAACACAGCTAGTGATGAATGGCATAAATGAGCCTATTTAATCATATTGTGCATTAATGAAGTAAGGTTAAATGCTGCTTGTACATCTTACTCATGAGTGGTACTTAGATGTTGTGAGATATTTGTCTAATCAATAGGCAGTTTGCCATAAAAACCAGTGAACAAGTAGACTTCCTGTGTACTTACAGAGAGGCCAAAAGTGGGGTGGGGTGTGAGAGGGACTGCTATACCAATGCAACTTGTATATATGTGTGATCAACTATTAAAATTAGACTGGCTAAATATTTTACTTTACCAATCAATAAAGGGTCAAATGCAAACATACTTGTAAAACAGTGAAAAAGAAGGGTTTTGCAACTTGGTGCTGATTTTCCTTCTCTTTATTATTGGCTTAAGTGCATTATAAACCCAACTTAGCTGATTTCTTCAAGATAAATTATCCAGAAATGGGAAGGGCAAAGATAGATGTGGGTGAGAAATAGAACCATAGAATATTACAGCACAGAAAATGGGCCCCTCGGCTCTTCTAGTATGTGCCAAACTTTAATTCTGCTTAGACCCACTGACCTGCATCCAGTCCAAGTCCCTCCATACCTCTTTCATCCAAGTACTTGTCCAAATTTTTCCTAAACGTTAAAATTGAGCCCACATTCACCTCTTCAGCTGGCAGCTCATTCCATACTCCCATCACTCACTGTGTTTCCCCCTAATGTTCCCACTAAACTTCTCCCCTTTCTTCCTTAACCCATGTCCTCTGATTTGTATCTCACCTAATCTCAATGGAAAAGGTCTATTTACATTTACTCTGTCTACAGCTCTCATAATTTTGTATACCTCTATCAAATCTTCTCTCAATTTTCTACACTCCAGGGAATAAAGCCCTAACCTGTTTAAAATTTCCCTGTAAATCAGTTCTTGTCCCAGCAACATCCTGGTAAATCTTCTCTGCACTTTTTCAATTTTATTGATAATTTTCCTTCATACTAGAAGAGTCTAAAGTAATAGTTCTCAACCTTTTTCTTTTCATTCACATACCACTTTAAGTAATCTCTATGCCATCGGAGCTCTGTGATTAGTAAGAGGTTGCTTAAGGTGGGATGTGAGTGGGAAGGGAAGTTTGAGAATCACTGCTCTGGACCCAATTGTTACTGAAATTATTTTGCTTGAGAAAAATTGTCATTGGCCCATTTTCTTTGAGTTATGAAACTATTCACATGACAAGTCAATTACGTATGATTAAAACTGGTTTTCAAACGTTTTCTTTCCACCCACATACCACCTTAGGCAATTCCTTACTAATCACAGAGCACCTATGTCATAGGGAATACTTAAAGTGGTATGTGAGAGGAAAGGAAAAGGTTTAGAACCACTGCTCTAAACCTAGTGGGCATGGCCTTAAGGTGTGCAGGAAGAGGTATAGGGGGATCTGAGGAAGGAATGGAATCAGGAACACATTATCTGAATATATAGAGAGGGCAAGAACTCTCACAGTATTGAAGAAGCATCTAACAGAATACATGACTCACTAGTACGTGGAAGGTAATAGAGTAAGAGCTGGTGAATGGGATAAGTATAGATGGTAAAGATAGTCGGAAGGAGGTTGATGGGCCTGCTTCTACGCTGGATAACTCTATAACTCAAAGTGTGGACTGGTAGGGATGGAGGTGTGAAGAAAGTATTCTATTCTGGTGTAACCTATACATTAAAATTTACGATGAGGCATGGAGTAAAGAATATAACCATATACAGCACAGAACAGGCCAGTTTGGCCCTACTAGTCCATGCCGGATTCCCAGAGAAGGAGGAGTCCTAAAAAGGTGTCTCCAGCTGTTCGGAGTAAAAGAATGATGTTTGCCTCCACTTTGATTGACACATTCACCAGTTTTATCCAGAGTTGTATCTAAGATTATCTGAATCAAGAATTAGTTCTGTGATGCATTTTGTTTGGGTATTGCATGTGCTGTTTTAGTTCCAAAAATTATACCTGATGTATCTGTGAGTTGCAGTGAAGTCAGTTCCACCTTGGTTCATGAGATTTCCCACCATGCCCATGTTAACAATTACAGCCTCCAAACTCTGAGCAAAACCCTGTGTAAGCCATTAGCCATCTGCTGCAGGCTGATGCTCCTCAACTGAATACATAGCAGCAGAATATTTGTGTGCTGTTAACCTCTGGGGTTGCTTGTGACCCCTGTCCTGGGTCCTAGTCACTTGTTCCCAGCGGAAGTCAGTATCTTCTATGCCCGATTTGATGACAGTACCGGTGAAGAACCACACTTCGGCACCGGTGAAGAACCACACTTCGGCACCGGTGAAGAACTACACTTCGGCACCGGTGAAGAACCACTCTTCGGCACCGGTGAAGAACCACACTTCGGCACCGGTGAAGAACCACACTTCGGCACCGGTGAAGAACCACACTTCGGCACCGGTGAAGAACCACACTTCGGCACCGGTAAAGAACCACACTTCGGCACCGGTGAAGAACCACACTTCAGCACCCCCATGTCTCCTGATGATCCCATCTAAGGGTGACATGCGTGTTGCCTTCAGGAGAGTGAATCTGAGGAAAGCATCCGGCTCAGATGGAGTAAAAATTAAAAATCAGTGCTGACTAACTTAACAAGGTATTCACAGATATCTACAATATCTCACTCCAACAAGGCATGATGCCCACCTGTTTGAAACAGACCTCAACCAAGAAGAATGTAGGAACCTGCCTTATTGACTATTGACCAGTAGGACTTACATCAACAGTGATGAAGTGTTTTGAAAGGCTGTTGATGAAGTAAATCAGCTCCTGTCTGAGTGGCGACATGGATACATTCCAGTTCGCCTAACGTAGCAACAGGTCTAAAGTGGATGCCATCTCACTGGCCCTTCACAAAGCCCTGGAACACCTGGACATCCAGATGCTCTTTATCAACTACAGTTCAGCATTCAACACCATCATCTTCTCAAAACTGATCAGCAAACTCCTGCGAGTTAACAGCCCACTGTGTGATTGGATCATGGATTTCCTTACCTCCAGACCACAATGAGTGAAGATTGGTAAGACCTTCTTCTCCACAATCGCCATCAGTACCAGAGCACCACAGGGCTGTGTTCTTCGCCTCACTTTGCACCTATGACTGTGTGGGTCAGTATGACAATAACATCATCTATAAATTTGCGGGCAATACCATGGCAGTGGGTTGTATAAAGGAAGGGGATGAGTCATCATACAGGATGGAGATTGAAAACTTGGCGGAATGGTGCACCAATAGCAAACTTGCATTCAATGTCCCCAAAACTAAGGAGCTGATTGTTGACTTCAGGAAAGGAAAGCCAGAGGTACACAATCCAGTGATCATTGGGGGATCAGAGATGGAGAGAGTAAGCAAATTTAGGTTTTTGAGATTCACTATCTCGGAGGATCTTTCCTGGACCCAACGCCAATGGCATCGTGAAGAAAGCATGTCAGTGCCTCTACTTCCTCAGGAGTTTGCAAAGGTTTGATATGACATCAGAAACCCTGGCAAATTTCTACAGAGATGTGATAGAAAGTGTGCTGACCAGCTGCATCAAGATCTCAAATGGAAACACCAACACCCCTGAGCATAAAACCCTCCAAAATGTAGTGGACACAGCCCAGGACATCCCAGCATATCTCAGAGCAGCAGCTATCATCAAAAACCTTCACCAGCCAGCACACGCTCTGTTCTCGCTGCTGCTATCAGGAAAGAGGTATAAATGTCACGAGACTCACACAAGTCAGCTTGTTTATATTCGTTATCTGTTTACAGTTCTTTGTTTGTCTACACTGTGTGCAGTTCATTTTTTGCACTACCAATTAGTGGTAATTCTGCCACTCCTGCAGGAGAAAGGATTCTCAGGGTTGAATGTGATGCCACATCTGCACTCTGACAACAAGTCTGAAATTACTTGTGCATTGCTTCACTGTGTTGCTCATTAAATTACAAACAGAATCAGTGTGAAACAGCGACAGTTTTCCTTGATCTCTTTCATCAATAATTGCTCTTACATGCATGGGTCTTCCATCAATGCCTGGATGGAGTAGCTGGCAGGGCATGTGGCGAGCTGAGGGGAGGAAGGTAGAGGTGCTACTGATGTGGCTGTAAAACAAGTTGCTCTAATTCTTCCTATGCCATGCACATATGCAGAGGCTGCCATGGAGATGATCTGCATTGTATCATCCAAAATGTCAATAAAGGTTTATTTTTCTGTCAGGTTTCCACTGATTGCTGAAGTCCCAGATAGGATCCAAGAACAAATACAGCAAGATCTGTTGTCTCTAAATTTTTAGGTTGTTGAACTTGATGCATATGATGGAGCCCTTTCCTGTCATGGTGCTCTTTTTCTATATGTAAAAGCCCAAGAAATAGAAGTAGGTGTAGGCCATTCAGCCCCTCCAGTTGGTACTTCATTCCCTCCATGGCTGACTTTCTGCCTTGGCACCTGAATTAAGCCTTAATCCCTTGATTCTCTAAATAAATAAAAAATAATTTAAAAAATTTAGACATACAACATGATAACAGGCTAATTTGGCCCCAAGTCCATGCCACCCAATTTACACCCATTTAACCTACACCCAAACAGTGGGTGTTCAAAATTTTAAATGTTAAATTTTAAAATTTTAATTAAAAATTTTTTAAAAATGTTAAATTTAGACATACAGCACAGTAACAGGCCATTTTAGCCCACAAGTCCGTGTCGCTTTATTACACCCAACTAAACTACAACCCCCCCTGGTATGTTTTAAACAGTGGGAGGAAAGTGGAGCCCCTGGGGAAAACCCATGCAGGCATGAGGAGAACGTACAAACTCCTTACAGACAGTGTGCGATTTGAACCCCTGTCCTGATCGCTAGTTCTGTAAAGGCGTGGTGCTAACCGCTATGCCAACCTTGCTACTCAGTTATTGATCTTCCCACTGAGTATTTACAGTGCATGGGAGTTATTAAGAGTCAAGCAGTAATGTTATTTGTAATGTTATTGTCAAATTCCAAAAGCATCCCATGTGCTTGATCTCAGATTGCCTGAAAAAACTCGAGATAAATGCATTACATGAATCTTTTCCCTCTGGTGTGAACTCACTTGTATTATTGGTAGTAAGGTAGACACCGTAATCCATACTTCCTTCCACAGCCACGTTGCCTTCCTCGCAACTTGTTGCCACTGCCATCTTGTGCCTTGTGGTTTCCAACTCGGGATTCAGGCCTCTAGTTTGGACCTGCACAGTTTGTCATACCTTGATGAAGAACTCAAACCCAAAATGTTGATTATGTGTCTTTATCTTTGCTATATAAAGAACACTGTTTGACCTGCTGAGTTTCTCCAGCATTGTGCTTTTATTTGTTTTCACTTCTATTGTTCCCTCTTTATTAATTTACACTGTCCATGTCTTTCAACACTTGAAATGACAGAATGAGTAAGTGCAACAGATTTTGTGGGTGGAACATACTGCAGTCCAGTGCTAGGGCAATGAAAGTTTCGGGTGCTTGATGAGGACACAGCAGGCTAATCAAGAGGGAGGCTTTGCTCTGAGTGCTCTCATGTTGTTGACATTTCACTCATCCAGGGAGGTGGAATCATAATCCTGACTTCTGGCTTGAGACGGTGAAATTTTCCTTGGGGCATCAGGAAGTGAGACACTCAGTAGAGGATGCCCAGCCTCTGACCTGTTCTTTCACCTAAGGCAGTTACAGTGCTGGTCCATTTGAATTGATGGTCAATTGTGACCTTCAGGTTATTGAGGAACTTGATGCCATTGAATGTCAAGGGTAAGTTATTGCACTCACTATTGTTGGAAATGACCATTGATAGATATTTCTGTGGTGCCAGTATCACTATACCTGAAAGGCATCGAGGCCTTGTTGCATGTATAAAGTGGCTGCTTCATTATCTAAGGAGTTGTGAATTGGAACTGAGCAGTGTGCACTTATCAGCTAGCACCTCCACCTCAAGCTTGATTGGCAGCAGGCTATCAATGGGACAGCTGATGATGGCTGGTCCCAGATGTTACCCTGAGGAACCCCTGCAGTGATGTCATGAGGCAGAAATGACTGACCTCCAACCTCCACACACATTTTCGTTTGTGTGAGATACGACCCCAACCACCAAAGTGTTTTCTCATTGACCAATGGTTTCCAACCAGTGGGCCAGCGTTTTTCCAAGTGGGCCACAGAGACTTCTCAACCTGCTGAGGTCAGGGTAGGTCTGAAGTCAAGTCTTGATCCTCCTGGGTGACCTTGGTGGGGTGGTGAGCAATCTGCCACCAAGATCAGTGAGGCCATCTCTCAATATAATCAGCTTGGCGTTCAGCACTCAGTCACGGATTCTATCAGACCTCCACACAAGATACATTCAGACTGATTCAGAAGTGTGCATTTTCTGTCTTCTTACTGTTTGTTGTTCTTCACTTCAGTCAAGACTCAAAAGGCTCTGGTTTATAATGTAAGTCACATGAGTGTAGCACGGTTAGCATATTGGTTAGTGCAATGCTGTTACAACACCAGTGATTGGGTCTGGGGTTTGAGTACCGCGCAGTCTGTATGAAGATTGTACATTCTCCCCATGTCTGCATGGGTTTCCCTGTGGACTCCGCTTTTCTCCCACCATTCGAAATGTACCGGGGGTGCAGGTTAATTGGGTGGCACAGACTCGTGGGCCGAAATGGCCTGTTATCATACTGTATGTCTAAATTTTAAAAATTTAAAAAAATAAATAAATAAATAAATAAATAAATGTATATACTGGTTGACTGTTTTGAGTTCTGTGTGCCCGATGGAGATGTGGGGGGGCTGGTAGTTGGTAGTCATGGTGGGGAGCTGGCTGATGGAGGACCTCAGTTTTCTTCAGGCTGACTTCCAGGCCAAACATTTTGGCAGTTTCCGCAAAACAGGACGTCATGCGCTGGAGAGCTGGCTCTGAATGGGCAACTAAAGCGGCATCATCTGCAAAGGGTAGTTCACGGACAAGTTGCTCTTGTGTCTTGGTGTGAGCTTGCAGGTGCCTCAGATTGAAGAGACTGCCATCCGTGTGGTACCGGATGTAAACAGCGTCTTCATTGTTGAGTTCTTTCATGGCTTGTTTCAGCATCATGCTGAAGAAGATAGTAAAGAGGGTTGGTGCGAGGACGCAGCCTTGCTTCAAGCCATTGTCAATGAAGAAGGGTTCGGAGAGTTCATTTCTGTATCTGACCCGACCTTGTTGGTTTTTGTGCAGTTGGATAACCATGTTGAAGAACTTGGGGGGGCATCCGAGGTGCTCTAGTATTTGCCAAAGCCCTTTCCTGCTCACAGTGCCAAAGGCTTTGGTGAGGTCAACAAAGGTGATGTAGAGTCCTTTGTTTTGTTCTCTGCACCATTTCATCTGATGCAAGGATCGACAAGGAGATAGACAACAGACTTGCCAAGGCAAATAGTGCCTTTGGAAGACTACACAAAAGTCTGGAAAAACAATCGCCTGAAGAAACACACAAAGATCAGTGTGTACAGAGCCGTTGTCATACCCACGCTCCTGTTCAGCTATGAATCATGGGTCCTCTACCGGCATCACCTACAGCTCCTAGAACACTTCCATCAGCGCTGTCTCTGCTCCATCCTCAACATTCATTGGAATGACTTCATGACCAACATCGAAGTACTCGAGCTGGCAGAATCCATAAGCATCGAATCCACGCTGCTGAAGACCCAACTGCGCTGGGTGGGTCACGTCTCCAGAATGGAGGACCTTCGCCTTCCCAAGATCGTGTTATATGGCGAGCTCTCTTCTGACCACTGTGACAGAGGTGCACCAAAGAAGAGGTACAAGGACTGCTTAAAGAAATCTCTTGGTGCCTGCCACATTGACCGCCAGTGGGCTGATCTTGCCTCCAACCGTGCATCTTGGCGCCTCACAGTTCGGCGGGCTGCAACCTCCTTTGAAGAAGACCGCAGAGCCCACCTCACTGATAAAAGACAAAGGAGGAAAAACCCAACACCCAACCCCAACCCACCAATTTTCCCTTGCAACCGCTGCAACCGGGCCTGCCTGTCCCGCATCGGACTTGTCAGTCATCAACGAGCCTGCAGCAGATGTGGACATACCCCTCCATAAATCTTCGTCCGCGAAGCCAAGCCAAAGAAGAAAAAGAAAAGAATATATACATTTCTCGTCTAAAATTGGAAACAGATTATTCTGCAAAATTTTTCATGGAACATTTACCCTGGATAGGATTGCATGACTATAGGATATGCTACGTTTATGTGGGCCACTGCGAGCCAAACCTGTTCCATCTCACGAGGCATACTTGTAGTTCCACGTAATAATGCAACTTGTATACGTGTGATTGGCCATCAAAATTTGACTGGCTAAATATTTAACTTTACCAATCAGCAAAAGGTAAGATGAAAAACAAAGTAGTATAACAGTGAATAAGAAGCTTTTTGAAACTTGATTTTCTTTCTTTTTATTATTGACCTAAAACAGAAAAGATAAACTCAACTTAGCTGCCTTTTTCAAAGTATCCAGAATTATGAAGGACATAGATAGGCGGGAGAGCGTGAAATCTTTCTCTGTGCTTGAGGAGTCTAAAGCCAGAAGCATGGCCTTACAGCCTGCAGTCAAAGGCATTGGGGGGAACCTGAGGGTGGAATTTTTCACTTGGTGAAAAACATTTTAAATGAAAACATAAAAACATTATTATGAATCCAGATTCCCAAATGCAAGTTTTCAGTAAAAAAAAAGTGTTCGGACTGTAGGAGTTAAGCTGTTCTCCGTCGCCATGGGGACAACTATAAACCACAGGATATTAGGTTTAGATTTTATACTTGGTTTTGAGGTGACAATTTTAAGGTTAAATTCCATCTTGTACGCCGAGATACTCGATGTGTATTATATTTTGGTTGTAACTTACAAATTAAGGCATGGGTTAAAGAATACAAGAGAAGTAGAGGATGTCTTCATCATGAAGGCATGACTTTACCTCCCAAAAGATTACATGATGGTGCTATCCACCAATGCCATGATGGACACATTCACCAGGGGCACGTCCAGGTTCTAAAGTTAGGGGGAGTGAGCACATAAAAAAGGCACTGTGACACATACCAGATGGTGAGCAGGGGTAGAATGATGGGCCGCAATGGTTTTTCAGCAATGGGGGAGGGGGGGAGCGACAGCATTGGAGTGGGGGGGGCAGTGGTGTTGGAGCGGGGGTTTGGTGTCCTCAGTGCAGGAGGTGCGTGGGGCATGGTGGCAGCTGCGGACCATGGTGGTGGGGGTGGGGGGGGGAGGGGGAGGCGCCACTTTTGAAAATTGTGCTCCCCTGCACCCCCTAGCAATGCCACTGTCACATATCGATAGATGAAGAAGGAACTAAGTGGATTTATGCCATTTTAGTTCATTCACTGTCACCCGCAGATTCAGTCTGGAAAGTTATGTACCGTGATTTGGTCAGCTCGGCCTTTACTGGTGGAACCAAGGCATTCTTAATGATGGACATTTCCTATACTATATTGTATGTTCTCTGTCCTTACGACTTCTAATGTTACTTCCGTCTTTAATACAGCGGATTTCCCAATTAATGTCGGCCAGGTTACCAGAGCAAATAGAACCATAGGACACTGCAGCACACAAAACATATCATTCAGCCCTTCTAGTCTATGCTGAAACATAGTCCTATTGCCCTACACCCAGTCCATAACCCTCCAGACCTCTCCCATCCATGTACCTATCCAATTTATTCTTATAACTGAAGAGTGAGCCCAGATTCAATACATCAGATGGCAGCTCGTTCCCCACTCCCACCACTCTCTGAGTGAAGAAGTTCCCCCAAATGTTCCCCCTAAACCTTTCCCCTTTCAGCCTAAAGCGACTTATTGGTAATTAATTCCAAGGTTGCCCGGTGAAGAAATTGTCATGCCAGTGTCTGCTTGGTTGTGGTAAAATTCCTAAGAAAACTTAGAAAAAAGCATTGACATTAAACATTCCAATGGACAGAAAGCTCAAGTGATGCAAAAAGAGTCAGTGTTGTTGAGATCCTCTTCAAACTTAGTTGCTCGAACAGGCAATCTATCACACCTTTATTTTCAAACAGTGCAGAGTTCTGGTAAGTATTAAATTAAAATAAAATTCCTTGCTTAGCCTTAGAGGAAATACCACAATAATTTATCAAATTGATCCTGGAAAAAAAACGTCATCTTTTGAGAAGGGATCGGGAGAAAGATGTTTTCTAGATGTTAGGAAATTAAATTTAAAAATCACCAAATATTTCATTGAATTTCTCTGAGAGACCAGAAAATTTCAAAGGCGAGCACAGAAAGCCCCGGGTTTAACCAATAATCTATGGTGAGTTACATAATCATTTTCAATATTGCTCAGCTCCAATCAAAAACTGTTTATTCATTCATTTTGTTGAGGGGGCGGGGGGGGAAGGAAATGTGGGTCTTGACCACATTGAAAACATAAATCTGATAATATAGGGTTCAATTTCTTTAATTTTTGAGAGGTTTAAATATAACTGATGCAAAAAATTATATTGAACTAATCTGTATGTAATATTAATGATTTTTGTCTTATTATCCTTACATATAATTGAATCCAATCTTTCTCTTCTATTTGTCTTTTTAAATCTGTTTCCTATCTCATCTTGATTTATTTTAGGGGCTTTAAAAAAAAAGTAAATTATACATTACAGAACACTATCTTGACTTGTTTATACATCGCTGATCGCTGATCATCATGAATCCTTGAAGTCTCTGACTAACAGTTCTGTGGGAGAATATTCACCAGAAGATCTGCAATGGCTCACTATCCATCTTGCAAAGGATTTGTGAATAGGTACTATCCTTGCCAGCCATGCCAGTAATGGAGGGCCATTCTTGATAGTATAAAGTCAACATGAACTCATTGCTTCATTAAATGTATCTCAAAAATATTTTATCCATTTTACAAAATGTTTTTTTTGTAGAAACAATTTCGAATCTGTAAATTCTAAACCAAGCTGCTTTCCAACCAATGAAATCAATATAGTGAGTTTCAGTATTATAATGTAGCAGTAGCGCGAGCTCTCCACTGGCCACCGTGACAGAGGTGCACCAAAGAAAAGGTACAAGGACTGCCTAAAGAAATCTCTTGGTGCCTGCCACATTGACCACCGCCAGTGGGCTGATAACGCCTCAAACCGTGCATCTTGGCGCCTAACAGTTTGGCGGGCAGCAACCTCCTTTGAAGAAGACCGCAGAGCCCACCTCACTGGCAAAAGGCAAAGGAGGAAAAACCCAACACCCAACCCCAACCAACCAATTTTCCCTTGCAACCGCTGCAATCGTGTCTGCCTGTCCCGCATCGGACTTGTCAGCCACAAACGAGCCTGCAGCTGACGTGGACTTTTTACCCCCTCCATAAATCTTCGTCCGCGAAGCCAAGCCAAAGAAAAAAAAAGCATAGCATCAAATACTATCGATGTATGTGGTGGCCACTAGCCGACTGCAGGGGGCAACCTGTGTACCTGCAGAAGAGCACTGGAGAGCAAGGCAACACCTGGCCGGCTGTCAATCAGCCAACCCAAATGGACAAGCCCCACCCGGTCGGCTGCCAATCACCCTCCTGGATGTAAGCTAGATCTGGCCCATCGAAGCCAGTCTCAGAGCTTGCAACAGCATTGTCACAGCCAGCTCTGTGGGAGTTTATGTTGAATAAAGCCTGTAGAACAGACTTTGTTTTGTGTTTGCTTCTGTTCGATAGCACACCACAACCAGATGATCTACTTCTAATGTTTGAAGAGGGGCAAAGGATTTATCAGTGGCTCTTCTTCAAGATACCTTGAGAGTCTCAGCTTATGTGCTGCAGCTTAGTTTTGAGGGGGGGGGGGTGGGGGGAGGATCACAAACCATCACTTTAAAAGGGAAGTGGTTCCATTGGTCAGGAACATGGCTAGGAGCATGTCACCAAATAGTCAGGTAAGGGAATCTAAAGCTGGACAGGACAGATTTAAGGTGAAAGGGGAAAGATTTTAGGATCCCGAAAGGTTCCTTTGAACACAGAGGCTGGTGGGTACATGGAATGAGCTCCCAGAGAATGCAGTAGAGATAAGTACATGTACAATATTTAGATCCGGTGACAATGAAGGACAAGTGATGTATTTCTAAGTAAGGATGGTGTTTGGCTTGGAGAGGAATCTGAAATGCAGAATTAAGCTCCTAATCTAGATTTAAATTTGTGTATTTAGTTTCCTTCACAGCTTCCACCAAATGATGGCCAACACTTCCCCATATTTTTCTATTCATAGTCAAACCAATATTAGTTTGTTTATTTGTCACCCGATTGTACCAGTACAACCTGACGAAACAATGTTCTCTGGCCCATTGCGCAAAACAGCACCATATGCACATACAGGCAAACAATACATATACACAGTACATATATTAAAATAAATATTCTTAATAAATAGTAGTGTCACGAAGAGTTGGTCATTCAGCAGTTTTACTGCCCATGGGGGAAAAAGCTGTTCCTCAGCCTGGCGGTGCTGGCTCTGATACTCCCTATCTCTTTCCCAATGGGAGCAGCTGGAAGATGATGTATGCTGGGTGGTAAGGGTCCTCCCTGACTTTGCAAGCCTTTTTTAAACAATTATCTCGGTAAATCACATTGATGAGAGGGAATAGAGACCCCCGTGATCATCTCTGCCACTTTTATGGTCCTGTGGATTGACCTCCGATCTGATGCTCTGCAGCAACCGTACCACACTGTGATGCAGCCGGCCAGGATGCTCCTCTAATGTAATTCATACAGAGCATGGAGCTTAACTAAAATCCTCACTCTTTTGCCCTTTACTGATCCTGGAAGGAAGCAGAGATTATCAAAATACAGGGAGAAGAATGGGAAAGTGAGGGGGGGAGGCGACAATCAGATGAAGCTAAGTGATTAACAGGGGGTGGGAGCCAATAATCTCCAATTATCCTATGCTTCTAAAATCATCCAGATTCAGATTTCAGTTTTATTGTCAGAGTGACATCACATACAATCAGGAAGACAAAAAGAAGGCATGAGGCTGCTTTGGCAGATAATATGAAGGTCAATCTTAAGGGTTTCTACAAGCATTTTAAGAGGATAACAAGGGACAAAATTGGTCCCCTAGAGGATCAAAGGGGTCAACTGTGGAACCTCATGAAATGGGGGAGATCTTAAATAGTTCTTTTACATCAGTATTTACTCAAGAAACTGGCATAGTGCATGCGGATGGAAAGGAAACAAATAGAAATGGCATGAAGCATATGGAAATTAAGGAGGAGGAGGTGATTGCTGCCTTAGAGCGAATAAATCCCCTGGGCCGGATATGATATTCCCTCGGGCCTTGAGGGAGACAAGTGTTGAAATTGCAGGGGCCCTGACAGATATATTCAAAATGTCAGCAACGGGAGAGGTGCCGGAGGATTGGAGAGTAGCTCATGTCCTGCTGTTTAAGAAAGGCTCCAAAAGTAAACCAGGTAACTAGAGGCCAGTGAGCCTGTTGTCAGTAATAGGAAAATTATTGGAAGGAGTTCTGAGAGATAGGATATATAGGTATTTGGACTACCATAGGCTGATTAAGGACCGTCAGCATGGTTTTGTGCGTGGTAGGTAGGTCATGTTTAAGAAATCTTTCTTTCTTTTTAAAATATTTTTATTGAGTTTAACATAGCCATTCACGTACAAAATACTAAAAAGCAATGCAAAATAATAACATAAACATTCCATCCTTTAATATTAATTGTGATTATCTATTAAGGTAATTATACATATAAATCAATTAATTGCTATTAAAACAAATCACAAAATATCTTAGTAAGATCTAAAAAAGGATATTATACAGGATGTATAATTAAACCAATAAATCCACTTATTGGAAAGAAGAAAAATGTAAAACTAAAACTAATCTACCCTCACCCTCTAATCAAGGTTACAAGAAACATAGAAAGATGGATCTTGTAGAGTTTTTCGAGGAAGTTACCAAGAAGGTAGATGAAGAAAAGGCTGTGGATGTCGTCTACATGGACTTTAGTAAGGCCTTTGATAAGGTCCCACGTGGGAGGTTAGTTCAGAAGGCACTATGTATCCATAGAGTAGTTGTAAATTGGATTCAAAATTGGCTATGTGGGAGAAAACAGAGAGCGTCAGGGTATGGTTGCTTCTCAGACTGGAGACCTGTGACTAGTGGTGTGCCTCAGGGATCTGTTTTGGGACCATTGTTGTTTGTTGTCTATTTCAATGATCTGGATGATAACGTGGTAAATTGGATCAGCAAGTTTGTTGATGACACAAAGGTTGGAGGCGTTGTGGACAGTGAGGGAAATTTTCAAAGCTTGCAGATGGATCAGGACCAACAGGGAGACTGGGCCAGTAAATGGATGATGCCATTTAATGCAGACAAGTGTGAGGTATTGCATATTGGAAGAGCAAATCAGGGAAGGATGTACACTCTAAATGGTAGGGCATTGAGGAGTGCGGATGAGTGAAGAGACCTGGGGATGCAGGTACATTGTTCCCTGAAGGTGGAGTCGCAGATGGACAGGATTGTAAAGAAAACTTTTGGCATCTTAGCCTTTATAAATCAAAATATTGAGTATATGAATTGGGATGTTATGTGAAAGTTATTTAAGACATTGGTGAGGCCAAATTTAGAATATTGTGTGCAGTTCTGGTTGCCTAGCTACCAGAAGGATATCAAAAAGATTGGAAGAGTGCAGAGATTTACTAAGATGTTGCAGGGTCTTCTGGAGTTGAGTTACAGGGAAAGATTAAACAGGTTAGGACTTTATTCCTTGGAATGAAAAAGAGTAACGTGAGATTTGATAGAGGTTTACAAAAATATGAGCTGTATAGACAGACTAAATGCAAATAGGCTCTTTTCCCTTAGATTAGGAGAGATAAATATGAGAGGACATGGCTTTGGGGCGAAAGGGGAAAGGTTTAGGGGGAATATTAAGGGAACTTCTTCACTCAGAGAGTGGTGGGAGCATGGAATGTGCTGCCATCTGATGTGGTGGGTGCGGACTCGATCTTAAGTTTAAGAATAAATTGGATAGAGACGTGGATGGGAGAGGTCTGGAGGGTTATGGAGTGGGAGCAGGTTATTGGGTCTAGTTGAACAATTGTCAGCACAGACTAGAAGGGTCAAATTGCCTGTTTTCTGTGCCATAGCGTTCTATGGTTCTTTTTCCTGTGGGCAAGGCAGAATGACCACTTATTGCTAGTACAAAAAAAATCTACTCAATGTGCATATGTAAACAAATAAAGAAATGTAAACAAACTGTAATTCTTAGAGGAAAAAAAATCAATAAAGTGCAAATGTAAGAGTCCTTTAAATGAGCCCATGATTGAGTTTGTTATTGAGGAGTCCGATGGTGGAGGGGTAGCAGCTGTTCCTGAACATGGTGGAATGAGTCTTGTGGCACACATGCCTCTTTCCTGATGGTAGCAGTGAAAACAGAGCATGTGCTGGGTGGTGTGGATCCTTGATGATTGCTGCTGCTCTCTGACAGTAGCGTTCCCTGTAGATGTTCTCGATGGTGGGGAGGGTTTTGCCTGTGATGTCCTGGGCTATATCCACTACCTTTTGCAGGGATTTATGCTCAGTGGTATTGGCATCCCCATACCAGACCGTGATACAGGCGGTCAAGTGCCACTGTAGGCATTACAGTAGGTATATTTACATTGAATGAAGTCCCATTCACTATGGAGTGAGAATGTTGATTGGCCAAGATACATCTTGGCCAGAACAGCAAAATCCCCAGCTATTTGAAATAGCTCCGCAGGATCTTTCTTCTCATGCAGTTCCCTCTGAGAAACCATGGGGAGTTCCTGAAATTGTGACCTTGATATGCCTCAGTGGAATTTACCAAAACTTTTCAGCAATCATGTAAACCTGGCTTGGCCAGTTCTCCCTTCAAATTCAAAAAAGTATTACGGTGTTTTGATTCAGCTCTGTTGGAATTCCCATGGTGGAGCACTTTTGATCCCTCCATCTTTTGGAGAGGTCAGCAGGATCACTGTTAATGTTAAGCTGAAGCACTCATCAAAATAACTTTATCTCCAAAGGTTTCTGTAGATGAGAGGCAGAGGGCGAGTTTCACACAGCCATGTGCTGACACTTATACAGTCCAAAAATCTGGATGCCAGAAATCTGGACCACCCGAGAATCTGGACTTTTCAAAAACACTCAAACTATTTAAATTAGCAGGCTTTTGTGTAGTAAGTGCATGCATAAATGCCACAGATGCACAACATCAACAAGTGACCACGTGGTCGCCATTTTGAAACAAGCGATCAAACTGAGACAATGCTATAATTTTATGTCCTACTCTTTCCATTTACTATGCATAGCATATGTATTTACAAACTCATAATAATGGGTCCTAAACTAAGTAAACTTCCTAGACTGAAGAGGAAGAAGAACACGTTGACATTGAGTGACAAGTTTGAATAAAATTAAGAACCGAGACCAATAATCTAGCATCATGCATCGTTTTTTTGTAGGTGGAACAAATGTATGCTTGCATTTTTGTCAAATGTTGACTTTTTCTTTAAAACTGCTCATTTTGATAAATGAATTATGCTGTACTTTCTAATGAATGAACTATCAGAATTGATCTTGTCCTTTTTTCTTTATTCCTCCTTAAATTTGAATTTTACTGATCCAATCCCCAAACAGTCTGGACTTTCAGACTTCAACTGTGTGTTGATGTTGCTGATGTGATGCTGCTTTCCAAGACTGAGCCAACTTCCTGAATGCCTGTTGAGACATTTACCTGGAACATTACCCTCTGCACTCCAGAAATCTTGTTGGAAATAGAAATATGGTGGCAATAAAATGTGCAAACAGCAGATCAGGTAGCATCTAAGGACAGAAATGGACAGTCAATATATCGGTTGGGACCCTTTTTCAAGACACTGTTCATTCCTCCATTTCTTGCCATGGATGCTGTCTGAGATACCAAATTTCTCCAGCCCTTTTTCATTTGGTCAAGAATCCAGTATTTGCTGTCCTTGACTTTCTACAGTTGAGTCAATAAAATGTTCAATTTCTTTCATGACATGGATATTGTAAATAGGAGTGATTTTATGGAAAATTAATTCGTAAGGTGACATGGTCAACATATGCAGGAAGCAATCCATAGTGTACTGGGCTCTGGCTTGCTGGGATGCAGATGTATCATGGAGATTGATAATGTTGATTCAAGAGGAAATTTACAACCTACAATCACACAACTCAGATTATTGCTGTTTGCTCTAACTTTCCATAACATAGAAGTCACTATTAAAGCATGCAAGTTCAAATGAAGTGCAATTAGCTTCCATACAAATCAAACTTGAATCAATGATTGGCTAAGGATGTACACTCAAAATGGTAGGGCACTGAGGAGTGTGAAGGAGCAAAGAGACTTGGGGATGCAGGTACATTGTCCCCTGAAGGTGGCATCACAGGTGGATTGTGTGAAGTTGTGTGGGTCAATGTCCAATTATGCCAAACTCCAATCAGCTAATAGGAGGTAATTGACCCACTGAGCTGGTGAGAAGCTTTGATTTCTTTGAGAAGGTCCCATCTTTGAGAAAGTGCTAAGCCTTGCTATATCCCCAGTGTAGAATCAGAGAACGTTAAAGTGGATGCATTGTTGTGACCAGTCGTAGGTTCCTGGACTTTACGGAAGAAAAACTATTCAGTTGCACAACTAGTGAACATTAGATGCAGCTAAATCACAAATATAAAAATTGGTTGGTTTTAACCATAGTGGATGGTTTCATTGTACTGTTTTATCAATGATCAGGGCCCATTGTCCCTGGAAATATCTGCACATCAGGTGATGATTGACACTGGAATCATATAATTTGTAGACAGTGGCCTCAGCACATTGGTGGACATGCTGGGAGGAGACCAATATGGGCACTCTATCACATTTGGAGAGTGTTTATCTCCTTCCTTGGAGGTGTGACTTTCTTTTACAGAGAATATATTGTTCAAAGCTGCAGTATTGTAGTAGGTTGGCCAATGGTTAGTGGGGATGGGTGATTGGTAGGGGGGATGTGAATAAGGGATTCACACCAGAGCATGAGTTATCTGTTGGAGGGGAGGAAACAAAAGTGACAAGTTTCCATTTTGAACACTCCTCTCTTTCAACTGAACCCCAGGTTGTTCATGATTATGTGCTTAATTATTATATTCGACACTAAATTACTCAGTAATTCAATTGCCTAATATGTTGTTCAGCATTGTACAACTGAAAAGGGATCGTTTCTGGATTGTTTGCTTCACACATAAAACTTAACTGGGCACTTCCAACAGCCCACTTTCTCTGGACGGGGCAAGTTTTATTTGGGTTATTGGAGGGGACCTTAGACCACGATTCTCTGGAGGTGCCCATCATAGAGGTAATCCTGAGACAAATTAACCATCTAGAACAATGTCACACTTCTGCTTAGGAAATTGCCTACTGCCATCCTTCATCTTCTGTTCCTCCCTATTCCTACATCAAAAGTTAGCCCTCACACCGAGTAGTCTTCTCAACTGACTGGCCACATCTCAGACCATTATTCTGATGCAAGATCTTTGACTACAAAGCGTCTTTGACTGTTTTCTCTTCCCTCAGATACTCCTTAGCTGACTGTATTCTTCCAGCATTTCTATTTTTGTTCCAACTCCTTGGTATTTTGGTTCTAATCTAGAAGCCCACAATCCAACAAACTTCCAATATCCCTCCATCTATTTGCGTAACATGGGTCTATTTCATGACTTCTCCCTTTCACACATTGTCTGATGTCCCTTCTCACACAACATCAGTCCCATCCCCATTCTTGGCCAAAACACAGTGTGTGACCCAAATCTGAGTACAACATTGTGCATTTTTACTTTAAAAGTGCACTTTTCCAATCACCATCTCAAACTTATCATTCCAGACTGGATTTAACATCATAACCTGAGACTCACAGGGAGGATAAGCTGGCTAATTTGCAGTATTTTAAATTTAAATTTAGCCATACATCATGTTAACAGGCCATTTCGCCCTGTGTGTCTGTGCCGCCCAATTACACCCAATTAACCTACAACTCCCAGTACGTTTTGAGCAGTGGGAAGAAACCAGAGCCCCTAGAAAACCCATGCAGAGATGGGGAGAATGTACAAGCACCTTACAGGCAGTGTGGGATTTGAGCCCTGTTTTTGATCATTGGTGCCGTAAGGAGTTGTGCTAACCGCTACATCAACTATGCCGCCCTTTAAAATATTTTATTAGAACAGAAATTCTCCACCAGTCCCCTTCCCCCCACCTGTACATTAAAAAAAATCTAAATAGTAAGGGAGTGAGAAAGGGAAGTCTTTCCTCTTTCTTTTCTGCATAACATTATTTCCTAGCCTTGCCTCTTGGCTTATATTCACAATCTCTTTATCTTTACACATCTCTCCTTTCTCTCTTTCATTGTTCAGGTTTCATGGGTGCAAGGATTCCTTGTGTCTTTTGTAAAAAGTCTGTTGCCATTTCCCTTATTTTTGTTGAAACAAGATATTCTACTAGAATAACAGGCCTTGCGCAATAGCAGACCTTTCCCATATTCCCTCATCTTACTTCACATCCCATAGTCTTAATATCCACATGCTTTATTTAACTTAACTTTCTGTCACCTCAATATACATATCCAGTCTGTAATCTTCCCACTCACATTGCAAAGAACTGTCCTTGGAACTCGAGGGATTCCACAGCTACCAAGATTGTGCATTCAGATCTGCTTATTGCAAATTGCCACAGCCTTTTTGTGGACCTCAGGTACTTTATCAAGGTCCGTGAGGGAGAGGCTGCTGTCAGGCCACTGCAACACACCCTCCAATCAGATGATATTAGCATGAGCTTCAGTTTCCGATCTACCCCCCCACCCCAAGTCTCTCTCTCTCCCTAACCCTCTTTACCTTACCACGTTCCCCACCCCTTTCCCTTCCCTCTCCATTCAGAGAACTACCCTATTCCCCATCACCATCTTTTTTTCTCCTTCCACCTATATCAACCTATGACCTCTTACCCCCTGCCCCTTCGCCCCACCATCCTCTCCTCCCCTCACCTGTTTATTCAGGTGCCTGCCAGCATTTTACTCAGACCTCAGTGAAGGGCTTGGGCCTGAAACTTTGGTTACTCTTTACTTCCTGTAGATACTGCATGACCTGCTGAGTTTCTCCAGCACTTTTACGTATTCTGCTATATCCTGCAGCTGGATGCTTTTGTCCCCACCTTTTCCATGACAAGAGTTCCTATAAAATGATTACTTTCTTGTAACAGTGACAAGGACAGATTATGAATAGTGTGGCCCTGGCAATGTGGAGGATGTTAGGGATGTTAAGAATCTCAGGGTTGTATGTGACGTCATGTATGTGCTCTGTCAATAAATCTAAAATCTGATCATTTTTTAAAAACTTTGATATTAATGAAATTGAAGTCTTTGGATCTAGGTCAACAATTTCAAAAGGTTGGGTGGACTTTATTCCAACAGGTTTTGAGATATATTGGAGAGAGGTTGATGACACTGCCAGGAAGAGTGACAAAATGTCAATTTAATCAGCCCATTATATTACATGTCTACACTTCCAAGCCACAGGTATAACGTTATTCAAAATACTTCAATTCCATGATACCATTCTGCCAACTCACGCAATCTCTTTTGGGAAACTTACAGTGACTTAATATTTCATCAAGAATAGTGTGTTACCAATTCCATTATACCTAATATCTATCCTCATACTTGTTCTCTGTCCTTCACAGGTCATATAACCATTCAAGTCTCCATTTCAGGTTACTTTTATGGTCACCCACACTGAACCAATAGCTGGACCAGTCCTCCATCTTCTTAGCTCTTCCACCTTCATGAGTTTAAAGTCTTCAGTTGCATCCTCAAATAAGTAAAAATGCAATGATTTTACATTGGGCTCCTGTATCTGTTTGAAATCTCAGATAGTTGCCTGAGTCCTATGCATTCCACATCTCTTGAATTCTTCTTGGACTTCCTGAGAAGTCTGGCGAGGATGAGGCTACCAGTCACCATCATGTCAACCTCCTAAGGAAGCTCTAGAGCAGGGGTGTCAAACTCAAATTCACGGAGGGCCAAAATTAAAAACTTGGATTAAGTCGAAGGCCAAACTAAATATTTATTGAAAATTTTCAACAACATCTGCATGTTTTCTCTTCTTTCAACATATGTAATGTTAAACTTTTTCTTATTAAAATAAATGTTTAATAATAGTTTTGGATAAACTCTTTCCAGAAGCATTAACAAATGAGAAATAAAATATTCAATAAATAATATTTCTCTATAGAGGATTTGTCAAATGTTGCTAGTGTGCTGTCGAATAGTAAAATCTGAGAGCTATTGAGAATGTGGGAGAATAACATGATTCCTGAAACAATCAAATGGGTGATTGATTGTGGGCATGAACTCTAGCAGGGTTATTTGCCATGCCCTTTTTCCATTGGTACAGATATCCTTTGATTTACACACTTTTCAAGTTTTCTGCCTAATGAGCTTGTATCCAGGTGCAGGACCATTTTTAACCAGGAATATATTTATCACTGTGACATGAAACTACTGGAAGATCGTTTTATCCTGAGATTAAAGTTCATAATACTTACTCAGGCCTGTGTGCGGGAGGGCGGGATTTGCGGGCGATCGGATTGGACAACGACATTGCGAGGGCATCGGCTCTCGCTGCAGGGCGGCATCTCGGCGGATCAGTGCCCCGTCACCGTGAGTTTCGGATCGGCCTGCGGCAGGGAGGGGGAGTGGGCAGCGGTCCTGGTGAGGTCAGGCCCGAGGCCTCCAGTTCCGGACGCTGGGAAGCGGCCTTGGCTTCCGCTGACACCAGCCAGGCCCCAAAACAAGAGTCCACGGTGAGACCCTGCAAAGTAAACAGAGGAGGTGGGGGCGATTAGCAGGCTGACGCCAATGCATTCTGGGATTTGTTGTATTACTGTGCATGCGCTATACTGGCGCGGCGGCCAGCGGGCCACCTCTAATACATTTTTGAAATGATCTTGCGGGCCAAATATAATTATATCGCAGGCCAAATTTGGCCCGCGGGCCAGAGTTTGACATGTGTGTCCTATGCCATCGGAACTCTGTAATTAGTAAGGGATTGCTTAAGGTGGGATGTGAGTGGGAAGGAAAGGGTGAGAATCACTGCTCTAGACCCAATTGTTACTGAAATATTTTGCTTGAGAAAAATTGTCATTGGCCCATTTCCTTTAGCGTTCTGAAACCGTGCACATGACGAGTCAATGAGGGATGATTAAAGCAGTGGTCTTCAAACTTTTTCTTCCCACCCACAGACCACCTTAAGCAATCCCTTACTAATCACAGAGCACCAATGGCACAGGGACACGAGTGGAAAGAAAAAGGTTGAGAACTGTTGTATTGTGGTAACTCCACATCTGATTAGGTTAATTGTTAGGCAAGTGGTCAGAGAAGGAACCCCCCCCCCCACCCCAAGAAAGGCTTAAATCACAGGAACAAAATAAGCTTTCGTCTCACTGCTCCCAATCTTACACACAGTCCTGATGTGGAATGTGGGGTCGCAGCTCCACGTTCACCCGAGTTCAGGTGCTGTCTGTGTGGAGTTTGTACGCTCTCCCCTTGTCTTGGACCAACAGGTCAGTTGCCTGACGAAGGCACCCGAACCCCACGTTGAAACGCCGGCGTCCAGGGCGGTGGAGGAATTGGCTGAGAAGAGCACGTTGCTCCCACCCCCCCCTCCCATGGTTGGAGAGGGATTAAACTGCGATCTTATGGCGCCAGGCTCGTCTCCAACAAAAGGAGCGGGAGGCAGGGTCCGCCGCGCACGGAGCGAGGGGGAAGGCATCGCCAACGAGACGTTCGGTCTGGCGTCGCCGCTGAAGCGCAGACCCAGCGAGGATGGTCCCCAAATCCAGCCATGTCTGTGTGTCCAGGAGCCGGGCGGGCTGAGTGCGGCACTCTGATCCCTGGGATTCGGGACTCTGAGATCCCTCCACACCTCCGGCGACTTCATTTTCACCTTCAGTGTGCATGTGCTATACTGGCGTGGCAGCCAGCGGGCCAACTCTAATATATATTTAATATGATCTTGTGGGCCAAATATAATTATATCGCGGGCGGCCCGCGGGCCAGAGTTTGAGATGTGTGCTTTAGAGGATCTGGGTGTTGGCATTACAGTGGGGTACAGTTGCTGCAGAGAAATGGATCGGAGGTCAATCCACAGGACTATAAGAGTGGCAGAGAGTATCACTGGAGTCTTTGTCCCCCTCCCTCTCCATCCCCCAACAATCAACGTGATCTGGTGGAATCGTTATCTGAGGACCCCTTCCACCCGTACACAGCATCCTTCAGCTTCTCCTGTTGGGGAAGAGATAAAGGAAGATCAGAGCCAGCACCACCAGGCAGAGGAACAGTTTCTTCCCACGGGCAGTGAGAACGCTGAACAGCCAAAGGAACGGCTCACACTAACCATCTGAGACTCTCATATTCATGAAACAAAACCCCTGTACTAGCCCTGCATATATATTGCTTGTCTGTATTTGTGTTATGTCTGATTGTGCGTCTGTATTTTTGCACTGAGGACGAAGAGCGTTGTTTCATCGGGGTAGTACTTGTGCTATCAGATGATAATAAACTTGACTTGATAGTGTCTGGGTCAGGCAGCATCTGGAGTCCTGCGTATGGTTTTGGTCTCCATACCTGTGAAATTGAGGGAGTGCAGTGGAGGTTTACCAGACTGCTTCCTGTAATATTTTGGCACCATGGAAATCTTTTATGAGCCTTCATTTTGATTCTCTGGAAGTGAAGTAATTTGACACTGATTACCACAATGTTGTAAGGTTATAATTGTAAATGCATTTCATAACCCATCACCTGAAAGATGACTAATTAAATTCCAAATGACGAATGGGCAATAGGATGGTGGAGAAGAGCAGAGAAAAAGGTTATTGGGTGAGAGGGGCAAAGGCAGAGAGTGTGAGTGGTGACTGAGGTGGCATTCACTGTGATTATTGTCATTTCTAATCCATGCCGGTAACCTCCATCCAGAGTATAAATGGACTAATTTGGTATTTGACACCAAGCGGAGAGGATGGTGAATCAAAGGCGGTGGCACTTTGAGACAGGTGCTTAATGAATGCATGTGGGTGGATTGAATAATTCTGGACAAATTGCACAAAGGAATAAATAATTGGTGATCACATTCCACTATACAAAGGATTTGAATAAATGCAATATGGATTTGAATATTGAAGTAGCAAAAATGGAAATGAGAAAGAACAAAGCAAAATTGTGCCCTGTGTGGACCAGTGATGGTTCAGGTTCCACAATATGAGCTTTTGAATATCTCTGTGCAGATTTAAATTAACGACTGAGGTGGGGAAAGTAGTTTTGAATGAATGGGAGGTAAAAATTAGGACCGATATCAATTGTGCTTCTTCACCTTGAGAGTGAAAGCATCTAGAATTGACTTGGTGAAGATTTTGAGAAGATTTGGTCCATCACCGAAGACTTGCGAAAACTTCGATAGGTGTACCGCGGAGAGCATTCTTGGTGGTTGCATCACTGTCTGGTTCAGAGGGGCTAATATTCAGGACAAGAAAAAAGCTGCATAGGGTCGTTAAGCTGCCTGCAACATCACAGGCACCTGACATCACTCCATCGAGGACATCTGCATGAGGAGGTGTCTGAAGAAAGCAGCCTCCATCCTCAAGAATCCCCACCTGTGGCCGTGGCCTCTTCACTCTGCTACCATCGTGAAGGAGGTACAGAAGATGAGCATCCAGAGACACAAGGTCTGTTTCTTTCCCTCTGCCGTCAGATTCCTGAATGATCAATGAACCACAGAGACTTCCTTACTTTTTCTCGCATTTTTAAAAATTATTTTGTAAGGCGATTTATATAAATGTTTTCGCTGTGATGGTGCCACAAAACAATGAACTTTGTGACATGTTTATGACAATAAATTTTGATTCTGATTCTAAAACATGAAAGTCTGCAGACATAGTGACTGATGTAAGAACGCAATGCTGGAGACACTCAGCAGGTTAAATAGCGTGATGTAGCACCCGTGTAGCGGGCCGAAGGAGTGCACAGCTTGGTGTCGCAAACTGTCACTGGCATGGTTCTGCAGGCCATGGAACAACTATACAAGCAGGTGCTAACGAAGCGGTATTGCGTGCTGGAGAACGGCGCGTTGTCCTGCCGATTGTCGTGCCGAGTATCCTGCCGGAAGGCGCAGGACACTCTTATTTCAACCTGCCGGTCCCGTGGATCTGAAGCACTCCAGTAGCAATGTCCCACCTTGTCCCGTGGAGTCTGGGACATGCGGGGTATAAAAGATTGCATAAAGTCAGCCTTGAGTTGACTAATCTGGCGTCTGTGTGTGTGTGTATTACTTTAGTAGCTCTACCGTAGTAGCCACTACAGTATTTTATATAGCAAAGATAAAGGATACTTAACTAGCGTTTCAGGTTTGAGCCTCTCATCAAGGCTACTTCCTTGGCCAGAGAGGTCACATGATTGGGTTTGCATATTTACATTTTTTCTTGGGTGTGACTGAAAACTGCAGACAAGGCGTCTGCCAAATACTCCTCTCCCTGACATTTAAGCAGTTGCTTTGCTTCCATGAAATAAAGTGAGCTTCTCATTGTATGAAATCTAAGTTTAAGGTTAAAGTGGAGCAGGAAAAGTAGAGGTGAGTGCTCACAACTGCTTTTCCTTTGTTTTGGTGAATTTTGGCACTGGCCATGTTTGAAAGGTGCCTGGATAAATTAATCACATGCCTGAAGGCTGGGGAATTTCTATACCACTTTCAAAATACACAGTGATGCAAGGTGCTGGTGATTGGCTTTTGTGGACAAGGAATTGTCCAGTGTTCAAGTTTATTGTCAAAGTACATACATGACATCACATACAACCCTCAGATTCTTTTTCCTGCGGACCAGGCAGAATTTCTACTTACTGTTAGTGTACTCGTGAAAAAGGTACGCATACAGAGGAGAGAAAAGTAAGCAAATAAAGCAATGTAAACAAACTGATTGTGCAAATACAGAAAAAAACACATTTTTGGTCATAAACAATGTGCAAAGTAAGACTCTGATTGAATCTGTTGTTTAGGAGTCGGGGGTAGCAACAATTCCGTCAAGGTTCTGTGGAGGTGCCTTGGCAAGCAGGTCTCCTGAAAGGCCTCAGAGTCCCGTGGCATCTCAATACTTAGAAGATTCAGAACAAGGGGGTCAATGAGATGCAATTTGGATATTTTGACCTTGGTTCACAGCCTCGGAAGTTACTGGAGGCAATGACATGGAGAGACCCCCAATGGACCTCTCTGAAGGGTCTCTCTCTCTCTTTCTCTTGCTTCTCCTTCTTGATTTTACAATGACGCTAGATTAGCTAGTGACGCTCGTCGGGCTTTACAGGGCAAACAAAGGAAAGAATTTTTTGTATTCTCTGTGCACAAGACAATAAATTGAATCTTGCCAAGGGAGGAAGTTGTTTGAGTTAAGTTGTTGCCTCACACACTCCCACACCTGGGTTCAATCTGGAGTGTGTCTGTATGGAGTTTGCACCTTTTCCTTTAGGCAGTGTGGGCTTCCAATGAGTGCACCGATTTCCTCCTACATCATAAAAGGAGGTGGGGTACTAGACTAATTGGCCACTGTAAATGGCACTCCTCCCCTCTCCCTTTCTTTCCTCCTCCCCAGCCTTTTAATTCAGCTGCCTGCCCGCTTTTTGGCTCACACCTTGTAGAAGAGCTCCGGTCTGAGATGACAGTTATATATCTTTACCTCCTTCGGGCTCTGCAAGACCTGTGGTGATCCTCCAGCCTTTCTGTGTTTTCACAACAATCACAGTGTCTGCAGACTTTTCCCTCCTGACCCTTCAGTCCTGCTCTCCATCACATTCCACCACATCCTCTCTACTGCTCAATTCTGTTATGGCCCAGAACCCTCTTAAACTCTCATTTGAATGAATTCAGTGTCAGGTGACTGGGGTAGAAAATTCGAGAGGTTCACCAGCCTTTGAATAACATAAAATTCTCCTCCTCTCAGGGTTAAAGAGCCAGTGCCTTATCCTGAGACCGCAAGCCCTCGCCTTCTGGACTTCAGTCAGGGGAACATCCTCCCGGCCTCTAGCCTGTCAAGTTCTTTAGGAATTCTGCAGGTTCCAATGAGAACTCCTCTCATTCTTCTGAACTCTCTAGAGTGCAGTCTGAGCGTTTCCCTCCAGACAGAAGGCGGCTCTGACAAGCTCTCATCTGTTGTCTTTTTGTAAACAACAATCCATTAGTGAAGTCTCTTGGGCACTCTCCAAAGCTTTTGCAAAGACTGCTGGCCCCAACATGTCTAACATAGGGCAGAGCTCCAGTATTTTAAATAAGATCTGTTTTAAAGTGTTTGCATGTGATTTTCACGAACAAACCTTGCTCCAATTTATCTCCCAAAAACATATCTATATTCTGTCACACAAGTAAGAGACACCAGTTGCTACTGTGGGATTCAAATCTGGTTGCTGGTGTTGTAACAGCGTTGCACCAACTGCAAAAACATTCAAAATGCCCTGGGATGTAGGTTAATTGGGTGTAATTGGGCAGCAAGGGCTCGAAAGTGAAATTGGCCTGTTACTGCACTGTATGTCTACATTTTAAAAAATTTAACTATTACACTAACCACGCCGCCCTTAAGTCATATCTGGCACATGAGATATTCTCGTTACTGATAATGAGCCATTGCGTCCACAAAATCTACAGACATGGACCTTCCTAAACGTGACATCAGCCACTCCATATGGAAAAAAATATCAAATGGGAAAAAAAGGAATCCTATCAAAACTGGTGAGCAACCATAGAACACTACAGCACAGAAACAGGCCCTTTGGCCCTTCTATTCTGTGCTGAACCATTTTCCTGTCCCACTGACCTGCTCCCAGGTCATATCCCTCCATACCCCTTTCATCCATGTACCTGTCCAGATTTATTTTTTCTTAGCACAAAGTGCAAAGAGGCCATCAGACTAAATTTGTAGCTTTGTTAGATTGGTGCAATGCACCAAGTGAAGAGGAAACAAACTAGTCTGATGTGGAAATGAAGTCTGGCAAATGCAAGACACTGCTTCCTACTGTGGGTGCACCACTACAACCCTGCCATTCCTCTGATACACATAGGTGTCACTGAAAAGAATGAAATCATCACTTTTTAAAAATAAAAACTTTTTTTATTTGAAAAATTATTTTGTAATCATACAAAATGCAGACCATAACAAGATTTTTATATATATAAAAGAAAAAAAAAATTAAATTCCCACCCCCCATCCCTTCAGCCAGCTCTCTTAAGGAGAGCCAAAGAAATATATATAAAGAAAAACTAAAAAAATAAAATAAATCAAAGTACATCTAAATGCATATAGTCCAAATATAGTGACCACTTTTTAAACAAAAAAAGAATAATTTCATGTAGATTATATGTAATTTTATCCATAACAATACAAGCTTTCATTTCATTAGACCTTCGCATTATATTAATCACTGTGTTATCTTTCCAAGTACTTGCTATACATTTTTGAGCTACGGACAATGCTAAATATACAAATGCAATTTGAAATTTATCCAACCCCAATCCCTTTAAAGGAATCATATAACCCAATTAAAAAAATGGATGGATCTAATGGTAACTTAAACTTGTACAATTTTTCCAAAATTAGCTTAATTTCTTCCCAAAATGGTTCTACATATGTACAGGACCAAACAGCATGTAAGAAGGTTCCAATACGTGTACCACATCTAAAACAAGAATCTGAATTAGTAAAGCCATATTTTTTCAATTTCTCAGGAGTTAAATATAACTGATGTAAAAAATTATAATTAACCATTCTATATCGCACATTCGTCAATCTAGTAACACTATCATGACACGTATCCGTCCAATATTCTTCAGGAAGAACAAAAGTTAAGTCATTTTCCCATTTGAGCTTAGATTTCTCCCATTCCGGCTTATCCATATTATCTTGTAATACTTGATACGTAACAGAAATATAGCCCTTTTTAGGTATAGAAGAAGTCAAAGACTCGAATTCCAACAATACAGGTAAAATCATCTCTCTACCATACATATTTTTTTGACCAACAATCGAAGTTGATAATAAATAATTTTCAGCGATATCAAAACGCTCTTTCAAGAGACTGACCTTCTACAAAACAATCCTGCAATGTTTTTATACCCTTAAAATCCCAATTCTTTAAATGACTATTAAATAATGAAAAAGGAATAAGCTGATTATTATATAATGGTGTTAAAATAGATCATTTAGAAATAATCACCTGATTGAGTTCTGTTCTGAAATGTAAATCAATGATACATCTAAGATACAGTAACTGAGATGTAGTTGCACGTCCTTAAATCCGAGGCCAATCTCTGATTATAGATTTGGAAGATTACATCTGCCATTAATGTGATGGAAGTACTTATTGTGGTTAAACCATGAAATACTTTTTGGAGGGACAAAGATGAAGATCTGTGTCCTCATCAAGTAAACATTGTTGCAATTGTCTATTAGGTCACATGGATAAGTTTGTTTATTTGTATTATTTTGTCGAGTTTTTCTGAGTAAACTCAGGAAAAATAAGCTATCTTAAAAATGCTTTTATCCCTGAATTTAGGTCGCTACTTTATTTTACTTTTAACTAAAAATCAATTTCTGCTTGTAACAAATGTTGAATATTAAATATGCTTTTAACTGAAGCAAAAACACCTCACAATAAGTTAATTCTGCAGATAATGCCAATCCTTCAGTAAACACAGCAAGTTTCTCTAGGTCGCTATTCTTCCTTGAACCATTGCCACCAAAAATAGATTAACCAGTCACTTAATACTTGGTGCATTGGAATTTTGCAACGTGGGCAGTTTCTGCTGATGTTAATACATAGCAACAGCCACTTAATACCAAAATATTTTATGTAGTGGGATTTAAGACAGCTATGTTTCTGTATCCATGTAAGCCCTTCATTCTCCAGAGAAAGTGACAATTCAAAGTAAATGTTTAGCTGAATCGATAGGATCAATTCTGGGTTTAAACAGGAAATCATGAACACCTCCACATTTAGAGGCACCCTTATTTAAAAGGGAGGTTTGGTATACATAGGGGATGAAAATATTGGAAGATGGTCGTAGGTTGGTTGGAAAGGATACAGACAGCTGAGGTTGGAAAATAAGATAAGTAGAATCTGTGGGCAACTGAGAGGATGGCATTCTCAACCCCAATAATGTGGCTATTTTGTGTAAGCTGAGAGAGGAAAAATTTGGATATTATTCAGGATCCAATGTAACTGTTTAGAAGAATGATATACAGCAAGCATAGTTGGAGATGGGCCCTGCATGTAATACCTAGGAAATTATTATAGAGAGTGTGATGTATTAACAAGACACGGTTGACCTCCTACAACATTGGTCCAATGTATTGCAGCACACACATCAAGAACTTCTCATGCAGGACAGCTTAGATTTTATATAATCCCATGGAGCACACAGTCAAGGTGCAGTTTCATATTGACAACCCATTTACCAAAGACTTCTGGTAACTATTCTCTCCTTTGGAAATACATCAATGTGGAGTTTGTCAAATGCACAAGGACATTCAATGGGTGTGGAGCTAAAAGTTCTGATCAAATTATCTGCAGACTTTCCATTCACTTCTGGGGTGCAAATGCTCATTAGGAATGAAACATAGGAATCGCACTTGAGGTCAGGGATGTTCTTGCCAATTCTAGGATTGCTAAAGGTTTGTTGCAGGCAATTTCTTTGAGGCAATAAAGTCCAGACTTAAAAATCTGCAGTGTTAACCAAAATTATCGGTGGGTGTGTGTGTCAAGTGCTGAAGAGTAATTTGCCAGAATCTACTGGATTCCTTTCACCCTTTAAGAGTTTTTTTAAAAAAAATGCAAACTTAAAACAGCCGCAAATGCTTTTGCAGAGGTTTTCAGTTTGAAATTGGAACTTGGCAGAATCCCTCGATGAATTGTTTGGGACTTACAAAAGTTAAGTTTTGATGCGTCATCAAAAAGCAAGGAACAAATTCTCAGGCTACACTCTGTGATGTGATGCATGCCATCGATCAGATCTCTGTGAGAAAAATAAGCAGCAGAACATATTACAAGAACGTTGCAAACATCCTGAGGAGCCATTCTGCTAAAATATATTTTAATGCTATTTTGCTCGATTCCAAATGCACATACATTCTGCATGAAATATTTTGTGATTAGGTGAAATGTTTATTTAAATATTTTTGTACTAAAGTTTACAAAGAAAGTGGTCCAAATAGAAAAGGTCAGGTTGTAAGCCAGAAAGAAATGGCACAAAGCCTACTCTCAACCGGACTGGAGCATGGGACAGAACTTTACTATCTGTAGCTCAGAGGCACTCAAGAAAGGGGTAAAATACAAAGACTTCTTGCTGTAAAGGTTAAAACCTGATTCTGATAATACTGTTAATGGGGTTTATTCAGGAGCTTGATGACTGTAGGGAAGAAACTGACTTTAAAACTGTTGCTGCCTGATTTTACCTTCTCTCCAATGGGAGGAGGGAGAAGGGAGTGTGCCTGGGATGCGATGGTCCTTCAGTATTTTGGCTGTCTTTCTCAGACAGAGGGAGATGTATAAGGAGTCCATGGAGGGAAGGGGTTTGTGTTACATTCTGAACTGCATTCACAACCTTCTGTAGCTTCTTCCGATCTTGACCAGTGCAGCTCTATACCACACTGTCATTCATCCAGCAAGTATGGTTTTGATGGTTGTTGGAGGATGGGGGGTGGGGGTGGGGGGGAAAACAGGAAGTGCATGCTGAACTTCCTTAGTCTTCTGAGAAGTGTAATATGATCTGGAATTCTCTGCTGTGAGTAGCATTTTAAAGCCGAATCAGAGATTTCAACAAAAGCTGTGAAAGAAAATAATTAGTTGGGCTGTAAAGATAGAGATGGAAATGGATTGACAGGATTGGTTTTCTTGGAGCCAGCATTGGATTGAGTGGGCTTCACCCGTAAAAATTCTATGACTCTCACAGCTGATGGGAAGGTAGTCCTAAACTTCCTCAAACTTCAGTATAGTGTTCCGCAATGGCCTAGTTTTCATTTCAAAGTGTCGAGTGTATTCCTCGCTAGACGAAGAAGCTTCCTTTGATTTACTCTCTTTAACTTCATGAGCACCCTAACCAATCCATCAATTAATCTTCCACACTCAAAGGAATTCAAACCTATGTTTTCATTATCGAACCCTCTAAGATTATCAGCTTGATGAATCTGCCTGCTCAAAGATTCAAGATAGAGATACACAAAGTAGACTGTGGTCTCACAATTATAGCTTGTACCCAATCACTCAATGTAAAATCTACCCTAATATTCCAATAAAATCCAAGGATGTTTGTCTTTTTTCCATTAAAAAAAATTAGTACTTTTAAGATAAAACGTAATAAAATTTTAGCAGGTACTGCAACTGTGGTCCATCCTGCTAAGATCTCCAATGACATTCTTTCTTTAGATAAATTGTAAAACGTTCTCAGATGACAAATTCCAACACTTCCTTATCTTTCCAGTAACTCTTGAATGTTGGTTGCAGGATTCAGAAACATGCATATCAACATTTGCTTTGTTGCCTGGCAACACCTCACAATTAATCTAGAAAAGGAATGCAGGGCGGTTTCTGTCCACTGCATGATTGCTGGATGACAGCATGTATGCTTGGCCACGATTTATGGTGCTTGAACTGAGAAATGCTGAATCCAGGTGAAGGGAAGGTAATTGGAGCAGAGCTGTTTGCAGGTTTCAATCAGATTTGACTGTGGTTGGGTTTGTGCATGGTTCTCATTATCAAAGACTATAAGACCATAAAACAGTGGAGCAATGTAGAGCGTGTCGAAAAAACCAAAGACTTGTTGATCCAAACCAAGGCTTTTATTAACTAAAGGACTGGAGCATATCACAAGTAGGTCGACCAGACCAGAATGACCTGGTCTGGCTAGGAGCAATCCTTTAAGACCTGCCAGTTGGTGGCAAGGCTTTTATTAACTAAAAGACTGGAGCATATCACAAGTAGGTCGACCAGTCCAGAATGACCTGGTGTGGCTAGGAGCAATCCTTTAAGACCTGCCAGTAGGTGGCAAGGCTTTTATTAACGAAAAGACTGGAGCATATCACAAGTAGGTCGACCAGTCCAGAATGACCTGGTGTGGCTAGGAGCAATCCTTTAAGACCTGCCAGTAGGTGGCAAGGCTTTTATTATCTAAAAGACTGGAGCATATCACAAGTAGGTCGACCAGTCCAGAGTGACCTGGTCTGGCTAGGAGCAATCCTTTAAGACCTGCCAGTAGGTGGCAAGGCTTTTATTAACTAAAAGACTGGAGCATATCACAAGTAGGTCGACCTGTCCAGAATGACCTGGCCTGGCTTGGAGCAATCCTTTAAGACCTGCCAGTAGGTGGCAAGGCTTTTATTAACTAAAAGACTGGAGCATATTACAAGTAGGTCGACCAGTCCAGAATGACTTGGTGTGGCTAGGAGCAATCCTTTAAAACCTGCCTGTAGGCGTGGCTACGCTCTCAGCTAATCAGAGTCATCCTACACTACCATCTGTACATATACACATTGGTGATAGAATCTGTACTGTCACAAGCAGATGTAGGTTATTCAGCCCATCGAGTCTGCCCCACCATTCAATCACGAGCTGATCCATTTTCACTGCCTGACCTTCTCCCCATAACCTTTTTTTGAAAATTTAATTTTTTCATACGCATCAATAACAAACCTAACATATTTATCCATTATCCATGCAAAGTAATAAACCAATGCAAAATGATACAAAATTTTATATTTTCTCCCTCCCCAAAAAGGTAGGAAAATAAAGAAAAAGAGCCTACCTGAATTTATCATATATCATTGATTAACTAATTAAATTTCAAATTTACAAATATTATCTTGAACCTCTAAGTTAGCTAGGGTGAGTCGTAGTGGATGCTGTGGATGAATATTTGCCAATGAAATCCAGATATGACTTCCAAATCTTATAATATTTTTCTGGTTGATTCCATAAATTATATGTTATTTTTTCTAAAGGTATGCAATTCTGTAATTCCACTTGCCATCTATTCAACCCGACATTATTGTCTAATTTCCATATTACCGTCATACATTTCTTTGCTACTGCTATTGCTACACTTAGAAACTTCCTTTGGTAAACATTTAACTTCAAATCATGTCCATCACCTAGCGAAAATATTCTTGGATCTTTCGATACTTATATCTTCACTATTTGTCCCAATAAAATACTTGTATCTTCCCAAAATTTTCCAACTTTTTCACACTGCCATACTGCATGGAAGAAAGTTTCTACCTCTTTATCACACCTAAAACATAGCTCTAAGTGGTTTAAATTAAGTCCATGTAATTTATGTGGAGTATAATATAATTGATATTAAAAAATTAAATTGTACCATTTGATATCTGACATTAATTGTATTAGTTATACTCTCATAACATAATTTTGACCATACTTCCTCCCCATAACCTTTGATGCCCTGGCTAATCAATAACCTATCAATCTCTTCCTTAATTTCACTCAATGACCTGGCCTCCACAACTGCCTGTGCCAACAAATTCCACAGATTCACTCTCCCAACATGAAAATAACCTTTCCACATCTACTCTGTCCATACTTTTCAACATTCAGAATGTTTCAATGAGACCCCTCTCATTCTCCTAAATTGCAATGAATACAGACCCAAACACTCTTCATATGATAAACCTTCCATTCTCACAATCATCTAGGGAACCTTCTTTGATTGCTCTCCAAGATCAGCATATCCTATTTTAAATGAGGATCCCAATACTCCAAGTGAGCTCCAAATAGCATTTGCTGTATTTTTTTTAATCTCTTGTTCCTGTTCTTCTATTTCCACTTCTTCTGTACTTTGGGATTCAAGATGATTGATCTCCATTCTGATTTTCTGAGATGAGTGATGGGGCCATTGTTGGAGTGCAGTTGCCACCAAAGTTAGAGCAGCAGATGTCTGCTCACAGATCTCAATATAATCCTGAATATTCCTCATTTGCTTTGAATGGTTATAGTCCAGGGATTCCCAAGAATTGTTGTAATTTTTTTCAAGGAGGGTTTAAGCTCATCATTCACCTGTAGTAAAATGTCTGGGAGTCTGGTGACAGTCAAACAGCTCAACGATCTCTGGAAATGACTGAGTGCAAGTACAGTCTTAATGCTGGGGACATTGTCCTGAGTAAAGCCTGATGTTAAGTGCCTTGAGTTGAAGAATAATTTCTTTCCCAATAGCTATCAAGATACCTGATGAAGGACCCAGGCCTGAAACATTGGTTACCCTTTACTTCCTATGAATGCTGGTGACCTGCTGAGTTTCTCCAGCTTGTTTGTGTATTGCATTCAACACCAGTACTTTCTTGTTTATCAACATTAAGTAAGTTCTTTATTGTCATTGCGTAAGAAAATGCCACAAAATTTTTTAAAAACTCACAAATACAGCATACAAGAACATGTAAAACAAGAAAAACAAGAAAAAAAGCACATTAAAACAATACAAAATACAAATACACTAAATGGCTGAGTTTAACTCTTGAATGGCTTTGGGATAGAAACTGTTCTTGAATCTGTTTGTGCATGATTTAATGGACCTATATTATCTACCCAAGGGCAATAGGTCAAACAATGATGGCCTGGTTGAGTAGAATCTTTAAGGATATTGGCTGCCCTCCTAATACAGTGAGATCGAAATAAATCCTCCAAAGGGGACAAGGAGCACCCAATGATCTTCTGGGCCGTATTGATAACTCTCTGAAGATCCCTCTTATCTGCTGCTGTACAAGTGGCAAACCACATGGGAATGCAACAAGTCAGCACTCTCAACAGAGCAGCAAAACCAATAACTTCTCCTGTAGATTAATTTTCCTAAGAATCCTTAGGAAATGGAGATGTTGAAGTGCCTCATTGACTATAGTGGTGGTATTAATAGTCCAAAAAAGATCCTCAGCCAAATATGTTCCCAGAAACTTAAAAGTTGTAATCCTTTCCACCCAGTCCCCATTAATATACAATGGAGCTGGGGG
Source organism: Narcine bancroftii (assembly GCF_036971445.1). NCBI lineage: Eukaryota > Metazoa > Chordata > Chondrichthyes > Torpediniformes > Narcinidae > Narcine > Narcine bancroftii. The sequence goes on along the minus strand of NC_091475.1, from coordinate 15,305,280 downwards.
GGCCATACTCTTCCTCCTGAAATCTATTAAGAGCTCTTTTGTCTTCAATGCCAGATTACTTTCCGAGAACCACACTGACAGTCTGTGGATTTTGTCGCTATAGGCTGACTTGTCACCCTTGAAATGAGCCCAACTGCAGTCACATCATCCGCAAATGTTATGATGGTATTAGAGGAATACTTGGAAACACAGTCATAGATATAATGAGACTACAACATTGGGCTTAACACACAGCCCTGCTAGGAACCATTGTTAAGTGTGAAAGAAGGGAAATAATGAGCACCTATTTTTACTGTCTGTGAACAGTTTGTTAAAAAGTCCTTAATCCATAGACAAATTGATCTGGAAAATCCTAAATCAACGAGTTTATCAACCAGTCTGCCTGGAATAACAGTATTAAAAGCAGAACTAAAGTCTATAAAAAGCCATCTCACATAGCATCCCTGTTGCTCTAAGTGGGTCAATGCTCAGTGAAGAAGAGTGGCAATAGCATCCACAATAGACCCATTAGCCCCGTAAGCAAACTGGTATGGATCAAAGGTGGATGGGAGACTGGCTTTAATGTGCTGCAAAACCAGGCTCTTGAAGCTGGTTAAAGCAACCAGATGATACTCGTTGAAGCCCTTGATAACCTTCTTCTTAAGCAGTAGAATGATTGTAGCAGCCTTTCAGCATGGTGAAATGATAGATTTTGACAGGGACCTGTTAAAAATCTCATTGAAGACCTCACCACCTTGCCTGACACGTCATCGGTGCTGGCAGCTGTGGCTTTCATGTGACAGAACTGCCTCTTACCTAGTCAGAGGACACAACAGTTGCCAAACAAGGCTTGGTTTCTTGTTTTATATGTTCTTGAATGCTGTATTTGTGAGTACAGCAGTTGCGTTTTAAAAAAATTTGTTGCATTTTCTTACGCAATGACAATAATGAACATACTTAATGTTGATAAACAAGAAAGTACTGGTGTTGAATGCAATACACAAACAAGCTGGAGAAACTCAGCAGGTCACCAGCATTCATAGGAAGTAAAGGGTAACCAATGTTTCAGGCCTGGGTCCTTCATCAGGTATCCTGATAGCTATTGGGAAAGAAATTATTCTTCAACTCAAGGCACTTAACATCAGGCTTTACTCAGGACAATGTCCCCAGCATTGAGACTGTACTTACACTCAGTCATTAGTGCATATCTTGCTATTGGCACCATGTAAATTACCTGGACTAGACTCTCCAGCCTGCCTTGGGTCATTGGTTGTTGTAATTGGATTAACCCTCCAGTTGTCCCCCTCCCTCCAAGGTTGCCTGTGGCCCACAGTACAGACCATGCATCAAGAATGCTTTTTTTCCATTCCTCTCCATTTCAACTCACAATCCATAGTCACACTATTTGCCACAGTTTAATCAGTTGCAAAGTCCAACCTATTCAACCTCTTCCAGAGGTGTCAATTGTTCATTATACCATCGTTTCAGAAGCTCTTCATATGCTAATTTCCCTCAGGAAATGGGGCCTGGCTCATTAATATTGAAAAGGTACAGTGCCCCAGCCAGAATACCCTGCTTCTGGGGATTCAATGGTGCTCAGGCCAAAGAGATATTTCTGAGACTGCCAAGAATGAAACTTTGAATTTTGCCATCTCCTCAAATAAAATAGTGAGATAGGTCTATAAAAAGATGGCTTTAACAGGTCCTTAACTTTTTTCAAGATCGTTGTAATGATTGCTGTTGAAAAATATTCTGGGAGTCTGTGAGTCTCCATTGCCTGATCTATCACCTCCATATTAAGAGGTATCAACAGATCTTTGAATTCCTTGTAGAACTCAACGAATTGAATGTGCTCACTATTTCTTCTTCTGTGAAGGGACTTTTTGCCTAGACCATAATATACCCACACTCCTGTTCGTCTCCAAATCATGGGTCCTCTACCGGCATCACCTACGGCTCCTAGAACGCTTCCACCAGCGTTGTCTCCGCTCCATCCTCAACATTCATTGGAGCGACTTCATCCCTAACATTGAAGTACTCGAGATGGCAGAGGCCAACAGCATCGAATCCATGCTGCTGAAGATCCAACTGCGCTGGCTAGGTCACGTCTCCAGAATGGAAGACCATCGCCTTCCCAAGATCGTGTTATATGGCGAGCTCTCCACTGGCCACCGTGACAGAGGTGCACCAAAGAAGAGGTACAAGGACTGCCTAAAGAAATCTCTTGGTGCCTGCCACATTGACCACCGCCAGTGGGCTGATATCGCCTCAAACCGTGCATCTTGGCACCTCATAGTTCAGCGAGCAGCAACCTCCTTTGAAGAAGACCGCAGAGCCCACCTCACTGACAAAAGACAAAGGAGGAAAAACCCAACACCCAACCCCAACCAACCAATTTTCTCTTGCAACCGCTGCAACCGTGTCTGCCTGTCCCGCATCGGACTTGTCAGCCACAAACGAGCCTGCAGCTGACGTGGACATTTACCCCCTCCATAAATCTTCGTCCGCGAAGCCAAGCCAAAGAATATGGCCTTTTCCATGCTGTATATTTGAAGTGTGTTATTTTTCAGCTTTTTGTTTGTTAAAATCCTGTACTGATCTTCTGAGCTGATTTTTGTAAGTCCTTTTCCAAACAAGTGATTTCTTGTCCAATTTGCCCACCTCCCTCTCATATTCTTTCTTTATTGTTTTAGTATATCCAATTATTTGACCCCTCAAATATGCTTTGAGGGCATCCCATAAAAGGAATTTATCTGGAGTAGAGGTACAGTTGGCCTCACAAAACATATCTATCTGCATTCTTATAAAACTACAAAACTCCAGCTTCCTTAACTGCAATGTATTAAGATGCCATCGGTATACTCTCTCCTGCTTATCTGGCATCTCAGTCTTGACTACTAAAGGTGAATGATCTGGGAGAAGTCTCGGCATGTACTCAGGTTCCATTATCCTACCCTCTATATGGGCTGAAGCCAGGAAAAAATATATTTTAGATTACAAGTCATGTTGCCTTGAATAGAAGGAACAGTCCCTCTCCCTCAGAGGCTTCCACCTCCACATGTCCATCAAATTCAACTCTTTCATACCATCAATAGCAGCATGTGCTGCCATTGTTTTCATTTTTTTTGTTGACTTGTCCAAAATGGGGACCAGACAAAAGTTAAAATCTCCCCAAATTAGAATATTCTTTTTTTTCTTCCCCCAATCACAGGAAAATGTCCTGCATAAATTTTTCATCATCTATATTGGGGGTGTATAAATTCATTAGGGTTTAGGATTCTCAGTATATTTGAAAGTGAACCATTATAAATCTACCTGCTTTATTTGTACTCTCATTGGAACACTTTACTCAATCAGAATTGCCACCCCCCCATCTTCAAACCAAACAAGAAGGCTAATATCTGGCCCACCCATCCTCTTTTTTAATTTTTGGAGCTCTTGTTTCGTTAAATGGATTTCTTGGAGGAAGGCTGAGTACACTCCCATTTTCTTAATGTATTCCAAGACTTTTTCTCTTGATCATACCATTCAAACCATTAACATTGAAGCTTGAAAATGTTATACTTTTAGCCATTACCCCAGGGGTTATCATAGTTATATTTCTTTTGTACCTCTATCACCCTGAATCCCCTCCTCATCCAACCCTTTTCCATCAGCCATCTGCCCCTGACCACTTGAGCCAATGCCAGATCCTGGAAAAAAAAGACAAAAACTAAAATAATTAACCAAAAAGAGATGAAAAAGACAAACACATACACAAACTAAGGTAACTATTTAATTAATCCCAAATGATTTTCTCAATGCAGTCCTTGTCCTGCATTGGATTCCCCCTCCCTCCCTCAGTGACTACCCCCTTTAAGTCATCACCATCCCCCCCCATTATGACAGGTTGTGCTTCTTGTACCCATCCTCTCCTCCATCTGGCTCCCATGGATTCCCAGGATATTTACCCTTATCACTTCACTTCCATTTGCTATAAACACAATATTTACACCTTTTGATACCAGTATACTTTATGATACATGATATAATTATGGGTTAGTCTCCAACTTGGTTTTAACCTTTTTTTTTAACCAATCTTCTGCAAATAGCCATGCCCTCTCCAGATGAGCAATATATTTCCTTCCCCCCTGGTAATACCAATTTCAGGGTGTGGCTGGATGTCTCAACACACATTGGTATCCCTTTTGCTTTATTAGCATTTTGGTTGGCTCAAACATCTTCCTGGCCTTCAAATATGCTGCACTAATATCCCCTCTATTTCCATGCAAGACCCTCTTTTTTTTGCACCAGCAGCTGATGCCCCTCAAATTTTTTTCCCTGACATGGTAACGTAGGGTGGTTTCTGCCTGGGTCCCAGTCTTGGGAGGAGGGACCTATGTGCCCTCTCTATTTCTACCCTTTTCCTAATGTGCCTTTGCCCAGCTCCTCAGGGATCCAGGTCTGAAAAAAGCCCACCAGAGGACACACCAGCTGCCAATCAAAGTTTGGTTCCGCCCCACCCATTAGTGCACACCTTGCTGTTGGACTGGACACTCCAGCCTGCCTGTACTTGGCCTTGGGCCATTGGGTGTTGTAATTGGATTTACCCTCCTGGCACCGAGTCATTAGCCCTTGCTAACAAGATCTCATGTGTTCTTTGTTCTCTCTCTTTGTCAGCTCGGGATCAGCCTACTTCACTCCAGGCCGAGAAATGTGGAAGGGTGCTGGACAAACTGTTGTTAAGATGTGCACTGTTAAAGGGTTGGGAGCATTAAATTAGTGTCCCTTGTAGCATAGACCCATGCCTGCATTGAGTCAAGGGGTGATGGGACTTCATAGTGATTTTCCCTTGATCATTGTATGTACCAGTTCATTGTATATGTGTGCATTTTGTTCCCTCGCTATTTCCCCACATTCGTTATTAATTGCCTGCTATTTCTTTCCCACGGCTGCTGTAAACTCTGTGTGTGTGTGTGTGTGTGAGCGCGTGCACGTGGCATCAGTTACCATTTCCCACACTTGCCTTCTGTAAATAAGATCTTTCCCTACTAAAACTATGTTCAGAGTCCTTGCCTTTGAGACCTACCAAATCTGTTTCCTCACTCACAACACAGCCTTCCTTGGGCTCACTGCTCGAAGCACCCATCTCACCTCATGTTCTTGCACAGTGAGAACATGGCTGATAGGGGCCAGTGAGCGTGTTACATCCATCTCTTCCGCTTCCACCTCAAATTGAGTGAAAAAATGATTGAGATCCTCGGCCAGCCTAACAGCACCATCAACAGACATGCCATTGTTGCTTTTATAATTGATGAAGTGCTGGATGCCCTGCCACATTTTCATTGAAGTAGTCCTATTAGCTGCTTTCACATCCCTGATACCTCTCTTCAAGCTGGCTCTAGCCACACTATACAGTACACTATCACCTGACCTGAAAGCAAAATTGCGGTCCCTGAGAAGAATTTTAACCTCCCTCATCATCCAGGGCTTCTGATTGTGGTACGGTGACGTTGTCACCACAGGTGTTGCTGTATCCGAGTACAGCAGCCGTATACTCCTCCATATGTTGACTTTCAAAGATGTCCCAGTTGCCTTCAAGTCTGCAATGATGTGAGCTGCTTCAGATTGCTTACTCTGTTGTAGTTAACAGCTTTGAGAAGGAAACCCAAAGCTATGTTCACATTAGCATCCGGTGGGATATGAACAGCTATAATGATAGTAAGCTCCCGTGGGAGGCTCTTGAACCTCCCCATATCAGCTGGACCATAACATTACTGCAAGACCACGAATGATCTGTATGCACAGCTGACACACTTATTTACACTCCTGTACAACTGTGAATATTTATTATTTTCTTACCCTTTTACATTTATCATTGCTTTTTTTTTTCTCTTTGTAGCATTTTACATACTGAAATTGTTGTCAGTCTATTTGCCATCACTGGAAAGTTGCTCCAAGTAAGACTTTCATTGCAACTTTGCATTATTTTAATTAAAAAAATATTAGAGATACAGCACAATTCCAACCCATGTGCCTGCGCCCAAATGATCAATACTCAAGACAATAAACTCTTAATTTGTACATTAATTCATTTCTGGCCTACTGGATTTTCATCAGGAGTGCAGTTATTTTTGTGAGAAAAAGAGGTCAGTTTCCGGGGTCTACTCAATAATCAGTCATGGATAGATTCCTAAAGTAATACAGAGCAGAAGCAGGTCTTTTGACCCAACATTCATGCTGACAAGGATTCCTATCTAAGTTGCATTTGCCCATCTTCCCCTAAACCAGTGGTTCTCAACCATTTTTTTCCCTAGGGACTTACCTACCCAAAATAGTGTCAAGCGCAGGGGTAGCCAACGCATCAAAATACTCAGTGGCAAGGAATTTTGGCTGCCATGTTGTATTTGGCGTTGTATAATTGAAAGTGAATGCTAGGATGAGGAAGGAGGACGAAGGTACTGAGCAGATGTATGTTCCTTGTATGTCGGAGTGGCCAGCCTTCAAGTGGGGCACATGCCATGCCTTCCATACCCTAGATGGACTCCTGACCACAGCACCTGTAGCAAAGGATGCCAGTCCTCGCCCTTTCATACACTTCTGAGACCAGGACTACTTTAACAGACATGTTAAGGTCCTAGAAAAAGACCACAAATGCAAACCTCCGTGGCCACTATCCCCAGCACTGAGTCACAAATTCCTCTGCCTCACCTCCCCAACCACAGACTCCTGAATCCTCTTCCTAGGCTGCCCCAGCTCAAGTGAAAGGCATGAACCACCTCAAAACTATTCACTCATTTGACCCTTTATCCATCCCCTGCTGCATCTGTGGAAGAGTTGGTGACTTTATCAGTCACCTCAGAATCCAATAAACTGGGAGAATAATATAATTCTCGAGTCTGAGATGCTGCCAAAGAAGTTTTAAGGGCTGACATGGACTGATCATAAGACATAGGAGCAGAAATAACCTAATCAGCAAATCTGCCCTGCCATTTAATCATGAACTGATCTGTTTTCCCACTCAGCCACACTGCCTGACCTTCTCCCAATAACCTTCGATGCCCTGGTTAATCTCTGTTTTAAATACACCCAATGACCTGGCCTCCACAACTGCCCGTGGCAACTAATTCCAAAGATTTACCACTGTCCGGCTACAGAAATTGCTAAGCATTTTTAATCCTGAAGTCATGACCTCTTGTTCTAGACTCTCCCTCCATGAGAAACAACCTTTCTACATCATCTCTGTTTATGCCTTTCAACTGTTATGGACCCAGAGGACTCCAAAACAAGCAGCAATAGAAATTCACCAAGACAATTGTTACTTAAAAATGTTTTTCATACATAATAATAAGATAAATATTTAACTTACTACTATTAACTTAACCCCCTTCTAATTCTAAGCGCATGTGTATGTGATGTTTACGTGTTCAGGAAAGTTCTCAGTTTCACTGTCCAATCATTCATTTTTCACTTCTCCAAGTTCACTGGTATCAGGTAATTTTCCATATTGTGCACAAAACTGAACAGTTCTGATTCTTCACCAGGCTTTGGTGCTTTAACTGAAATTGTTACCGCAAAGGAAAGTCTTTGTTGGTTTCAGAGAGAGAGAGAGTCATTATTCATTGGTCACGCACACAAACTGATCTCCTTCGATGAGCCACTTCAGTCTCTTGCCAAAGTAACTTGCCCCCTCGTGAGTTTTCCGAAAGATAACCTCTTCTTCCAAGTTACCACGAAGAGTTCTTTTTCCTTTGTTTCAGGAGAAACACATTAACCAGTAACATCCTCTTGCAATTCTTGGTTAGGTTCTGCATTGTACTTCTGAATTTCTACACCTGATCCTTTTTGTACTCGTTCTGAAGCACATATCATAATTGTGCATTTCTTTCTATTAAATAAATGTGAATGAAATATTTTGTAAAGATCTCTACATTTCTAATGTGTGAACCTCAGCAGTAAATCTTCAATAGGTTTATACTTATTGGAATTTAGAAGAAGGAGAAGGGATCTCACGGAGACACTGGCAGGGTTAGACATGATAGATGAAGGAAGAATGTTCCTGACGTTGGGGAAGTCCAGATCAAGGGGTCTCGGTCCAAAATTTAAGGGAGAAGCACTCGGATGAGAAGAGACGTCTTCGCTCAGAGAGTTGTGAACTTGTGGAACTCCCTATCACAGTGAACTAGGCCAGTTCAAGGAAGTTGGATGTGGGCCTTATGGTTAAAGGGATCAAGGGGTATGGAGAGGAAGCAGAATAGGGTACTGAAGATGCATGACCAGCCAGGATTATATTGAATGGCCTCTACCCAGATAAGATGCCAATCAAAAAGGTGAAGTACAAGTTTTCTAGCTGAGAACAGTGCAAAGCCAGAATTGCAGTATGATCATTTGTGCCTCTACCTTCGTTCCTGGGATATGTTCTGATGCTGTTTGACGCGATGGGCTATTTTATTTTCCCTTTTCTGCATCTCACAGAATTCTAACATTTTTTTGTTTGTTTTTTTTCTCTCTCATCTCTTCTCCCTCTATTCTGCAAAGGGGATTAGCTGCCACTGACAATCATCGCTCCCTCTGTCAGCTGTCACTTTCACTTGATGTTCACCTTATCACAGCTCTCCCTTCTCTGCAATTTAACACACAGCTCCTTTCTAGCTTCTGATGACAGACTCTCAGTTGAAACATTAAATTGGGTTCCCAGTCCAAACATTGCTGTTTTCACTTTATGATTTTGGTGCATATCTTTCTTGAACTTGCTGACAGGTTCGTGGTGGTAAACCTATCACTTTCCTTTCCTGCGTGACTGCAAGCTGAGAGCATGGACTTTCTGGAAATGTCCATCTTCAAAGGCAAGAAGTCGGCCCACAGTTCCTGTGCCATGCTAGAACTGAATCAGAATCTCCAATTCCATTTATTTGATGGGCATTTTGAGGCTTCAGGGAAGAGAAGACCAAGGAAGATGTGGCACACTTTCAAATACACCTACATGCAGCTCTTTGACATACAATGTGTGGCTTGTGGAAATAAGTTGGCTGAGACAGGAATCGTACAATCCGGAGCTCACATTGGTAGTTTTAGTGGGCGTGTCTTGCGATCGCATGGTTAGTGCAGCTCTCAAGCATCTGAAATTCATTGTATGTGGCTCTTGTGTTAAATACGTTTGGCCATCCCTGGCTTAGTGCAAGAGGGTTGAATCTTGGAAATGAGGAAGCATAGATACAATTATGCAGAGTATTAGTGAGGCCAAAGGAAATACTGGCTTTGGAAGCAATGTGAAAGAGATTCACTCGCCTATTTGTTGTGATAAGAGGATTGTTTATTAGCAGCTAACAAAATCTGATCTATGATCTTTAGTGTCTAGATGAACAAGATCTGATTGAGATATTTCAGATCCAAAGGAGGAATGATAAGGCTGATATTGAGATGTTGGGAAATCTTGAAAGAACAGACATAGTTACAATGTGAAGGGCATTGATTTCAAAATGAATATCTTCTTGCAGTGGGTGATGAACTTCTGAATTCACCACCAGGGGGTTGTGGAGGTTAGATTGCTAGAAGGTAAATTCATTTTCAAAAGATTGGGAAGTTGAGGTGCAGGGACAATTGATAGAGCCGATGGGTCAGATCAGCCAGGATTGCATTGAATGGCAGAGTTGGATGTCAGGTGGCCTGCTCCTAGTTCTATTTTCTTGTAATCTTATGATCACGTCAGAGGTTTGGATCTGGAGCTTGGGCTGTCAATGAAGCGGACAGAAGTCTATGTGCCTGCAGAGACCACGGGAGGCGAATCCATGGACACTCAATGACTTTAAAGGGACTCTTTCTCTTATTGTTAGGTGTGTCGAGCTCATGGCAACTCTTTGTTGCCTTACTGCAGCTTCAGCTCGACAGGGTGCTCATTTGCTGACACCCGAACCCACACCCAAAATGGCACCAGGTTCATGGAGGAGGGCAGCCTAACTTAAGGGAAAGGATGGGAAGGGGTGACGTTACTTTCATAAGATCAATAATAATAATTCAAATTATGATTCTAATATACAGCCTTGCTGCACTCAATCTATTTCTCTCTCAAGACCAAGCTTGAGGAAGTGCACCTCATCTTCCATATGGGCACTTTGCAGCCTTCTGGACTCTATATATAGTTCTACCACTTCAGGTGACTTGTCTATATCTGTTGTCCAAATTGGATGTTGGTTCAATTTGTTGCTTTTTTTTCCCCCTTGATCCCAGGTTGACCTGCAGGGCATGCCTTCCTGCTTGATACTGCAGGTAGATGAATCTGGAACAAAACACAAGTTTCTGGAGGAACTCAGCAAGATAGGCAGCATGTATGGAGCGAAAGTGGAGAGTCGATATTTCAGGTCTTCAGGAAGGGCCTTGATTCAAAACATTGACTCCACAGATACCATCCGATCCTTAGAGTTTCTCCATCCACATGTCTTCTTTCTCTGAATTTCTCAACTCCTATATCCCTTTGTAAACATTCTCAATCTCTAAATCAGTAGTTTTCAAACTGGCCCCCTAAACTTACATTCCACCTTATGAAACTCAGCTGGTCAAACAGTGTACTTTATTTAGCAAAGATAAAGATGCATAACCAACATTTCAGACTTGAGCACCTCATCAAGGTGTGGACAAAATGAAGGCAGGCAATTGCCTACATCAGTGGTTTTCAAACTGCCCCCCCTAAACTCACATTCTATCTTAAGCAATCCCTGTGCCATAAGTGCTCAGTGATTAGTAAGGGATTGCTTAAAATGGTATGTGAGTGGAAAGAAAAAGTTTGAAAACCACTGTTTTAATCGTACCTAATTGACTTGGTATGTGCATGGTTTCATAACTCCAAAGGAAATGGGCCAGTGACAATTTTTCTCAAGCAAAATATTTCAGTAACAATTGGGTCTAGAGCAATGTATCTCAACCTTCCCTTCCCACTCACAGACCACCTTAAGGAATCCCTTACTAATCATAAAGTACTTATGGCATAGGGATTCCTTAAGGTGGAATGAGTTCAGGGGGCATTTTGAAAACCACTGCTCTAAATGATCCCATTCACTCACTGGCAAGATCGCCTTGCAAATAACTGATCTCCATGGTTTTACTCTACCAGAACAATCCTCCCTCTCTACTCTCCTGTAGCGTAAGAAGCGTCTTTTGTCTTCTTCCTCATTCTGACAAAGGGTTTTTAAACTGAAACATTCACTCAGTTTCTCTTCCAACAGATGCTGGTTGACCTGCTCTCCATTTCCAACATTTAAAAAAAAATTAGATTTCCAACAGCTGCGATTTAAAAAAAAAAGTCCTTTTATTCTTGTTCACAGTTATTGTGAAGATATTTAAATTTTAAACATTTAAATATTTAGATATTCAGTATGCAACAAGCCATGAGTCCATGGCCCCCAGATACCCCAATTAACCTACAGCCCATGTACATTTTGGAGGAAACAGGAAAACCCATGCAGACATGGGGAGAATGTACAAACTTCTTACTGACAGCGCCTGATTTGAACCTGGATCACTAGCACTGTAAAAGGGTCGCGCTAACCTCTACACTAACAGTACCGTCTGACATTAACCATGACGCTTGGGATTTAGCATGTTTGAAAATGAGCACGATTTACATCTGGCCAGAATTCAACCTAGCCAAGAGCTGAATCAATTTTGCTGGCTCAGGTCTCATAAGTTGCACAGGTCAGACTCACAATAGGATTTTTTTTAAACAGGGGGAGTTCACAGCTAATGGATGGGGAAGTCATCCCTTGTGAGGAATGGTGTACATTCTAAAGAAAGCATAGAAGTCCCAAGTCCAAATGGTTCGCTGGGGGTCAGCTGGAATTAGTGGAGGTCTTGAAAGTTGGGATAGGAAGGCCACCAGTATCGTGAATTCCCTTTCAATGATGCCAATGCCATCTGGTGCAATAGCAGAGATATCATTTGATGCAGGAGGAGAATTTAAATTCAACTAAAAGGTTGGAATTGAAGAGAAAGCTAACGTAACTAGTAATGGTTGCGAAACTACTGGGTGCTCTAAATATCTAAGGGTGGAAGGAAATATGCCATCTTTTACCCATTTTCTGATTCTATTTATGTTAATCGAGACCCGCAACAATGTCAGTGATTGATTTTTAATCACCTTCTGAGCTGGCCTCACAAATCAATTTGGCCTTCCATCTCTGCCAGCTCATCTGATACTCTGACATTTGGTTAGTGCAATAATAGGTGCCCCTGCTGTTTAATCAGATAGAAACTGATGGGTTCTATTCAGAACCACTGGAATTAACCAATGAAATCTAGCCCAGAGATATCTATTTTGAACAAATCGACTGCCTGCTGAATAGCACATTAAACCCCTGCAATCTGGTTTCAGGCAGAAAGTTAGGATTTGACCATTCCCTCAAACTAATGATCCTGCTACGCATTCAGGGAATCACAAGCATGTCTTCTAACACCATCTGAGCATCGCTTCAGGAGAAGTGTTGACACCATCACGTCTCTTTGACGTTGTGGATGTATAATGGACAATGTGGGTTGCAGCTGGATAGAACTACATCAAAATTGGGGGTTGCGTTAATGATACTAACATGTCTGCATTAGGAATTATTCAGGGATGCAGGGATCAAATCAAACCCCCCCCCCCCCCCAGTTGAAAACACATAACAATGAGTCATGGCTGGGGAATTGGGGGAAGATGGAGTGTGAGAAGGAAATTGGCTGACGGATAGGTGGTTTTCCTTGTCAGCCACATCCCCCCCACCTCCCCACACCTGCTAAACTGATCCACGTTTTCCCCACCACACCACGGGACCCTTTACACTGACATCAGGGAGATAAGTTCAGGTTCAAGTTTATTATCATCTGACTGTCCATATACTTGGCAAAACAGCATTTCCCTGGACAATGGTGCGCACACATAAACACATGATGCACAGCGCATAGTAATCACTTATATACATAAAATATATTAGATAAGTCACAGATGGGTAGCACATTTAGTGTAGCAGTTAGTGCAATGCTTTACAGTGCCAGCGACCGGGGTTCAAATCCGCAGCTGTCTCTAAGGAGTTTGTCCATTCTCCCCGTTTCTGCGTGGGTTTCTTCCGAGTGCTCCAGTTTCCTTCCACCCTTGAAAGCACACCGGGGTTAGAGGTCAATTGGGCACAATTGAGCGGCATAGACTCATGGGCTGGAAGGGCCTGTTACAGTGATGTATGTCTAACTTTAAAAATACATATTTTGGGATGAATAACTCAGTTGCAGGACAGTGTAATCACTCTCACAGCCTGCAGGAAGAAGCTATTTCCCAGCCTGCCAGATCTGATTTTGATGCTCCTGTATCAATATATTAAGAAGCAGATGAAGTCAGAAATGAAGCTGCATCGAAAATATATTGATGTGTTTGTGAGCAGCAGAGCAGTTTATGTCAGTGGTTGGAAAATGAATGGACATTATGTATGCAAATCTGAGACGGCATACACACAAGAGGCAGTTGATTCTGGCATCTGAAGCCACACACAATCTGCTGGAGGAACTTGGAAGGTCAGAGCAGCATCAGTTGGAGAAAAAGCAGAGAAAAAAAGAAAAACATCCACCTTTTTCTCTCTCGCTGATACGGCCCGATCCACTGAGTTTCTCCAGCAGATTGTGTTTGGCTTTTGTACGCAAATGTAATTTTGGTTCTCAGGGACCATTAGGAGTTAGGGCTCTCTCTGTGCGATTGGTTTTTGAATCAGAATTCGGGGGAGGGGGATAAAGGCAGCAGCAGAGAGAAGGATAGTTCTATGTTACTGACTGCAGCACCATGAGTGAAAGGCTGGGAACATAGACATCTGCAGCGCAATACAGACCCCTTGGCCCGCAGCATTGTGCCAGCCCAATAACCTAGTCTATCAAATGGCTAGAATTTCACAACTGCATAACCCTCCATTTTTCTCAGTTCCATAGTCTCTTAAAAGATCCTATTGTACCTGCCTCTGCCACTGTTCCCGGCAGCACATTCATGCACCCGCTGCTCTCAGTTTGAGGAATCTACCTCTTACATCCCCCCCCCACCATATTTACTTCCAAGCCCCCTTGTGTTAGCCATTTCAGCCCTAGGGAAAGCCTCTGCCATCCACATGAGAAAGAGACTTCTGTTGGCAATTTCTATTGTAAATTATTCCAAAACTGCAGTGCGAAATGGTAGATGCTGAGTGAGATGATGCTATTCCCTTTCTAGACCTATAGAAGAAAACAGAGAAATAAAGCTATATCTGTCCCATTCTCCATATCTGTGCCCAATTCCACAACCTACCTTAAAGCAAGTAAAACACATCATTAGGATTGCTAAAGGTCATTAATGCAACAGGTTGAAGTAAAAATGTAACTTGTGCTGCAACTAACAGATCTGGGGAAGTTCAAACCTGAAGGCTGAGTATAGGGTTAATGGTCGGATACTTAACAGTGAGGAGGAACAGAGGGACCTTGGGGTCCAAATCCATGCATCTCTCAAGGTTACTGCACAGGTTGATAGGATAGTTAAGAAGGCCTATGGAATGTTGGGCTTCATTCGATGGGGGATTGATTTCAAGAGTCGAGAGGTCATGTTGCAGCTCTACAAATCTCTGGTGTTCAATTTGGTCATTTCAATATAAGAATGATGTGGAAGCTATGGAGAAGGTGCAGAGGAGATATACCAGGATGTTGTCTGGATTGGAAAGTAAGTCTTATGAAGCAAGGTTAGTAGGGCTAGGATTCTCCTAAATAGAATAATACCTAGTGTCGCCGAGAATGTTCTCCTAGAATCACAGTGCGGCTTTCGCGCAAACAGAGGAACTACTGACATGGTCTTTGCCCTCAGACAGCTCCTAGAAAAGTGCAGAGAACAAAACAAAGGACTCTACATCACCTTTGTTGACCTCACCAAAGCCTTCGACACCGTGAGCAGGAAAGGGCTTTGGCAAATACTAGAGTGCCTCGGATGCCCCCCAAAGTTCCTCATCATGGTTATCCAACTGCATGAAAACCAATAAGGTCGGGTCAGATAGAGCAATGAGCTCTCTGAACCCTTCTCCATAAACAATGGCATAAAGCAAGGCTGCGTTCTCGCACCAACCCTCTTTTCAATCTTCAGCATGATGCTGAACCAAGCCATGAAAGACCTCAACAATGAAGACGCTGTTTACATCCGGTACCACACGGATGGCAGTCTCTTCAATCTGAGGCGCCTGGGGTGGAGGAGTCATGTGATGGAGTAGTGGCCGGACGGTGAACTCCAGCCCTCTCCAGAAAAGTCGGGAAAAACAAGAGAAAATACAAAGGCACAGAAATACAAGTTAAAGAAAAGTGAGTATAAAGGTGGAAAGAAGATGGAGACAAAAGAAGAAAAATCAAAATCAACGGTAAGAAGAGAGGAAGAGAAGACAACGGAGGAAAAAGGTGAAGGCCTTACCTGTCCGAAGAGGCCCGCTGTGGAGAGAGGAGCCCGCTACCTCAGGTCGGTAGAAAAAGAATTACAACAATGGCTCACAGAGCCGAGTAAAAGTGCGCAACCACGCATGCGCGAGGAGTCGCGCATGCGCGATGCGCATGAAAAAAAACACACCGACGGGAGGGGGGACCAGCTGGGGAGTCGATCTCCACAGCCGGCAACGACAGCTGCAGAACACCTGCAGCAAGAAGAGACCTCAGAAGACAATAGAAACAAGAAAGAAGAGGAGGAAAGGGCACCAAAGAAACAACAGATGGCCAACCCAGAGGAAGAAGAAGAGGAAGAATACAGTGAAATAGATAAAGGGAAAGGCAAGGTAAAGGACATACTTGCTCTTGTTAGAGGATACATGGAGTCATTTAAAGAATGGCAAACACAGGAATTCAATGATTTAAGAAGAAGAATAAACAACACAGAAGAGAAAGTGAATAAAATAGATATGACCTTAACAGAAATGGGGAAAAAAATGGACAAGATGGAAGAACGGGCAGTAGCAGCAGAAATGGAGGTAGAAGACTTAAAAAAGAAATTGGAGGAATCTAATAAAAAAACTAAAGAGACACAAGAACTACTAGCTCAAAAAATAGATATAATGGAAAATTATAACAGAAGAAATAACATAAAGATAGTGGGCCTTAAGGAAGATGAAGAAGGCAGGAATATGAGGGAGTTTATAAAAGAGTGGATCCCTAAGACCCTAGGATGTCCAGAACTACAGCAAGAAATGGAAATAGAAAGGGCACATAGAGCATTGGCCTCTAAACCACAACCACAACAAAAACCAAGATCTATTGTAGTAAAATTCCTAAGATATACTACAAGAGAAAAGGTACTGGAGAAGACAATGGAAAAAGTAAGAGAGGGCAACAAACCACTGGAGTATAAAGGGCAAAAAATCTTCATTTATCCAGATATAAGTTTTGAACTCCTAAAGAAGAGAAAAGAGTTCAATACAGCAAAGGCGATTTTATGGAAGAAAGGGTATAAATTTACACTGAAGCATCCTGCGGTATTGAAAATATTTATTCCAGGACAACAAAACAGACTGTTCTTGGATCCAGAAGAAGCACGAAAATTTGCAGAACAATTACAAAAATAGACTGAGGGAGGAAGACGGGTAATGAGAGTAAAAATGATCACGATTGATATGTATGTGGGTAAAGAGGTATAAGAGTGAATAGAGACAATGGGCATACGTGAAAGTATCTGTAATTAGAGGAAAACATAGATAGTATAGACAAGAATTAATAAGGGAAGGTAATGGAATAGAGAGAATAAGGAGGGAATTAAAAGAGTGACCTTTGTGACATATGAAAAGTGAAATCTTTTCTGGGGGGGGCTGGGTGGGGGAAAAGAGCGGTCACTGCAAAATCAGTTGACGCTTGCGAGTGGATTCGCAAATCCAAATGGAGAGGGGAGATGTGGTTGTCCGACAAGGGATAAAGGACAACTCAGGAGGGGAAGGGGAGATTGGGGATAAAGAAGATAGAAATAGGAGAATAAGGAAAATGTTGGATGTTGTAGGAATGTTGTCTGGTAAAGAGTTGAAAATAAGAAAACCGAAATGGAAAAGGAGGAAAGGTAATGATGGAAAAACGGAAAGAGAAGATAAACAAAATATAAAATGGCTACGCTGAACTATATGACTTTAAATATTAATGGAATACATAACCAAATTAAAAGGAAGAAACTACTAAATTTACTGAAAAAGGAAAAAATAGATATAGCATTTGTCCAAGAAACACACTTAACTGAATTGGAGCACAAGAAATTAAAGAGAGATTGGGTAGGACATGTAACAGCAGCATCGTATAATTCAAAAGCAAGAGGAGTGGCTATATTAATTAGCAAAAATGTGCCATTTAAAATAGAAGAGGAAATAATAGATCCAGCAGGGAGATATGTTATGATAAAATGTCAGATATATTCGGAGCTTTGGAATCTACTTAATATATATTCACCTAACGAAGAAGATCAAAAGTTTATGCAAGATATCTTTTTGAAGGTAGCTAATACGCAAGGGAACATACTAATAGGAGGGGATTTCAATCTGAATTTGGATCCAAATATGGATAAAACGGGGAAAAAAATTAACAGGAAGAACAAAGTAACCAAATTTATAATTAAATCAATGCAAGAAATGAAACTTGTGGACATATGGAGGAAACAAAACCCAAAAGAAAAGGAATACTCATACTACTCGACTAGACATAAAACATACTCAAGAATAGACCTATTTTTGTTATCAGCTAGTATGCAGGTTAGAGTAAGAAAAACAGAATATAAAGCGAGAATGCTATCGGACCATTCACCCTTAATACTGACAGTAAAGCTAGAGGACATCCCTCCAAGAATGTATAGATGGAGATTAAACCCCATGCTACTTAAAAGACAGGATTTTAGAGAATTTATTGAAAAACAATTAAAAATGTACTTTGAAGTAAATACGGAATCAAAAAAATAAAATATGAAACATTACAAACATATAAGGTGGAGAAGAATATAATGATGACAAAACAGAAATATTATGAACTAGGTGAAAAAACACACAAAATCTTAGCATGGCAGCTTAAGACAGAGCAAACTAAGAAAGTGGTATTGGCAACAAGGAAAAAAGACAAACAAATTACATATAATCCAAAAGAAATTAAGGAAAACTTCAGAGAATTCTATGAACAATTATACCGAACCGAAAACGAAGGGAAAGAAGGGAAAATAGATGAATTTTTGACTAAAATTGAACTACCAAAACTACAAATAGAGGAACAAAATAAATTAACAGAACCATTTGGAACAGTAGAAATACAAGAGATAATAAAAAAATTACCAAATAATAAGACACCAGGAGAGGATGGACTCCCAATAGAATTCTACAAAACATTTAAAGATCTATTAATACCGCCCCTCCTGGATGTAATCAACCAGATTGATGAGACACAAAACTTACCAGATTCATGTAAAACAGCAATAATTACAGTGATACTAAAACAAGGGAAAGATCCACTCTCACCAGCGTCATATAGACCAATATCTCTGCTAAACACAGATTATAAGATAATAGCTAAACTATTAGCAAACAGATTAGCAGAACAGGTACCGAAAATGGTAAATTTAGACCAAACTGGATTTATCAAAAAAAGACGCACAACAGACAATATTTGTAAATTTATTAACTTAATTCATGCAGTAGAAGGAAATAAAGCACCTGCAGTAGCAGTTGCTTTAGACGCAGAGAAGGCCTTCGACAGAGTAGAATGGAATTACTTGTTCAAAGTATTGCAAAAATTCAGTTTACCGGAGAAGTATATTAATTGGATTAAAGCATTATATAAGGGACCGTTAGCGAAAGTGACAGTAAATGGACATGTATCAAAGCAATTTAACTTAAGCAGGTCAACGCGGCAGGGATGCCCACTATCACCATTATTGTTTGCGCTAGCTATAGAACCACTAGCAGAATCGATAAGAATAGATAATAATATAAAAGGAATTAAAATAAAAGACAGGGAATATAAAATCAGTCTATTTGCGGATGATGTGATAGTGTACTTAACAGAACCAGAACTATCAATAAAAGAACTATATAAGAAATTGAAGGAATATGGAGAAGTGTCGGGATACAAGATAAACGTAAATAAAAGTGAAGCAATGCCTATGAATAACGCGGATTTCTCAAAATTTAAGAAGGAATCCCCATTCAGATGGCAAATGCAGGCAATAAGATACCTAGGTGTACAAATAAACAAAAATCTAGGCCAATTATATAAACTCAATTACAATCCACTAATGAAAAAATTACAGGACGATTTAGAGCATTGGAAAGAGCTACCACTAACACTGATAGGAAGGATAAACTGTATTAAAACGAACATTTTTCCAAGGATACTATACTTATTTCAGGCATTGCCAATACAACTGACAGAAAAATTCTTCAAAGAGTTAAAGAAAATAATAAGGAAATTTTTATGGAGAGGGGGGAAACCGAGGATAGCACTAGATAAATTAACAGAATGGTATAAACAAGGAGGCTTACAATTGCCAAACTTCAAAAATTATTATAGAGCCGCACAATTAAGGTACCTATCAGATTTTTATCAAACAAGGGAAAAACCAGACTGGACGAGATTAGAATTAGATAAAATAGGGGAAAAGATACCTGAACACATATTATATAAATGGGACGAAAAATTGATACAACATAGAACTTCTCCAGTATTACACCATCTCCTCAATATATGGAAGAAGATTCATGTAGAAAGAAATAAAACAAATTATCAATTACCAAAACTAATATTGACTCAAAATAAGCTACTCCCTTTTACAATAGACAACCTTTCCTTTAGAAAATGGGAAAAAAAAGGGATTAAAAGAATAGAAAATTGTTTTTCAGGAAGTAGATTCTTATCCTTTGAACAAATGAGAGATAAGTACAATATAACTGGAGATACAGCGCTGGCATATTACCAACTGAGATCCTACTTGAAAGATAAATTAGGAAGCAATTTGAGTTTACCAGAGGGAAGTAACCTTGAATATGTGATTACAGATACAATGTTAATTAAAAGATTTATAACAAATATGTATATTAAACTGCAAGAAAAGGAGAATGAGGAAACAAATGGTAAAACTAAACAAAAATGGGAACAAGATTTAAATATAAAGATAAAAAAGGAAACATGGGAGAAATTATGTTCTGGAACGATGAGAAATACAATAAATACGAGGCTGCGTATGATACAATATAATTGGTTACACAGACTATACATTACACCGCAAAAGTTAAATAAATGGGACCCAACAGTATCTGATAGATGTTTTCGATGTAAAAAAGAAAGGGGAACAACAATTCATGCAATCTGGACATGTGAGAGAGTAGAAAAATTTTGGGATGATCTCAATCAGATATTAAATAAAATAACAGAAAACAATATACCAAAGAATCCAGAGATCTTTCTCCTAAGTAACATAAAAAATAAAGAATTTGGAATTGACTTGGAAGATGCACAAAAAAGATTTGTTAAGATAGCCCTAGCCGTAGCAAAAAAATGTATTATGTCATCCTGGAAATTGGAAGATAATTTGAAAATACAACAATGGTATATAGAAATGAATAAATGTATTCCATTAGAAAAAATAACATATAGTTTAAGAAATAATATTGAAATATTCGAACAAGTATGGGAGCCTTACATTAAATACAATAGCAAAAACCTACCGGGGACAAATATTACCTAAGTTGATGGAAGGAGAAAGAAAGAAAAGAATGGACTCTGTAGAATTTCTGGTGTATTTTTGTTGAATGACAACATTGTCTGACTGAATTAATGCAACCTAGATTGTATACCTAAAATGGATGAGAGGGGGTGGGGTGGGGGGGGTGGCTTGGGAGGAGGGAGGGGTGGGGGAGAAAAAGTCACTGTAAATGTGTGAAAAAGAAAAAGTGTATATCATGGCTATTGTGATTTATGGTGTGAAAAATTAAAAATTAAAAAAAAAATCTGAGGCGCCTGAAAACTCACACCAAGACACAAGAGCAACTTGTCCGTGAACTACTCTTTGCAGACGATGCCGCTTTAGTTGCCCTTTCAGAGCCAGCTCTCCAGCGCATGACGTCCTGTTTTGCGGAAACTGGCAAAATGTTTGGTCTGGAAGTCAGCCTGAAGAAAACTGAGGTCCTCCATCAGCCAGCTCCCCACCATGACTACCAGCCCCCCTACACCTCCATCAGGCACACAAAACTCAAAACGGTCAACCAGTTTACCTATCTCGGCTGCACCATTTTATCGGATGCAAGAATCGACAACGAGATAGACAACAGACTCACCAAGGCAAATAGCGCCTTTGGAAGACTACACAAAAGAGTCTGGAAAAACAACCAACTGAAAAACCGCACAAAGATAAGCGTATACAGAGCCATTGTCATACCCACACTCCTGTTCGGCTCCGAATCATGGGTCCTCTACCGGCATCACCTACGGCTCCTAGAACGCTTCCACCAGCGTTGTCTCCACTCCATCCTCAACATTCATTGGAGCGACTTCATCCCTAACATCGAAGTACTCGAAATGGCAGAGGCCGACAGCATCGAATCCACGCTGTTGAAGATCCAACTGCGCTGAGTAGGTCACGTCACCAGAATGGAGGACCTTCGCCTCCCCAAGATCGTGTTATATGGCGAGCTCTCCACTGGCCATCGTGTCAGAGGTGCACCAAAGAAGAGGTACAAGGACTGCCTAAAGAAATCTCTTGGAGCCTGCCACATTGACCACCGCCAGTGGGCTGATATCGCCTCAAACCGTGCATCTTGGCGCCTCACAGTTCGGCGGGCAGCCACCTCCTTTGAAGAAGACCGCAGAGCCCACCTCACTGACAAATGACAAAGGAGGAAAAACCCAACACCCAACCCCAACCAACCAATTTTCCCCTGCAACCGCTGCAACCATGTCTGCCTGTCCCGCATCAGACTTGTCAGCCACCAATGAGCCTGCAGCTGACGTGGATATTTACCCCTCCATAAATCTTCGTCCGCGAAGCCAAGCCAAAGAAGAAGTGTAGGGCTAGGACTTTTCTATTTGGAGTGAAGAAGGATGAGAGGCAACTTTATAGAGGTCTACAGGATTCTGAGAGGCATTGATAGGGTAGCCAGCGAGCACCATCTTTCCACGGCGGGAGTAGCAAACACAAGAGGGAGGAAAACTTAGGGAGATAAAGAAAATTGTGGGTGCCTGCAATGCCTTGATGGTGGAAACTGAAACATTAGGGCATTTAAGAGATTTTTTAGACAGGCACATGGATGACAGAAAAATAATGGATTACAAGGTAGGGAGGTCTGTTTTGTTTTGGTAGGAATATATGGCAAACATCTTCATTCAGGGAAATGTTTGTCACTGTCCACAATATTTCTAATTACCGGTAGCTGTAAACTGTACTCAATTGAACAAAGGCGAATGTAAAAAAAATCGTCAATGAATGAATGACCAAATTAATGATCAATTAAGGATGAAGATCTTGCATAGTTTTCATGGTGAGAAACATTTCCTTGAATGGAGATGTCGAGCACAGAGGGCCTTGGAGAGTTGAGGAACACATTTGCACCCAGTGAGTTCTTGGAATCTGGAACACATTGCCCATATGCGTAAGTATGATTTGAGTCATGCTTCCTTATCACATCCTCTGAGGCCAAATGTTTATTGCATCTCCATCATGAAGTAATTTGAGGCATAACTTTTTCTGAAGTCACAATGTGAAGGTAATTTGTTGTTGAGCAATGGGACATCATTATCATGGTGTTGTCCACCAGCTGCGAGATGCGCAGTGAGTGCTGAGGGTGGATGAGGTTAGATCTTTAAAGAGTGCTGTTTGTTGAAAGTAATGAATTAACTCAACAGTGGACTTTAAAGCTTTATAAATATGTAGAAAGAACAGATTAATGAGCTCAAGTACAGGTCCCCTAAAGTCAGAAATAGGAAAATTCATCGTAAGGTGCAGGGAGATGGCACAGTAATTAAACGGATACTTTGGTTTTGTCTTTGCAAAGAGGACAAAGTAATCTTGCAGAAATGTTACACAGCCAATAATCCAATGATCTTAATGAGCTAAAATTGAGATTTAAGAAGAAAATTTTATTGGAGAAATTAATTACACTGTAAACCAATAAATCCCTAGGGAATGATCATTTTCATTCCAGGGTCTTCAGAGAAGCGGTCGTTGAAATAATGGCTGCATTGGTTATCATTTTTCAGAATTATATAAATTATGCAATATTCCCACAAAATGAATGGTGGCTAATGTGATCCCATTATTTTTTTTAAAAAGGACGAATAAATAGGAAATGGTCGGCCATTTAGCTGAGGTGCTATTATAAAAGATATCAGTCCATTAGGAAGCTTCAATGCAATGTAGACAGATTGAGGCAGTGGCAAACATTTGACAGACATAGTGAAGTTACCCACACCTGTAGTAAAACCTAAGGAATATTTTTTTAGAATGATGTTAGATTGGGAAGATTTGAAATATAAAGAGACTTGATTGTTGTTGTATACCAGTCACTGAAAGTAAACATATTGAGGCAACAAGCAGATGGTACGCTGGCTTTCAGAGCAAGAGGATTTGAGTATGATGGATAGAATGATAGGACAGTGCAGCACAGAAACAGATCCATGATGTCTGCACTGAACATGATGTCAAATTAAATTCATCTCTACTGCCTTCACGTGGTCAGTAAATCTGCATATTCTCCTGTCCATCTAAAAGCCTCTTAATTCTTACTATTAGCCCTTTTCACATTAGCTAACTGGTAAATTGGTGGTTCAACAAACCAGTTCAAAATAGCATTTTTGCCGTTCACACTGGACCAATGTTAACCGGTTCTCTGCGCCCTTTCATACTCAGCACCCAGTACCCCAAAGCAAAGGGTCGCTTATCCTCCAGCGGTGATGTCCTGAATACCCCCTGTCCCTTTCACAATGGGCTAACTGGTACACTGATTCAAAACGAATGGACGATGATACGCTCTTCCTAGGTGGACTGATGCCTGCATGCCAATTTGCGAGCATTCACACTGTCACGTTAATTGGTAGATTGGTGGTTAATTACTGGGTTAAAGTGTGAATGAGGCTATTGTCTCTGCTTCCATCACTACCCCTGGCATCACAGGTGGCATTCCCTTTCATAGAAGATGAAAGAAATCACAGCACTGAGAATATTTAAGAAGGCACTGGATAAACTTGGTGAAGGAAAAGCCATCAAAGGGAATGGGGAGAGTCCTAGAATACAGTATTGAGTTGGTTGATCAGCAATGCTGAATGGTCAAGCAAGCTCAAAGGATCAAATAAAACAAAATGTCGAAATGCTGGAGGAACTCAGCAGGTCTTGCAGAATCCTTAGGGGTAAAGGTGTATAACCGATGTTTTGAGTATAAGCCCTTCAAGGTATGAGTAAAGAGCAGACAAGTACTCGAATTAAAAGGCTGCGAGACCTGCTGAATTCCTCAAGTACTTCTGTGCTTTTAACCGCAATCACAGCATCTGCAGGCCTTCATATTTCACTCAAATGACCTTTTGCTGCTCGTATTTTTCCATCGACGAAGTCTATGCATTAGGGATTCATTATGCATTAACTGTATTTGAAACACAGTCTGCAGTGTACCTATATCAATGGATTCATTCAGAGCATCACCACTATTTTACAACCCAGGGGAGGGAGGGAACGTTCAAAGTCTCCATCTCCCATTTCATTCACATAATCACTAACTTAGTTCTGACCCAGCTATTTTGAACTCGCAGAGTAATACCTCCGCGTACACAGAAAACAGATTATTCAAAACCCAAAGCAACCTGATTAATTAACTGGTTTAGAGCACAGAACGGGTGGCGGGTTGCCAAATCCAAAGATTCCCATCCCAGCCGTCACATAAAACATTTGGGTCAAGCCCTCATTCCAGTAGCAAGAACACTACTGCTTCTTGGACAAAGGTCATGGACATCTAAGCTTTAACTTGCTCAACCTGGTCTACTCTCACATCCTCACTGCTTGAGCTCAGCTGATGGCCTTCCAGATACAGTAGTTTGGCGTGGTGCAAACAGAGGAAGGAGAGAATGGGGAACAATAAAAAAAATCTGGGAATGAAAGTGTCAGAGTCTGGCAGAGGCAAGGTAATTGAAAATAAAGTAAGAAATGTCTACAGGATAACAACCAAAGACATATATGAACCAGTTCCCTCAGAATCAGAAGAGGAGAAACAGCTTCAGCCTGAGACAATTATCTGGTGCTAGTTTGTTGCTTGGAGCCAAAACAATGTAGTCCACATTGTTTCATAAATTGACTGCATAAATGTGGGGAGCTCAATAGCTATCCTTTTCATTATATATAATGAATGTAAACAGCTATGAAAAAGCATTGAGTGGCATTTTGTATCAACGAGAAGCATATCGGTTGTAGCCAGAACCTCAACGATGGCAAATTACTTTTCTTTTAAAGTAGTCACCAGATTGGTTTACAGAGGCACTGAGGTGACTGAAGGGGTTTGCAGGGACTTCCAATTCGAGATGAAGTTTGCTTTAAAGTTATCACGCAAATCATCTGCACATCAAATGTAATCACATGCCAAAGGAAGCTATAAAACTGATCTGTACTCATCTGAGGGCACAATCAAACCAGGTATTCTAAGAACAATGGGTTCCAAACAGGGAGGTTAAGGTGGAGTGGGGGTATGTCAAAGTCAGTGATTAGGTGTAGATAAAGTATCGAGGGATGTAGATGTAGACGAGCATGGCGATTGAAAATGTTATGCCTTGTGTAGAAATCTCATTTAGGTAGGTGTTGAGGAGAGTGATGTTTTTCAGTTTTCAGATTGCAGTGGTCAGGAGGTTAGGGTGTTGGCACATGTTTGAATGTGATTGATAGAATCACTGTATCACAAAATCATGGAACTACTAATGTCAAGATAGAGGTCATTGGGCCAAATCTATGCCAGCTTCCTGCAAGAATAGTCCAGTCAGTCCAATTCTTGCATTATTCACCACAATTATTTTCTCCCTCAAATCTGTATCGGCATCCTCTTTGAAAGTTGCAATTGAATTTGATTCCTTCACCATTTTAACTTTGAATTCCAGATCACAAGCACTGATTTATGAAACGCCTTTCCTCTGGTCATTCCTGATTTTTTTTTTACCAGCATCTTGAATCAACAGGGCCTGTACTGTGCTGTAGTGTTCTATGTTCTATTCCCTTTATTCCCAAGGTCGTCTAAACCCTGATGTGGAACTATGAACAGTTCACAGCGGGATGTCTCCTATGCTGGACTTTGATAAAGGACGTGCAAACTCACTACTGCTGAACAAATTGAATGTAGTCTGTGGATGATAAGTACACTAATTAGGGTTGCAAAGGCAGTGAGAGTGAATTTGGGGCAGTGGAGGGTAAACATTCCAAAGATCTCAGAATGTGAAGAAGACATTTAGCTTGCCGTTCTTCCTCAGTCAGAGCACTGACTGCAAGATTTGGGACATCATTTTACAAGATGTTGGAGCAACCAGATTTGGAGTATTATGTGCAGGTGTGGCTGCCCAATTATAGGAATAATGCCAGTGAGCTAGAAAGGCTCTGGTAAAGATTCATGAGGGTATTACCAAGACTGAAGGGCTTGAGTTGGTACAGACAGGCTAGATACCATGGGACTTTACTCCCTGGAGTATAGGAGGTGAGGTTGATCTTATAAAATCATGAGGGAATTATTAAAACTTAAATATGATTTTAATAAAAGTAAATAAATGGTATTAAACATATGAAAACACTAATGAACAAGTCAACACATTACAATAATTCAAGCAATAAATTACCAGCTTAATGGAAAAAAACCAAGAATGTCTGCAGACACTGGGGTTGAGTGCTCAGCTCACCTTTTTTTATCCAAATCTTTTTTTATGGTGAATTCTCATTCAAATGAATCTTGTCCAGTTGTAAAAGCTTTCTATTGTATCTTGTGTACATAACAGTAAATTGAATCTGAATCTAGGTTGTAATGCACAAAGCAGCTTCCTGTACCCCTAATCCAAACATGCAACCATCAACACCTCTCCCCAGAGATAACTTGAGAAAAAGATTTGGAATGGAGTGATGGCCTAGATTGCTTGTGATTGATTCATTTGAAATGCAGCACGAGTCTGTGCCGCCCAATTTACACTCAATTAAACCTACACCTCTGGTACATTTTGAATGGTGGGAGGAAACCGGAGCCTGCAGGGAAAACCCACACAGACGTGGGGAGAATGTACAAATTTCTTACGGACAGCGTGGCATTCGAACCCTGGCCCTGTCCCGATCGCTGGTGCTGTAAAGGTGTTGCACTAACCGCTACGCCGACTATGCTGCCCAGAATATTTGCTTCTATGTGGGAAGGTGTAATCATTCCAGGTTTCAACCTCTAAACTTGTCTTTTCTCCTTTCAAATTATTAATTGAACTTTATAATTTGTTTACACGAGATGATTCCTGATGGAGTACTACATTCGAATGGCAGAGTCATAAAGGAGCTATAACATACAAAATCTTTTCATCATGGTCACATTTGCCCATGACTTAAATTCCCTTGGATTTTCTGCTGCTGTTAATCAGGTGGGCATGCGGTAGAGGTTCTGGTCATGTGGCAGCAGCTGGACCAAAGTAATTCGAAGTCATGACAAACATGAACAAAATTATGTCAAGACCAATCAAATCTGTCCGCACACTTTGAGCTTGTTTCCATTCTGCCTGTTTTTCATTCCTCCACTGGCCCAATATCTTAACTTTTACCACAATGCCTGATTCCTGGTGCACAGTTTGCAAATTATTCACCAAAGTTGTTCAAACAATGAATGGCATACTACATTAATATCTTCCCGATAATCAACCAACTGTCCTTTGAGTGATTCCATACATTGAGTGACCTGCTTACTAGTTAAGGCACAGCTGAGATATTCGGCTGACCAACACATCTTTCAGTCAACAAAAATAATCAAATAAATAGATCAACGATTACACAGTTGTACTCTGATGTTGCTGTGTGTAAATTGGTATATAACTGCCCTCTTAATGACTTCAAAGGTTCTTCATTGACTGTGAAGAATTTAGAAGAAAAGAACAAATAAAACGTTCCTCTTTTCCTCATTGAATATAGTCAAGTCAAGTCAAGTTTATTATTATCTGATTGCTCAAGTGCAACCTGACAAAACAGCGTTCTCCAGTCCTCGGGGCAAAACACACAAGATATAACACACATACAAACAAACAATATAGATGCAGGACAAGTATTCATATAGACAAATAAATAAATAAATATTGCTTAGAATCGGATGCTTAGTGTGAGCAGTTCGTTTGGTTGTTTAGCAGTCTCACTGCCCCTGGAAAGAAGCTTTTTCTCAGCCTGGTGGTGCCGGCTCTGATACTCCTGTATCCCTTTCCCAATGGGAGTAGCTGAAAGACACTGTGTGTGGGATGGTAGGAGTCCTCAACGACTTTAGTGCCTTCTTCAGACAATGATCCTGATAGAAAACATCAATAGGGGTCTGAAAGACTCCAGTGATCCTCTCTGCCACATTTATGGTTCTGTGGATTGACCTCCGAACCATTTCTCTGTATCAACTGCACCACACTGTGATGCAGCCAGCCAGGATTGTCCCAATGGAGTTCCTGTAAAAGGATGACACGATGGTGACTGGTAGCCTTGCCTGTTTCAGTCTTCACAAGAAGTGCCTTCCTGACATGAGAAGATGTTAAGTGTCCATAATAGGTCACTAGTTAAGTGAACTCTAAGGAAATTGGTGCTTTCCACTCTCTACTACAAAGTTGTTGATGTGTAATGGAGGGTAGTCGTTCCTAGCCCTCCTGAAGTCCACGATCATCTCCTTCATCTTGTTCAGGTTGAGACTCAGATTGTTACTCTTGCACCATTTCACGGGATTTTCCACTTCTCTGTAGTGCGACTCATTGTTGTGGCTGATGAGGCCGACGACTGTTGTGTCACCTGCAAACATGATGACACTGTTGAAGCTGAATCTGTTGATGCAGTCGTGGGTCTGTCACGTAAACAGGATCGAGCTGAGCACAAAGCCCTAAGATGCACCAGTGCTCAGTGTGGCAGTGCTTAACGTTCTGTTACCAATCAAGACAGACTGTGGACTTTCCATTAGGAAGTCCAGGATCCAGTTACAGAGAGGGGTGTTGCATCCCAGTGAGGACAGCTTCTCTACCAGTCTCTGGGGAATGATTGTATTAAGTGCTGAGCACTGGCTAGTCAATGCTAGTCAATGAACTGCAGCCTGGCTTATGATGCATCATTCTCCAGTTGGGTCAGGATGGAGTGAAGGGACGAGGCTACAGAATCATTTGAGGAACAGGTTCTTCTATAGATGAATTGAAATAGGTCCAGCATCTCTGGGAGGTATACTTTGATGTGTTCTATCATCATACGCTCAAAGCATTTCATAATTACGTTCGAGTTCAAGTTTATTATTATCATACTATGGTATGTACAACTGGACAAAACAGCATTCTTTGGTCCTCAGTATAAAAACACACACACACATACATTGACATAGCATATTGTTACAAATTAACAATACTTTCAGTTATTTTTAGGACCAAAAGGACTTTGTTATCACTAACACGGGAATAGCAATGGAAAATTCACCAGACAATGGTAAATTCAAAATAATAGTTTTTTAAAATTAAACTATTAATAACATAACATTACTTACTTATCTTTAAACTTACTTAACTTGAAACTTAACCCCACTATGTGCAAACATAAATGTGTGTGTGTGTGTTCAGGAAAGTTCTTTGTTTCACTTGTTCACATTTCACTTCTCCAAGTTCACTAGTATCAGGCAATGTTTATACTGTGCACAGAATTTAACATTTATGATCTTCACCAGGCTCTGGTGATTTAACTTAAATTGTTCTTGCTCAGGAAGGTTCTTGTTGGTTTCAGAGAGATATTCGTTGTTCTTTGGACACACACAAACCGATCTCCTTCAATCAGCTATTTCCAAGGAAACTTGCTCCTCATGGGTTTTTCCAATGATAACCTCTTCTTCCAGGTTACCACAAAGAGTTCTTTTTTTCCCCTAGATCAGGAGAAACACAATAACCAGCCACATCCTCTGGTAAATTGGGTTTAGAATAGGCTGAACTCAGAACTCAAAACCCGTGTTCAAATGGGATCTTTACCAAATCTCCCAATTTTGCAGCCTTCACCACAAACCTGCTACAGAAAACTTTCTCTCTCTCCTTCTCTGTTTGCAAAACCACATGACCCCTCTTAGATCATCAGACTTCAAGCTGGCACCAGCTTTAATAGCAAAAGAAGATTCATTCATTTCTGAGCCTCGACATCTGTTCCTTTAAAGACAGTAGCCCATTCCAATTATAACATCAGTTCCATTAACACCTACTTGTGAAGTCTTCAATACTGTAAGACACTGGCAGAGGCAGACATGAAGGCTCCACTTTAGTCATTGCTTTTGCATTTCAAATGAGATGTCTTTTGTGAACTGTTGATGTCTCTTGTGGAATGTAAACTGAGATGGCTGCTTGTGAAATGTATTAAGCTAATACCTAAACCCCTACAATTTAACTTTACCCCTTAAGATATTCCATAATTGTATTAACTTATTCTGCAACAATACATATTTACAAGCAATTTATATGCAACGCATATAAAAAAGTAAATAAATATTGTTAAATAAATAGTTGAGTCTCGGAGGGATTAAACGAGCAGTTCATCAGTCATTCACTAGTTTCACTGACCGTGGGAAGAAGCTGCTTCTCAGCCTGGCATTTCTGGCTCTGATACTTCTGTATCTCTTTCCCGACAGGAGAAGCTGGAAGATGCTGTGTCGATAACCACCTTTGACCTCTCGCCTTTGGGCCTGTGCTCCTTCCTCTGCCCCTCCCTCACACCATTTTATTCAGGTGCCTACTTGTATTTTGCTCATACCTTGATGAAGGGCTCAGGTCTGAAATTTTGATTATACATCTGTGTTTTTGCTCTATAAAGAATGCTGTGTGACTTGCTGAGATTCTCCAGCATTTTTGTGTAAACTTCCCTCATCTTACCATCTTTGCTTTTACCCTTACTGAACCTGGACTCTTACTATCACATTCGTATTTAAATATCACTCACACCTTGGAGGATGCTTTGCTCTCTAGGAACTGCATCTAATTGATATCCGTCAGCTCTTGCCTTACACTAGTGAAATCTGCCTTCCCCCAGTCTTGGGTCCTATCTCGAGGAGCAACCCATGAAGCTGAGACATTTCTATCACTTGACCATCCTCATTCCCTAAGGTAAGGTCTCACACAGCCCCTCCCCTCATAGAACACAATTCCAAGGCTATCTGCAAATTTGCTGATGACACCACAGTTGTCGCCAGAATCACAGACGGCAACGTTAGTAAAAGCAAGGAGATGATTGTGGAATTCAGGAGGAAATCAGGAGAACATGAACTAGTCCTCTTGTGGAGTCAGTTGTGGAGAGGGTCAAAAACTTCAAATTCCTGGATGTCAACATCTCCAAGGATCTGCCTGGAGCCTCCATGATGATGCAACCTCAAAGAAGGCTGGCGAGTGGCTATACTTTTTAAGGAGTTTTAAGGAGATTCAGTATGTCACCAAAGACTCTCAAAAACTTCTACTGTTGCACCATGGCAAGCATTTTGGCTGGTGCAGAGATGCCAATGGTCAGGACAAGAAAAAAACTTCAGAGGGTTGTTAACTCAGTCTGCGACATCATCGCCACCAGTCTTCACTCCATCGAGTACATCTATAAGAGGTTGTTTCTGAAGAAAGCAGCCTCTATCCTCAAAGACCCCCACCACCCAGGCCATGTCCTCTTCACTCTCCTACCATTGGGGAAAAGGTACAGGAGCCTGAAAAAAAAACACTCAGTGGCACAAGGATAGCCTCTTCCCCTCTGCAATCAGATTCCTAATGAACAATGAACCACAGACACTGCCTTGACTTTTTTTTCTTGCACTATTTTTATTTATTTTGTAAGATGGTTTATATAAATGTTTGCACTGTGATGCTGCCACAAAACAATGAATTTCATGACAATAAATTCAGATTCTGGATTTTCTACATACTGGTTCAAAAAACCTTTTGCAAGTTCCTCTCCATGTCAGCCCCTTTGATTAAGAGAGTCTGGTTTAATGTGGGCAAAGTTTAAAAACCCCCACGACTACAACCCTACAGCTTTTTCAAACTTTGGCAATTTGTCTAGATATCTGTTCTTCAACTTCCCATTGACTTTTGGGAGACCTGTAAAATAACCCCTCTAGGTGACAGCCCCTTTCTAATGCCTTTGTTCCACCCATGTGGTCTCATTGGCTGATTTCTCCAAGAGTTCCTGCATGGTCTCTCTGATGCAGTGAAATGCACCCTGACCTCTGCTACACCTGAAATATCTGTACCCCAGAACATTTTGCTGTTAGTCCTGCCCTTCCTTCAACCACATTTCTATGATTGCAATATAATCTTCCCGTGTGCTGATCCACACACTCGGCACTTGGGGTTAAACCTGCTGTCTCTTTCATACTTCAGACTTTTTTTTTTCGTACTGCCTCTATCAGCTCTTCTCACTGGACCTGTAGGCTATATTTTCTCCATAGGATTTATTAACATGGTGATAATAGCCATAATGTTCCAAAGATCTGGAAGGGATGGAGCCAAAGGGCTGGGGAGATGCAAATGCTGTATCCTTATTCAAAACAAAGGAAGTAGGAATAAACCTAGGAACCAAAGACCTGTTCAATCTGGGATTGAATTGGCAGTCTCTTGGAAAAATGTAGCAAGATGAGGGAAACTCTGCATGGATTACCTAAGGACAAATTGAATGACGATAGGCGAATTGCAGCGGATCCAGATTTTGCTTAGGTACACGTTAATTCTGGCCATGACCAGCCTCTCAAAGCATTTAATGACAGTAGAGGTTAGTGCTGTTGAGCAGTAGTCGTTGAGGCAGCTCACACTACTCTTCTTGGATACCGGGATGATTGATGCCATTTTGAAGCAGGTGGGAACCTCTGACTGGACCAGTGAGAGGTTGAAAATGTCTGTGAACATTCTGGTGAGTTGGTTAGCGTAGATTTTCAGTACCCTGCTAGGTATCTTGACACTTTGCAAGGGTTCACCCTCTTCACTGATGTTCCGACGTCACCCTCAGAGACAAATATCACAGGGTACACAAGTCAAGTCAAGTCAAATCACTTTTATTTGTTCATACCATGCACGCATGGTAAAGACGAGATAGCATTTCTCCAGGACCATGAAGTATATTTACATAAATATAGGTAAGAATAGAACTTCAACACATCTAAAATATTAAGACTTATACATTAACAATCCATGATCTTGCCAAAGAAACTTTTGTCCTTGTGGGTTTTTCCAAATGGTAACCTCTTCTTTCAGGTTCCCCCTATTTCAGAAGAAACACAATGACCAGTCAAAGTCTCTGTAAATGACCTCAGAGATTTGAAATAGGCTTAACTCAGAACTCAAAAACCCATCTTGAAATGGGGTCTTGCAGCAGGTCTGCAAACTTGCAGTCTTCAACACAAACTGCTGCAGTAGACTGACTGTCTCTCTCCAGAAAAAAACATGGATGAATTCCTCTGTTTGCCAAAAACACATGGCCCTTCCTGAAACAATAAAAGACCTCTCAGTTCTTGAGCTTGGACACTGTGCAATTATTCCTTTTGTCCAATGTATATGCCCCTCTTTTGTAACTTCAAACAAATCTGTTTTTTTTCTCTGTTCCAATTTTGACAAAGGGGCTTCAACCCAAAATATTAATTCTTTTCACTGCTGCTGTCTGACTTTTTGAGAGTTTCTAGCATTTACTGTATATTTCAGAGGACTTCGACAACAGACGTCGTCTTAAGAAAGCAGCTCCTATCTTCAAGCCACCCCATCACCCAGGCTATGCCCTCTTCACACTGCTACCATTAGGAAAAAGGTACAGGAACCTGAAAACCAACACCCAGCAGCACAAGGACAGTTTCTTCCCATCTGCCATCAGATTTCTGAATGGACAATAAACCTTGGACACTACTCCATTTTACTGATTTTCTTGCACTATTTATTTATTTTGAAATGTAATTTATCGCAATATTTGCACTGTAATGCTGTCACAAAAAAAAAGAATTTTGTGATATGTTCATGACAATAAACTCTGCTTCTGAATGCTGGTTGATATACTTTTCCCCTTTGAGGTGGGAAACGTGCATTTTTAAGGTCTTGTTATCTGGCCCATATAAACAATGGTGGTCCAAAATTGGTCTTTTAAACTACCAACATTTTGCCTTTTCTGGTGAAGGTTATTACAATCATGTCTTCACCTATTGGAAGAACTGAAATCCAACTGCTAAGACTTGCCAACATTGTGCTAGGATGATACACCAGATTGCATTCAGGGACACATTTAACTGATGGCCCTTCAATTCTCTCAGGTAGACATAAAAGATTTGTGGCAATATTTTGAAGAACATGAGGTTCTTGTGTTCTGGCCAACTTTTATCCCTCAAACTACCGATGTTAGATCAAAAGCAGAATATTGTTTATGCTGGAATTTTGAAATAAGGCAGTAACCTCTGGATAAAAGCAAATGAGGCAGAATCTGGGGAGAGAGAAGCAGAGTTAATGTTAAAATTGATGAACTTTCCTCAGCACAGCAAAAAGTTATCTTTAAGCTCTATGGAAACCCATCAACTGCTTCTTTCTTCATATTTGCTGCCTCATCTGAGCCACCACTGCTTTCTGTATAGTTTCAGATAAACAAGTCATCACTCATCACAGCAAAACTCTTTGTGGGAGCTAAGTGATGTGCTACAGTCGAGCAAAAACATTTAGGTATCATTTATTTATTATTATGTATTTCCATCATATATTATCTTTTTTTTTGCCCTTCTTTTTATGTGTTGTTTTGTATGTTATATACCTGGTATAAGACCTATTTGCATCTGTAAATATATTTATTTAAATTTCAATTTATTTTATGTTTAAAAAATTTAGACATACAGCACGGGAACAGGTCCTTTCGGCCCATGAGCCCATGCCACTCAATTACACCCGATTATTCTACAAGCCCTGATACATTTTGAACAGTGGGAAGAAACCGGAGCCCTCAGGGGAAACCTACACAGACATGGGGAGAATGTACAAACTCCTTACAGATTGGGATAGGGATTCGAACCCCGGTCCCAATCACTGGTGCAGTAACAGCATTGCGCTGACTGCTACACTAATCATCCCACCCATGTACAAGATAATAAATTTAAACACAAGATGATACTTCTTTGATGTACAGCATTTATGATTGTGATAGAATTATAAAGATGTGAATCCTTTCTTTAAATAGTGAAAGCTAACACTTTTTCTGGATTTACCGTATTTATTTTGGCGAATAAGACGACCCTTGAAGCACCCAAAAGCAAAGCCAAAAACAGGGGTCATCTGATAGGCCAGATATAAAAATCGTGTCCTTAAAATTTTACTCAAAATAGCAGTCAATTGGTCCATAACGCACTCAGATCCCACCCTACAATAAATTTTTAAGCTACTGGTATATTAGTGTGATAGTACATTGAATCCACGCTGCTGAAGATCCAACTGCGCTGGGTAGGTCATGTCTCCAGAATGGAGGACCATCGGCTTCCCAAGATCGTGTTATATGGCGAGCTCTCCACTGGCCAACGAGACAGAGGTGCACCAAAGAAGAGGTACAAGGACTGCCTAAAGAAATCTCTTGGTGCCTGCCACATTGACCACCGCCAGTGGGCTGATATCGCCTCAAACCGTGCATCTTGGCGCCTCACAGTTCGGCGGGCAGCAACCTCCTTGGAAGAAGACCGCAGAGCCCACCTCACTGACAAAAGACAAAGGAGGAAAAACCCAACACCCAACCCCAACCCACCTTGCAACCGCTGCAACCATGTCTGCCTGTCCTGCATCAGACTTGTCAGCCACAAACGAGCCTGCAGATGACGTGGACATTACCCCTCTATAAATATTCGTCCGCGAAGCCAAGCCAAATCAATCAAATCAAATCACAGATTCTATCACCAATATATATATGTACAGATGGTAGTGTAGGATGACTGTGATTGGCTGAGAGAGTAGCCATGCCTACTGGCAGGTCTTAAAGGATTGCTCCTAGCCAGACCAGGTCATTCTGGACTGGTCGACCTACTTGTGATATGCTCCAGTCTTTTAGTTAATAAAAACCTTGGTTTGGATCAACAAGTCTTTGGTTCTTTCGACGCGCACTACAATTAAAAAGAAATTTTTATTGTAAAAAAACAAATCTAAAATTCTTCTAAATCACTATCACCCTCATCATCTGAGGCGAAGAACTCAGCAAGCACATCCAGAGTCTCACTGTTTATACTGCCATCAGACTTTTTTTGGGGGGAAGTCATCTTATACACCCGATTTATGCTAAAGCCATGAAATTCAGGCTGAATTTGGGGACCCGTCTTATCTGAAGGTCATCTCATACACCAAAATAAGCAGTATATTTGTATGACTTCAGGCCCATCTTTCCCGACCATAGGTCACCACTTCTCAGCTGCTGACTGATTTGCTGTGAAATTATCTGCATTTCTATTTTCATTTTTTGACGTTATGATCTCCAAGTAAGACACAATGATGGAGAAACTCAGTTGGTGAAAGAGTGTACTTTATACAGCAAAGGTGAAGATACATGACCAACATTTCAGACTCGAGCCCTTCATCAACGTATGAGCAAAATGTAGGCCAGTGGTTTTCAAATTTCCTCCCAAAACTCACATTCCAGCTTAAGCAATCCCCATGCCATAAATGGTCTCTGATGGATAAAGGATTGCTTAAGGTGGTATGTGAGTGGGAAGGGAAGGTTGAGAATCACTGCTCTAGACCCAATTGTTACTGAAATATTTGCTTGAGAAAAAATTGTCATTGGCCCATTTCCTTTGGAGTTATGAAACCATGCCCAGAACGAGTCAATTAGGGACAATTAAAACAGTGGTTTTCAAACTTTTTCTTTCCACTCACATACCATTTTAAGCAATCCCTTACTAATCACAGAGCACTTATGGCATAGAGATTGCTTAAGGTGGAATGTGAGTTTAGGGGGGCAGTTTGAAAACCACTGATGTAGGCAGTTTCCTGAATGCCTGCCTTCATTTTGTCCACACCTTGATGAGGTGCTCAAGCCTGAAATGTTTTGGTTATGTATCTTTATCTTTGCTAAATAAAGTACACTGTTTGACCAGCTGAGTTTCTCCGGCTTTGTGTTTTTACTTCAATCACAGTGTCCGCATTTTCGTGTTTTACTCCAATTATCCCAAGATGATTTTATATTTCTTTTACCTGCCCTAATTTCCCCTACTCCTTTAAAAAGTTTGGGACGCTTCTAAGTGTGGCACAGTTCGCATAGCCGTCAGCACCACACTGTTACAGCGCCAGCAATCGGAACCAGGGTTCGAATCCTCTGCTCCTGTATGTGCGTGGGTTTTCTCCGGGTGATTCAGTTTCCTCCCACTGCTCAAAATATACTGGGGACTGTAGGCCAATTGGCTATCCTTGGGCGGCACAGACTGCTGGGCTGAAAGGGCCTGTTTCCGTGTTCTACGTCTCAATCTAAATACCCTTCTTGGGTGTCTATCATCAAAGTTTCTGCACAGGAACTTTTCCATCCTCCTGTGGTCTGAAGGAAACAGCAACACTCAGGAAACTTTTCCATCCTCCTGTGGTCTGAAGGAAACAGCAACACTCAGGAAACTTGCTCATCAGTCCAAAACTCTTTTACATCAAAAAATGGATCTATTTTGGAGGGGTGTGGCTGGAAGGGCAGACAGATCCATGTCTTTGAGATGGAGCATTGACAACACATCCCAGTCCTGACTCCTGAGAGGAGGATGGTGCCTTGGAAACTGGGTGAAGCGCCCGGCCCACCTAACTTGTTGACCCAGTGGCTCTCGTCATCGAGAGCTCCTCCGCCCCGCCCCCTCTCCTTCTCCAATCAGCAAGCGCCGCCGCCTCTGGCGGCACGTGAGCCGGGTGGAGACTTCTCCCATCAAGTTCGGTTGCGCCCGAGGTTATATAAGGAGTGAGGCGGGGCGGGCGGCGGGGGAAGAGTCGTCGTCGAGGGGGTCTCCGCGGCTCTGGGCCAGT
Organism: Narcine bancroftii; assembly: GCF_036971445.1. Classification (NCBI taxonomy): domain Eukaryota; kingdom Metazoa; phylum Chordata; class Chondrichthyes; order Torpediniformes; family Narcinidae; genus Narcine; species Narcine bancroftii. The sequence goes on along the minus strand of NC_091475.1, from coordinate 15,267,171 downwards.
GAGGGAGATACTGAGTGAATTAAGCGAGGGGCGAGAGGAGATAATTATTCTCGGGGGGGGGGGAAGGACCCCAAAGAGTAGGGGGAGGCAGCGCAACTCGTTTACCGATGAGGAGAAGCGGGGCCTGTAAAATGGCCGGCGACAGCGGCAAGTGCGAGGCGGTCAGCCGGTGTTTGAAGGACGCGGACGGGCCGGAAGCGGTCGGCGCCGCCTGGGCGGAGGAGGAGGAGGAGGAGGAGGGCGACCCCGGCGCGGCGGCCGCCTCGGCTTACGAACTGATCGAGGGCACGCTGTACCGCAAGAGGCTGGAGAGGGGGGCGACCAGCTACACCGAGGTGCTGGTGGGGGCGGCGGCCGAGCAGCGGCGCGCTGTCATCGCCTCGTTCCACCAGCAGACCGCGGCCGCCCAGCGCCACTGCACCATGGACGAGACGTACAAGAACGTGTCGGAGAACTACTGGTGGGAAGGTGGGTCTGCCCCAAACTTTGTCCGGCTCCTTCGACCCTTCCTCCTCGGCCAAAGGCTGACTTGGGGTTGGAGGTTGGATCCCCCCCCTACCCTTCCCAGCCCCCCCCTACCCTTCCCAGCCCCCCCCTACCCTTCCCAGCCCCCCCCCTACCCTTCCCAGCCCCCCCCTACCCTTCCCAGCCCCCCCCCTACCCTTCCCAGCCCCCCCCCTACCCTTCCCAGCCCCCCCCTACCCTTCCCAGCCCCCCCCTACCCTTCCCAGCCCCCCCCTACCCTTCCCAGCCCCCCCCTACCCTTCCCAGCCCCCCCCTACCCTTCCCAGCCCCCCTACCCTTCCCAGCCCCCCCCTACCCTTCCCAGCCCCCCCCTACCCTTCCCAGCCCCCCCCTACCCTTCCCAGCCCCCCCCTACCCTTCCCAGCCCCCCCTACCCTTCCCAGCCCTACCCTTCCCAGCCCTACCCTTCCCAGCCCTACCCTTCCCAGCCCTACCCTTCCCAGCCCCCCCTACCCTTCCCAGCCCCCCCTACCCTTCCCAGCCCCCCCTACCCTTCCCAGCCCCCCCCTACCCTTCCCAGCCCCCCCCTACCCTTCCCAGCCCCCCCCTACCCTTCCCAGCCCCCCCCCTACCCTTCCCAGCCCCCCCCTACCCTTCCCAGCCCCCCCCCTACCCTTCCCAGCCCCCCCCCTACCCTTCCCAGCCCCCCCCCTACCCTTCCCAGCCAATGTAATGGAATGTATGGGGCTGCGAGGACCTCAAACTCTTCAGCGAAACATCAACTTGCAACTTTCCTCGCTGCTGGTGTCACGTGACGGCCCTTTCGGCTCTGACCAGGTGACCTGCTTTGATGTTTGTTGGAGTGGTCCACCTTTGGTCCCCTCCACGGGCTCTCATAATCTCTTTACCAGCCGGGAGGTTCTGCAAAGGTAGCGAGGGAGAGTTGTCTGCCTTCATCTGTTTAACCTCCCCCCCCATCATCATCTTTGAACATTGGAATTCTCTCTCTCTCTGATAATTGTTATATTTCTCCTTGCCTTCAATGAGAAAGGGAAGATTATTTGTGCTCCTACAATGAGCGTGGTGGGTGAATGGAGGATGTTTCTCTTTCCATCCAGGATTGTTTCTGAGGAGCTGCAGGCTGAGAATTCTGGATTGGAGGAGGGGTGGGGTTAGGGTGTATTAGATTGACCAACAAGAAAAAAGATGAAAAACAACTCTGAAATTTGGGAATAGTGGTAGATCTTTTAGATACTATCACTTGATGTGGATATATTTGTTTTGGGGTACCATTTCTCCAGGTTCAAATAACATCAGTATCCTATGAGTTGAAAATGCAGGTATGTTTTCAAAGTTCATATTTGAATCATCTGACTCGTTCATAAAATATCAATTAATTTTTGGATGTTATATCAGAATTCCAGCAATTAATTGGGTGGGAACTTTATGTTAATACTCCACGCAGCTGTAAAATATACCAGGAAAATGTTTAAAAAGTCCATTGTTCAAACACCTACTTCAGCAGTTTTCATCCATGAAAGTTTGGGTAGCTCATCGTGAGCCTCTAGTGGCAATAAATAACCTTGCAGTTGAGGGCTGTTTCTCATAAAATTACCCAGAATCTGGATTTATCGCCATGAAACTTGGTGTTTTGAGGCAACATCCTAGCACAAACATTCATATTATAACCACTTTACATAAAGAATAAAAATAGCAGTGCACGAAAAATAAGGCCGTGGTTTTGGTTCATTGATCATTCAGGAATCTGATGGCAGCAGGGAAGAAGCTGTCCTTGTGCCATTGAGTGCTTGTCTTTTGGCTCTTGTACTTTTTTCCTTATGGTAACAGAATGAAGAGCGTGTGGCCTGGGTGATGGGGGTCTTTGAGGATGGAAGCTGCTTTTTTAAGACACCGCTTCATGTAGATGTCCACGATGGATTTAAGTCTGATGCCTGTGATGTCACAGGACAAGTTAACAACCCTATGTTCATAGAGTTGCTTTCTCCATACCAGGCAGTGATGCATCCAGCCAGGATGCTCTCCATGGTACACCTGTAAAAGTTTTCCAAGAGTTTTTGGTAACCTACTGAATTTCCTCAGACACCTCAAGATATAGCCGCCGTCAAGCCTTTTTGATTAGATCAACGTGGAGGCTCCAGGGTAGATTCTTGGAGATCCTGAAGTTCTTGGCCCTCTCCACTACAGAGCCCTCGATGAGGACTGAGTCATGCTCCCCTGATTCCTTTTGAAGTCCAGAATCATCTTGGTTTTGCTAACGTTGAGTGCAGGGTGGTTTATTGTTATACGCATTGTTCAATGTACATATGGACTGAAATCTTTGCTCTACTGTGGTATTAAATGTAATCAAGTATTAAATTAAAAATAAGTTTTGTGTAGTGTCAGTATCAAGGGAGAAAATGACAGTGGAGTTCATAAATGGGAATGATCTTATCGACATTTTGCAACATTCTATTATTATGTACAAAAATGCTCAAAGTTTGTTTGCAGGTAAAGGCACACAGAAGTGCCACCAACCACATTAGAATTTATCAAGATTTTGGCACTTTATTGTGAGTGAGATTTCCTTGGTCCTCAGCTGAGATTCATATTTTACAAAGTAATATACTTGTACAAAGATTTGGCTGAAACAGTTAACCTGCAACAAAAAAATGAACAACATTTGGAAAAAGAACTTCCAGTCAAAAGAAAGAATTACAATTAAATAGTTACAGCCTGAAGTTAGAGAATACAGGCCTAATCAAAAACAGATCTGGATAGGTGAGCTGATGGCAAATGCTATTTCATGTGGGGAACTTCATTACCTCACTCTGCCTCTGTGATTTATAAAGTGAGGAAAAATATATGGATGGCCATAACCAGGATTTTGTAAACAAGTGATTTGCATGAGAGGATTGTGCAATGAATCTACATTTGCTGATGAAGCAAAGATGGATAACGTTGTGGACTATGAAGAAGGATACAGGGAAGACCAGGAAGAGTGAGAGAGGTTATTTGAATGGTCAAGAATGTATCTGATGAAGTGCAATTTGGAAAAGTTGAGGTTATCAACAGGCAGAAAAAAATATACATCTTCTTTGTAGCCTCGCAATACTGGAACTTGCAACAGGCTGTTGAAAATGTGGCCTTTTAATCTGATGATTGGAGATTATGACTTATTTACTCCTTAGCTGAAGTTTCAGAAGAAATGTATAAATTAAAATTTGCAAATGTTTCTTGTGGGGGGGGTTGGGGGGGAACAGGCTCTGAGCCACATCTTCGAAACCTTTCTAATGTTTAAGGACTTGCTTGATAAAGGAGCTAGGATTTTCTAATTATTAAGTTACTGAAGATAAAATTCTTCATACTTCTTTACAAGTAATCATACCAAGGTACTGGTGGGGAACAGTATAAAAATGTAAAAGAAGGTTCAGAAGTTCAAGGCTTTTTTCCCTCCAGGTTGCACTCCCAAAATATGCATATTACATGGATATTTAACATCAAGGCTTCTTTCTATTTTCTTGGAAAGAAATGGTGCACTAATAAATGTGAATCTGAGCCAAGGTTAACTGTAGTTTGCATAAACTGTCTATATCTCCATTAATAGACTTTTACATTTTTTAAGGAATGTTTCCAGACATCAGAGACTATGTCCAGGGATGCAGTCAGTGCAAAGATAGAAGAGATAATCCTCAGGTAAGATGTGGAATAAAAGTAAATACATTAAATTTAGTAATCATGAAAATATTTGTTGATAGGTGGGAAATGTTGTAATGTAGAATGATACAAATTCATCTGGCTTTGTCAATAATTTTCTTAGTAAGATTTATTTAAGAGTTTCATTAGTTTTGGTGACTGGATCTTTGATTTAAGTTGACTTTTTCAAAAATTCTATCTCAAATTTGTATTTTCAAATATTTAATCCATTCTGTTTAACTGCCATTCTCTGCTGTAAATGTATTCGTGACCACGAGTGCAGGTTTAATAAAGGGACCAGTGGTGAGATAAAATTGAATTCCAAAACTTAAAACTGAAAGCTCAGCAACTACATTCTTTTGACTTCATATTTTATTTGCCAAGCATAGTCATTTTTTGTGCAATGCATAAAAGTTCTGGAAAAATCAGCAGGTCACACAGCATCTTTTGAAAGCAAAGGGTAACCATTGTTTTGGACCTGAGCCCTTCTTCAGGGTGTGACAAGAAAGCTGATAATTTCTTATTTTAAGATCCAGTAATGGTTTCCCCAGAATGTTTATTCGTAGTACTATTTGTTTACATTCATTACTAATAATCATATGCATGCTTTTTTGAGAAGGTTGTCTTGATTTACTTGCGCATCTCCTCCAGTCTCATTGATATCCTAGGTGCATTTGGTTACAGTTCAAATGCCACAGAAAATTATGGGATTAAGTCCATTCCAAATTGAGCACTTAATCTGAGTTTACAGATGAGTGATTTGACACAATATCTAACAAGTGTGACATTGTAGTCTTTTAGATGGGACATCAAAGCTAAGCTTGTATTCATTCATAGGGAGGATGTGAAATAATCCAAGATGCCCTTTGAAGAGTATGCCTGGTGTCTGTACCAATCAACATTAACAAAGCAAAACTGTTTATTTTTACACAAGGATTGTGAGTTTCCTTTTTAGACATACAGCACAGTAATGGGTTTTTCCAACCCACGAGCACATGCTCCCCAAATAAACCAATTAACCTACAATCGTTGGACATTTTTCAAAGGAGGGAGGAAACCCACAGACATGGGGAGAATGTACAAGCTCACAGCACTGGATTCGAACCTGGTACGCTGGAGCTATAATAGCGTTGCGCTAACCATGCCACCCAAATTTGTGTAAATTATTTGTCAGTTTTGCTGGAATATTGTAATGATGAGTAATTGTACTTTTAAAAACCATTGATTAGCCACAAAGTACTTTGGGTCAGACTGAAGTTGCAAAAAAATGCAAAATGATATGTAATTTCTTTCAAAAATTCCATAATGTGTATTCTCATTTATTTTTGTGAAATACTGGCAATTCTGTGCATTACTGCCAGCTATCCCTGTTTAACTTCTGGGAAATTCAGAAATGAGTGTAACATGATTGCTGATGTTAAATTCTTTGAGGAGTCCATTGTAAACTTCCAGAATTTTTAATTATGCTGAGAAATATGTTTGTTGAACTTGTGCCAGGGCCAATTTAGATAGCCCAAATTCTGGCAGAGGGAGAATGGTATTTAACCTGATTACCTTGTTTTTTCTGGTAGATGTTTTAATTTTTAATTTGAAGATTAGAGCACAGTTGCTGCAAATTGCATCATTTGTTGACCATGAACACATCAAGTCTCATTGTGTTGCTTGTTCGATAAATTTACAATACAGATGAATAAATATGATTTTCTAACTAGAGGCAGGTTAGGTTGTTGTGAATGAGCAGTTGTTTGAAGCTGTTTTGGAAGATTCTCTGTAAAGATTTATTTTTTCTAATTGGAGAAGTACTGTAGAAAAGTAATATGCTTGCATTGGATTAATATGCTTGCATTGGGTTAGCATTGCATTGGATTAATATGCTTGCATTGGATTAGCATTGCATTGGATTAATATGCTTGCATTGGATTAGCATTGCATTGCATTGGATTAATATGCTTGCACTGGATTAACATTGCATTGGATTAATATGCTTGCATTGGGTTAGCATTGCATTGCATTGGATTAATACGCTTGCATTGGATTAGCATTGCATTGGATTAATATGCTTGCATTGGATTAGCATTGCATTGGATTAATATGCTTGCACTGGATTAACATTGCATTGGATTAATATGCTTGCATTGGATTAGCAGTCCTGGTGGGGCTGACAATGTGATGGGAGTATTTTATCATAAGGAGCATGATAATTATTAGCCTATTTTCCACTGGACTCTGTCCCAGGAATTAATTGGGAATTTTACTGGACAGGGTCCAGTGGACAAAGGACATGGTCTGAACACCGGTGTCAAATGATGTCATTTCACATCAGGGATTAACTGCCTCTATCCCTACTCCTATCCCTGGCATTTGCTGATGCCGGCGTGCTGATAAAACCAGTGGAAAAGGGACAGCAGATTTCCATTTGAAGGTAGAACACTCTGATGCACAGGGATGAGTTGTGTTCAGAGGCAAAGCAATTAGTGTCCCAGTTAAGGGGGGTCCAGTGGAAACAGCACCCAGGGCTTCCTATCCCAGGACATTGCACAGCCAATTAACTGGGATGCCAGTGGAAAAGGGGCTTTAGAATAGGCAAGGGAACAATGTAGAAGTTACTCAGATAGGAAAGAAATGTTATAAACATTTGGTTTCTCTTTTGACAGATTTCAGAAGAAAAGTACATAAATCATAAATTGACTTCACACTGCACCAAAGTGCTTGAGAGATTGAACAGTCAACGATCAAAAGGAGTTTTTTGTGATGTGACTTTGATAGTGGAGGAAACATCCTATCCAGCTCACCGTGCTGTTTTGGCAGCTGTTAGTGAATACTTCCAGGATCTCTTTTCAGAGAAAGGATCCACGTCAAATAAAATTGTGGATTTAAAAGGTGAAGGATTTTTAAGTACAGTATTTTATTCAAAAAATCTACTTCTTTCCTAATGGGAGCTTAACAGTGCTGATCAATCATAAATTAATGGGTTTAAATACATATTAAAGAATTAAACTCTGTTTAATATTTCTGGTGCACCAGAGGGTAAATGTGAATTCATCTTGTAATCTTTTAGATAAGGTGAAAGGCAGCGAGGATTGTGTGGAGTATCTGCATTGGCTGTGATTAAGACAAGTGAACTCTTACTAATACAAATACCCAGTTTTTTTTTTTGCTTCGGTGATTTAGTTGAATGTTTAAGGACCTGGAAAGTTTGTAAAAGGCCTTTAAACATTCAAACAAAGTTGTTGAAAGTTGATTCAGCTTAGAAAATGGGGCAGCACGGTTAGCACAGAGGTTAGCGCAACGATGTTTCAGTGCCACTGATTGGTACTGGGCTTCAAATCCTGTAAGGAGTTTGTATGTTTTCCTGTGTCTTTGTGGGTTTTCCCTGGGGATTCCAGTTTCCTACCACCCTTTAAAATGTACTGAGACTATAGGCCATTTGGTGTTATTGGACTGCATGGATGCATGGGCTAAAAGGGTCTGTTACCGTGCTGTTTGTTTAAATTGTAAAAGAATTAAAATTGCAATATGGTTTAGTATAGCAGTTAGTGCAACGATGTTTCAGTGTTAGCAGATGGGATCAGGGTTCAAATCCAATCTCAACAAGTTTGCATGTTCTTCTCGTGTCTGCATGGGTTTTCCCTCAGGGTTCAGGTGTCCTCCCACTGTTCAAAACATGCAGTCAGGTGGCTCGGGCTTTTGGGCCGAAAGGGCCTGTTACTGTGCTATGTGTCTAAATTTAAAATTAATAAAAACTGCTGAGACAGGAAACCTGAGAACAAATGAGCAAATTCTTAGTCATGCAGCATCTGTGGAAAGAGATCCATAAATGAGTGCTTAAACTCAAAAGATCCTTTGTTACGAGAACTGTAGTGTTTTCAACCTTATTGATTTTCCACTCTTTCCACAGAAGGTGCCTGACCTGCTGAGTGTTTATACCAACTGCTGCTTCAACATTTTTGTTTGTCTTGTAAATTAAATCCACTATCTGCTCTGTGAATATTAATTATGATAATCTACAAGTAGGAAACTGTTCAACCTTTGTTTTTTCAAGATACTTTTATTAAGGTTATTTAATCTCACTTTAACAAAACGTTTAGTACTCAATCATGCAGGAACTGATTTCCACTAAGGTTCCAATATTGTCATGTCATACTGGATTTAGAATGTAACATGAAATTCTTGAATTTTTGTCTACTGTAAGAAAGACGGAATCTCCACTTTGTCCAGTGCCCTCAGAAATGAGGCCCCAGTGGGGAACGAATTCACAACTCCTGGTTGCTTTAAATTCTTTAACGGAATGTTGTATAATTTAGCGAGTTGTGGGGCTCATGTTAATCTTGCTGCTTTTATTATACAAACACATTTAATTTGCTTTTGCATTTAATTTTAGTGATATTTAGTTAGCTTAAGCCTTTAATTAGAATAGAGCATATGGTGAAAATCTGTTTCCTTTCTCAAACACTTAAATAATTAGAAATCTATTTGTGATAAGCAAACTCTAGATAGAATAACATTTTTGCCTTTGGTTCAACTGATGACCTGAGTTCAAGTGTAAACTTGGATGAAATTAAAATACTGAAATTTGAAGGGAAATGTTCAATAAGAGAGAATTAGTACTAGCAGGAAAGAGATCATTCCAGTCTTCAGAATTGTGTTGGTGGTCATGAAATTATTTTGATGAATTCCTCTGCAAATGTCATCAGGTTTTTCTCATTACTGAAGTTATGTCCATCAGAAATTTCATCCTTTATATAGATTCCAAATTTAAAAGATGAAGTTTTCCAACGCAGAGAAAATTTAGAACTGTTTTTTTTAAAGAAAAAAAAAATTAATTTCAGTTAATTGCTTGTAGAAACTGACTTAGACAAATTAATTGTTTGAAAATTCACTGGTAGATTGGCTTGACCAGTTCTCTTATCATTTACTTTTTTGCCTTCTAGGTTTCAGTAGCAAAAGTTTTCTTCCACTTTTGGAATTTTCGTACACGTCTTCATTATCTGTGAAACCGGATTATTTTGCTGAAACATCTGCTTTGGCCAGGCATCTTAGGATTTGGGAAGTGGTTGAAATGTGTGCAACGTTATGCAAACTTCATGGAACTGGGAATAGTAAAGCACATAAAGAAGAAGCCAGCAAGGAAGAGAAAAAGGACTTCTCTTCATATGAAGTCTGTATTGATCAATCTTTCACTGGACGTACACAGCAAATGTCTGATATTTACTATCGGTTTGGCCAGTTAGAAGATGGCCCAGCACAGCAGAGACTAGATAATTTTGGTAGAAATGTGTTTTCATCAAGATCACATTCGCCAGTAATTCAAGGGGAAACAAAAGGGCCAGATTTTACTTTTAATCTTCAAGAACTGCATTCAGGACACTTTAAAGACAAGATGGCATCAGCATATTCTGAAAGCTCTATTGGTAGCCGGGGAGTGGAGACTTTGGAAAATTCGAGTAGGAAGTTTAAATTATTAGGCTTTTATGACAAAACTCAATCTAAAATGCTAGTTAAATCTGTCTCACGGCAAAGGTGTTCATCTACAAATAAAGCACGGAGTGACATTCCTACTACTTTAGATCTGAAATTTGCAGACAAGTCCAGAAATGTTTATAATCAAAGAAAGTGCAACTTGGAGAAAACCCTCGTGAACTCCATATCATCTGCAAGAGTATCAAAGCACTTGGATCATAACATTGCAGACCCTCAGGACAACTCTAGTTGTAAAGGGGCAAGCACCCTTCGGTCACCTGTCAAACAAATGGCCACTGAAGAAGAACTTTATTCTCCTAACACGAGTGAGAAATATAAACTGCTTAGTGTGCTGGGATTGCAGAGAAAAACCTCTGTTACTGATGGTGAAGAGCAGGCTAGTTGGAAACAAAAAAGGAGACTTCGACAGCCTAAAGTAAGAAATTACTCATTTCATACTGCAACAAAGAAAAAAAGAATAGTTTGTGCAAAGAGCCAACTACTGCATCAAGACCAGATTAAAACAAAAGGACTTGCTGATTGCTTTGTTGTCATTGAAAAGATTCTACCACCAGTTCAGAAACAAAAACAAGAAAATCAATTAAACAAAGCATTGTTTGCACTAAAGAAATCTGAACCTTTAAATAGTAAAATCAGTTTGTCTCAGGATTACACTGGAGGTTCATCTAAAACACAAATGGGCAACCTTAAAGCTAAAATGGAAGATTGGAATCGTTTACATGACAAGAAAATCCAGCAAATAAGTAAATGTAATAGCCATTCTGCAAATTGTTCTTTAACCAAAAAGTCACAATGCCAAAAAAATTCCAGTACTTCTGCAAAAAGTGTGAAGAATGATAAGTTGTCAGTAACATCAAAAACTCAGATAAGGGACAGCAAGGGTACGGAAGGGAGTCCATTGACCAGGAACACCAGAAAATGTGCCTCCTATGACAAGTCAGTAAAATGTCCTTCCTTACGAGGAAGAACCACAGCTAAAAAGTCAATTTGCTTGACAGGTCATGGTCACAGTGAGAGAAGAACTAGGCAGTCATCCAAGTCTATGGTAGATTGTAGAGAATGTAAATTAAAGAACTTGGACTATAAGCCAAGCCGTTCTCAAAATGCGCCTAAAAGTATGTCTAAAACAACACTTCTGAAGAATAAACCAATGAAAGATCATCTGTCGTTAGAAGGGCGTAAATTTCGTGATAATCAAAAACAGGGTTTTGATGATATTTGTGTGGTGGTGCCATCAAAAAGTAAAAGAAAACAAGTTGTGAATGAGAATCTGTTAAACCAACTGCCTGCAAAAACAAAGGTAGGTAATACTAGAAAAGTTGAGGAAAAGTATGGTGAAAAACATCCAGTTGATGTTTGCCGAAGTACCTCAGGAGCAGGTAAAGAAAAGAAGGCAGCAACTCAACTTGATCGGAGAGCATTGAGAAATGAGCAGCCAAATTCATCAGAATTGAGATGCAAACAGACAAAGAAACAAAAACAGGCAAAATCTACTTCCAAGGATTCAGAAAAGCATATTTGTATCACCTCCAGTGTAAAACAGCAAGTCAAGAAGAAAGTAAAAAGCACAGGATGCAGATCTTTAGATGCTGTAAACCAAGATTATTTGCATTGCATAAAAACTCCAGTCCTGGGTAAAAGGAAACGTATACCTACAAAGAAAATAATTGAAGCTGGTTTCTCTTTTGGATTTCTTGTATCATCTCAAAAAAAGAATAATATGAAAAAGTTACCTGTCCAAACCAAAAGCAAACACTTTGATTTGTCTCCAAGTCTCATAAGGAACTGTGCAACTGAAACAAAGGTGCATGCAAAAACTTATTCAGAGGTAACCACTTCTAACGAGCTCGCAGCCATTAAGAGACAAAACTGTAACTCAACTGGACCTAGCTTTGGTCAGAGAAAGTTAACGTGTTCAGAAGTTTCAGAAATGATGAAACAGAATGTGGTTTCAAAAAGAAGGAGAATGAAACCTGTTGTCTTATATGGAAAGAAGTTAATAAACTTGGACATTAAGAATACACTGGGCAAAAAAGGTACAAAGCAACCTAATGTGAATGCTAAAGCTCGAAAGAAAGATACACAACTGTCTACCTCACAGAAGACAATAAAGTTGCGAGAAGTAGTCAGTGCAGGTTCAAAGTTCAAAGATTGCAAGAGTTTACCAAAGGTATGCATAATTTTTTAATACTGAAGGCAATGTGATCAGTCTTGACCGTTAGATTCTAATTAAACCACTGGAGTGAAAATTGAATATTTGTCATTTTGTATCTGTGATACAGAGAACTCAAATACAATGTAATTGAGCTAACTCTTTTAACACTGATTAGTCTTTAAATGGAAATATTCTCCAGGTTCCACACTGTGTTCTTAGGCTTTGGAATGGTGAAGAAGTTGTTTACTTAAATATTGAAGTTTATAGAGAGTCCAGAGCAGTTGGACTTCTTTTAAAAATAAAGAAGACATTTATGAGGCATTTCAAAGATGTGAAAGGTTTGAATAGGGTAAATTATTTCCAATACCTGATGGGTTGGTGAACAGTAAAGATTCAGGATAGCTGGAAATTGAGCCAGCAGTGAGAGATGTTTTTTTAAGCACAGACCTCTACTTGACATATACTGCATGAAAATGGAGTTAAAGATTCATCAGTAAGGTTTAAAAGGAAAATAGGTACTGTATGTGATTAGAGAACAATTGCAAGTCTTCTGTGAAGAATGTGAATGATCTAAATTTTTAAATTTAGACACAGCAGCAGCAAACCCTTTTCGACCCACAAGCCTATACACTCAATTGACCTACCACCTTGGAAAGTGTTTGGAGGGTGGGAGGAATCTGGAGCACCCAGAAGAAACCCACGCAGACACGGGGCAAACATTCAAACTCCTTACATACAGCGCAAGATTCAAACCCTGGTCCCAATCGTTAGTGCTATAGCAGCGTTGCATTAACTGTGCCACCTTTGTTGTCATAGCAGTATGCAAATAGTTGTCAATCTCCCAGCATTCCAATGACAAGACAAGTATGTATTTGCATTTGATTGTCTTCTACTGTCATTTATCTCCAAATAGATTGTTGGTTGCTTAAGGTATCTCAGTTGGAATCTGTGCTGAACTTGAAGGCATTTCTGATGCCAGTTTCTAATGTTGCAAGTTACAACCTTTTCCTGACCTCTTTAGTTAATAATAGTCTCACAACAGATGTTAAGAATGGGAGTTTTGATCCTGATCTTTGCTGAATGTGTTTGTCAGGAATGAATGCAGGATCATTATTGACCATGGCCCTAATCGAGAGAACCATTGAAAAATAATCACTCAATTGCATCCCCGATCAGGCATTGGGTAAGGGTTGGTTTGAAATGGATTGCAATCTGTCATACCAACCTATCTAATTCTTTCAAACACTGGGCCAAATGGTTACCTTTAGTGCAATAAATTGATTTTTATATTTGCTTAGCAATTTATAACGGCTTTGAGTGAATCTGAGATCATATAAATACAGATTACATTATTGGTTTGGTCATAGTAGTTGCAATCAATGCCTTTGTTTTTGTGCACAAATTTTGGAGTGTTATGTCAGGTACTGACTGATATTTGTAAGTAACTATTTGGACATAACATTCATACCCTGGGATGCAGATAAGGGATAACATGGTAAGTTGGAAATCGACAAAAACACTGTGGGAGAGATTCACTGAAACAGCTGTGACAGAAGAGCGAGCAGGTATGGGAAGAGAGGCTGCCAGCCAGTTCCACTGAGTCACTAATGCTCTCAGCTCAGACTTGGGTGGGGAAGGGATGGAGGTTGTGGTGTGAAGAGTAGGCATGTTAATGTTGTTACCCAGCAGAAGATATTTGTAGGCTCACACCAGATAGTCTCTGAAACTCAGACTCTCTTTCATACTCTGGGCATGATCTGCACAAAGTTCAAGAGTTAATACTTCAATTATGGTGAACATACTAATGTAGGTACTTTTTTTCCCATTTTGGACACTACAACTGTATTTGTTGGGGTGTGATTGGGTTGATTGTGAGTGCAAAGGTGGTGGGCTTTTTGGGCTTACTGGTGCATTTTTACTAGAATTATGGTGATAAAGCTATAAATTATTGGGACAATGCAGTAACGGCTTGTATTGCTTTTTGATGTAAAAGATGGGGCTCTTTGACTTTAACAGTTTGGTAGGGTAGATAGAGATTAATTTGAAGGAATTTGGTAGGTAAATTTTTTTTCCAACAAATTTTGAAGCAATTAAATTTTAAAATAGACATCAATTTTTTTTAATGTGTATGGATCAAAGTGGTTATATATTTTTCAAACTCTGTTCTTGAGCATGGTCAATTTTTATTAGAGATCAGGGTGACTATGAAATTGTTTGATTTCAGAGAAATTAGTGACGGGTAAAAAAAAATGTGGATGGCTCAGTAAGTTTGCAAATGAAACCAGAATTGGTGGAGGTGTGAACAGCGTAGAGGGCTTTCAAAGAATCTAGCAGAATAGATCAGGTACAGACATGAGCAAATGTTTCATCTGGACAGGTGTGAGGTGTTGTACTTTTGGGGGGTGGGGGGGGGTGTCAAGTGTTACAGGAAAGTACGATTAATGGCAGGGCTTTTACAAGCATTAATCTACAGAGGGATATGGAGGTCCAGGTTCATAGCTCCTTGAAAGTGGCCGTGCAAGTAAAGGTAGTAAAGTGTACGTGTCGTATGCTTGCCTTCGTCGGTTGAACCATTGAGTTCAAGAGTAAAGAATTCATGTTGCAATGATACCGAACTCTAAGTTGGCCACACTTTGAGTATTGTCTGCATTACTTGTCTCCCCATAACAGGAAAGTTGAAGCTTTGGAAAGGGTGCAGAGGATATTTACCAGGATGTGGCCTTGTTTAGATACTATGAACTATCAGGAGAGATTGGACAAAATTGGGTTTTTTCTGGAGTGGTGACCTCAGGAGTTCATAATATTAAGAGAGGCAGAGATTGGTAGTCCATCAGAACTGGGAGATTACTTCACTGACTGGGATCTTTCAGTGGTCAACCACTTCAATTCCACACCCCAGTCTTATTCTGACGTGTCTGTCCATGGCCTCGTACTGTCCCACCAAGATCACCCATAATAAATTGGAGGAACAACACTTGATTTTCTGTCTGGACACTCTTCAACCGGATAACATTAACATCTACTTCTCTGGCTTCTGCTAACCTACTCGCTGTTCTCCTTCTCTTCCCTTTCCTGTTATCTTTTTTTCTTCAGCTCTCTATCCCATTTCCTCTCCATTCACAGAACCAGGCCTCCTCTCTGCTTGCTGGTGTGCCTTCCCTCCCTTATCCACCTATTACCTCCTGCTTTTGGGATTCCCCTTCTCCCCCCACTACCATTTTGTACTGACGCCTGATTGCATTTTGTCCATACCTTGAAGGCCTCAAGCCTACAATGTTGGTTATGTATCTTTGCTGTATAAAGTGCACTGTTTGATCTGCTGAGTTTTTCCAGCATTGTTTTTATCTTTTATCCCCCATCATACAAATGTCACATACTCAAGGGCTTGCATTTTAAAATGGGGATAGGGAAGGTTTTTTTGAATGCCATGGTGGGTACCTGGAATGGGCTACCTGTGCTCTTCTATCTTTTAAAATGGTTGGGTGCCGTACTTCCCTAAAATACTTAATTTCACTGAAAGGAATGGGAAGATGTTTTTCCTCTTTTGTCAGTGTAACTTGCTAGAAAAAAAAGACATCTCAGATATTGTTTAATTCATGGGATTTTTCTGGTACATGAAGCAGCTTGATTCAAGCCAAAATTGGGTTACTGTAAATGTATTGTCATGAACTGGTTTTTGAGATGCTAAAAAGTGCGTGCTGCAAAGCTGACAATTGACCTTTCCAAGTTGCAGTTCATTTGGACTATAATATAGAATGCACAGCAGAAATACTCTCTCCAAGAACCTATTTTGTTTAACAGCTGGAGGAAGTTGCAGACCGATAAAATAATGAAATCTTGAAATTAAAATCAAATGCTTAAATCCAAGAGACTGTGGATGCTAGATCTGGAGTAAAAAAAAATACTGCTTGAGGAATTCAACAGGTTGAACAGCATCAGTGGGAGAAAAAAATGAATGACATTTTGGATTGGAATCCACCCTTAAGACAAATCTCGATGAGGGGTTGTGACCCAAAATGTCAATTTTTTTTTCTTTCAGGTCGATGTTGCTCAATCTGCCAGGTTCCTCCAACCGAGTTATTTTTCGTAAGGTGTAAGCTGGGGTGTTGTCAATAAGTGAAATCACTGTTTTATGTATGTATTCTAAGGGTTTCACCAAATTGGTTCTGAGGCCATGAAACAAGAATGGGTTCATGTGGGGAAAGTAACTACATAACAGCAAATGAGTGAAATAATCACTTACAAAAAAAATGCATATCCTTTGAGTTGCTGGTCATTCAGTGAAATACTAGAATTGAAAGTACATTATTACATATGACCTTTTGAACACGAGTAACGTGATTATAAATGTATTTTTAGAATTTGCGGGGAGCTGCACAAATACTGAAGAAAGTGCAGTCAAATTTTAAGGAAATGTTAAAATTGACTCCAAGAAGAAAATACATTGCTGTAGAAAGCATGAAAACGACCAAAGTTTCAAGAGCCCACAGATGCTATGAATGCAGTGCAACGTTTACAAATTGTGATTCTCTGTTTATGCACAGAATAAAACACACTAAGGGAAAGCGCTGGCCTTGCCTTGTAAGTACTCATACTTGACTACTGAACTAGCGTAAGGTTGATTTCTCTCAAGAGGAAGAATGCAGGGTAGAGAAAATAATTTTATTCCAAGAACTATTATTCAAGATGATGATGTTAGTAAAATTTTAGTGGATTTAAGGTGCTGGTCTGTTTGGATTTTCTTTGCTAGTTCATTGGGCTATACATCAAGTGGGTCAATAATAATCTGGGCAGCATTACATAAGCCCTGGCTTTCCTTGGCACTCTGGTTTCCTTGGTAAGGAAATCTGCTGCATTTGAGCAGGTCCAGATTGGTCTGTTACTTTGCAGTTTCCTTGATGAATTGCATGGGGATGATCTTAGTATCCAAGATCACCTAAAGAGACCCAACCTATATTACTCTGCATTGGAAACAATAACATTTTGTTTTAAAAACAAATAACCCTGAAACATTTTGGAAAAAGTAGTCTTTTGAAGCTTTATGGGAATGCATACGTTGAGAATTTCTGTTCAAAGAGAGAACCATTTTCTTAAATTGTTTATAACTTTTGCTCATGCTGATATTAAAAGTATTAAATGTTATGGTAATTGGGATATTATGAATTCAAATAGCTCTTAGCTTTTGTGCATATAGCCTAAATATTTTTGCCTTGTCCATAATTTCTAAGCAGCAAACTGAAAATTGTTTATTTTTAGTTGTGTGATAAATCCTTCTATTGCCTGAAGAACATTCAAGTTCACCTTCGCAGTCATAGAGAGAAGCTGTACAGATGTAAACTCTGTGTCACAGCATCAAAGAAATCAAAGTCATTTCAGTCAAAGTAAGTAACATTGCTGTCTCCTTAACTCTAGCCGCAGAACATTTGAATTAAACCAAAATTAATCTATAAATTATCCTTACCTTCCCTTGCCCTATGTTACATGGTATTTAAGATTTTTTTTCTTTGTATCTACCTTCAGTCAAAGACATTTACTAATATGCTTCCTCTAGCATTTAAATAAATGACGGAATAATCTAGGTTTTCCACTCAACAGTGTGGTGAATCTTAAGAATTTGTACTTGCTGTGATCAAAGTTGTTACTTATTGCATTGATATCCTTTAAAGGTTGGTGCTGCAAAGACCTCAGAATCGGACAATCTTTGCCCGTTTCCACCCGGCTCTCACATTGCCTGACTTTACACCCATAAGAATGCACAGGAAAAGTGACAAAAGCATGAATAAAAACCCCCTGGCCCCTCAAACGACTCCACCCTTCAATAAGGCTGAACCTAATCTACCTCCATGCCTCAGCTATACCGTCAAATCCCCTGGGCCTCAGTTCACCAATCTCTCCACTTTGAATTCCTTCTAATGATTTAGCCCCACAAATCAAGTTATTCCTTTCTTGATCTCTGATATCAATTATGTTCATCAACACCCACAATTTTCTTGTGTGCACCTCTTCTCACCCTGTCAGGATTCTTGTGTCCATCCCTGTCATATCTTTGATGACAAGAGTTTCCATATTAGTGTCTTTAAGATAGCTTCTTATTACGCAACCAAGTCTTTTCCTCGTGATAGGTGGTATTTCTTCCATTTCAGAATCAGAATTTATTGTCAGGAACAAGTCATAAAATTCATTGCTTGGGCTCAACGCCCATGTCACCTCTTCTCCCAGCTAGACTAAGGAGAGGATTTCTCTTAATCCCAGCGCATCAACAATCATCCATCATCATTTGTCACCTCCAGTGGGATTCCACCACAGGCATCTTCTCCCCTTTTAGAATTCATAGAATTTGCTCTTTGGTTCACCTTTCCATCTCCACCAACTACTCTTACCATACTTGCTTACACAACAAGAGATGCCAATACCCCTTTTCACATTCTATTTCTTCAGCATATTCTTGGCATATAAAATTATTTTGACTTGACTATCATGCTTCTTGACCGTGCACCGTTTTTATTCAGGGTTAATATATTGTATGTTTTAATGGTCACCTATGGCTCCTAGAACGCTTCCACCAGCGTTGTCTCCGCTCCATCCTCAACATTCATTGGAGCGACTTCATCTCCAACATCGAAGTACTCGAGATGGCAGAGGCTGACAGCATCGAATCCACGCTGCTGAAGATCAAACTGCGCTGGGTAGGTCACGTCTCCAGAATGGAGGACCATCGCCTTCCCAAGATCGTGCTTTATGGCGAGCTCTCCACTGGCCACTGAGACAGAGGTGCACCAAAGAAGAGGTACAAGGACTGCTTAAAGAAATCTCTTGGTGCCTGCCACATTGACCACCGCCAGTGGGCTGATATCGCCTCAAACCGTGCATCTTGGCGCCTCACAGTTCGGTGGGCAGCAACCACCTTTGAAGAAGACCGCAGAGCCCACCTCGCTGTCAAAAGGCAAAGGAGGGAAAACCCAACACTCAACCCCAACAAACCAATTTTCCCCTGCAACCGTGTCTGCCTGTCCCGCATCGGACTTGTCAGCCACAAACGAGCCTGCAGCTGACGTGGACATTTACCCCCTCCATAAATCTTCGTCCGCGAAGCCAAGCCAAAGAAGAAGAACAATTCCATTGTGGAAATAACACAATTAAGAACACTGTGTGCCTGTACTTTACCACACTTTTCATATATTACCCTGTTATTCAGAAACGCGATAATCAAACCGATTAATCAGTCATGAAAAATAAAATTAAAGAAAAACTAAAACCTTTCAGAATAAAACTCATATACTCAACTAAAACCTATGGAAGGCATCTTAATTGCTGGAAATTACTCTAACTTTACTCTGGGGAGTCTAATGTTGTAGTGTAATCAGGAAGTTGAGATATTCATCCTTTTGTGTAACTGGGTACACCTGAATCAGTTGAATGCTGAGTTCCCTGCAAAATGTAGGTCAATTAAATTACAATTTAATCAATTAGCCCACAGTGAATGTGTTCTTAAATGATCAAATGCGTCATTGTTGGAGCCATAGAATTAGAAAGAAATCCATGTTGATACTCATTCTCTCTCCCAACACCAGTAGTAGTGGTAGTAATTCTAATTGGTTTCAAAATAATTTTCAGTCTTAAATATTGAAAATAGTCACTGTTTCTTTTAAATTTGTCATACCTTTCATGGCACCACAACATTCTATCTAAGAAAAAAAAGTTGTACTTTGTTCTGGTCTTTCCAACAGCAAGATTCTAAAGCAACTTTATTGCAGCAAACATTAAAGCCAAGGCTCTTCACAAAATGTCATCAAGTACAAACAGAATTGATTAGTAATAACCAGCAGACGTTACTTGACCAAATAAATTTGGTTTAACTAACGTTTCAAAGGGAGGAAATATTGACACGTGTTGAAAAGTTGATTATGTAGTAGAAAAGTAGCTAGAATTCTATGGAAAAATGCAATTGCATGTGAATGTTGTCAGGGGTGGAGAATTAGTCATGAGGAGAAAGAACTAAGTTATTTTCTTTTAACAAAAATCAAATTGCTGGAGGAAATTTGTGGGCCAGGCAGCAGCCATGGAGGGAAACAAACATTGACATTTCAGGTTGGAACTCTATTTCAGGATTTGAGCAGGGTTTTGACTTGAAACGCGACTGCCCATTTCCCTCAACATGCCTGACCTATAGAGTCCCTCCAGCAATTTGCTTTTTTGTTCTCGATTTTAGTATCCAAAATCTTCTCTTTTGAAGTTTCACAACTATGGAGGTGAATCATGGATTCTTCCATGATTCTTCCTGCTTTCTAGCTGCTATTTGCAAATATCCTTAAGTAAGTTTACAGGGGAAAATTTATTTATCTAATTATTTGTCCCATTTTACAAAGGCTGGGAAATGTAGATAGCCTTTCGCACTTCCAAGATTATCGGACAGATGGTGCTGTTATGTAAAAAATGCATTAAAACAGGGGAATCACGCTGCTCTCAATTGCAGGCAAAATCTTCACTAGGATTCTCCTTAATAGACTAATACCTAGTGTCGCCGCAAATGTCTCCCAGAATCACAGTGTGGCTTTCGCGCAAACAGAGGAACTACTGACATGGTCTTTGCCCTCAGACAGCTCCAAGAAAAGTGCAGAGAACAAAACAAAGGACACTACATCACCTTTGTTGACCTCACCAAAGCCTTTGACACCGGGAGCAGGAAAGGGCTTTGGCAAATACTAGAGTGCCTCGGATGCCCACCCCAAATTCCTCAACATGGTTATCCAACTGCACGAAAACCAACAAGGTCGAGTCAGATACAGCAATGAGCTCTCCGAACCCTTCTCCATTGACAACGGCTTGAAGCAAGGCTGCGTCCTTGCACCAACCCTCTTTACTATCTTCTTCAGCATGATGCTGAAACAAGCCAATAAAGACCTCAACAATGAAGACGGTGTTTACATCCGATACTGCACGGATGGCAGTCTCTTCTATCTGAGGCGCCTGCAAGCTCACACCAAGACACAAGAGCAACTTGTCTGTGAACTACTCTTTGCAGACGATTCCGCTTTAGTTGCCCATTTAGAGCCAGCTCTCCAGCGCATGACGTCCTGTTTTGCGGAAACTGCCAAAATGTTTGGCCTGGAAGTCAGCCTGAAGAAAACTGAGTTCCTCCATCAGCCAGCTCCCCACCATAACCACCAGCCCCCCCCACATCTCTATCGGGCACACTGAACTCAAAACGGTCAACCAGTTTACCTACCTTGGCTGCACCATTTCATCTGATGTAAGGATCGACAAAGAGATAGACAACAGACTCGCCAAGACAAATAGCGCCTTTGGAAGACTACACAAAAGAGTCTGGAAAAACAACCACCTGAAGAAACACACAAAGATCAGCGTGTACAGAGCCGTTGTCGTACCCACACTCCTGTTCGGCTCCGAATCATGGGTCCTCTACCGGCATCACCTACGGCTCCTAGAACGCTTCCATCAGCGCTGTCTCTGTCCATCCTCAACATTCATTGGAATGACTTCATCACCCACATCAAAGTACTCGAGCTGGCAAAGTCCGCAAGCATCGAATCCATGCTGCTGAAGACCCAACTGTGCTGGTTGGGTCACGTCTCCAGAATGGAAGACCATCGCCTTCCCAAGATCGTGTTCTATGGCGAGCTCTCCACTGGCCACCGAGACAGAGGTGCACCAAAGAAAAGGTACAAGGACTTCTTAAAGAAATCCCTTGGTGCCTGCCACATTGACCACCGCCAGTGGGCTGATCTCGCCCCCAACCGTGCATCTTGGCGCCTCACAGTTCGGCGGGCAGCAACCTCCTTTGAAGAAGACCGCAGAGCCCACCTCACTGACAAAGGAGGAAAAACCCAACACCCCACCCCAACCCACCAATTTTCCCTTGCAACCGCTGCAACCGGGCCTGCCTGTCCCGCATCGGACTTGTCAGTCACCAACGAGCCTGCAGCAGACGTGGACATAACGCTCCATAAATCTTCGTCCGCGAAGCCAAGCCAAAGAAAGAAAAGAAAACTGTATTGACCTAAAATTGAATGTTTTGAACAGTGAAAATTTGTAATCATGGTTTCCATAAATGTTTTGTATAAAACATTAATTGGAAATCAGGTAATCAGGATTAATAATGTGGTTTTGTCCATTTTAGTTTCCTCATTTACAACTAATTTTTATTAATGTTTACTATAATTGAATGATTATGAAAGGGCTTGTATAAACTTGATTTTTATTGAAATAAACAATAATCCAATGTAGTTCTCGTGTATTTTAGTTGGTACAATAGAGCAACCAGTTAGCCCTGTTTCCTTTCTCTTGGGCCATTCCCCTTCCCTGCCTTTTAGAATTAAATTGCTAAATTTAAACACAAGATTTGCTCCCAGGAATGAGAGCACTAATGGAGTCGTCACCTGAGAGTTTTTTTGTCAGATGGCATACCAACCCTGCTTCTATTCCAGGAACCTGATGTGAACTCCTGCCTTTCCCACTCGTGTGCTGAGAACGTGCTGGGAAACTTGTGAACAGCTGCCCTTATGCTACAGACTTGGGAGCCTGTTGGGAATCTAGCATTAAAGCTCTCTGAGGCTACTTGTGAGAGATGATGTTGTGTGGGCCTGATTGATTGGAGGCACTGCTCAGCAGTGAGATGTAGGTCTTGGCTGCACTCTGGCCTTTACTCCATGTATTGACAAATTGGTTAAATTCTTTAGATTTTTTTTGTCACCTGTAAGATGTGATGAGAGCTGTTCCATCTTTTGATTAATGATTGATTTAATGAAACAGCATGGCAGAAGTCCATTCTGGCCAATAAAACCTACCAACCCATAGGTTTTGGAGTGCGAAAGGAAACCAAGCAACTAGAGAAAGCCCACATGTCGCACGGAGAACATACAAACTCCTTTCAGACAGAGCTAGATTCAAACCTGGGTCATTGATGTGCTGTGGTAGCCATTACGCTAACAGTGTTGCCCTTTTGTTTGGGTACAGCTGTTTCAAGCTTGAATATTTTCCAGCAGTTACAAACGAATTATAGAGAAGTCTCCATCTGAGCAGCACACTGCACATCCTACTCTGTCCAACACCTGCCCTCACAAGCTGCTGCTCCACACTGAGCACTGGAATAATTCTTTGGATTTGTGCCAAGTTCCTGGAGCCAGGGGAAAGGCAGGAGCTTGCACCAGTTTCCTGGCACAATGCTGCATACGCCAATCAAATGGTTTTTTTTTTAAAAAGAGTCCAGGGTAGAAACCTATCCAAGTACTCATCCTGGAGTACCAAGTCTGGAGGGTTGTGCTGAGCAGGGATGCCAGTGTGGATGAATGGTAACCAGAAATCTTTGCTGTAGGTAGATTCTACTAACACTTTAATTTATTTCCTTTTCTTTCAGGCGGTAAGAAGTAACAGAGACGAATGGTTCAAACAACTGATTTGGTTTTACTGCAACCACATACTGAAGTTCAAGTTGCCATTCAAAACTACAGGAATTATGAGCAAATGGATTCAGTTTTAGCATCTGTATTAAAATGTTAAGTAACCTTTGGATACTCTCCAACTTGTCCTTCAGCAAGAAAGAAAATGGAGCCCAGGACTAACCATTTAAAAAAAAACGTTCTTCCCTTAAATGTTATAGAAGACGAGTTCTTCGTTCCAAAAATGTACTGTTACTTAGTTTGTTTTGTTTTTATCTGAGTGTATATACCTTCATCACAGCACTGTTTTAGCCTGTGGTTTAATTACGATCAATTTGGAATGGATAAAATTTGTGCCTTCGAGATTTTTGTACAATAGAAAATGTATGGTGGTTATTAAAGCCCTGTAGAGGGTATAAACAAAAGCATGACTGTTTTCTATGCACTGGAGCTTGGAAGCTGGTCACTTGATAGATTAGAAATTGTGTTTGGTGTTGATCTGTGGTTAAAGTCATGTAGTTGATGTAGCCATTACTGCAAGAATGAAGCAATTGTGCAAAACACTGTAATATTCTGTAGATAACTGGATATTTTGTAAATATTCAGAAAATTGTACGGTCAGTCTATTTAAAAAAAATGTGGTTATCCAATTAAGTCTTCTCTAACTAGTGAAATATTTCATGCTTTAAATTTATATTTATGAAATGTAACGATATAGCTGTAGGTTTTACTACTTGACTATTTTTAAGATATGTTCTTTGTATCTTTAAACTGTTGCACGTTTTGTCTCAGAAGCACACCAGCTTTTTTAAAAAGGGAATTGATGAAGGTGCTTACTATAATACTGCATTTGAAATGGCCATTTAATGTTTTTGAAGTTTTTCATTCTGCAAATCTAACTCGTTCAGTTGTATGTCTTTAAATATTGTAAAAATGTATTTCCATTCTGACTAAGCACACAAATGTGCTTCTGTGGCGGAGGACACTCCACACTCTGCTCAGGTTCTGGTTAGCTGAATGCATTTGAGAGAGAGAAGCAAATTTGAAATGGTTTTGTTTTCAATATTTTAAAAACAGTGAATTGGTCTAAAAATTTGAAAATTTTGGCTAGTCTTTGAAGAGTGGAAAAATCCTCTCAACATCTTGACATGTTGAAACAAACATGAATATTTGTATTAAGGAATTAACATTCATTCTAAACAGTCTTCATTGTTCACTCACCTGTCACCATTTTTCCAATCAGTTATGTTCTCTTGAACTCTATTCATGAGCTCCATTCTGAATCTTAAGTTCTCTCAATAAAATCCTTGTATTTGGAGATTAAACAGTCCTGCAGAGGTGGAAAAGAGAAAGGGTCCTGGACACTAGCTCCAATTTTTACATTATTTACATAGTCACTACTGAAGTTGCATCAATTATCACCTCTGTTATCTACATTTTTACTGTCAAGCTACAGATAGATGCATTAGGTGGAACTTTAAAATGTGAATTAAAAGTCTAACATATTCATTGATGCAGTGGAACCAATGAAATACTTGCTACATAAGTCTGTGTTTCAGAAATCCTGATAAACACACTTTAAATTTTATTTCAACAAAGTGACATTTTTTCCTCTTACAGACTCAGGTTCAGTGTATTCTATTGCAGGCTTTAAATCAGCCACTTTATGTAAAAAGGGTTCTTTTTGCAATTTCCTTTCTTCCCAGGAACAGTGCAGGAAGAATCATACTTTTAGGTTTTGAAATGCTAGCATATTCCTGAAGGGGAAAATCTTCCTTGAACTGTTGATGAATTTGGTTCCCATTCCAAAAATCTTAAATTGTTTAGGAATGTAAATTTTGTATGGAAGTTAACACCTGAACTTTTTGTACATAAAGTTTTAAGGAGTTTTACAATGTTGAGGTCTTTATATAGTTTTGAGAACCCCCCCCCCCCCCCCCATGAAAGATGAATGAAATGGTTTTTATTGTACTATTTTGTAATTTAACTTTTGGCAGATAGATTCATAAAAGATTAATGAAATTTTGATCTATTAAGGTACTTGTTACTATCTACATTTCACATTTTCAATCACCATTTTAATAAAAGTACAAATGTACACATTTCAGATATAAATTGCTTTTCAAAGTATAGGACTTTTACCTCTGACTTTGGTCATATTTATGCAATTATAAAAGCTGTAAAAATATGAACAAGGATGTTAATTTCAGTGCTTTACAAATGTAAAATATAAAACAGTTATTTACAATGTGAAGGTAAAGTAAGGTTAAATACTTCAAATTTTGTGGCTACCATTTTGGTGGCAAAAATTGCTTTCAACTGCAGAATCTATTTTGATTGTTTTGTGAATCAACTTTCCAAATGGAAGTTGATCTTTGCCTAATTCTTCACTTTGTTTCCTTTCTTTATGATTACACAGAACCAATAAACACTTTTATATGAAGTAATTTGTTTTTCAATCTTTCAATGCTTCCCCACAAACTTGTCCCAGCGTCCTGTTGTTAAACTCCTGTTGCATTACCCTCAAGCAGAAGTTACAGATGTAGTCCATTGCCGATGTTCCCTTCTGTTGATACAAATGGGAAAGTGCTCCCTGCCCTTGACGTTTATGCAAAAAATCTCCACTTTAACTGGTGAGGGAAATCACATTGGGAAAGCGTTTTAATAAAAAAACGAAGTGCAGCTAGTCTTGTTTAACACCGTGGAATGAGCTGTCAGGGAGAAGTGAAACACTAAGTCTGCAGACACTTTGTAGTTAAAAAAACAAATGCTGGAGGAACTCCATCTCATGCTGTCCCTAGGAGGTAAAGATATATACCGATGTTTTAGACCTGAGTCATTCTTTAAGGTATAAACACAAAATAGTGAGTCTGGATAAAGTCTGGCGAGAGAGAAAGGGGAAGGAGCCCAGACCAAAAGCCAAAAGGTGCTAATTGGATATGATGAGAGGAAAGGTGAAATTTTTGCTTCTGAAAGGAGACAGCTGGGGTAAAAATGATGTGGAAAAAGCCGGGGGGGGGGGGGGGGGGGTGTGGTGAAGATTAACGGAAACTGGAGAAGTTGAAGTTAATGTCATCTGGTTGGAGGATGCCCAGATGAAAAATGAGGTGTTCCTCCAATTTGCATGCGGTCTCAGTGCATGAGACCATTATCAGACATGGCAGCAATATAGTGGGACAGGGAATTAAAATGCGTGGTCACTGGGAGATCCATGCTATTGTGGCGGACAAAGCCAAGGTGCTCAACAAAGCGATCTCCCAGTCCGTCCAATCTCTGCGATGTAGAGGAGACCACAGCAAAAGCACCGGATGTAATGGATGACCCCTGCATGTGAAATGTTGCTTCACTTGGAAGGGCTGTTTGGGGCCCCAAATAGTGGTGAGGGCACAAGTGGAGCATCTAGGGAGATGTGAATACAGTTCAGTAGTAGCAGGGAATAGAGGGATATGTATCAAGTGCAAGCAGTAGAATATTAGTTTAGCAGACATGTGGGCTGAAGGGTGTATTCCTATGTTCTAGGAAACACTATTTCCTTGCCACATCTGGATCATTGGGCTAACATTTGCTTTTAATGTGCCTTTCCCGTCTTCTGACCAAACTAGGTTTTTTTTTGTGAATGAGATATTCAAAACATTACTGGGAATGCTAACTTTACAACTAAGATGCCACTTGAAAGAATACACTTGTAGGTGGTCAAAAATATACCACAAATATAGTTAAGACATCATGGAGAAAAAAAATATAAAAGTAAAATAAATATTCACTCTTGGCTGGTAGTGCTGGTGTTGAACAGTTTCATTACATTGCTAAAATTTGTCTTTTTTGGTAGAGGACTTGCACCCAGTGACAATGAACAGCAAGAAGCACAGCCAGACAGGAGATGGAAATGCTCCAATCTGGAGCAACAACAAATCTGCTGGAGGAACTCAGCAGGTAGAACAGCATCAATTGGAGAAAAGCCAGAGCCTTTCATCTAGACTGTATTCATTTGACATCTATTCATGGTTAGGGATAACTTTGTTCCAATTCCAGCCTACTGCAGGGGGAAACCTCTGTACCTGCAGGAGTGTAAGGGGACAGGACAACACCTGGCCGGCTGTCAATCAGTCGGCCTGAAGGGATCAAGCCCCACCTGGTCGGGTGTCAATCACCCTCTTGGATATAAGCCTGCGCCGGCCTCCCGAGGCCTCACTCAGAGTTGCTGCAGCCACAGCCAGAATGGCTCTTTGTGTGTGTCTGATTCTGGCTAACAGTGCACCACAGGGCCCAGACCTTCCTTTAAAATAAAATACTGTCAGCTCAAATAACAAGCCGTTTAAAGCCAGTACAGAGCTATTGGTCGTTGGACCGGGCATCAAAACTCTGCAGAGGATCTTTGTATCTCCGCTCCCTGCTCTGTCCAGGCAGAGTGGCTGTTACAGCACCACCAATTTTTTTTTTGTCCCCTCCTTTCTTTTAATGACAACTCCCCTGCTTTTGACCAGACAATCCTTACATGCTAGCCACTTGCAGACAGCCTGAAGGTAGGTTTAGGTCTATGATTTTCCAATCAATGACCTTTTCTACATTAAAGAATAGTCAATAATCACTCAACAAGGTGGACATCTCCTTAGGCTAACTTTGCAACTGGAGGTCTGAACTTTTGTACTTCGTCAGTATTAGTATAGGATATATTCTCAAGTCTATTTAATAAGACTTAAAACATAACTTCAGTGAGAAGGACCATATTATAGTTGCATATAGTTATCACTTAACAATTAGATACGTCTCTTGGGAAGGAACTGGCATATACACAAAGGCCAAAGTTGTTATCGAAGTTTCATATGAAGAGAAGTAAACCTGAATTATATCCACAAGTTGTCTGGAAAAGTGCTGAAAGCTATAAACTAAACCTTATGGTACTTCAAAAGATGTTGGGTGGAGTGAGCTTTTGACACTATTGTCTATCAAGATGACAGGATTGTAGTCCACACTCATGGTGTTGTGGTTTCTGCCGGGGTCGACGCCAGAAGAACTCCCAGGAGACCATCACCATCTTTTCTCTCAAAGCGCAAACCCCAAATTGATTCCTTAATTAGCTGATCTCAGTTCATGCTATTTCTTCCTCAGGGGTTATCTGAAGGATCTAGCACATATGTGTCAACATCCAAAATGCCACAGAGCAACTTAAGGTCAGTATGAAGCCTTAAATCTGAAGATTCCCCTGACGTGCAATTTTAAAGAGCTGTAGGCTGCTGTCGCAATGTGGCAAGTCAAAGGGAAGAATTCCAAACAGATGGTAACACCCAGTTAACTTGCTAACTTCCTCTTAATTTGCATGTTTAATATTTCATTTCAAAGTCTTTGGACTTGGTAATATTGAGGTAAATAATATTATTAGCTTTTAAAATGTTTTTCTTGTTCTTTCTTTATGCATATATATTTGGTCTTTTAGCAAACAAGGTTACACCACCATGTAATGCATATGAATACCTGAAAGAAATAAGTTCATCCCTACACTTCTATATATCGTTATAGACAACAGGACTGGCAACAACTAGGAAGAATTTAACTTGCACACTGTTGCGGTAAAATGCAGAGAAAGGGACAAATAAAAAGACTCAACCAAGCATGATTCGTGAAGAAGCATCAGATGCAAACAGGTCTACCCTTTTGTACTGAGGTTCTCACTCATTTTGTGTGATAGCACAGATTCTATCACCAATGTGTATATGTACAGATGGTAGTGTAGGATGACTGTGATTGGCTGAGAGCGTAGTCACACCTACTGGCAGGTCTTAAAGGATTGCTCGTAGCCAAACCAAGTCATTCTGGAATGGTCGACCTATTTGTGATATGCTCCAGTCTTTTAGTGAATAAAAGCCTTGGTTTGGATCAACAAGTCTTTGGTTCTTTTGACGTGCTCTACATTTTGTCAGCCTCCAATTCCCCACAGCTTTTCCTTATTTTCCCATTGTTGTTGATTTGTTTTAATCATGATAAGTTTGATACTGTTGTACTGGAAGCAAAAGTATAAAAAGCATCTGCCTCACATGGCACAGTAGCCAAAAGAAGAACGCATGCATTTTTAAAACCATTTTCTCTCATTAGCTTCTAGGGTTAGCACGATGCCATGACAGCGCCAGCGACCCAGCTTCAACTGGCTGTAAGGGGTTTGTGCAATCTCCCCATGTCTGCGTGGGTTTCCTCTCGGTGGTCTAGTTTCCAAAATCTTAACAGAGGTTGTAGGCTAATCGGGCGGCATGGGTTTAAATGGCCAGAATCATCTTCTACTGTGCTGCAAATAAAATTTAGAATTCATTCTGGTAAAAAATTGATTTAATTTGATTCGACTTCTCATATAAATGGAAAAAACAACTTTTCCTTTGGAATTTTTTGCCTCAGGGGATTAACAAACTGCTTGCATAAATTCTACATCACTATTAAGTAAACCCATTGCAGTCCAAGGGTCAAATAAAGCAGTTCCTTGAACCCCTAACACCACATTTGATTAATGCTTAAGAAAGTTTGTCTAGTTTGCCACTGGATGGCAATCTTGCCATGAGGTTTTGGGAGCAAGAATAAATGAACAAAAGAGACAAGAAACGATCACATAATGGGCACTTAGTTTTGAATGAAATTGCACCCAATGTGAAATTGAACTGGGGAAGTTTATGTGCTATTCGTGTTAGTGTGGCTGATATTTTCCTGGTGTCAGACATATACTTAATGTAGTAGAGAACTTCACAGTAAAACACGTTTAGTGGGATTAGTTTCGTAGGCAAAGAATTGCCAGAGGAGCTCAGCAGGGTGCACAGTGGGAGAAAATACATGCCGATGGGGAGAGAGGGTGACTCCAGTGATCCTCTCTGCCGCTTTTATGGTCATGTGGATTGACCTCCGATCCGTTTTCCTGCAGCAACTGTAAATGATCTAGCCAGCCAGGACACTCTCGATAGAGGTCCCGTGGGTGGTTGACATAATGGTGGCCAGTAGCCTTGGCTGCTTAAGTCTTCTCAGAACGTACTGTTGCGCCTTCCTGACAAGTGAGAAGCTGTTGAGTGTCCTCAATAGGTCACTAGTTAAGTGAACTCCAAGGAACTTGGTGCTCTCTGCTCTCTCTACTACAGAGTTGTTGATGTGCAGTGAGGGTGGTTGTTCCTGAAGTCCATGATTATCTCCTTCGTCTGGTTCACGTTGAGACTCAGATTGTTACTCTAACACCATTTTACAAGATTTTCCACCTCTTCTCTGTAGCACAACTTGATGTCGTTGTTCATGAGGCCAACTACTGTTGGGTCATCTGCAAACTCGACACTTTTGGGACTGGATCTGACTCTCAGGTTGAATCAGGAACCACGAGACAAGAGCCAATTTATGGCGGTGAGCTGAAACTAAAAATCAGCTTTCAGGCAGCTTTAAAGATGTTGAACCATGATACCATAGAGTTCATTTCAATTCACAGTTCATCAGCTGTTGAAGCAGCTGATATCTGCATGTGACGAGACCCAGACAACCTGTAGGCATGGGCTGCTAAATGGCAAGTTACAATTGTGACATCAACGTGTCAGAAAAAAAGATCATCTCTAACAAGGAGTCAAAGCAACATCCCTTGGTAACTGACAAACATGGTGGCTACATGAGTAAGTCAGAAAGGTGGGCATCTGTGGTGAGTGACTCCGTCCCTGATACCATAAGCCCTTTCCAGAAACAGCAATGCAGATGTTGAGTGTGTGATGGAGCACTCTTCACTTGCCTGGATGTGCACAGCTGCAAAAGCAGTCCAAAAACAGGTCAAGTAGCTTGCTTTGCTGACACCCCATCAGCCACCCTACATTCATTACCTCTACTATTAGCACCATTTATAAACTGCACTGCATCCCTGCAAATGCACAACTTCAACCAGCAAGGAGGAACGGACTGCAGGCACATGGGAACACCACCTCCTCCCAAGTCATATGGTACTCAAGTCAAGTCAACTTTATTTATCGTTCATACCATACTTATACAGTAGGACAAGATAGCATTTCTCCAGGACCATGGAGCATATTTGCACAGATATAAATTAGGAAAGCAGTTAACATATTAAAATAATAAGATATTAAGACATATACACCGAAAACCCAGGGCACACTATCCACATCTGTACAGGGAGTTCAGAAGCCTGATAGCTTGAGGGAAAAGGCTGTTTCCTTACATCCAAAGGATCCGAGTGCCACGGTACCACCTGTCAGATGGCAGAAGGGAGAACAGTTTACAGGCGGGATTTGTGTGGTCTTCCACAAAGGTTATTGCTTTCCGCCTGCATGGAGTGCAGTAGATGTCCTTCATCCTAGGAAGAGGTTCCCCAATGGACTTTTCCGCTGACTTCACTATCCTCTATCCGAGGTGATACAGCCTCCAAACCAGGCGGTGATGCAATTGCACTGGACACTCTCAATACATCCTCTGTAGAATGGAGTGAGGATGGAGGGTGGGAGTATTTTAAACTATTTGAAACTACAAACCCAGCCACGCTGTAAGAGTAAGAAGGACTGCAGAAGTTCAGGGAGGTAGCTCGTCGCTACTCTTCCAAGGGCAATTGGAGATGAGCAATAAATTCTGGCCTTGTCAGCAGTGCCCAGCTTTTTTAAAAAAATGACCTTCTTGGACAACTGTGAGAATGTGGTTTTTCTCTTGGTTGTTGTTGGAGTTGGAATCACTCAGGCAAGTGTAAAGTATTAATGATCCATTGGTGGCACCTTATCAAATAGAAATGGACACATTTATGCCTATATTACATTTCCTCTTTGCCAGCCAATCTTCTATCCATACCAATATATTATCTCCTTCACTGGGGATTTTTGCTTTCAATAACCTTTGTTGCAGCACATTATCAAGTGCATCCAATATTTATCCATTCCTTTTGAATACTGAAAATGCATTTACCTCCAGGTCATTTCAGGCAGTGCATTCCAGATTAGTAGGATCTCTGTGAAAGGTTATCAACCTGATATCTTGCTCTTACCCCTCTGAGGAGGTGAGGGAGGGGATGGGAAACACTTTCTGTGAGCTAGTCCCATTTCATGCATTTGACCCATGTCCTCCTGAATTATTCCTGTCCATGTAACAGTTCAAATCAAATAAAATTATATCTGCCTCTTTCCTCCAGCTGCTGGTTCCAGATGTGGACCACTGAGTGAAAAAGATGCCCCTCAGGTTCTCTTGAGTCTCTCCTTACTCACTTGAAACCTATGGTCTTGAGAATTACCTACCCTGGGGAAAAGTTTGCAGGTATTCAATTTGTCTATGTCCTTTCAATTTTATACACCTCTGTAAAAGTCACCCCTCAGCCTCCTACATTGCAGGATATTAAGACCCAGCCTCTGCCTAATAACGCGATCTCCGGTCCGAGCATCATCCCAGTTAATCCCTTCTGATCCCTTTCCAACTTAATGATATCTTTCCAGCAGCTGAGCAAATAAAACTGTGCAGAGTGCTCCATTGGTATTTCCAGTGATTTGGACAACTGTATTGCCATTCCCTAACTGTTGCACTTGAAACCCTGCCCAAAGGAGACAAGCTACCAAGATACGTTGTGACCACTTGAGTCATCTGGAAATTAAGTGAGACCCTGGTCCTCTCTGGGACTGGAGGAGGGAGGAGTTCTTTACCACTCATATGGGTTACATTTGAGGCAAGCATCTCAAAGGTTGCCATTGCTTTTGTTGGAAACGACTCAAAAGTTGCATCTTTTTGCTTTTACTCTGTCGCTATTTTATTCGGCCTTGCTTTCAATCAATTACAATTCTTTATGGAATAACTGTGGTCTCCACAATCTTCCTTTGTACCTTGCAGGCGTCTCATTTATATTGTTGCCCACTCACTTATTATTTTTATAATCCTTGGGTAATTGCAATCCAAACAAAAAGGTTTTAACTGTTAATAAAGAGCACACTGTTCTTTAATATTTCCTCAATTATTTTCATAATTGGGATCAATTATTCATGGAAGCACAACCTGCCTCCCTCTCAACAGGAAGCATTCAGTTAAGCAAGGCACCAAAATTCAAACATTCCTCAGGAAGTTCAAGGTTAAACATTAATTAATCACTCCCAAGTGCCCTCTACAATAATAACAATATTTTAGCGGCTGGTGCAGTGGATAATTATGTATAAAAACAGTTCAATTTTTTAGTCTTCTGAGAAATTGTAATATTACTCAGGAGCTTGGTTTCCTGTGCCACTGTGGATAAATTTGCAGTTAATTGATTAAACAGTGCAACCACTAGGCAGGACTCCACAATGTAAAGTGCTCATTTGTTTAGTTGTGGAGACTAGGATTAAAGTAGAGGGATGGGCAATAGACATTTTACATTTATTATTCCTTTCCCGATAATCTTCCAAAGTAAGTTTTTTTTAAATTTGCCACACAAGGTCTCTACCCTGTATTCAGATATCTTCTTTGATAAAGAAGTAAAATTCTACATTTGTGAACAAATAAAATCATGGACAGAAGATTCACAAAGCAAATTGGATCACTGGCCTTTCCTTCAGAGCACAAGTCTAGCCAATCTGCTGGAGGATTTTGCCACAGAGGATTCTGGGTGGAAAGACCAGGAACTGCAACGGAAGATTTAACAAATTCAAAAGGTTGAACGTAGACTCGTGCCTTGATACTCAATTTGCCTTCTCTGCGGATTTCGGCTTTCATCGTGAAGCCTGCCCTTTCTGTAAAAACTGGAGCGACTGGGGTTCGAGTCCAGTGCTGGTGTTCTGGTTTCCTCCCTCCCTTCAAAATGTCATAGGGCTATTTGAGAGGGACAGGCTTGTGGGCCCGAAAGGGACTGTTACCACGCTGCATGTCTAAATTAAAAATTACATTAAAATTAAGAAAAACTAACGCTAAATTAAAAGGACTTCAGTCAATACTATGGTCAATAATAATAGTTTGGGATAATACCAATACCTAGATCA
The DNA here is from genome assembly GCF_036971445.1 of Narcine bancroftii. Classification (NCBI taxonomy): domain Eukaryota; kingdom Metazoa; phylum Chordata; class Chondrichthyes; order Torpediniformes; family Narcinidae; genus Narcine; species Narcine bancroftii. The sequence continues at coordinate 15,233,047 of NC_091475.1, read as the reverse complement.
GCCATTCTCACAGGGCTCTCTGGCTCCTCCTTGGTGCAACAGCTCATTTAAGGGGTCTACGGACTGAAATCCTAAATATTTTTTATGTAGTTGGTTGGAGAGAAGAATGGAAGAAACTAACTAAACTTGTCTGCTTCACAGGGAAGGGGGGGCCTATAAACTTTGAGCAGAGCCCTAAGTGGGCCGCAGACAAAAGAAAAGTTGAGGATGTCTGACCTGGATGTTCCAATATACCTTGTAGGTCTGCTGGAATGGATCAGAGGTGGACGTCAATGACAGTGCTAGGTTTTAAGTATGAGGTGTATTTTGCTGTAGTTGATTTGAACAGGGAGAGCAGGGAGACTGTTAGGTGCTTTTCATTTCAGGTCTCCCAGATCAGGACTGCTTTATTCGTACAGAGAGTGTAAGATCCAGTGATCATTGGGGGATCAGAGGTGGAGAGGGTAAGCAAATTTAATTTTTTGGGAGTCACTATCTCAGAGGATCTTTCCTGGACCCAACACACCAATGGCATCGTGAAGAAAGCACGTCAGCGCCTCTGCTTCCTCAGGAGTTAGTGGAGGTTTGATATGACATCATAAACCCTGGCAAATTTCTACAGAGGCGAGGTGGAAAGTTTGCTGACTGGCTGCATCACAGTCTGGTATGAGGAAACCAAATGCCCCTGAGAGTAAAGAAGGTAATGGACGCAGCCCAGGAAATCACAGGCAAAACTCTCCCCAGCATCGAAAACATCGACAGGGATCTCTGCCGTCGGAGAGTAGCAGCAATCGTCACGAATCCACACCACCTAGCACACACTCTGTCTTCACTGCTACCATCAAGAAATAGGTCTAGGTGCCACAAGACTGGCATCACCAGGTTCAAGTACAGCTACTAGCCCTTCACTATCAACCTCCTCAGCAACAAACTCAATCAGGGACTCTACTTTTGCATTTCATTGATTTTTTTTCTCTCTCTATTACACAGTCAGCTTTTTGCATTTCTTTATTTTTTTACATGTGTAAGTTGGGTACATACGTTTTATTTTGCACTACCAATAAGTGGTAATTCTACCTCGCCCGCAGGAAAAAGAATCTCAGGTTTGTATGTGAGTCGTGTATGTACTCTGACAATATATCTGAAATCCGGAGATCTCAATAACCAACGTCATTAGGACAATGTGCTTTAACAGGAATTATGCACAGTGAGTCATGTCTGGTGTTGATGCCAAGATTACTTCAGGGCTGCAAAGGCGACGCATCTCAAGAAGTGCGCAGGCAACCATTTCAAATGACAAAAGATGTTCCAGAAATAATCATTATGGCGTTAAATTGAGAAAGAAAATCAGTTTTCATTGCATAATTCTGGGGAATCATTTAGGCGATTTCCAAACAGTCAAAGTTTAAGCTAAATGCTCACTAACGTGGCAAAAATCACACAACTGAGAGTCAAGGACACAACTAGCCTTGTGGAATAGAATTATCTGAAGAATTGATAAATATTAACAGGGAGCATAATCAATTTTTTAATGCAACAGAAACTGAATTTATCTCTTTTTCGATCTGCTGCGGATTGAATCTTACAAGGCACAGTAATTAAAATCCTCTGGTGTTTATTAGTTTTAACACCATCTCCAGGAGGTATACCTGCAGGAACTGAAGCTTTAGAGACCGGTTTTGGGCCTACCATTATTTCACTTAGAATGTCAGAAGCAACAAAAAGCTTTTTTTTTAATCATAAATATATCCAGCAGCAAGCAGGTGCTGCTGGTCGGTGTCACATTCTCCAGCTCTCTTCCTCTCTAGAGAGTGGTATTTGATGGTATAGCCCAGAGCTGGTAAATGAAACAGTCTCTGCTCTTTGACGCACATTAAAATTACAAGTGAAATAAGCTTGAACAACTTCAACCTGACCCACTGGAAAGAAATGAAGTGCCCCAAACTAACTCCAGCTGTTGTTCCTTCCCAAGTATGTGAGGGAAATCTCTAGCTGATGAGGGCTAAACTCATCTCCTGTCTCTCCATCTTTGGTGCAGCTGATTATTTACTTCTGAATTACATAAAAAGATGATTTTTTTTTACAATATGAAACCAAATACTCATTCTTCCTCTTTGCTCCAGTGGAATTGAAGGGGGTGATGTGTGCTGACCATCATCTTTCTGTTAGAGTACATACGTAACATCACATAAAGCTATAGGTTCCATTATTGGATTGTAATACTACATTAAGAAAGTAACATACATGAAATTCTTTAACTTTGTCTATCTTAAGGAAGACAGAGAGTTTGTCTGGTGCCCCCCCTCACTGAAATGAGGCCCCAGCAAGGAACGAACTCACGACCCCTGGTTTACAAGATCAGTGTTCTAACCACTGAGCTATTGGAGCCAACCTTGAGGGCTCTTTTTCCAGTGAGCCAAGCAGATTTGCCACTTACAGGTTGTTCAAAATCAAAACTACAAATGTAAACAAATAAAGATATGTGAACAAACTGACTGTGCGACACAGAGAGAAAAAAAATCAATAAAGTGCAAAAGTAAGAGTCCTTAAATGAATCCCTGATTGAGTTTGTCGCTGGAGGGATAACAGCTGTTCCTGAACCTGGTGGTGTGAGTCTTGTGACACCCATATCTCTTTCCTGACAGTAGCAGTGAGAACAGAGCGTGTTCTGGGGTGATGTGGATCCTCGATAATTGCTGCTGCTCTCCAATGGTCTCAATGGTGGGGAGGGTCTTACATGTGATGTCCTGGGCTGAGTACACTACCTCTTGCAGGGCTTAACGTTCAGGGGTATTGGTGTCCCATGATGCAGCCGGTCACCACTGTACATCTTTAGAAATTTTGCCAGGGTTTCTGATGTCATACCGAACCTCCGCAAACTCCTGAGGAAGTAGAGCCGCTGACGTGCTTTCTTCACGATGACATTATATTTACATTGGTTTCCATTTACTTTAATCCTTCCAGCCATTATACTCAGATGGTACTTGCTGGGAAGTTAAGCAGGTGCCACAGGCTGTTCAGCCACAAGGGCCACTTGCATGAGTTCTTGGCTTAAGTGGAAGAATGATCAGAGAACCTTTGGGAAAGAATATCATTCCATGGGCAGTCGGGGGTCTCGAGCCTGCTGTATGAATTGATAGTTGAGGCAGAATCTTCACCATACTTAACAACCACCTGGATGAGCCAGGCGATGGACCAAGTGCTTGGAAACAGGATTACAAACTCCATTTTTGGCTGGTGCAAACATAATGTGTTAAATGACCACCTTCTGTGATGCAAGTTTCCAATGGCCCCACAATCTCAGTCAGTTCTAAAATTATTGTCCTAACGGCATGAACGTTGATGTTTCTAATTTTAGGTAAACCCCATCTCAATCTGGCTCTGCTGCTTCCAATTCTTCTTTACCCACTGCTGTTTTTAGTTTTCTCTCTAATTTTGCCCACTTTCTGTCTCTCTACTTCTTCCATGTTTTCTCCAATACCCTGCCAGCTTTTGGCCCCTCCCCATCTTCTTTCCCCTTCATAATAGGCTCTTCCCCTTGCGGGTAGGAGAGATCGGAACGAGGGGTCATGAGTTAAGGGTTCGGGGGCAAAACTTTAGAAGTAATATAAGAGGAAGCTTCTTCACTCAGAGAGTGGTGGCTGAGCGGAATGACCTTCCGGAAGAGGTGGTGACAGCAGGGTCAATTTTGTCATTTTAGAGGAGTTTGTATGAGAGCGTGGATGTGAGGGGATTGGTGGGTTATGGGTGGGGAGCAGGTAGATGGTACTAGTGGAGTTCACTTAAATCGGTGAGGACTGGAGGGGCGGAGATGGCCTGTTTCCGTACTGTAATTGTTATATATGGTAATATATATAATCTTTTTATTTTAGTCTCACAAAACATTAATTGACCATCTCTTCGCAGTAATGTCGCCTGGTCTGCTGAGTTCCTCCAACATTTCATTGTATGCTCAAGATTCCATCATTTGGAGTTAATGTGTTTCTCTAACATTTTTGTCTCCTGATTGCCTCGTTCCATTAAGGATAACAGTGAAGGATCGAGATTCTAGTTAAACTCATCTCCTTCATCAGTCCAGCAGGCCAATTAAACTGTCACACAAGCAGTCAGCTGAAACAAAAAGATTCACAAGTAGCCTAATTCTAATCAGTCTCCGTCCTAAATGGAGGGCAGTATGGGTAGCGTAGCGGTCAGCACAAATGCACTTACAGAGCTAGTGACTGGGGTCGAATGTAAGGAGTTTGCACCTTCTCCGCGTGACCTGCGGGGGTTTCCTCCCGGGTGCTCCGGTTTCCTCCCACATTCTAAAATTTACAGGGTTCGTAGGTTAATTGGTCACATGGGCGTATTTGGGCAGCGCAATCTCATGGGGGTCACAAGGGCTATAACTCTAAATTAAGAATCAAAGTTAAATCTAGAAATGCTAGTGACTGGTTTCATTTCCCTCAGACTCACCATCCTCACGCTCAGTTTAACCCAAGGCTGAGCAGATAAGTTCGAGAAACCTGAACCTCCATGCATCAAAGGGTTCAGAGTCATTATCCAGCAGCTTCATGGCTGCTGCGCTCGTCTCCAGAAAGCCCTTTTATCAGCGGATGCTGATTGATGCAAACATGGATTCAATAAAGCGTTCAACTTGGACCAAAATATAAATGTCGCATTATTAATTGTGAAATTAATCAGAAGCAGCTGGCCATCAATTGTAAAACCTCTAAATGAAGACAAATAGAGTCCATCTGGTTTTTGAACTGTTTTTTGATGATAAATTATCTTGTGTAAGTTACTGACATTAGAAAATCTTACAAGAACAAGGGTCATCTGCTTCTTCATCTACTCTGTCATTCAATTAGACCAGAGCTGAGCTCCAATCTTCACAGTCAAGATAACCTTTATCCTTACTAACATACTGCTGACCAGGTTGGATTCCAAGCAGGTCTAGAGCTCAATATAGAGGGCCCGTGGACCTTCTACAGAAGACTTTTATTCTACTGCAAATCAGTAATTTTAAGACTTGGCTTGTGCCTCAAAATAGATTCAATTAGTTTGGAGGAGTTATGTTAGGAGAGCAGTAGGTTTACACAAAAATGAGATGCCAACCAATGAAGCACAATGAGCTAAACAGTAGTCGCATCATGCTGTAGAAAAGACTGAGAAATTATGTCAAAGGTAGATGGAGGAGCAGGTAGGGTAGAGAAAACATGGAGGCTGCTGGAGGACAAAGACACATTAGGAGAATGGGCAGAGAAGTGACAAATGAAATATAATGCCAGGAAGTGTATGGTTATGCACTTTGATAGATAAAGTAGGCGAACTATTGTCTAAATGGGGGGAAAAAAAATTGAAAATACCCAGATGAAAAGGGACTTGGGAGTCCTCATGCAGGATAGCCTGAAGGTAAACTCGCATGCTGAGTCGGTGGTGAAGAAGGCAAATGCAATGCTGGTGTTAATTTGAAGAGGAATAGAATGTAAGAGCAGGGAAACGATGTGGAGGCTTTATAAGGCACAGGTGAGACCTCACGGAGTATTGCAAGCAGTCATCTTCCTGATCATGTGGAAAATTATTGGACCATGTGCAACAACAAAAAGCCGACCAATCAGTTATTTTTAACCCAATAATCTGGAAATATTCTATGTATTTATTGTACACAAAAAGAAAGTCCAGCCTTAACAACAACTCCACATCTATCCTGATGCTTGAGCATGGAAAGCAATGGAGAATGTCGACGGCTGCTTTGGTACTTGCTCACCAATAATCCATGCCCTGCTACCTACTTTAGGTTTTGCCTGGACAACTTGTTTCCAAGATTTGGGCAAAAGAGGGACATTTCAAAGCTAAAGTTGTCTCAACTCATGACAACATTTAAAGGGGGTGGGTATTGAGTTGCTTCAGTAAAATTGATATCTGTAGAAATCTGAGGGAAAATCAGATATGTGTACAAGTATCTTCACATTGATGAAGAATGTGTACAAGCTACTGATCAGTGATTAAAGCTGTACTGGCAGTAATATGAAAGGCCCTACTTACAATTTTGTTATCTTCGAAACCATCCAGCAAGATTAGGCTCCAGTAATTCCTTTTGACAATTTATTACATTTCTACATTAGTTAATTAAATGTACACATTACTTAACATCTAAATCCTGGCAGGATAATGAAGTCTATATTAATTTTCTTTAAAGGAACTCCAATCAAAAGTATGTATCATCTGAAAATTAATACACTGGCAAAAGAGTCCTTTTTAAAAATTAAAAAATTTAGATTTAGGTTTATAGATTTAGACATGCAGCACGGTTACAGGCTATTTTGGCCCATGAGTCCGTGCCACCCAATTTACATCCAATTGGCCTACATCCCTTCTACGTTTTGAATGGTGGGAGGAAACTGGAGACCTCGAGGAAATCTCACGCAGATACAGGTAACCCTTCTACACAGAAATCCCACTAAATTGGCATGCCATCAACCCATGTTTAAAGCCAGGTCGGGTCGGATCAGAGCTTTCACACTAAACCAAGAAAAGCTGGTTCAGTGTGAATTTTTTATATAGCGACCTGGCATTCCAGTGCAAAAGGAGGCAGGACCTGCAGCATTACAGTGTTGGTGTCCTGTGAAGGTGGGTAAGCCTTTTACGCTTGGCAGTGTTAGAGCCCAGAGGACACCAAAAACCAGGAGCAACAGAAATTCACCAAGACAATGGTTACTTAAGCAAAAATATTTTTAATTTTCTTCATACATAATAATACGATCAATATTTAACTTGTTACTATTAACTTAACCTAACTTAACCCCCCCTTCTAATTCTAAGCGCAGGTATATATAATGTGTATGTGTTCAGGCAAGTTCTTTGTTTCACTGTCCAATCACTTTTCACTTCTCTAAGTTTACTGGTAGCAGACAATTTTCATACTGTGCACAGAATTTAACATATATGATCTTCACTTAAATTGTTCCCACTCAGGAAGGTTCTTGATAGTTTCAGAGAGATGTTTGTTGGACACACGCAAATTGATCTCCTTCAATCAGCCACTTCAATACTCCCAACAATCTAGCCTCCACCCCCTGCAGGGGCAAAAATTCCAGAGATTCATCACCTTTCACAGAAGGTCTGATGCACCTCAGATTTTGCCTCTTAATCTATGTCCCTCATTCAAGATTCTCTTACAAGTGGGAATGTCTCCCCTCCTGTCATTCTTCCTCAGAATCAGTGTTAATAAGATTTTCAAATTTGTTTGCAACACAGTAGAAGGCAATTCTGGGGATTGAAACCCACGATGCCCAATTAACCTACCAAGTGCATATGTTCTGGAGGGTAGAAAGACATACAAACTCCTTACAGACAGGGTCGGATTTGAATCCAGGTCGTTGGCGCTATAATAGCATTGTGTTAATCTTCTAAACTCCAAAGGATGGAGATCTAATTGCTTGTATCGCAGGGATTAACCAAATCAATCTCTTCTGGGTGCCTCTAAAAGCTATTACATCCTTCCCTGAATAAGGGGACCAAAAATACTCACAGGTGAGACCTCACACTTACAATTGTTTATCAATGCTTCCTCATTTTTAAATTTCACCCCGTATACAACTCAGTGAATGCAGCTCAGACCATCACATAAACCCCTGTACTTTCCAACGACACCTCTCACTGCTTTGGAAAAGCAGTCAACATATTAAAAGACTCATCCCACCCCAGCCACAGTCTCTTCACCACCCCCCCCCCCCCCACCATGAGCACGAGATCACGCGCCATTAGATTCAAGGACAGTTTCTTTCCTGTCGTTGTCATTCTTCTGAATGAACCACAACAATTGTAAAATCATATTGCCTTTGCTCCGCATCAACTAATCTCTCTATCCGAACCTCTGCACTTCTGTACCATGTCTTATTTGCTGTTCTATGTATGAGGTGTCTAGTGGACTGCTTGCAAAACAAACATTGTTTACATCATCGGAAGCCAAAGACAGGTGCCATTCTTTTTCCCCCGAGTTCCATATATTTGATACCGTCTTCCTAAAATACAGAACTTGCACTTTCCACTATTTGCAATCAATAACTAGGAAGGTGAAGCGGGTTGGCAGTCTATCCACCGCTGGTAACCTCATGGGATACGTTTCAGTCTGAATCCACAGCAATAATCATTGCACGATATCTGCCTGTGCAAATAATTTGCATGTAGCATACTGCATTGCATACGATCATGAATTCACCAAAAAAAACACTGGCAGTGGAGTGCGTAAGTGTCTAAGGTTAATGGAAACATTCTAATCATAAAGAGTACAATTTGTGTATTGCATGGCAATCACAGTGTTTGCAGACTTTCATGTTAAATGTGGCACTGTTAACGGAGTATTTAGCACAACGCTGTTACAGCGCTAGCGACCTGGGCTCGAATCCAGCGCTGTCTGTCAGGAGTTTTTATGTTCTCTCCGTGTTTGCATACGTTTTCTTTGGGTGCTCTGGCTTCCTCCCACCCTTTGCAATGCACAGGGGTTGTCGATTAATTGGGGGTAATTGGGCAGAACAGGCTTGTGGACTGGAAAAGCCTGTTACCGTGGTGTATGTCTAAATTATATTAAAGCACTGCTGGAGGAACTCAGCGGGTTGAGCAACATCTGTGGGGGAAAAGGAATAGCCGACGTTTCATCAAGACTCCCACGAATGCTGCTCGACCCCAGCTGGAGCGACTCATGGAGAGGATCCATGGAGAGAGATGGGCAGTCAACCTTTCTGGTCAGGACTCTTATTTCCTAACAATCAATTTCACTTTGATAGTTCCCTTAATTATGTGAAATGTGCAAAGAGACATCATAATGTCACAAGTTTGAATTTTTTTAAAAATTCGCATGCATAGAAATAGAACTATAGGCCTCTCCCACCACCATCTTGAAAGCCTCTTTAACAGACACCCACATTTTCAATTGATGTTGGAGAGACGTTCACAAGTTATTTAGGAAGACCAAGAGATTCTTGGCAACCTGCTGCAGCTCTCGGTGTGTGCGGGAAGGGGAAACCTTGCTGCATACCAATGTCATCAGTGTTCAATTAAAACCATTTGGTGCTCTCTGAGCTCAAAGTGGTTACAGGCATGCTTGGGTGTAAAATGTTGTAATAAAACTTCATAGCGGTCTGATTGAGGGCTTGCTAACCTGAACCATAAGCCGATAGAATGAAAACTCGGCCCCTGGTGATTTTTCTGTCTTGTAGCCAGAAAACCGTGCAGACGTGTGCCCAGTTTTGCTCGATAGATTTGGGCCCTCTAATTGCTGGAGCTGCGAACTTGGGTAACCTTGTGAATGAGGCTGTCATATCATGTTAGTGTGATTTGAAACATGGGACAGCTGGTTAAACCAAATAATTACTAATTCACTGTAAGCTTTAGCAAAATAGGTATGCAATCACTGGGCAATGATTATTTAACTAATCCCACACTTTTATGGGTGACACACCCTGTTTACACCCACGGTATTAATCACAAGGCTCTCCAATAAATCAACCAAATTTTTTTTTATTCATTCCGACCCAAAGTTGAAGAAGATAAATGATATTGTGCTATTTCAGACCCAGTGTTTCTTGCTCATGACATGTAACTATATTTTAGCCACGGAAATGTCAATACCTCTTGATGAGGTTTTGATAAAGAGTCACCATGATTATATTTTTTTGTATCTGGATGGGGTGTAGGTGGTCTTCATTCAGGTGCTATACCAAAAAAAAATGAACAGAGTTTGGACAGGTATTGATGTGGTTCTAGGATTGGTTAATGAGCAGAAGACAAATAAATGCTATGACTTGTGGGACATCACAGGAGCTAATGGTGGGTTCCTCAACTGTGTACAATAACTTGGTTCACAAGATCACAAGATAAAAGATCAGAAGTAGGCCATTCAGCCCTCGAGTCTGCTCCGTAAATCCACCCTGAGCTAAACTGTTCTCAAATCTAGTTCCAAGTTCCGATCTTTTCCCCATATCCCTTGATACCTTGACTAATTAGATACCTATCAATACCCCTCTTAAAATCCCCCAGCGATCCGGCCTCCACAGCTGTATGTGGCAATGAATTCCACATATTTTATCTATTTGCACATTTCACATAATTAAGGGAACTATCTCCTCATCTCCATTTTAAATGGGTACCTTCTCATTCTAAGACTGTGCCTTCTTGTCCTGGATTCACCCACGAAGGGAAACATCTTATTCACATCTACTCTGTCCAATCCTTTCAGCATTCAAAATGTTTCGATGAGATCCCCTCTCATTCTTCTATGCTCTGATGAATAGAGTCCAAGAGCCACTAAACGTTCCGCATTCCTGGAATCATCCTATAATCTTCTCCGTACTCTCTCCAACATTATTACATCTTTTCAAGGGCCCAAAACTGCACACAGTACTCCAAATGAGGTCTTTCCAGTGTCCCATAGAGTCTCATCAACACCTCTTTACTCTTATACACTATTCCTCTTGAAACGAACGTCAACATAGCATTCACGTTCTTTACTGCCGATCCAACCTGGTGGTTAACTGCACGAAGTGCCCAAGTCCCTTTGCACTTCAAAAGTTTGAATTTTCTCTCCATCCAAATAATAATCTGCCTATTTATTTCCTCTTCCAAAGTGTACAACCATACATTTCTCAACATTTTATGTCATCTGCCATTTCTTTGCCCACTCCCCTAAGTTGTCCAAGTCTCTCTGCAACCTTTCAGTTTCTTCAATACTTCCTACTCCTCCATCTATTTTGGTGTCATCTGCAAACTTAGCCACAAAACCATTCAGTCCATAATCTAAATCATCAATATATATTGTAAAAAGAAGCAGCCCCAACACCGACCCCTGTGGAACACCACTAGTAATCGGCAACCAACCAGAACAGGATCCTTTTATTCCCACACTTTGCTTTCTGCCTATCAACCAATGCTCCACCCAATCTATTATTTTTCTGGTAATTCCATGGTTTCTCATCTTATTAAACAGCCTCTTATGCAGAACCTTATCAAAGGCCTTTTGAAAATCCAAATACACAACATACTCAGCCTTTTCCTCGTCCTCAAAAAAATTCCATTAGTTTGGTCACGCAGGATCTTCCCTTCATGAAACCATGCTGACTTGGACCTATAATGCCATGAACCTCGAGATATTTCATAACCTCATCCTTGAGGATAAACCCCAATAACTTTCCAACTACGGATGCCAGACTAATAGGTTTGTAATTTCCTTTTTCCTGCCTCCCTCCTTTCTTAAACAGCGGAACTACATTTGCAACCTTCCGATCCTCTGGAACCATGCCAGAGTCTATTGATTTCTGGAAAATCAATTCCAATGCCTCCACAATCTCCAAAGCCACCTCCTTCAGAATCCATGGGTGCACCTCATCTGGTCCGGGATATTTATCTACCATTCATCTTACTAAGCACCACTTCTCTAGTAATCTTGACAGTACTTAATTCTATTCCCTGAGACCCCTGACTATCAGGTATTGTCTTCCTCAGAGAAGGCTGACACAAAATATTCATTTAGTTCCTCTGCCAACCCTTTGTTACCCATTATAATTTCTCCAGCATCATTTTCAATTGGTCCTATATCTTGATTGAGGGGATCAAGTGTAATATATCTAATACTTCTTCCATGGAGTTAAGCTTGGTCCTCACTCTGATGAAGATAATAAATGCTGAAAAATGAATAAAATAACCTAAATCTCATTACTTTCCCCAGCCTGGATATCAAGCTAACTGGACTGTAATTCTTGTTTTCTCTCTGCCTGTTGGATGCTGAGGTTACATTTGTCATCTTCCAGTCTGTGGGGAGTATTTGATATTCAATGGAAGATGACAATCACTGAACCCCTAACTGAACCTTGTTCTTTCCCCTCACATCCCACTTGAAGTATTCCCTATGCCGTAGGTACTCTGTGATTAGTAAGGGATTGCTTAAGGTGGGATGTGGGTGGAAAGAAAAAGATTGAAAACCACTGTTTTAATTGTACCTAATTGACTCATTATGTGCATGGTTTCATAACTCCAAAAGAAATGGGACAATGACCATTTTTCTCAAGCAAAATATTTCAGTAACAATTGGGTCTAGAGCCATGATTCTCAACCTTCCCTTCCCACTCACATACCACATGTCTACTTCAAAAGCTTGGGGCGCAAATCTGGAGGATTTATCAGCTTGAAGTTCCCATTAACCTTTTGTGAAATGTTCATTTCTTTCAGCCCCTTGTTCACTCTAGGCCCATAGACATCTGTGGTCTCTGGAAGGTTTTCTGTCTTCTTCTGCAAAGACAGATACAAAACACTTGAAATAAAAATCTGCAGATGCTAGAAATCTGATGTATAAACAGAAGATGCTGGGTATACTCAGCTGATCTGGCTGCAGCGATGAGAGACGGAGTTAATGTTTTGAGACAGGGACCATTCTGCAGAACTGATGAAGGTTCTTCACCCTGAAATGATAAATCTGTCACTCTTCCGACAGATGCAGCCTGACCAATTGAGTATGTGCAGCATCTTCTGCTTTTACTTTAGACACAAAATACAAAATGAATTTCTCTGCTGCTTCCCTATTGCCTCAGCCTGCAACAGACTCGTGTTAACTTTCAGATCATAGCAATGTATAGTTCAGTACAGGCCCTTTAGCCCAGAGTGTTATACCAACCTAGTAACCTGCTCTAACAGCTGCCAAGAATTTCCCTCCTGCATAACCCTCCAATTTTCTCAACTCCACGTACCTATCCAGTATCCTCGTAAAAGATCCTATTGTACCTCCCTCCACCATTATTGCCATCAGCGCTTTCCATGCACCCACCGCTCTGTGTAAAAAACCTACCTCCAATATCCCCCCCCCCGTACTTTTGTTAATCTTTTCCTTCATACGTGTCTTTTGAAGTATACTTTTTCAATGTGTCTTGCCAGATTATTCTTACATTCCATTTTCCTTTTCATTTTGTAGAATTCTGTTTTTTTCCAAATCCCCAAGCAGACTGATTATTTTGGAGTCATGATGCCTTTGATCTGACACTATATTAACTTTTTTTGTTAGCCAAGGCAGGAACGCTTTTCCTGCTGAATAGTTGTGCCTTGAAAGGACGTGCACCCGCTGTAAACCATGTGTGATCCTTAAAGGTTAGCCATTGCATCTTTGCCGCCTTTTAACATCACATCCACCCTCCCCTGCCGTGCTTTACCTCTCATCTGTGAAATTTGCCTACACTTGTTCGGCACATGGAAGAATTGCTATCTGGGCACTGATGTGGAAGAAAGACCAGAGCTGGGGTTTGATTTACTGCAATAAATTTGTTTCATGTTAGCTGTGCTAACTATCAATTGTTTTTTTTCCCCCCATTGACTTTGAATGGAAGTGAATCTTGGAAACTGATTTCACACTCACCCACTTGTAATGCACATAAAAAAGGATGAATTTCAACACCACTTTTGCATCTCCATTTACACCCAAGCATTGAGTGCAAGAACTCTTGCTCTCAATATCACCAACCAAGGATTTTTGGAAGGCGAGGTTGAGGGACCATGCATCGCTCCACACTGATAGGACGGAGCTGGAGAGGGTTAGTAGTTTCAAGTTCCTGTGAGTCCATATTTCTGAAGACCTCTCTTGGAGCCAACACATTGAGGCAACTATGAATAAGGCACTCCTTTCTCAGAATTCTGATGTAATTTGGCATGTCATCTATGCCCTGTGGAAAGAAAACTGACGTTGCATTATGCCCTCATTTGGTAATTCGAATGTGCTGGAATGCAGAAGGTTGGAAATTAACCCTGTCCATTAGAGGTCCCACCTCCCATTCTTTGAAGACATCTATGTGACATGCTGCCTCAAGAAGGCAGCCAACATCATAAATGACCCCCATCATCCTGGTGAAAACATTTTCTTCCTGTTACCTTCAGGCTGTAGGTACCAAAGCCTGAAGACCAGCAAGTTCAAGAACAGTTGCTTTCCAATGGCCATCAGGGTCTTGAACCTCCCCTTACTACTCTAATCATAAACTACTTCAACTCTACAAAAAGTCCTGCCTGCAATATTGTAATGTTATGAGCCCAAAGGACCCCAAAACCCAGCAGCATTAGATATTCACCACAACAATTGGTCACTTAAACAAAAGTTGTTTTTAATTATCTTTGAACATGAAAACAGAATCAAACTTTAACTTATCTCTATTAACTTAGCTAACCCAAATTAACCCCCTTCTAATTGTAAGTGCACGTGTATTTGATGTGTATGTAAATTTAAGAAAAGTTCTTTGGTTCACAGTTCAATCTCACTTCTCATTCTTCCAAGTTCACTGGTTGCAGGCAATTCTTATACTGTGCACAGAATGTAACATGTATATAGTTCACCAGGCTTTGGTGCTTGAAAGGTAAATGTTTACCGCTCAGGAAGGTTCTCATAGGGGTTGAGAGAGAAATTTGTTGTTCCAGATTTTCCACAACTGAGGTATCACCATCAGTCACCTCAATGTCTTGCTGATGAAACTTGCCCCATCAGGGTTCTCCAGATGATAACCTCTTTCTTTCAGGCTACCTCAGAGTTCCTTTTTGTTCCACTTATTCCAAGAGAAACATCAGAAGCATTTCCAGCCATCCGCCGCTCTGGAGCTTTCTGTTTTAGTTACAACAAGCTTCCTGCTTGCTTCAGCTGTCACTGTTCAGTCTCTCTCTCTCTTCATCTTCCAAATGCTAGAAAGCCCATGTGACTCTCTCACTTGCAAACCCCCCACCACCACCTTCTCCAGCAAACAATAGGAGTTAGTCTTTTGCTGCCATCTGTTGTCTTAGGTAAACAAAACTTATCATTGACCTTTGAGTGAGCACTTTGCAGAAAGGTCAGATGCCTTGTAAAAATGTTCAACATAGACGACCTATCTCCAGTGGATTCATTTGATGACATCGTTTCAATTAGCACCTACTGGTGGAATGTGCATAGCATTCTCCATAGTTTCTGTAAAGTTACTGAATATGAATTCTTCAGTATTTCAAATAAGATCTGTTTTAAAACATGTGCATATATGTAACCTACTCTAATTTGACCAATTATCTCCAAATAATCGTTACATTACAGTAACGATACTTTTTTTTTCTTGCTCTATGGTAATTGTGAATATTTATTATTAACCCATATTTTGTATTGATAAGATCTATATTTATTTTATAGTTGTTCTATTATGGTTGTTTTGTGAAGCACTTGTTCGACTGCAAGAAGGAAGACAGGACAACACAGTTAGCAGACTGATTAGCACAATGCTCTTACAATGCCAGTGATCTGAGTTCAAATCCAGGACTGCTTGTAAGGAATTCTCCCTGTGCCTGTATGGGCTTCCTCCAGGAGCTCCAGTTTCCTCCCACCCTTCAAAACATTTGGGAGTTGTAGGATAATTGGGGTACTTTGGTATCATGGGCTCATGGGTCGAAAGGCCCTGTTATCATGCTGTATGCCTAATTTAAAAAAAAATTAAATTGACGCATATGAACATGTACAATGCATATGACAATAAACACAGTATCGATAATCTCACTGGGAGGAAGATCAGCTCCATGAATCCACCATGGAAGGTTCAGCTTACATGGTGAAGGGGTGGAGGGGCATACTTGTGTGCAGATGGATAGCCATGACCTAAGTAGTAACAGCAAGTGCCTCTGTCACATCTCCCCTCAGCTGTTGGGATAGGGTCCTACCAAAAAAAGGAATATCCACAGATCCAGACAATGAGTTCATTAGATAATTTGCCCATGCTCTCTTGAACATGGTGGATGGTACAAAGGGATAAAACTCTTGCTCTTTTTGGGATTTGTCTTCACATCATCCACTCTAGAATGTATATCCCCACCTCCGACATCTGTGGCTCATACAATCAGTGTCAGGGGAAGGATGATGATCTTTACATCCCAAATGGCATTAGGGGTTGCAGCTCTTCCCCCAGGCCCCAAAATTCATGATGGCTATGTCCTTACAACTTCTCAAACTAACGGGACTACTTTTAATATAGTTGTCCCCTGAACCAAAGCTCACCTATTGCACATGGGAAGCTACTTCTGCCAGTGGTTTCAGTCCTCACAACTGAAAGGAAACCCACAATCTCAATCTTCAGTGGATTGGGCAGTAAATTTAAGGGGAAAAGCTGAAAGGGGTACATCGTTAAAACCTTTGATGCTTTGGCCTGTACTAATCAACCAATTAGCAGATAAGGCAATTCAATGGATCAAAGGGAAGAACAGAATTGAAGAGGAGAGTTGTTATTTTATTGCACGTTACATGATTACTTTGTCACTGCCAGCGACTTCCCACAGGCAAGGTGTGGCCAGGTTAACTCCTTGACAATACCTTCCCCATCTCGAAGATTGCTTGAATCCTGAGCTCCAGAATCCCTGATTGTCTCTCAACTTTGGCACATGGTTAGGTTTGCACTGCATGAATATGCTTTGATGTTGAATGGTCCTCTCTGTGGTTTGAGGATGTTGCATTTGTCAGAAGCAAAGTTATTGATGGATGGAAGTTCAAAAATGAGAAAGATATTGGAAAAACTCACAATCATTTTTTAATGTATGGAGGGGTGAAAAACGCTACTGATATCCCTGCTGCTCCTCAGAAAGGGTCACTAGTGACACTAGTTCTCGAAACCTGGCTGATGTCCTTTCCAGAGGTAGGTCTCTTGCAAAGCCCAATAATGTGGATCTTGCCATGTGCTTGTTTAACTGGGTTTTCAAATGAATGTCATTATGACCAAAATAATCCAACTGAAAATTTGATTGCCACTGCATCAATTTTCAAATGCATGGGTGTCAACAGTTGAAAACCGATATCTGGAACTGGTTTGTCTTGAAAATATGCAAATTGGACCTGTGAGATTTGGGTCAGAGAATAACAGACTCCATTTTATTTCCATGGGCTTTACAGATTGTTATATATCAAAGATCAACATGGAATTGTTACCTGGCACATTAATGTTTCAACACTTAGTCAGCTAGAAATCCCCAGTTTTCAGCACTTTGGAGGTGAATCCATGGACACTGAAGGGACTCTCTTTTGCTTCTTTTTCTCTTACTGTAAAGGGGCACTGGGCAATACTAATGGTGACTATTTGTCAGCCTGATGGCAGGCAGAAGAAATTTTTGTGCAATATTTCATTTTCATAACAATAAAGGAATCTTGAATATTCTTGTCCAAGTAAGGTCTCTCAGCCGCTGATGCTGAGGGTGACTTGGTTTTCTGAGCATTCACAGAACTCTTTAATATGTGTATGAAACAGAGATAGACATGTTAACAGAAATAGGCATTAGTTGGAGGTTTGTAGAATGCTCAAGGATAACCTCACCAAGTCCACTGCTATGAAGAGACAGAGACATTCATCACCTTACAAGTGGGTTTTCTGCTGTTCATGCCTGGCTCCACCTGCCTTTTGTCTGATGCCACAGGACTCCTGCTTATACATTCTGCTGAAACCGCATCCCTCCTGAAAACTCGGATCTAGCGTCACATCCTCTTGCTCTCTCGCCATTAATATTCTATCCCCTGATGTCCAATTTTACCCTTCTGGATGCTGGATTATTTACTCTCCAACACCCCCCACCCCCAATATTCAATGCTCATTTCCACTAAAGTTCCTGATACTTCCAACTTCAGACCCAATCCTATTTGGATCCACCCTATAAACCACCACTGCTCACTGACTGCCCATCAGCACTCTCTTTGCCCATTTCCTGCCACTATCCTTAGTGATAAAATTAATCTCCTTCAGGTCCAACCAAGACTCTTGAGCGTGTGCAGCAGAGATCAGAAGTAGCCCATAAATCACTTATAAAGAAGCGATACCAACCCAGAGGAGAATATTGCTAACAAGAGAAATGAAATTGGCAAAAAAGTCTGAAACTGTTTATAAATAGTAAATAGAAGATACAATTTCCACCCTGGCTTTGAGTGTCCTCCAGGTTGCTGTTGGTAATGTGAGTGTCCAGGAGTTTCCTTGGACAGGAGCTAAGGAATGATTTGCTTCTTCCACCTTCTTGAACCAAGCATCATCAGTTGGTTTAATGACATGTATACACTTTGCCTTTCATTCATGATGAACTCTGTAATAGATTTCCAAGATTTAGATCACACTTGTCTGATCTGGAATGGACTGATTTAACAAAAATCATAAGGTATTTTAGTGGATTAAAAATATTATGTTATAAAAAATATGAATTGTGAATGTAGCTCAGATCTTAACTCAACTGCCCTCCATCAACTTTATCTGTATCTACCGCTGTCTCAGAAATGCAGCCAACATATCAACAGCTTCTCTCTCTCTTCTCCATCCTCCAGTTGGGAAGAAGAAGCAAGAATCATCCACCACCAGATTCAAGGACAGTTTCATTCCCATTTCTATCAAGCTACTGAATGAACCTAACACGAGTAAAATAATATTGCTTTTGCTCTGTTCGAACCAGTTTCTCATTATGACCCTATTCTCTCCATTTTATTCTACTCTACCTATGTATTGTGACTGAATATAAATATACTTTAGGGAGATAAATTGGGTCAGATATTATTAGTGTAGGTTACATACGAACACTTTAAAACAGATCTTATTTAAAATACTGGAGCTCTGCTAATGCTAGACATGTCAGGGCCAACAGCCTTTGCAAAAGCTTTGGAGAGTACCCAAGAGACCTCACTAATGGATTGTTATTTATAAAAAAGCAACAGATGAAAGAGCTTGTCGGTGCTGCATATTGTTTGGAAAGGAACTTATTGTTCTAAGAGGGTCATGTGGTTTTCCAAGCAGAGAGAGTAAAATGTGCTTTCTCTCTGTGTGTGTGTGTGTGTGTGTGTGTGTGTGTGTGTGTGTGTGTGTGTGTGTGTGTGTGTGTGTGTGTGTGTGTGTGTGTGTGA
The DNA here is from genome assembly GCF_036971445.1 of Narcine bancroftii. NCBI lineage: Eukaryota > Metazoa > Chordata > Chondrichthyes > Torpediniformes > Narcinidae > Narcine > Narcine bancroftii. The sequence continues at coordinate 15,214,194 of NC_091475.1, read as the reverse complement.
GAGAGAGAGAGAGAGACAGAGAGAGACAGAGAGAGACAGAGATCAGTTCTACAGTATTACAGATAGTAACAGCAGCTGGGACTGAAACAGGACAAGCTGGCAAGCTTGTGGTAACCCCCATTTGGAAGACGGGTTGTGAGTGCTTAGTTCAGCCTGGTCAAAGCCCTTGTGGTTCATGCAAGAGGAGAGGACTGGCTGTCTAATGTTTCACTTGAAATAAGAGAAACAAAAATGAACTCTGTAGTGACCTGAAAGAAAAAGGTTATCATCTGGAGAACCCTGAGGGGAGATGTTTTGTCAGCAAGACACTGAAGTGGCTGATGGAAGTAAATCAGTTGTGGGTGTCCTGGAACAATGAATCTCTCTCTGAAAACTGACAAGAACCTTCCTGAACGGTAACCATTTACATTTCAAGCACCAAAGCCTGGTGAACTTTATAAATGTTAAATTCTGTGCACAATATAAGAATTGCCTGCAACCAGTGAACTTGGAGGAATCAGAAGTGAGATTGGACTGTGAATCAAGGAACTTTTCCGAACTTACATACACATGCTCTTAGAATTAGAAGGGGGTTAAATTAGGTTAGTTAAGTCAATAGTGATAAGTTAAAGTTTGATTCTGTTTTCATGTTAAAGATAATTAAAAGAAACTTTTGTTTAAGTAACCATTTGTCTTGGTGAATATCTATTGCTGCTTGGTTTTGGGGTCCTCTGGGCTTGTAACAGTATAGATAGACTTGTTGCATAGCACATAAAACACTGTGCTCTGGAACATGTGATAATAAATGTGAACTTGAAACTTGATCCTGAAGAATGCAAAGCAGAATTGGGTGGTAAGTCAATTGAGTTAAACAAAAAACTTGGCAGATGCTGGGGTCGAGGGCAATACACAACAGTGCTGGAGAAACCCAGCAGGTCACGCAGCATCTATAGGAAGTAAATGGCAGTCAGCATTTTGGGTCTGAGCCCTTTGTCGAGCATCAAGAAAAACAGGTAATGGCTTGAATAAAAAGGCAGGGGAGGGGGAGTAGGAGAGACAAGGAGGGAGGCAGGGAAAGGGGAAGGGAGCACGGGCATAGAGCTTGAAAGCAGTGGAGGTAACAGAGGGGAAGCAGTGCGAAAGACTTTTATCTTCAAAGAGGGGGAGAACCTTTTCAGGGTAGGCATCCCTTGATGACTTCTCAGTTGAACAGCCCGATGGAGTTAAACAAGAAAATCTGGGATTGAGTGCAATAAACAAATGTGTTGTAGAAACTCAACAGGCCATGCAGTATCTATAGGAAGTAAAAGGCAATCAATGTTTCAATGTTTGATTTTCATTATGTTTAGGCATGATAATTGAGTTAAAATTTCACCTGAATACACAAACTAATTTCCTGCTGAACTCTGGAAGAAGGGCTCAGACCGTAAATGTAGACTGCCACCTCATTCCCTGATGGACAAAAATTTCAGCTGACCCCCAGAGGTGCTATCAAAATGTTGGGCTCACATGCTTTTAAGGGATGAACAAGGCCAGATGGTTTCAGTTTCAAGTCGAAGCAGATACCAGATGCAGAAGATGAAAATAAAAGGAATGCAATATCTCCTTGTTTCAGTTCTGAAATCGAGGGTGGGTGCAGAAAAATGATTGCCAGTGACCCTCGAGGTTGCAAAGAAGTGATGAACAAGGAACCAATGTACAAGCAGAAAATCTTGTGGTCAGGTTGTTGTAGAGTTCTATTGTATTTGGTGGTCACACCTCAGCACTTTGAAGGAGTTACATGATTTTGAAATGATCTATTTATTTTCTGGTGCACTGAAGAAGCAAGCATGATAAACTCAATGTGCTCATAATAGCTTTTTACCCCTTGTGCATACTAAAAACATGATGGAATTTATGTACCTGTAACAATTAAAATTTTCAAGGAGGTTGAAAATGCAAAGTGGATCCGAAAATGCGGGGATCACACATCTGCTCATCCAGTAAGTGTAGTGTGAATGGTCAGGATATAATGTTTCTGATTACACTCTGGATTCATTATAGAAGAAAACTGACCTGCTCCCCAACCCCCCCCCCCCCTCCCCACCCACCATTTCCAGAACATTTTGTCTTTGATGCAAGAAATATCTCAATAGTCTGGTAACTTGTTGCTCTTGTGGGGCACTCTCCTTACATTTAGCTTTGTTACTACAATAAATGTTTCCATTGTTCCCAGCTTCACCAATAAGACGGAATGCTCTTGTCCAGCTTTTCCAAACTTCCCTGCCTCCAGATGATGGCACCTACTGGGATACTACTGTGCTAACAAGGGAAAGCGGCCGAATCTGTGACAAAGGGACAAGGTATCGAGAGCATCATCTCATCTGAAAAATCCTGCATTCGTTATTGTGACAGCTTTGCTAGTTGAACTTCTTTGTTCAATTTCCTTTATTGACAATAAATTCGTGAGCAATTGATTCAACCAAAAGCAGCTAAGTGCTAATATTGATTGCTGGTTGCTCAAAGGCAATTCTGGCCTCAGCTTGAAATCAAGCGCATCTTAATTTTTAAGTGTTTTTCATTCGCTTCCAGTTTATTGATCAATTAATCTGAAGCACTTTGCAATCAATTCCACCAATCTCCTTTGGATACTGCTGTGTCATAAAGTTCACACAGTCATGCCAAATACAGTTCGCCTGCCTCTCTTTCTGCAAAGCTGCCACCCAGTATTATGCACTGTGTTTTAGGCCACAAACCTTTTATAATGTGTATTAAGGTTTATGGTTTTATTTTACGTTATTGTTGGGATACATTTCCTTTTTGAGATGTTTCTGTGATTTACTCTTTAAGGCCTTGTCTGATTCTGAGGAGATATATTTAAAGAAAATGTCTTGTTCGAGAAGCAACTAGTTACATGATGATTGAAACTCTTCTTGTTACAAGAATCAGAAGTGTTGAAGTCAGTTCTCTTCAATGATAAGAAAGGGCAAATCATTGATTGTGTGGGTGTGTCATCATAAACATTATAATCCATCCTTTCTCTTGATGAATGATTCCAGTATTTTCTGTTTTTAGTTCTGTTTCGACCTTCTTGAATAGTTCTCTTCTATCCTTTGTATATAGCCAACTGTAATATTCAATACTAACATGGTTAGGAGCTACACAGTAAATGGTAGGGTTCTGGGGAGTGTAACAGAGTAGTGGCATTACAGGTGGATAAGGTGGTCAAAAAGGCTTTTGGCACATTGGCTTTCATCGATCAGAGTAGTGAGTATAGAACATGGTGGTCGGTAAACTAATGGAAAGTGTTCTTAGAGATAATGTGTATAAGTATCTGGAGGGGCAGGGACTGATCAGGGACTCCCAACATGGGATTGTGCGGGGAAACTCATGTTTGACAAGTTTTGTTGAATTTTTTTGAGGAGGTGACTAGGAAGGTTGATGAGGGTAGAGCAGTAGATGTAGTCTATATGGATTTCAGTAAGGCCTTCAATAAGTTTCCACATGGAAGGTTGGTAAGGAAGGTTCAGGTGCTGGGTATTAATGTTGAGGTAGTCAGATGGGTTCAACGGTGGCTAGAAGATAGATGCCAGAGAGTCATGGTGGATAGCTGTCTGTCAGGATGGAGACTGGTGACGAGCGGTGTGCCTCAGGGATCGGTGTTGGGTCCTTTGTTGTTTGTCATTTACATTAATGATTTGGATGATGGAGTGGTAAATTGGGTGAGTAAATATGTGGACGATACAAAAATAGGGGGAGTTGTTGATAGTGAAGATGGTTTTCAGGGACTGCAGAAGGATTTGGACTGTTTAGAAGAGCGGGCTGGAAGATGGAATTTAATATCGATAAGTGTGAAGCGCTTTATTTTGGGAAGAATAATCAAAACTGGACATATGCAGTGAAGATGAGGGTGTTGAGGAATGCAGAGGAGCAGAGAGATCTTGGAATAATGGTTTATCATTCTTTGAAAGTTGATTCTCATGTAGATACAGTGGTAAAGAAGGCTTTTGGTATGCTGGCCTTTATAAATCAAAGCATAGAATATAGGAGCTGGGAGGTGACTGTTCAAGGCATTGGTGGGGCCAAATTTGGAATACTGTATGCAGTTCTGGTCCCAAATTATAGGAACGATTTCAATAAGATAGAGAGGGTGCAGAGAAGATTTACTAAAATGTTGCCTGGATACAAAGAATACAGAGAAAGATTGAGTAGACTGGGTCTTTATTCATTAGAGCGTAGAAGGTTGAGGGGGATTTGATAGAGGTATATAAAATTATGAAGTGAATAGATAGAGTAGATGTGAATTCGCTCTTCCCCTTGAGGGTAGGTGAGATTGGAACGAGGGGTCATAAGTTAAGGGTTAGGGGGCAAAAGTTTAGAAGTAACATGAGAGGGAGCTTCCTCACTCAGAGAGCGGTGGCTGAGTGAAATGACCTTTCGGAAGAGGTGGTTGCAGCAGGGTCAATTTTGTCATTTAAGAGAAAGTTAGATAAGTGCATGGATGTGTGGGGATTGGAGGGTTATGGACAGGGAGCAGGTAAGTGGGATTAGAGGAGATCACTTAAATTGGTGCAGACTAGAAGGGCCGATATGGCCTGTTTCTGTACTGTAATTGTTATATAGTTATATAAAGTACAGTTTGACCTGCTGAATTTCTCCATCATTGTGCTTTTACTGCAATCACGGTCTCTGCAGAGTTTTGCATTTTACTCTTAAACAGGTTGTTGTCCAGTGGGGACGAGGGAGAGGAGGGGAGCAGAAGTAACCTCAATCTGCTGCCCCCTTTGAGAACCCAAAACTCCTCTCCCCTCCTTGCTGTGCCAATGTGGCTTGTTTGCCAGCCAGACCACTGCTACCTGTGGTGAGAGAGCACATCTGAGACCAGAGCTGCTGAACCTCATTCTCCGAGGCTTTGTGCACCCACCTCGGCGGAAGTCACAGTCTTCCAAGCAGTCATGTTCGACCACTGAGGGAGAACTGCTGTGGGAGCAGAAGGAGAGAATGAAATAGTCAGTACGGACACAGTTTTTTTTCCATGCTAGATGTAATAATTTTTGGTGCAGTCAGCAACTGTAGTGAATTGATCAAAATCAGAGGAGAGGCAATTAGAGAACAGTAGTGGGTTAGTAATTTCTCTTTCTTAATTTTTATCCAATCATGACTTCCAAACTAAGATACAGTGGAGAAGTGGGATTCTCTTTGGCAGGCAGGTCACGGATGACAGGATTATTGTATGAGAAGGAAAGATTAAGCATACGAGGTCTGTACTCAGACAAGATCAGAAAAGGTGACTGGAGAATGCTGTTTGGTCAGGTTGTACTTGTGCAATCAGAGGACAATAAACTTGACTTGACTCGACTAATTAATTCATTCATTCATTCAGTCATGCACAGAATATTCTAATTATTGTCTTACCATAATTTTATAGAATCGTACCAGAGCCTCCCTGCTCTTGCACTCTTTGGCTTGGTGAATGCAAGAGAGCATGGGAATGCTATCTTCCAGCAGCTGAACGGAGACTGGGGGCTGTTCCAAGTGCGACTAAGCATGGATGGAGAGCAGGAGTGGATCTGATTTTACTCAATGTGTGTAACATTCTCATTAATATGACTAACGCAGCTTAACAAAGCTTGACAATAACCTGGAAAAGGAGAAGAATGGATTGTGCATAATATTGCTCAAAGTAGAACCAGATCTCGTCTGAATAGGCACGTCAAAATAAATAAATAAATGAAAGCCAAATAAAGCCTGAGACAATGCACCCTAGAAAAATTTACTGCTTTTAAAAACTGTTTATTATATCTGCAATATTTAAATATTGTATCCTTTGTCATAATGAATGATTGGTTACATACATGAAAAATTTCTTTTTGAATGATAGAAAAATACATCCACTGAATGCATCTATATTCTATGCATCTATTCTGACGAATGCATCTATATGAAGCACTGCGTCAAGGAGGAAGCCCACATCATAAAGGACCCATCACACTGGTCACAGGCTCTTCTCATTCCTACCTTTACGCAGAAGGTGTGGAAGCTCGAAGACCAGCACTTCTACCCAACAGCTATCAGGCTCTTGAACATGCCCCCCTTGTTACTCTATACATGGACTTGTTGCAATGTCACATTTTTTTTGGTCTTAGGATATCTGTGAATATCTATTATCTTTCTGTCTTTTGTATCTGTTACCTCTTTTTAAATTTTATTAAGCATACTATTGCAGGTGTGCTCTTCTTTTTTTACAAAAGCACCATTTTGAGCTGCAGCAATTAAGTATTTGTGTGTGTATGTGCATTTTACATCATCCACTACAATAAACGCAGGTATAAAGTGAAACACCGAAGTCTGCAGACACTGTGACTGCAGTAAAAAAAACACAAAAAGCCTGCTTGCTTTTTGCTCATACCTTGAAGAAGGGCTCAGGCCCGAAATGCTGGTTATACACCAAAACCCTTATTAGCCGGAATTCAACCAACCAACAGCCTCAAGCAACCAAAAAAAATTGCAGAAAATAAATAGGTAAAAAAATACGAAGTTTAAAGATGATGCATCTCACCATTAGTTCACCAATCACGCAACACTCAAGCTCAAGCAACCGGAAAATTCACTTAACCGGCATCTACCAATCTCTAAAGATGCCAGATCCCAGGGGGTTTTACTGTATACCTTTACTCCTATGGATGCTGCCAGACCTGCTGAGTTCCTCCAACATGTTTGTGTTTTTTACCAAAGGTATAAATGTCATTTTTAGAGTCCATCCAGATTATTGTGAAAATCTTCATTCAAAAAATGTATTGCAGGAATATGGGCCCAATATTCCTTATATTGTTTTAAAAAACATTTATCCTGCAGCTCATTAGCTTTGTGTTCTCCGAGGTGGTGTGACGTGGGGACGAGAATGTTTTCAGGTACAAATTTTGGTTCATGCCGTTATCCAGTAACTGGAGTGTGAGAGGGATGGCTGGCGTAATGAGCTACTGAACCAAAAGCTCAGAGTAGCAATGGCTCCTGTCAAGTTTTTAAAATCACTTATTTCAAAGCAGGAAGCGAAGTGAGGAAATAAAAATAACTGCGGCGCCGTTAATGTAACTATTATTTAGGAGAAAAGTTTGGAATGCTGACAGTATCCTGTTTAGTGTTGTTGAAGCATTGTTGGTCCAGCCTTCGGAATCACAAGACTGAAATGCATTGAGGCAGCTGGAGAGGTTATGTTTATGGAACAAATTAAATCTGGAATAAAAAGTAATGGTAACCATGAAACAACTAGACTGTTGCAAGCAATGGTAAAAAAATGACAAAAAATTCAAACTTGAAACGCTGACGGTGTTTCTCTTTTCACAGATGCTGCCTGACTTCTCAGCATTTAAAGCATTTTTTGTTTTTATTTCAGGTTTTCAACACCTGCTATTTTACTTTTAGTGTCGTACAATCATTTCCACCTAACCAAAATTCTTCAGGGGAGGAACTCTGGCTTCCTGAGCTGGTCTAGTCCATACCCGACTCCAGCCTTACAAATGTCAGGAACAGCTGCTACGAGGGTGGACATAGGTGACCATACCTATACAATGTGCTTGTATCTGTTTTTTGCAATACAGTTTAAATTTTATATTAAAAAAATCTAAATGTTTTTAAAGCACATTACTTTTTGGGAATTTGGAAATGGCCACCCTTGCTGCTACCCTTCCAACATCAGACTCCTCAACAATAAACTCAATAAAGGGTCTCATTTAAGGGTTTTTACTTTTGCACTTTATTGGTTTTTTTCTCTTTCTGTTTTGCACAGTCAGTTTGTTTACCTTTCTTTATTTGTTTACATGTGTATGTTGAGTACTAGTTTTTTTAAAAACTACCAATAAGTGGTAATTCTGCCTTGCCTGCAGGAAACGGAATCTCAGGGTCACATGTAATGTCATGGATGTACTCTGGCAATAAATCTGAAACCTGAATCTGAAGGAAGGACCATGTAGCTATGTCCACTGAAGACTGCAGGATTCCTGACATTTCTGCTCTTTCTCCGTAAATGGAGAATTACCAGGAGCCCAATCAAGTTGACAAGCTCTTTCTTGAATTTAAAAAAAAAACTCAGACTGGGATCAAGTCCATCTGAAACTTTCCAGGAAATTTAAACTCATCTTACCTCAGAGTGTAATAGCAATAAATTACATAACCTGAACAAAGAGGATTCAAATCCTGTTAAAATCAACGTGAAATACCACCTAAAAAAATTGTTTTATGAAAGGAGTGGTTGAGTCTAAAAACATGACGACAAAGCTGGACGTCCTGGCAAGTGTTTAATCAGGGTCATTTTGGATGTATGAGGCATAAGACCGAGAGGTCTCCCTCGTGTCTACACAGGGATCTTGTTCAAAACCAAAAACAACTGCTTCCAGGTAAGCATTTTGGTAGAGTTGCCCTGTGACCCAAATTCACTCCTGACCTCAGGTGATATCACTGGAGTTTTCATGTTCTCACTCTGACCACATGGGTTTCCTTACAGGTGCTCCCAGATCCCAAAGATGAATGGGTTGGTAGGTGAATTGGCGGCCGTAAGTTGTCCCTCGTGTGTAGGTGAGTGATAGAGTCTGGGGCAGATGATGGGAATATGGGGAGAATAAAAGGAGAGTAGGATAGAATTTGTAGAAATGGTAATTGGTGGTCAATGGGCCAGTTTCATTGTTGTATGTCTTCATGACACACATATTTGGTTTTCCCTGTCTCTAATTCATTTTACCTCACCTGACAGCCTAGCATGAAAGATTGCTTTTTTTGAGCATCTTCGCCCTGGCTACTGCAAATCCAACCATTTTTAATTTCATTGCCTCCTGTGCTGCCAAATTGAGGCCACCCATAAAATGGAGGGACAATACCTTATATTCTGTTTCAGCTGTCTCCCACAAGACAACATCAATATCAATCTCCAATCTCTATTAACTCCTTCCCCCCAGTCTCTCTCTTATCCTACCCATGTCTCCCTTCCTCCAGTTTCCCACCCTACCCTTTCCTTCTATCAGAGGGCTACCCTTCCTAGCCCTCTATTCTCCCCACCTATCACTTCACAGTTTCTTTCTCTTCCACCCTCCCATCTGCAGCCACCTATGTATTACTGTTGACCTACTATCCTGTGCCTCCTCCTCTTCCTGTCCCCCTCTTCTCCCCCCCCCACCCCCAACCTTTTTACTCAGGCGCCCGTCTGTTTTTCCACATTTCTGACGAAGGGCTCAAGCCCAAAACATTGGTTGTCTTTTACTTCCCTATGGATGCTACGTGACCAGCTGAGTTTCTGCAGCACTTTTTTGCATAGTCTTTGAGCCCAGCATCTGCACATTTTCTTGTTTGAATCTAAACATCGAAGCTGGTTTTCTTCTTGGATGTGCACAGGTTTGCAGAGAATAATGAAGACGAAGTATTTCTGTATTCATAAGGTACATGTCATTGAAGCTTGACAAAAATGAGCTGGACTGATAATCTAAAGGACTTGCTCAAAAACACGTTAAGAAATGAAAGATGTTTTCGATGTAAAAAAGAAATGGGAACAACAATTCATGCAATCTGGACATGTGAGAGAGTAGAAAAATTTTGGGATGATCTCAATCAGATATTAAATAAAATAACAGAAAACAATATACCAAAGAATCCAGAGATCTTTCTCCTAAGTAACATAAAAAACAAAGAATTTGGAATTGATTTGGAGGATGCACAAAAAAGATTTGTTAAGATAGCCCTAGCCGTAGCAAAAAAATGTATTATGTCAACCTGGAAATTGGAAGATAATTTGAAAATACAACAATGGTATATAGAAATGAATAAATGTATTCCATTAGAAAAAATAACATATAGTTTAAGAAATAATATTGAAATATTCGAACAAGTATGGGAGCCTTACATTAAATACAACAGCGAAAACCTACCGGGGACAAACATTACCTAAGTTGATGGAAGGAGAAGGAAAGAAAAGAATGGACTCAGTAGAATTTCTGGTGTATTTTTGTTGAATGACAACATTGTCTGACTGGTTTAATGCAACCTAGATTGTATACCTAAAATGGATGAGAGGGGGGGGTGGGGGGGGGGTGGCTTGGGAGGAGGGAGGTGGGGGGGAGAAAAAGTCACTGTATATGTGTGAAAAAGAAAAAGTGTATATCATGGCTAATGTGATTTATGGTGTGAAAAATAAAAAATTAAAAAAAAAGAAATGAAAAATGTGTAAATTGTTAACCAGTGACCCACAAGATGAGCACCTTGGGTGACATTATGTCACAGAGCTCCATAGACAAACAAATTTGGATTCAATAAATCTTCTCACTTATTTTTTCAAGAGGGGATTGGAGGGTTATGGGCAGGGAGCAGGTAGGTGGGACTAGTGGAGTTCACTTAAATCGGTGCAGACTAGAGGGGCCAAGTTGGCCTGTTTCCGTACTGTCATTGTTATATTGTTATTTGTTATTATTATCAGTGAATTTTTGGAAAAAATTTCCAATGGCAAACTTCACATTGATTTTTCATTAAACTTCATAAAATATACTTGGAATCTGATGCTACTTTTTAACACAGTAAAACCCTGGTATCCGACACCTATCGGGATTGAGAGATGCAGGATATTTGTATTTTCCGGTTGCTTGAGACTTACTCTTACAATGCCTCGCTAATGTATCTGCATTAAGAATAAAATCAAAAGACAAAAATGCTGCACAGCATTTACAATGAACAAATTTCACCTGCATGAATATACAAACCTCAAAACTTTTTACTTTATTTTCAGTCACTTTCTTTGAAAAATGTAACTGCTGCTGAATCTGCAATTTCTTCCCCTTTCCACAGAGCCGCCCAAAAGACGAATAATAACATGATACATAATTAACACCTACCACCCCCCCCATCCCCCAAGTTCACAGATAAAGCCTCTGACCAGGGTGACTTTGTAGTGGAGAGGCAGCGTCCATCACCTGGTGGCGCTGCTGCGCTCCTATTTGGAGGACACACTGCCTTCCAATGAAGGCCAAAAACTCACCCCAAGCCATCAAGGTGACCCTTGTGATGGGCTCACCTAAAACACCAGGTACTGCAGTCCAGGCAGCCTGCCCAGACTCAGTCTTGACCTTCCTCCAATTGGCCCAGGTGAATCACCTCGGCTGACCCCTGCTAAGCCCCTGCACTTGACTTCCAACCATTGGCCACAGCAGCCAATGGGGTCCAGACTGCCCCAAGTGATTGGCCCCCCAGTACTGACTGCAGAACTATAAAGGACCATGTGCCCTCCACTGGCTGTTGAATACGTCCTCCCTTCTTCACCAAAGGTTTATGTGTTACTTCAGAGAACATGTATTTTTACAATTTTAAATACATTTTTTAACCTATTATTTTATTCTTATTTATTTAAAATGTATTTTCCTTGAATTTTTTTGCCGGTTGCTTGAATTCTGAATATCAGTGGTTTTACTGTATTTTAATCTATATGAATATTTAACACTAATTTCAGGTTGTCTGTACGATAAAGTAGTGCATTCTTAATAATCTGATGTGAATATGCCCATTGATTATTACTAATGGTCTATTGCGGACAATTATTCACAAATATAAGACATATAGCATAAAAATTGTCAACATTGGTCTCATTAGTAATAAACTACAATTTTGCAGTGTGGTCATGGCAATGCCGAAAATGTATTTTTTAATAAAGTAAGATCAATGAAAGCATGCACTCTGCTCCTTCCCACAGCCAAATTAAGTACATTTCTGTTAAATTGAAACTCTTAGAACTACCAAGTGAGAAGCAAAAGTACTGTAATTATAAAATACATTACTTCTTGCAACTCTGAAGTGTTGGCTCCAATTGCAAATCTAGACAATTTTAATGCAGATTTGCATTGAAGACGTTCACACATAGTCATGTAAACGGTAATCATTATTCGTAGCAGATGTTTGTGAAGTTGAGCAGTTGCCCTTATAAACAGAAGGCATTGTGTACTGAGGTGCAGTCTGTAAGAATGAAGCTTGTGGATGGAAAGGCCCATTATTCCCTTGTTGAGGACAAGGAAGACATAGGAGGCCCCCTCCAATGAGAGCCATGCCTGTTGATACAAAACCAATGTAGAGAGCCTCCCCCATTTCATATTTGGTTCCAGTTGGTAATACTGGGTTGTAGAAATCACGGATTAGGTCATTGGTTGACCAGGACACTGGAATGAGACACATGATTCCAGCAAGGATGTAACAGGCTCCTCCTGAGATGGCAATGTGATCCTTGGATGAGGTTTCTTTGAAGCACACTGTGCATTTCATTCCCACCACTGATAGGCAAGTGGCCAGTGTGGAAAGCAAGCAGGAAATTACCATCAAGGCGCGAGCAGCCTGAAGATCTGCGGGCAACGCCAGCTGCGAGCGATGGACTTGACATTGGTAAATACCTGTGCTTTGCCAGACGCATTCCATCCAAAGTCCTTTCATGAACTCCATGGCAGTGATGATATCAGCGCCCACATGCGCTGTTCTGCGCCAGTGTGGCAACAGGGTGGCGATCAATGTTCCAAATAGGCTGAGGAGGCCGAGAGAAAAGCCGGTGATCTGAACTCCCATGTTAGCCATGTTGGTCCAATTTTTGCCTTTCTTCTTGGATGCAGTAAAAATATGGAATAAAAAAGCTAGTCTTAGTAAAAGTTGACTTTGAAACCACAGGTTTGGCCTAAGAACCCAATTTGTACCCTTGATACCCTGGATTGGTCTTTATCTGATTTAACTGCAGCAATAGGTTGCACTATGAAAATGAAACAGAATACAAGCAATTCAGAATGGGCTGTAAATGTAGCTTTTGCTGGCAAACCCATATCCTGTGAATGAATAAAAAGAAACGCGGGGCCAACAAGGCTTCTGTGAAGAAATGTTGGCAAGTTCACAAGGGTTTCACATTGATGGATATTAGATATATTGGAAAACTGCCTGCAGGCGGTACGTCTAACCACTTAGGAGTCAGACCAAGGTCACATTCAAGGTTAAATACAGATCAAAGCTCAGAGCAAACATATGTAAAAAGACATACCTTTGTGCACCAATATACCAGTAAGAACTGAGTTATTGAGTGTAGGGGCCTGCTTAATGTGTTTTTGCTCTTTGCAATTTATTTTTAGATGTGAATACACCTTCTATTTATAGATTACAGAGCAATTTAAAACCAGCACTTAGAATGTAATGGTCTAATTTGATTTCTGCACTTTTGATGCTTTCATTTACAGTAGTTATTATTACATCTGTCAACTAATAACTAACCTTTAGGTCCGTATTTTCTGCAACTTCATTTTCATTCAAAATAAAAGCACAGACTGCCAGAAATGTATTATGTTCATGATGAAAGATTCTGTCTGAAATGTCCGAATGTCTGAAAGGAAGAGAAAAGGAACGCTGGCATTCATTTCAAGAGGAATAGAATGTAAAAGTAGGGATGCAATGTGGAGGCTTTTATAAGGGCATTTTCAAACCACACTTGGACTATCATCATCATCAGGTTTTGGACTCCGTATCTAAGGAAGGATGTGTTGAGAGGGACTAATGGAGGTTTACGAGGATGATTCCTGGAATGAAAAGGGTTTTCCTATCAGGAGGATTTGAAGGCTCTTGGATTGTACTCACCAGAATTGAGAACAATGAGGGGGATCTCATTAAAACCTATTGAGTACTGAAATGCCTGGACAGAGTGGAAGTGGAGAGGATGTTTCCTATGGTGGGGGAATCTTGGACCAGAGGGCACAGTTTCAGAATTCAAAACCGTCCCTTTAGAATAGAGATGAGGAGAAATTTCTTAACCCCAGGCGGTAGTGAGTTTGTGGAATTCATTGACAAAGATGACTGTGGAGGCAGTTATGGGGGATACTTAAGATGGAGGTTGATATGTTCTTGATCAGGAAGGGAATTAAGGGTTAATTAAGGCAGGAGAATGGGGCTGTAAAGGAGAGTAAATCGGCCATGATGGCATGGCAGACTGGACTCAAGGGGCTGAATGGGCTAATTCTGCTCCTATGTCTTATAGTCTTATGGACATGGCCCCTCCAGCCACTTTCTGACCCTGATTAATTTGCAATAGAATTCTATCATTCTTTTTCCATTAATTCCAGAGCAAACAAGTATTTTATCTTTTATTTTATCCACAAGATTGAATTACAAAGGTGAAAAACATTGACTGACCTTTTGAGATATTAAGGGGATCAAATAATGTTGGGTTAGAGCAGGAAAGTGATCAAATGCATAATCTTATTGAAGGACTAAGGCGTAACATTTAATGGTTTTCTCCGGCTTTTATTTCTTATTTTAATTTTAATGATAACAGCATGGTAGAATGCCCTTAGTGCTCATGAAACCCCATGCCACCCAGTTACAGTGAATTAACCTTCAAACCCCATATGCTTTGGAGGGTGGAAGGAAACTGGAGCACCAGGAGAAAACCCATGTAGTTTGTTATGTGTTAACCATGACCACATACATCCCATCTGAATGCATGTATTGTACTTGCTGTCGTACTTTTGTTACCCGAGTGCCAGGGATTGAATAATTTCTGCTCCTATCTTGATGAGTGAAAATCAATTATCAATAGCACAGTTAATATCTTTCCCATTCTCTGGTGCTATACTGGAACTGCCCAATTCCATCTGATCTCAGAAGCTGAGTTGATAACCTGGGAATGTCAGGTATGGAGGTTCGGAGGGAGCTTATTCTGTTCAGGAATCACCAGTGAATTTTTGTACCATTTAAGGAGCCATGACAAAGATATAAATGGGACCTGAAGAGCAATGTCTTCACTCAAAGGAAGTGGTAGAGGTGGATGCAATTACGGTATTTAAAAGACATTTGGACAGGAACATGGATATGAAGAGTTTGGAGGGATATGGGCCAAATGCAGGTAAAATGGGTAGTTCAGGCAGACAACTTGGTTGAAATGGAGGAATTGGTCCAAAGGTCCTGTTACTTTGGTGTATAACTCTATGACTTCATAACCACCTTGGGATTCGCTTTAATCAGGCAGGCATCGCTACACATAGAAATGAAAAAAATAATTGTGATTGATAAAGAAGGTGTGATTAAGGGCTTCAGGTAGTGTTGCTGTTTCACACCTAGAGTGACCCTGTGATGGAATTGTGTTGTTATTAATCTTTAGGAATATTTTATATTTCTTATAAAGTGCTTTGTGGGTGAACAGGGACACAGACACACACACAATTGCACAGAGAGAAGCCTTTTTCAGAGATGGTGCATCTGGAAAACACACCAATAAAAATTAGAATTGAATTCAATTACTAGAACAATAGTGTTGGCTAAGGAGAAGCACTTGGGTACCCAAAGAGGTCTTTTGATTCAGTGGCCAGTGGACAGAGAGGAGTCATTTTCTTTTGAATTATACTTCTGAAGTGATTTGAAGAAACTTAAAAGACAGCAGTGATGTCATGTGATAAGACTTTTCAGAAAGACATCTTTAATATTGCACCAAGAAACATCTGAAGTCAGATATGCAGTAAGCTCTCGTGAGAGTGGTACTGTTGTTATTGTATTCTCTTTACCATGGGAGATACACAAATCAATGGCAAGGAAGAGCTAGTTCAGCTGTCTCTGAAAAGAGGACAGTTTCACTATGACCATTTTTACATGGCTACTTCATGTCACCCTTGCCAGGGTTTGTGAAATCATCGTGGGAGAAAGCACAAGTCCTGAAACCTCCATGCAAAAGAGGGAAATCATTCTTATGAAGAAACAATTCTCTGAAAACAACCCTACAGGAATTTGTGAGTTTGAGAACTTTTGAACAGCAGTAAAGACTTTGAATTTCAACACACATGTTTTCTGAGACTGAACTTTAAAATAATCTCTTCAGAATTATGCCTAAACTATAATGGTTTGGGGTTTTGCCACACACACACATCTATACATTTGTGCATAGTGGGGTTAAATTAGAGTTAAGTAAGAAGTGTTATGTTATTCATAGTTATTAATAAAAATTATTGTTTTGAAGATAACATTGTCTTGGTGAATTTCTATTGCTGCTGGTCTAGGTCATAACGGACATGGGTTTAATTCTCCCTTCAGTTTTGTATGAGAGGACTTTGCAAGTTCTCCCTGTGATTACGTCCAATTCCCTTGCATGCTCCATAAGACGTGCTGCTTGCTAGTTTATTGGCCACTGAAAATTACCCTTGATGTGAACATTGGGGTGGGGTGTGGTGGTAATGACCAAATGAGTTACAGGGAAATAAGTTGCTGGTAAGTTTGCTCAGCAAGGTGAAATTCTTTTACTCACTTTCCCTATGATGTAAAAGAAGTACAAAACTATCAAATCATGAACAAAAAATGTAAGCAGTTTTCATGAATTTGCTTCACTGTTGCCTTTGGTTTATGTTGTAGCGATGATACTGAGTTCAGGACTGAAATGTCTGTGGACTTTGGACTGGGCAGCACAGATAGCATTGCGGTAAGTGCACTACTGTCACAGTGCCAGCGACCCGTAAGTGCATTGATGTTACAGTGCCAGTGACCCGGGTTCGAATCCAACGCTGTCTGTGGATTTTCTCTGGGTGCTCCAGCTCCCACCCTTCAAAAATGGACAAAGATTGAAGGTTAATTGATGTCTTTGAAGTTCACAGACTCATGGGCTGAAAGGCCCTGTCACTATGCTGTTAACTAAAATTGACGGGGTGGGGGGGGTGGGGGTAAAGACACAGGATTACATAAACAGACAAGGATCACCCCCCCCCCCCCCCAAATGGTTCTGCTGCTTAAGTTGGCAACAGAGCTGTTACAGTCTAGTGAAAACTTAAAAAGCCAGGTTAACTTCCTTGGAACAAAAAAAGGTTCAGAGATTTATGACAGGCTTAGACAGAGTAAATAGAGAAAAGCTATTGCCATTAGCAGAAGATTCGAGGTCCAAGGGATAGAGATTTAAAATGATGACAAAAGATAAGAGGATTTGAAGAAGGGCATCTTTATACAGAGAGTGGAGGGAATCTGGAATAGGGCTATTAGAAACAAAACCAACCAGCTGCCTTCAAAAGTGAATTGGATAGACCCATGAGAGAAAATAGCACAGGTATATGGTGCAAGTTCAAGGAGTGGGACTGAAATAATGTTGACATACCCAATGTAGCAAATAGTTGCTTCTTGTGTGTAATGACTGCAGGATTGTTATATAATCTGCATATGTCACATACTGGAAATCAGAAAGATTGATGAGATTGTAGATGACGATGTTGGTGGTGTAGTGGACAGTGAAGGTTGGCCAAGACTACAGCATGAAATAGATCAATTGGGAATGGTAGATGGAATTTAACTCAGACAAGTGCAAAGGGGTAGCATTTTGGGAAATTGAGACATGATGCAACAGCAGATAAAATGTTGTTTAGGCAACACTTAGTATTGTCTGAAGTTCCTGTCGCAACAGTAGAGGAAGGACAGGATTCTGCTAGAGAGGGCGTTGAAAAGGATGTTGCCTGGATTGGAAGGCTTGAGTTAGCAGGAAAGACTGGATAACATGGAATATAGAATGAAGGAGGCTGAGTGTTGATGTGGTAGTAATATATAAAATTCGGAGACATATATCAGGTAGACAGCGGTGTCTCTCTCCCATGGCATGGGTATCTAAACTAAAGGGACAGGGTTAATGTGGGCGGAGGGAAGTTTGAAGAGGGGTAAATGCTTCACACAAAGAGTAGTTGGTATCTGGAACGAGCTGACAGAGGAAGTGGTTGAGCCAAGTACAGTAACATCATTTAAAAATCGTCTGGACGGGTACTTGAATGAGCAGGGTAGAGAGGAATATGGAATTAATGCAGACAGGTGGAATTGGTACAGATAGAGGAAATAATTGGCATTGTCATGGTGGGCCAAGGGGCCTGTATATATACTGTAGAGGTTTCTGACTTTATGATTCTATAAAGCAAGATTCTAAACTATTGGATTCATGTGATGGGTTGACACTTCTTCATGGAGAAAATGGGAAATGCCTCTCCTTTACTTCCTCCAACTCTCAATCCTACATGACCCTTCCAAAAATGGACTTCAAAACTGCACTACAAGAATCTGTTGGTCCCTATTGCACAGATTACCTCTACTGTGCCAAAAATTGGTGAAGCTATTATTAGCAAAAAGGTAGCAATGAAGTCATCAAAGCTTTATTTTAATGGGCATGAACTAGACAATCCTCAGAAATATGAACAAATGGCAATGGTAAGAAACAATCATCTACCTCCTGGGAAAATGTAGTAGTGCTAGGCTTCAGAGTATTACACAGGGAAATAAAAGTAATCTCACACCAAAAGAGAGTCAATTTGTTATTAAGTGCTGGAAAAGCCTAACAGGATTCATAGTGAGGTTCAAACTTCACATCCAGTCATCAACATTTACTTTGGCCTCCTCAACAATAGCTGCCTCTCTTGCTTGTTTTATCACAAGAACTAATTTTGTGTACTTTCTTTAAACTAATCTCAGTAAATTCCATGATCTCCTCCCTTAACTATCCACTCCTTTCATCCCAGAAATCTGTACATCTCTATTCAGCCCAGAAATGCAGAAGGCTGCAAGAGATGGCAAACCTGGCCAAGTCCACCATAGGCTCTGACCTCCTGTCCATTGAAGATGTCACCTCAAAAAGACAGTCAACATCATGAAGGACACCATTACCCTGGTCACAACTTCTTCTCACCGCTACCTTCAAGCAGAAGGCACAGAAGCCTGAAGTCCAGTGCCTCTAGGTTCAAGAACAGTTATTATCCCCTACATCTCTCAGTTTCTTGGACCACCCTGTATTACATTAACCCTAACCAAAATCTACTCCAGACCACCAAAAGACCTCCCAGTGGCCGCCCATTTCCATTTCCCATCCCATTCCCTTGCTGACATGTCTGTCCATGGTCTCATGCACAGTCAGACTGAGGCCACTTGCAAATTGAAGGAACAACACCTCATCTTCCATCTGGGCACCGTCCAACTGGATGGGACTAACATCCACTTCCCCAGTTTCCATTAGAAACTGCCCTCTCCACCCATCTTCTTTCCCTGTGTCCTTTTTGCTCTGTCTCTCCCCCCCTCTCTCTCTCTCTCTCTTTTTCCTCTGTCTCCTTTCACAGAGCCAAAATCAATTCTCACCTTTTCTCCAATTAAGACCTTTTATCTGCAGGTCTGGACTCCTTCCCCCCCCCCCCCCCTCCCATTCTTCCTCCTTTCTTTCCCCAGCTTTTAATTCAGACATCTGCATTTTTTCATTTGTACCTTGAAGAAGTGCTCAGGCCTGAAACATCGGTATTATATCTTCACCTTCTACTACGGATGCTGCGAGATCAGCTGAATTGTTCCAGTATTTCTGTGTTTTGACACCAAAATATCTGTCTGCTTTGTTGAAACATCACTTTTTATCTTTTTTTTATTTCTTGGCATATGGTGATAATTTAATTTATACTATTGTAGTTGATGTGTCTTGAGTACCAGTGTGGCTGCAGCAAGTAAGAATTTTGGTGCATCTGTGTATATGACAATAAATTTATATTCATACTCATTAGTGGCAAACCCTTCCATTGCCTTGCTTCACCACTCCCCTTATCTCCGGCCAGCTTTCTGGTTCAGAGCTATTTTCCCTACTCTCTTCAATGAAGCATCCCAGAGGTTTTCAACTTGCCATTGGATATACAGCTGCCTGTTATCGAAATCAAACAATGCTTGAGGTTAATGGAGACGAAAGCCATCAGTTTTTGTCACGGGATGCCACTTTGCAATTCCTGCCAGCACTTTGAAGCCCCAACACAACAAATAATTGTTAACAGTGAGCGAGGCACGATGATGTCTATCTCACGCAGTGTGAAATTGCAAACAGATATGAGATCCAATGGCAAAGTAGAAGAACAGGAGAAATTATACTAACATACTCAGTGAAGTTTTGCACCACTTTGAATGACAATATAACTTATCAGAATCTTAAGTTAAGTAGAATATACTGCAAAATTTGTAGGTTAGATAATAAAAAATAAAGAAAACTCAATCAGTCCCTACATGATATACTTTATCATGTGATACAGCTGTTGGTGTTAGTGTTATACATTACTGAATATGATTTCTGAAATATATCCTTCTGCACAATTGACATGCATTTAGGTTATTGAGAAGCATGAGCTGAAGGTTTGAGAAGGACAGATGGAAAACTGAATTATGCAAATGGATTGAACACTATTAAAGGAGAGGTTAACTATTTTCCTGGACTCCCCTGCTGATCACTTGAGGCCTCAGCAGTGAAGTGGGAACGTGCCAGTAGGGCATTGGAGAATTCGGCAGAGAAGAGGGTTTGTAGTGGAAATGTGAACTTTCAGGGAAGGATCAAGAAGGTGAGACAAGAATACCAGACAGCACAATATCTATCACTGGGCTATATGCATGAGATTCAAAATAGCCCAATGATGTACATGAAGAGCATCCAAAAAACAATTGGACGAAAACATAAGGCTGATTTTTTTTTGTGCAAAGATAATTCTCACTGTCGAATGTAAATACACGGTCTGCTCCATGTGGAATACATAAAGTGCCACTTACCAGTACCTCAGAGTGTTCAGAAATGCAGAGATTGTTCTTGGGTCGCTGGGACTGAGGATGCCTTGCTTTCACTCTGGCTCCGTGGGTTCAGAGGTGGCTAATGAGGTGGAGCTGGGAACCGCAGACTCTTCCACAGATAATATCAGACCGGCAAGAGGACAATCTCACCCCATAATTGAAATGAAAGGTCAGGGCCTTGAAGCAAAATGTCAAGTACTGTTAATTGGAAAATAAAACAATTATGTTTTGTTTCATCCAAACAGGTGCAACTGACAGATAGCACTCCCTCCCGCCTCCCCCCACCCCCCCCCCCCCAACCTCCTGACTGACTACTGAGAGATTTCAGTTTAACCAGGAGTACAGAAAGCTGCTAAGTAGCAACCAATATGGGACAGCATAAAGAGTATTACAGAGCATTCGAAGTTGGAGTAGGAGAAGACCAGATGCTCCCCAAGCTCTTCAGCCATTCAATAAGATTCTGGCTGATCTAATTGTTGTCTTCAACTTTGCTGTTCTTGCCACTTCAATATTCGAATGAGAATGTACATTTGCCCTCTCCTCTGCACTGCAGATAAATTTTCATTTAAAAAATAAGTCACAAGTTTGTTGCTTTCGTAGATTTATTCTCAAGACAGTGGCAAATACGCACAGTAAATGCTGGAGGAACTCAACCAGTTTCGCAGCGACCATAGGAGGTAAAGATAGATCACTGACGTTTTGGGCCTGAACCCTCTTTCAAGCCAGTGGCACCCCTACAGAGGTGACTCTGAGCATTTTAAAAGCAAAAATACATTTTCCTTGTCTACTTACCCTCGAAGCTGCTTAATTCCAGCCTGTCTGCACTGACTGACCTCAGGTACTTTCCATCCTTGTCATTCCCATAAGCACATGGAGTAAAATTTAACAGCATGCAATACAGTATTATCAAGGCTGTTGGCTTCCAGTGAATAAGTTGCTTTTTATTGCCTGAGATTTGAGATTGCTGCTGGTCCTCTTGCAGATTATCCTCCACTATCCGTAATTCTGTGTTCTGTTTATAGTGACTGATAGAATTACCTTTACACAATTATAGAGCAATGAGTCTCACCCACTGAGAGCACTTCAAGAAACCAGACGTATGCACAAATTCCAGAATATGTGGCCCCAGCTACCGGCTCAAATTACACACTTGTCAAGTCCTATTTTTGTCATATGATTTTTACTGCAGCTTGCATTTCATAATGATACTTTTTTTTGATTGCAAACCTAGCTTTAATTATCTTGCATGTGATATTCAGTGTGGAACCTAACTATTTGCTGAACTTTCAAGCTAAAATCAAAGCATAGTTTGCCTCTTAGGGGGGTCTTCAGATCTATCTCACTTACTGAGTAAATTCTTTTCTACAGTTACTTGCCGAATTACCTACAAGGTTGCAGCCAAAGATATTTGATTTAATAGATGTTGAAGCCATGTCGATGGTATCCAAAAACACCAAAAAAATTAAAAATCCCACATCGAAAACATTTTAAAGTACATGTATGAACTTTGGATGCTCATATTGGCTGTATAAATAAATAAACTTTACTTAAGTCACCTAAATCTCATGATGATCCATGAAAAAATAAACCTGTACTCACCTGCTTTAGTTTAGCTCTATTCATCAAGTCATGAGCCAGCTCTCTGCAGCAGGACCATTTACTTTCAAATAGGGTTCTCGTCAACTGAGGAGACCTTGCTTTGTCCACTCCAGCAGTTACTCACACATATACTTGCAAAAAAAGGCAAAAAAAATCAATGGAAATTAATAAAAGTATGTACAATATTTTCTGCTCTATTTGCTCTGAAGTGCCATTGCCAAATAGTTATTGTCATTCAACTTGATTTTGAATCCCCCTCCTCTCACACAACAGATGGAGGCATTTAAGATTAGAGACATACTACAGCACAGAAATCAGGCCATTTGGCCTTTCTAGTCTGTGCCGTCTATCATTTTGCTAGTCCCATTGACCCGCTCCCATTCCCTCCAGATTTCTCCCATCCATGTATCTATCCAATTTATTCTTAAAACAAGATCGAGCCTGCATTCACCACTTCAGATGGCAGCTCGTTCCACATTCCCTAATGTACCCCCTAAACCTTCCCCCTTTCACCTCTTGTGTTTATCTGTCCTAATCCAAGTGGAAAAAGCCTACTTGCATCCTCTCTCTCTCTACCTCTCGTAATCATGTAAAACTCTTTCAAATCTCCCCTCGTTCTTCTTCACTCCAAGGAATAAAACCCTAACTTGTTTAATCTTTTCCTGTAACTCAACAGCTGAAGACCCAGAAACATCCAAATAAATCTTCTCTGCACTCTTTCAATCTTATTTCTTCTGGAAATCTCCCTTTTTGACCAAGCTTTCTGTCATCTGTCCAAATATCAAATTCTGGTTCCTTAAACTCCTCAGAACGTTATGTCACAGTAAAGGTTCAGCGTACATACAAATTACTTTGGATCTTCCATGGCACAAAATACAAGATATCATGATTACATCATTTAAATCAATAATGTGGGAAAAATAAATTGTTGATTCATCTCAGCAAAGCCATTAAAAAAGGAAAGATGAAGGCAGAAAAAGTCCATTTATGTTCTAAATATTCTTGATTTTTTTTTTGTTTCACAGTTGATGAACTTGTTCTTTTTTTCACCTTTGCCAGTTCAAATATCTTTACAATAATCTTTTCAAAATGATTCAACAGCTCAAATAAAACGTGCAAATAGAAAACAGGTTTTACTCAAGATTTTATTCATCCCTGGGACAAAGGTTAACCATCCATTCCCCTCACTAGTTTGCTCTGAAAAGGGTCATGATAGCCTTTTTTATTTTATAAAAGTCCAAAATTACTTTTCAAAGTGTTTCCTTATTCACTAAACAATATTTTGCAAATTCTGTTTTCCTATTTATTCCAGGTAGATCCACGAGTAACTCACTGACTATGTGATGGATTCAGCTTGATGTTCATTTTAACTTGCATTCATTTTGTTTTAAACTCTCTAGTTCAGTATTTCTCAACCTTTGAGTGGTCTGACGTGGGTGCTCTGCCGTAAGCAAAGGAATACATAAAGATCATCTGTGAGTGAATAAAGGTAGAGATGACTGCTTTAGGTAAGAAGCATGCTCATGGTGCATTTTGATTTAATGTGGGTCCAACTGACACAGAAATCTAGCCCCACTCTGGGATTAAATCACACTATCCACACTGAGCTGGTGTAGATTGCTTCATTCTGCTAAGACTTTAAGCCTGAGGCCATTCTTATATATCCTGATCATCCCATTCAGAATAGGTCATGGGATTCTCTCACTTATCCTGTAAGCAGTGATTGGCTACTTCTTGATCAGCCAAGACAATGATTATTTTGTTGCCTGGATGTAAATAGTGCTTTTACCAATAAGTCATTCGGAAGGATAAATTTTGCCTAAACTACCATATGGAAATGAATCATGGTAAACCATTCGTCTTATGGGATCTATATATTTTCCTTTTATTACAGGGCGCTGTCAGGTACCAAACAGGTTCCACTGTAACAAACATTTGTAAGTCATTTGGTTGAAATATGCAAACATCACTCGATAGGGTAAACATACTTTCACAGTATAATAATGAATAGTTTCGGAAGCTCGTAAGACTGTGTTAATCTTCTTCCCTAAAATGGTTTTATAAACACTGTAGGATCCCAGTGTGCGAACTGACCCTTCGTGCAATCCAGGAAGTTATTTTTATTCCTTTTCTACATTTTATATAACTAATATCATACTTTTTTTCTTTTTGTACAATTTCTGAATCGGGAGAGGGGTATAAGGAGGGAGGGAGGGGAGGGTAAAGGAGGGGTAAAACCAGCATGTAACCATTGTAATTTTAAATTTAATCAATATTTGTCTGTCTGAAAGTTTATTAATCCCATATATGGAAAATTTTAAAATAAAATATTCAAAAAAACTCATAAGACTGGTAAGAACAAACATTTACTAAACGTGGAGAGAGAGGGAAATTAGATCTGCCATTCATAGTGATGAAGGCATGTATTATACATCAGACATAGGACCAGAAATAGGCTATTCAGCCCATCGAGTCTACCCTGCCATTCAATCCTGATCTGATCCATTTTCTCACTCAGCCCCACTGCTGGCCTTCTCCCCATAACCTTTGACGCCCTGGCTAATCAAGATCTGTCTTAAATACACCCAATGACCTGGCCTCCACAACTGCCTGAAGCAGCAAATTCCATAGATTCATCACCCTCTCTCTGAAGAAATTCCTCTGCATCTCTGTTCTAAGTGGATACTCTTCAATCCTGAAGTTGTGCCCTCTTGTCTTGGACTCTCCCACCATGGGAAACAACCTTTCTACATCTACTCTGCCCATGCTTTTCAACATTCAAAATGTTTCAATGAGATCCCCCCTCGTTCTTCTAAATTCCAATGAGTGCAAGCCAAGAGCTGCCAAACGTTCCTCATGTCATAACCTCATGTCTCGGAATCATCCTTGTGAACCTCCTCTGAACCCTCTCCAATGTCAGCACATCCTTTCTTAAATGTGGAGCCCAAAACTGCTCACAATACTCCATGACATCTCACTTTATAAAGTCTCAACGTCACATCCCTGCTCTTATATTTTATTCCTCTTTAAATGAATGCCAAGCATTGCATCTGTCTTCTTCTCCACCAACTCAACCTACAAGTTCAGGCTATCCTGAACGAGAACTCCCGGGTCCCTTTGCATCTGGGAATTTTCAATTTTCTCTTCGTTGAGAAAGTAGTCTGCCCATTTAGTTCTTCTACTAAAGTGCATGACCGTACATTTTCTGACATTGCATTACATACAGTATATCAGAGTTTTTAATTTAATAATATTACGGCACTTACTCATGTGCTGGAGGGTGTTCGTTACCCAGGGATGGCCTGTAAAGTGGGAATATTAATCCTGAAGCAAACCAATAAATGGCAACAGTTTTTCTGACCACTGTTCTTTCTTTACCAGTTACATTTGTCATAAGTAACACTTGAAAGACCACCTTTATGGGATAGATCAAGGGTTGTATTGATTGATGGTTTTTGCAGAAGCCAGTGTGAATCTGTTTTAACAAAAGCCTCAGTTTCAGTTTCAATTTATTGCCCCACCACCAGGTTCAGCAACAGCTTCTACTCTTCCATCATCAGACTCCTCAATAACAAACTTAATCAGGGACTCATTTAAGGATTCTTGCATTTTATTGACTCGATTTTTATTCTCTCTGTATTGCATAGTCAGTTTGTTTACATTTCTTTATTTGTTTCTATGTACAGGTTTCTTCTTGATAACAGTTTTTTGAACAACTAATAGATGATAATTGCCTCGCTCGCAGGAAAAGGAATCTCAGGATTGTATGTGATGTCATGTATGTACACTGATAATAAATCTAATTTTGAACATTGTACCTGGTACAGTGAAACATGTTGCTTTAATAAGCAGTTCGTCAAGTCAAATCTAACATGTAAAATGATAATGTAGACAAGTGTGAGGTGCTGCATTTCGGTAAAAATATCCAGAATAGGACATATATAATTAAGGGGAGGGCATTGAGGCACACAGAGGAGCAAAGGGACCTGGGGGTTATGGTACAGAGTTCACTGAAGGTGGATTCCCTTGTAGACTGGGTGGTTAAGAAGGCATATGGCATGCTTAAATCATAGCATAGATTATAGGAGCTGGGAGGTGATGCTGCAGCTGTTTAAAGCATTGGTGAGGCCAGGTTTGGAGTACTGTGCTCAGTTCTGGTCTCCAAATTATAGAAAGGATATAGATAAAGTAGAGAGGGTGCAGAGAAGGTTTACATGGATGTTGCCTGGCTTACAGCATCTGGATTACAGGGAGAGATTAAGGAGACTGGGACTTTATTCATTGAAACGTAGACGACTGAGAGAGGATTTGATAGAGGTATTTAAAATTATGAAAGGAATAGATAGACTAGACATAAACAGACTCTTTTCTGTTTGGAGGTTGGAACAAGAGGCCATGAGTTAAGGGTAAGGTGGCTTTTTCACTCAGCGAGTGGTGGCAGAATGGAATGATCTTCCGAATGAGATAGTTGTGGCAGGGTCCCTTCTGTCATTTAAGAGAAGGTTGGATGTGTACATGGAGGTGAGGGGGTTGGAGGGTTATTGGCGGAGAGCAGGAGGTTTGAGCTAGGGGAGTTGTTCTCGTGAACCGGTGCAGACTCGAAAGGCCAACATGGCCTGTTTCCGCTCCGTAAATGGTTATATGGTTATAATCACCTTATTGTCATATGTATTGTACAATGTACAGATGCATCAAAATTCCTACTTGCTGAAGCTGAACAGGTACTTTGTAAAAATAAACAAGTTAATTGAACAGTGCACTGAATTGAATTAATGATTGCATTTTATGGAAGGATAAGATCTGATGGTAGCTGGAGTGGCCTCTCCAGGGGACATACCAGGGCAAAGTTGATATGGAGATCCATCTGTTGCCCATGCAGTGGGGTCCCCCTCTCCAAGCTAATGACAGCCCCAAAGGAACGACGAAAGTCGATACAGTTTGGTGCCAGCGGCATCGCAGGAGTTGCCATGCCGTTGCTGGGTACAGCAGTCAGCCATTTTCAGGACTCCGACTCCGGATTTTTCCCTGGGGTTTACTCCCAAAGCCTTTCCCGTGTAGTGGGTAGAGTCACAAGGCATCAGAGGTTTGAATTTGGAGTTTTCCCTCTCCTAATTGAGTTATCACCCGTGGTTAATGAGCCCCATCTACCTGAAACAACTGGTTTCAAGGTGCCAGTGGCTCGGCTTTGCCCCTTCTCCTGTCAGTGAGAACAGTTCGGCCGGCCACACGTGAAGGCCAGGAGTTGGACTTGGTTGTCAGAGGTGGACATGATGGTGGCTCGCTTCAATCTTAGGGAGTGCAGTCACTGTTTCACCTTTCAGGCAAGTTCCGTCCCACCCCTTCCATCCCCCCCTCAATGGCTACCAGACTCTTGAACTACCCTAACACTAACTACTCTTCAAACACCAAAGGATCTGTCTGGACTACTGTTGCATCACTTGTTTTATTTTTACACTAACTGCAACTGTGAATATTTATTTATCTATCATTTTATATTCATTTCTGTCTTGGCATATTGTGGATATTTAATTTATGCTGTTGTAGTTGGTGCATCTGTTTGACAAGTACATTTGTACTTATTTAATGGCAATGAGTCCCCATGAAATTAAATCAGCATGTGCTGCCTACTACTGCCACAAGGGGTCAGTGCAGTATGTACGACACTGACATTGACCACCAAACATTGTCTCCATTGTCTAATATCTACCCAGGATTGACCATTTCTTCTCCACTTACATTTTCCAAACACTAGTAATAGAAGGATTCTGTAATTTACTGAAAAAAATAGAATGCTATCTAGATTTGGCCTCCACCCTATTCTGCGGAAAAAAAATTAAACTAGGATTGCATACACATGGTCTATCTTTTAAACTGCAGCACCTGGGTAGCCCTCCTGGGACCCAGGTGCGATTACTGGGGCAAAGGTGCTGGAAGCACCTTTTAAATTGCCGGGGGATCTACCCATTAAATCATCAACCCGGCGATTTAAGGGGGATCCCGCCCCCGCAATGACGCGTCACGTACTCACCAGAAGTACTGCCAGATGTTCGGATGCTGGTGATGCCTGGTGATGCACGCACACAAGTGCTGGTGTCACTAGAATAACCAGGTTGGCCATTTTCATTTTCAAATCACCTGTGCATGCGATCTAGGAAACTTTAAATAGGTTCCGTGACTATCTCTGAGGTAGGTCAAGGATCCGGTTAGATTCCAACAGGGTTGACTAGGTCAGACTCTTTCTAATTGTCGTGTAACTGGGGCGCTAACTGGGCAAATTACCCGGTTAACCCCATTTTACATGGCAATTTGAAAGGGCCTAATGAGAATGCTTGTATTCCTTTCGCTCTACTGGCTCTGCTGGGTTTATATATTTCCTGCTGCTCTACTTACATTTTAATTGATCTTAATCCTGTTCTGGAGATTGTTTCAGATATTAATGTGCTGCTGTGGTCTTGACTTTACTTGGAATACAACTAATGCACTATTACAGCACCAGAGACCCAGGGTTTGAATCTGGAGTTTGTACGTTCTCCCCGTGCTTGCCAGGGTTTCCTCCAGGTGCTCTGGTTTCGTCCCACTCTTCAAAATGTACCAAGATTTTAGGTTAATTCAGGGTATTTTGGCGGCACGGGCTCATGGGGCAGAAGGGGCTGTTACTGTGCTGCACTGTGCCCTCCATAATGTTTTTCATTTTATGCCCCTGAATTCCACAGTTTTAAGTTTGTAACCAGCAATCACGTGATTAAAGTGCGCATTCCAGATTTTATTGAAGGTTATTTGGATACATTTTGGTTTGACCATACAGAAATTACAGCACTTTTTATACATAGTTCCCTCATTTCAGGGCACTGTAATATTTGAGACATAGCAATGGTATGTATATTAAGGTAGTCATGATTAGTACTTTGTGGCATATCCCTTGCATGCAATGACAGCTTGAAGTCTGTGATTCATAGACATCACCAGGTGCTGAGTATCTTCTCTGGTCATGCTCTGCCAGGCTCTACTGCAGCCATCTTCAGCTCCTGCTTGTTTTGAGGGAGGCTTGTCCCCTTAAGTTTTCTCTTCAGCATATGGAAGGCATGCTCCATTGGATTTAAATCAGGTGACTGACCTGGCCATTCAATAATTTTCTAGTTTTTAGCTTTGAAAAACTCTTTTGTTGATTTAGCAATATGCTTGGGATCATTGTCTTGCTGTAGGATGAAGCACCGTCCAGTGAATATGGAGGCATTTGCTCGAACTTGAGCAGATAAGATGTTTCTATACACCTCAGAATTAATTTTGCCATCAGCAATTACATCATCAATAAAGATAAGTGCCCCAGTACCTGTGGCAGTCGTACATGCCCAGGCCATAACACCCCCACCACCATGTTTCACAGATGAGGTGATATGCTTTGAATCTTGGGCAGTTCCAAACTTGGGCACTTGAACAATTTGCTGTTGCCATCATTCTGATATAAGTTGGTCTTGGCCTCATTTGACCACAAGACCTTTTTCCAGAATTCTGCAGGCTCTTTTAAATACTTCTTGGCAAACTGTAATCTGCCCAGTGGTTTGCATCTTGCAGTGTATCCTCTATATTATTGTTCATGAAGTATTTTATGAATGTAGCCATTGACACATCCACACCTGCCTCATGAAGAGTGTTTCTGATTTGTCAGAGGCATTTGGGGATTTTTCTTCATTATGATGAAAATTCTTCTGTCCTCAGCAGTGAAGGTCTTCCTTGGCTTACCAGTTCCTTTGCAATCACTGAGCTTACCAGTGCGTTCTTTCTTCTGAACCATGTTCAAACAATTGATTTTGGTGATCCTAAGGTTTTGGCAATGTCTCTTAACCTTATTTTTCAGCCTCATAATGGCTTCTTTGATTTTACTTGGCACAACTCTGGTCCTCATGTTGAAAAATGGCAACTATAGACTCCAAAGGTAATTTAATACTTTTAAAATGATGTGACTCTGAGATGTCGAAACTTGCTCCAGTTGCTTTTTCTTTTTATCTCCATCTATTCCCTGCTGTCTGTCCCCTTTTCTTTCAAATCTGGGGAGGGGGTGTTGGAGAAGAGGGTCTCTCCTTTCCTTTTTTTTCAGACCTTATGAATGTTTTTCTATAATTTTATATTCAATGTATTATTGTTATTATATTAATTGAGTCCTATATTCTGTATTTTCTTAAAACAAATAAAATATTTTTTAAAAACCCAACAGAATCCAAAGGTAACCAAAAGCATAGAAGCAAAGCTAGCTCTCTTATACCTGCACCAATGAAGCAATTAAACACAAATGCCTGTGAAGGTGAATGTCCCAAACATTATGGCATCCTGAAATGAGGGGACTATGTATAAAAAGTGTTGGAATTTCTACATGGTCAAACCAAAAGTGGATCCTAATAACCTTTAATAAAATCTGGAATGTGCACTTTAATGACATGTGAATTGTTTGAATACAAGTTTAAAACTGTGGAGCACATGGGGCAAATAAAGGAAAAGAAAAGTGTCTCTGATCCAAACATTATGGAGGGCACTGTATGTCTAAATTAAAATGAAATCAAATTATAAAAAAATAAATTTATATTTGGATAAAGTCTTGGAGTTGTACAGCACAGAAACAAGCCCTTCAACCCACAATATCCACACCCACCTTTTTGCCCCTCTGCACTAATCCCTCCACTTACTGCATTAAATCTACCCTTCTCTGCTTTCCCTACTTGTCAGTCTAAATACTTCTTAAATGTAGTGATTATGTCTGGCTCCACCGCATTCTCTGGCAGTTCACTCCAGGTATCTCTGTCAAAAAGCTTCCCTTTCAAACTCTTTCCTCACACCTTAAACTCCTCTTGTTTTTGTTACCACTTCTCATAGTCCAACATGCTTCTGTTTATTTATACATCTCCATTAGGATACTCCTCAGCCTCCTTTATTCGAGGAAAAAGGAACCCAGCCTTTCAAATCTCCCATCACAACTAAACTTTATTCTAGACAACATCCTGATGAATGATCTCTGCCCTCTCTCCAGTGCAGTCATACCCTTTACTATGGTGGTGACCAGAGCTATGAGTCTGATGGAGATTTGTTACAATAGCTATCAAGAGAGAGAGAGAGGGACAGAGAAAGCAGGCAGATTATGGAAAGATGTAAAAGCAATGGGCTAGTTGTTGTGGGAGACTTTAATTTCCCCACACTTGATTGAGACTCCCTTACTCCCAGAGGTTTAGATGAGGCAGAAATTATTTGGGGCATACAGGATTCAGTGCAGACATCATGAGCTTTTCGGATAGTTTCTATGCTGTACCATTCTATGTTCTAATTACACACAATATTCGCTGTATTTTTTAAAGTCGCAATATAACATTCCAGCTTTCATATTCTCTGGAAGGACCTATGAAATAAAATATTCCATATGCCTTCTTCATCACTCTATCTACCTATGTTGTCACCTTCAGGGAACTCTGGAATTAAACCCTGTGCTCTCTCTGTTCACCATTTACTCTGACGTTCGACTTCCAAAATGCATCAACTCACACATGTTGGGATTAAATTCCGTCTGCCAATACTTTTCCAAACTTTCCATCTGATCTATATCCTGCTCTTGCTCAGACATACTTCACACTATCCTTAACAATTCTAACTTCTGTTCCATCAGGAAACTTATCAGTTATATCTCATCCACATCCAAGTCATGGAGCAACATAGCTCCCAGTACTGAACCCTGGGCTGCAGACTTACAATCAGAAAAGCATCCTTCCATCACTATTCTGAGCCACCGATCACCAAGCCAATCCAATTAGCAAGGTTAGTTCCAGGGATGGCGGGGTTGACATATGCTGAAAGGCTAGAAAAACTGGACTTGTATCCGATGGAGTTTAGAAGGATGAGGGGGGACATGATTGAGGTATACAAAATCATCAGGGGGATAGACAGGGTGAAGTCGGATTACTTGTTCCCAATGATGGGGGAGACGAGGACTAGAGGGCATAGTTTAAGAATACAGGGTAGGCCCTTTAGGACGGAGATGAGAAAACATTTTTTTACCCAGAGAAGTGTGAATCTGTGGAATGCTCTGCCACAGAGGGTGGTAGAGGCAGATTCGCTGATTATGTTCAAAAGAGAGTTATCTAACTCTAGTGGGCAAATGAGTTAAGGGTTATGGGGATAAGGCTGGAAAGGGGTACTGATAGTAGTAATCAGCCATGATCTGTAAAATGGCAGTGCTGGCTCGACAGGCCGAAGGGCCTACTCCAGCTCCTATTGTCTATTGTCTATTAACTCACCTTGGATCCCATTTATCATTGACTGACAACATCTACTGCTCTACCTTCAAAAATCTTATTATTTCCTCAAAGTACTCAATCAAATTAGTGAAACAGGATTTGCAGAAAACCAACAAAAAGCCATGAAACATATTTTATTTGTTTTAAGAAAATACAGAATATAGGACTCCTTATCCTGATCACCATATGGTATTCAAAATCTTCATAAAACTTTTCCCTTTGGGTTTTCTCCAAGAAATTCCCTAACACTGATGTATGGCTCACTGACCTGCAGGCATCTGGCTTATCACTGCTGCCCTTTTTAAATAAAGGAACAACATTATGTTTTCTTTCATTGATACCTTTACAGCGCCAGTGATCTGGGCCGGGGTTCGAATCCTGCGCTGTGTGTAAATGGTTTGAACATTCTCCCCGTGTCTGCATGGGTTTTCTCCAGGGTCTCCAGTTTCCTCTCACCGTTCAAAACATATCGGGGGCATAGGTTAATTGGGTGGCATGGACTGGTGGTCCAAAATTGTCTGTTACCGTGGCTATATGTTTAAATTTTAATTTGATTTAAGATACTGCATAGTAGAAGATCCTTCCAGCCCCTGACACCTATGCCTCCCAATAACATCCAATTAAGCTTCGAACCCCGTACGTTTTGAACGGTGGGTGGAAATTGGAGCACCTGGAGGAGACCCACGTAGGCACGGGCTAATGTACAAACTCCTTCCAGGCAACACCAGATTCGAACCAGGGTTACTGGCACTGTAATTGTGTTATGCTTACCATGACTCTAACCTGCTTTGTGACACCTAACCTGTACAAATCTCTCTGTCAGGGATCCAGCTATCTCCTCCCTTGCTTCCCATTGCATCCTGGGATAGATCTAATCTGGCCTAGGGGAATTATAAACCTCTCTTTGTGCCTTGTCATCTAACGTCATCTCCTTCTTGAGTACTGATATTTTTCTTTCCTTTTATGTTGATTGTTGTGTTGTATCGCCTCTGCTCCATTAATGGTTGAACCGATTTCTGTCTACTATGCTGGATTTATTGGCATTTCCCCCTGTTGGTTGCCCCAACTCTGCTATTGATTGCAGGATTCTCTACCCTCCTTATCTGATTGTAATGCTGAATGTTATGGCCACGTCTCATTCAAGTACGTTCACTGGGATTTTGCTTCATTGTTATGTTTATGCCTTCCATAATCCCAGAAAAGTGAATCTTTGATGCACTGAAGTGGCTGCCAAGGTTAAGCAGCCATTAACGTGCACTTATCTTTAATGCTCTGCATTCCTCGGTTACAATCTGAATTCCTCTACTCTAGAGGAACCAAATGCAGTTTGGGTGACTAGAACATTTCCATTCCATCTTCAGGGAGACCCTAAACTTCCACCCAATCTCAATCTCCATCCCACCCTGACCTCTCTGTCTTTGGCCTCTTACACTGTTCCAAAGTAGCTTTGCAAATTCGAGGAATGGCAAAAGTGCATGGGTTTACCGCCCTCCCCTCCCCTCCCCCAATCAATTCTCACCTTTCCTCTTTCCTGTCCTCTTATCACATCCAATTCGCATCTGTTGCCTGTTGGTCCGTACTCTGCCCCCTCCCATTCTTCCCTTTGTATCACCCTTTTGATACAGACTGTGGTGCGCTATCAAACAGAAAGCAGACACACAAACATAAAGTCTGTTCTACAGGCTTTATTCAACATAAACTTCTACAGAGCAGGCTGTGAGAATGCTGTGCAAGCTCTGAGACTGGCCTCGAGGGGCCAGATGTGGCTTATATCCTGGAGGGTGATTGGCAGCCAGCCGGGTGGGGCTTGGTCCATTCATGTCGGCTGATTGACAGCCGGCCAGGAGTTGCCTTGTCCTCCAGTGCTCTTCTTGCAGGTACACAGGTTGCCCCCTGCAGTCAGCTAGTGGTGTGTCATCACACAGACGCCCATCTGATTTTTGCTCATACTTTGAAGAAGGGCTCAGGCCCAAAATGTCAGGTGTTACCTCTTATGGATGCTGAGTTCTTCCACCATTTCTGGGGTTTGAAGATGAATTGGTGTATTTTGAGTGGCACGGACTCAAGGGCTGGAAGGGCCTGCTACTGTGATGCATCTCTAAATTAAATTTAATTAAATGGACCATGATCATCTGACCAGGCATGTTACACCCCTTGTACTCTGAAACATTGTTTCCCTCCCTCCGGATGCTGCCTGCCATGCCCAGCAAATTCATTTTTAATTGGCTGACTCTGTCGACTTTTCTGTTCTCTGAAAATATTCAAATTCTCAATACTTTCTGAATAACTTCAAATAAATTTGCAAATGAACCCTTTTTTTTTCCCTTTTCCTTTTCTGAGGTTTGTTGAATGGTGCAGATAGCAGAGCTAAGTTGGGCACACAAGGTTCATTTCATTTTTATTTATATAAAATAGCACAAGAAATTCTCGAGAGTCTGTAAAGCCAATCCCAACATGCCAAGCAAAGCCTTCTTAAAAGACAGCTGTATACTACTAGCCAGAATTAACGAAATATGGACTGTAGGTCAATAGACCTGTGTTTATGTGGCAGAGTTTCCCTGAATAGACTATATTGTAATACACTGAGTAGAACACAGGCACTTCCAATGGACACAATTGCCATTTTTCGTTACAAGCTCATTTTACCCAAGCCTCCCCCATGAAATACCTTCAAGTGGAACTTCACTGGTATCAATGATTCCAGAAATTAGATTTCCAGGGTTTCAAGGAGAACGTGATCCTGCATGGTGGGAATATAAAAAATATCTTAGAACTGCTGTTAGAGGTGACTGGAAACAAAAAAAAACAGATTCAATAGGCAGTTTTCATGTTGCCTTTAGAACCTGGGTCACAGAAGATGGTTGAAGGAGGATGGAGTATTCAGCGTTAATGGTGTGTCACATGGGCATTGGCCTGCCAGTGGTCTGGAATCCCATAGCTCTGGTCTGCCACCAGAATTAGACCAGAAAGCAAGTGCTCTGTCATCACATCTGTGCTTTTTGTCGAGTGTGTGGGGTAGTTTTCATGAACCATGTGAAGGGGAGGATAGGGCATTGCTGAACTCCCTGGGTTCCCTCTTGATATTCATCTCCATCCACCATTTAATGGACTCCAGTCTCCCAAATTATGGTTAATAAGGAACAGGTGGTAAAATAAGCCAAAGTTGAGCTGAATTTGTAACTTAAAGCAATGAATTACCAGGAAAAGAGTGAACAACTCACCCAATGGCCCCCATGTTACTTTGAGGTAGGAAATATGAATGTAAAGCAGCCTGCCATGATTGAAAGGTGAATTTTCTGAATGAATCTGTGGGACCTGAACATCAACTGTGGGTTGATGTAAAATGGATTATGGTGAGTTGACAGCCTGTGCTCCATTATTCCCTGGAGACTGCACATATGCTAGCACCTGCTTTAAACAAAGTCACTGTATCCTGCCTGGAACAGCGAAACATCTGTTCCTTGAAGAAATAGGGGTCAAATCTTCAGTTGCACAATCTAAGCGCTCGTTCATGAAGCCTTTCTGTATTAGATGGAAGTTATGGAAAATGCAGCTAGCACTCTTTATGTGTTAGTCAGAAAGCCTTGCATTCATTTGTGCATTCGAGGGTGACACGGCATCCCATGCACACAAGTACAGCACGTTGCTAGTACTATCTTTTGGATAAATACAGATTAAATCCCCCATCCCCCTGTCAGAAATTCAGGTGGTGCATTGAAAGAAGCAGTTTCTGTGATATGATGAAGATGAGCGGTGGTGATGACTTGAAGCCTCTCCACGTATCATTCCCCCTTCTCACACTCAACCCTCACTCCCAATAATACTCGCCTTTCTCAAGGCCATTTGGAGATTGTGTCCCCCGTGAGGTGCATCTTAGTTGCTGCGAGTCCCTTTTCCTTGTTGACTTTGCTCCCCCCATGCTGGAATTGTGTCGCTGGGTCACATTCATTGGTTGGCATTACATGCATGTGAGCATTTGAATTAGGAACGGAGGTGTAATGACAATAATGAGACCTGCCCTGTCATTGAATAAGACCATAACTGATCTGATTCAACCTCAATTCCACATTTCTGCCTCACCCTGATATCTTTTCATCCCCCCCTTACGGAAAAGAACCCACCTACCTCTGCCTTAAAAATATTCAAAGGTTCAGCTTCCACTGCTCTATGATGAAGGAAATTTCGAGGATTCATGATTCTCTCCTCAAGAAAATAAATGTATTCCATTGGAAAAAATAACATATAATTTAAGAAATAACATCACAGTATTCGAACAAATTTGGGAGCCGTACATGGAACACAACAGAGAAGTCCTACCGTGGACCTCCACCCCCTAAAATGGCAGAAGGAGAAGAAGACGAAATGAACTGACCCAGTGTGTAAAAGTAGAAGACACAAATTTCTTGTTTATTTTCATTGTGTGACGACATTGTTTAATGGGTTTAATGTATCATATAGGTTGAACGTTGAGTGGGTGGGGAGGGGGGGTGAAGGAGGGAGGGAAGGGAGGGGGGAAAAGGGGAGAAAATGACACTGTGTATATTCAAGAGGGAAATGTTTGTGTGTATTTTGGTCAGTATGGTTCATAGTGTGAAAAATAAAAAAATTTAAAAAAAAAAGAAAATATGTTCACTCCCATCCCTCACTTAAATGGGTGACCTCAACAGGAAACAACTTTTCCACAGCTACCAGATCAGTGCAAGATCATTTGCGTACATGAACCAGTTGATTTTAAATTTAAATTGATCAACCCAGCACAGTAGAAGGCTCTTCCGCCTCAATGAAACTCATGCCACTCAATTACACCTAATTAACCAACCAACCCCATACGCTTTGAAGGGTGGGAGGAAAATGAAGCACCCGGAGAAATTCAATGCAGGTCAAACTCCTTCCAGACAGTGCTGGATTCTAACCCGGTCGCTGGCACTGTAATAGCATTGGGCTAACCGCTCTGCTAACCATGGCTTCTTAATCCACTGTGGCAGCTTCTTGGGCGTTACCTGTGAAGACTAACTACGCAGATTTATGATATAGAAAGGTAACCACTTCTCAGATTAAAGACCTTTTGGCTAAGAACAGCAACCAGATTTTTTCAAAAACAAGTTGAGCAGACTGCTTTTTTATTATTTAAAGTAACACCAATGTCAGAAATCAGAGAGTTTAATGATTTCACTTTATGACTACACAGAATCTAATTAACGTATTCAATAAAAGAATGTCCATCATGCTTCGGATGCAGGGTCCACTTCACATGTTGCCCTGAACATGTTTTATTATCACAGGCATAGACGGGTATATCATTTTAAACCAAGTCTTCACAAAGCTCATCGTAATGCCCAGATTCATTTGAACAAAACGGCATCTCCACAATGTAGTGGGGAAGTGGGAGCAATGCCCAACTAGCTAAATGATACTTTAACTGAAGCGTCACTGGACAGGCATGTTCCTTTTACTTGATTCCTTTGTGTTCATGGGACTTTGTTCTTATTGATGCATCTTTGAGCTACTGATTGTTTCTGCAATGTTTTAAGTCTGTAGTACAAAGGACGGTATTGAAACTTGTTGGAGCCTTCCTGATAGCTGCTTAAAGCTGCATTGCACGCTTTTGTCATTTGTTGTTTGTACAGCTGTAGTTGTTAGAGGCTTATTAGTATTCCTATGGATCTAACTCTCCACTTGCAGGTTCCATTATAGACAAGTAAGGCTCCTCCATTTAATGCATAACTGCAGTCGCCACCATGAAAAGTTGCTTCTTAACTGGATTTATCATTTGGAACTTGACTGAGAAATTCCAACCAACAAGAAAGTTCTTCTCATTTTGGAGCAATCCGTTGAATTACCTGAATGCTTAACTGATTAGAACACTACACTGCCAGACTGAAACCAGCCGCAAATTGGAGGAACAACATCTCCTCTTTTGACTGGCACCCTCCAATGAGATGGCATTAATTTCGACCTCTCTGGCTTTCAATAAACCCTCACGCCCCTCCCCTCACTTCTTCCCCCATCGCCTTCCCCCAGCTCTGTCTCTCTCCCTTTTCCCTGTCTCCTTTCACATAGAGATAATAAATTCTCACCTCTCCCCTTATCATATCCAACTAGAACCTTTGGTTACTCTGGATTCCTCCCCAGCCAGCATTGTTTTTCTCTCTCTCTCCCTTTTTCTTTTGGTTTTACAAGAGGAGAAGAAATTTAAGGTTAAATACTAATATGTCCTTTTTTCTTATGCACTTGTAAATACCTGAATGTAATGCAATTCTCCTCTTGTACGTATGTTCAATATAACTCAATAAACAGATTGAAAAAGAAGCCGGCTTTGTCTGAGATTTCCTGCTTTTTGCTCAATCTGCTTATTCCTTGAAGAAGGGCTCAGGCTCGAAATGTCGGCAATGTCTCCTATAGACACTAAGTTCCTCCAGTATTTTAGTGTATTTTTCCTTCAATCACAGCATCTGCAGACTTTTGTGTTTCACTCCCTCACTCGAGCAACCTGCTCTTCCAGCTGAGCCACAAATGGCCCAGTCACCAAAGGAGTCACTGATCATTGCAATTGATTATTGGACAATTCTCCTGGTTAATTGAGTGAAGTTGCCTGATGACTGGGATGTGGAAGGCAACTCCATTCGATGTTTCTGCTTCCTCCCACACTTCATTAAGTTGGCCTCATCAGCAACAATGATGAGGTGCACTACAGAGAAGCGGTGGAACATCTTATGGAATGGTGCGAGAGTATCAACCTGAGTCTCAATGTGGACAAGACGAAGGAGATGATCGTGGGCCAGGAGGATTAGATTAATTTGCGCCAAGTACAGATACAAAGCCAATGAATGCAATGCAAATGCAATTAGTATCTAACCAGTGCCATTTACAAGTAACTACAAGTAAAAGCAAGCACATCAGCAAACAAACAAGTATAAAGATACTGATAGTGCAATATGGGTGCAATACTGCTCTGGAATGACCACCCTCCACAACATGTCAAGAACTCTGTAGTGGAGAGAGTGGAGGGCTTCAAATTCCTTGGAGTTCACTTAATTAGTGACCGTCCTGGATGCACAATATCTTCTCACTTGTCAGGAAGGCACATTGTTCATATAAATATAAATATTTTTAAAAAATTAAAAAAAAAGGAGGGCACAACAATGACTGCACTTCCAGAGAAGACTGAAACGGGTGAGGCCACCGGCCACCATTAATTCAATCTTCTACAGGAGCTCTATCAACAGCGCCCTGGCCAGTTGCATCAGGATGGTATGTTTGCTGCAGAGAAATGGATAGAAGATCAATTCGCAGGACATTAAGAGAGGCAGAGAGGATCAATGGAGTCCCCCTCCCTCACATCGACGTGATCTACTAGGATCTTTGTCTGAATAGTTTGCATAAAATCATTGCAAATCCTTTCCACCCTGCACACACCATTTTTCAGCTGCTTCTGTCGGGGAAGAGATACAGGAGGATCAGAGCCAGCACCACCAGGCTGAGGAGCAGCTTCTTCCCACAGGCAGTGAGAACGACCAAAGGAACTGCTCACACTAACCATCTGAAACTCTCATATTTAGGAAACAAAATTTGTTTATTTATTAGTATTTATACATACTTGTCCTGC
This sequence comes from Narcine bancroftii, assembly GCF_036971445.1. NCBI lineage: Eukaryota > Metazoa > Chordata > Chondrichthyes > Torpediniformes > Narcinidae > Narcine > Narcine bancroftii. The sequence continues at coordinate 15,174,192 of NC_091475.1, read as the reverse complement.
ATATGTATTGTTGGTTTGTATGTGTGTTATGTCTTTGTGTCTGTCTGCGTGTTTTGCATGGAGGACCGGAGAACGCAGTTTCGTCAGGTTGCACTTGTGCAATCTGATGACAATAAACTTGACCAGGCTGAACTATTCCCATGATGAGGCCAACTATAGCTGTGAATGAGTTAAAAGTCTGATGAGGTGTTGACTATTTTAAATTTGTGCTTATTGATTCAAGGGATGTCAGGATACCTGGCAAACACTGCCCAACACTAGAGACCTGGGTCTTCACAAAACACTCCTGAAGGAACCTGGAAATAAGCTAAGACAATTACCTTTGGTAATGCATGGCAGGCATTGAAGTGGCTGCATGCTTTATGTTATCATAGAGCTCAAGAAGTCGGAATACAGGACGGAGTAGCTGGTGATTAGTGTTACGGTTCTCCACAACCTATTCAGACATATAACAGAGTCTCAGTGTCCAAATAAACATTTCTATTAGGCAGCTAGATAATGTTTGTGGGCAGATCCTCTGAGATCTGGATGTTTGAGAAGAACAGCTGATGGAGGTCACAACGCTCTTTGCCCAGATAAGGTCTTATCTCATTGATAAGGTCCTCCCCTCAGTCTTGTTTTGCTGCTACAAATTACACAGGACAATTAAGATTTTGCTTCGTGAGCACTTTTGGGTGTATTTTATGGATTTTGGACTGCTGATCTCAAAACCCACCTTAAAATGTTCCTATCACATACTGTTTTTCAGATATAACCTGTTTCTGTGATTTCCTGTCAAATTTTTAACAGGCTTCAAACATGCAAAGACATGAAGTGCAGCGCGCCACTGAAAATTAATCTTCTGCATTCGCACTTGGACGTCTTCCCCGCTGATCTTGGTGCGGTCAGCGATCAACTTGGTGAAAGGTTTCACCAGGACATTGCACCCATGGAAAAGCAGTGTCAGGGGAACTGGGATATATCAATGCTGGCCGACTATTGTTGGACACTGACCTGAGAGGCATCAGATGCTGATGACGATCGAAAATCAGTGGCAAAATATTTTTAGTTCAGTTGAACTCATGCAATGTGCATCATTATGTGATTGAACATACCAAATTGAACAAAAGTTAACTTACACAAATCTGAAATGATCTTTGTGTTCATCAGACTGATGAAGGGCTCAAGCCTGAAACGTCACTTAGGCATCTCTGCCTTTGCTACATAAAGGACACTGTTTGACCTGCTGATTTTCTCCAGCATTTTGTGTTTTGACTCTGTGTTCAACTTGAAGTTGTCTATCATAATCCCCATTTTTTTAAAAATCAAGAAGCAAGCCATTTAAAAAAGTTTGTCGTCCAGTATTACCGGTGGAAAATGGGACTTCCAACCCATCCAGATCCCTTGATATCTTCTACAGCAGAGGTTGGTTCCACTGGATATTATGCTGCCAAATCAAGAGAAGGGGACCTTGCAAAATCAGCAAATATTTCTGTTCCATGGATGTGGCAGCATAAAAAGGCACAGAATTAAACCTCCCATAATCTCTGTGCCTTTCAATATAACACGTGAACAATCCCCGAAGCGTGTTTCTCTGCCCTCGGTGTGACAAATCAGAAAGCGAAGAATGGTTTACTTGTGGAGCGTCTTCCAAACCAGATTGCCTTTGAAGTGGAGGATGACTTCATTAACGCCAATTCCTGCCAAATGCTCCAGAATTTCTATTAGCCTTTACTGAACTACTAAAAGGATCTGATAAGTCCGTGCTCAAAGACCATTAACTTTGTGAGATGATGCTGTGCGTGCTTTCAACAATGTGAAGACTGTGTTTGCAAATGCCAAGTTATTTGTTCATCAAAAGCCCAATGTCTTGAATGCTACTAGCCAAAATTACAAGCATGAAATTTAAAACCTGGCTTGTTTTCAATGAACCAATTGGACAATAGCTTGCATGATGTTATCACCTGACTGATATAAGAACGGTCGACTAGATTTTTGTTTCCCCCATTGTCATTGTTAATTTAGGTCAGTGGTTCTCAACCTTTTTCTTTCCACTCACATACCACTTTAAGTATGCCATAGGTGCCCTGTGATTAGTAAGGGATTGATTAAGGTGATCTATGGGTGGAAAGAAAAAGTTTGAAAATCACTGTCTTAATTGACTCGTTATGTGCAAGGTTTCATAACTCCCAAAGGAAATGGGCCAATTATCATTTTTCTCAAGCAAAATATTTCAGTAACAATTGGGTTTAGAGCAGTGATTCTCAACCTTCCCTTCCCACTCACATCCCACCTTAAGCCATCCCTTGTTAATCACGGAACACTTATGGCATAAGGATTACTTAAAGTGGTGTGTGAGTAGAAAGAAGAAGGTTGAGAACCACTGATTGAGGTGGTTTGGTCAAAAGATGATTCACAATAGTTTTGCCTGCTGGCAGGAAATTGAAACCACCTCTCTATAGGAGATGGTGGTTATTTGGAAAAAGGCCAAAGATGGCCCATGACTGGTGACAAACATGCTGGAGAAACGCAGATAGTCACGGACGGGAGGAGACCTTCTTCAGGGTGAGTTCTCTCCATCACGTTTGTATATTGCAAGTTGACCCCAGCTGATCATCATCCGACTGTCATTGCAGTCACTCTCCATGCCCATTTATTTGTTGGTTGGAGCAAAAGAAACAAGCAACTCTACTAACTCCAGGACTGAACCCGGATATAAAATACACTTTGTTTGAGTAACATGGCTGGAGGAAGCTGGGTGACTTCACTACTTAGGATGAAGAATGGATGAAAATCATCTTTATTGCTTTGAGTTATTTGGGCTTGATCTTCTTTGGATCAATAAGAAGAGCTCTGAGTGACCCTTCAATCCACTCCTGTCCAAACTTACCAATAAGTAAGCTCCAGAGGTTGCCATGAGCAAACCAGTTCAAGAGCTCAAATTATATCATTTACTAAAGGCTGTCCTGAGAATTTAATAAATTCATGAAAGTGCTGGAGAAGTTCAGCTGGTCCTGCAGCATCCATAGAAGGCAAAGATATACAACCAATGTTTTAAAGCCTGAGTCTTCATCAAGGTTGGTTACATATCTTTACCTCCTATGGATGCTGAGCGAACTGCTGAGTTTCTCTAGCACCTTCGTACATTTGCCACAATTACAGCAACTGCAAACTTTCTTTTGCTTCACTCTGCTCTTGCTTCTAAGGTGGACATGCTCATTTTTCAATGTCACAGTTAGAAAAATGGCCCAGCTCAGTTAAATAAACCTCCGGATCCATTATAATCCCATTAGATAGTGTTGTAAATAATAAAGCGTAGGGAGTATCAGCATTGCACTAATATCTGTTTGGCAGTCATCATGATGTGTAATTTCTCATGTTCTTCAGTGTTATTGGCATTGACTAATGTTATCTCATCACTTTGGAATGGAGAGGGATCAGATCGGGTTTCCTTCAATTCTCATTCTTTCACTTTTCATCTTTAAAAAACTCCCCCAGTCTTTTGTGTTCATTCGACCAGCTGTGTATACCTAAATGTACAGAAGAGTGGGTAACACCACAACCTTAAAACTATAGTATTCACCATTGTGACCTTGTAATCACCAGAAGAGCTACAAATCCCCCGATTACTCATACAAGTCTTTTCACATAGTTACATTGGTTTTCCATTTTATATTCTTGATTTCTAATGGACGTGCAAAAGCCCAGTGTGCATGTGATTTCTACTTATTTGAACTAGAGTTATTAATGATACAACCAGAAGACTGTCCCTGCTTTGTCATGTTTCTTAAAGCTTCATTATAGCAGTTTAGTAAGTATTGTCAATCCAATTTCCTTCAAAGACAGCAAAGAAACAGGAGAAGCTTAATCTATGTACAATGGAATAACATTATACAGTCTTGTGGTTCCAAATCTTTCATTATAATTCATGATCCTGACAGAAATTCCATTATAGTGCACAGTGGAGTCCAACTTCAACAGGATGAATATTTTCATCTTTCAGCATGAAAATAAATGGTATTTTAACAGTTCCTAGCAACTTGTATTCAGTTGTCATTATGGCTTAGGGGCTGTTCAGTATTGTGTAAGGCACACAGATTCAGTAGATTTTATTTCTGATCTGTTCCTGGCTCTCTGGTTTCATTGTGTAACATTGGCCATGTGTCCTGAGTTAGTGAGGCAGAACAAAACCTGCAGGATCCCTGCTCTTGTCATTTCTCAACCAGATTGTAAATTGCAGATGTAAATTTCGGCTGAGGACAGAACAACACATGGCTTTGTGTTCTGCTTCTTGTACTCATCTTCCACAGTCTGCTAACACTTGGTTTCACAGACAAAAGAACGCCACCCAAGCCTGATAAAGGAACAATCTGACAACAAAGTCATTACCAAAGGTGTGGAAGAGTAGTGAGGCTTTCACAGATCCCAATTATCATGGAAGAACCCGAACAACAGCATTTGGAGTACCCACTTGTACAGCCAAACTTAGAAATCCAATGCAGATTCACTGATGTTATGAAAACAATATTTCCCTTTCCATTTTCTGCTCTTGCTACACAGACCATTGGAAATATTGTAAAAACACAATGCTGGAAAACTCATTTGGTCAAAGAGTGTGCTTAATATAGCAAAGAACTTAGGGCTGCTGCCTCCATTTTGTTCATACCTTTATGAAGGGCTCAAACCCTTATGTATCTATCTTTGCTACATGAAGCAGATGATCCATGGGATGGCTACCACGGCAGTGGACTAGTGAGGGGTTCTGCGGCTGAAGGACCCATACAAGCAGCGGGCTGCTGGTGACTCGAGGCGAGGAACGCACGGAGCCTGCGGGCTGCTGGATACCGTGACCAAGGGACTCGCACCATCCTTGCTGAAGACTGGCTCAAAACCGGCTGAAGGGGTACCAGGTATCAGAACCGGAATGCGAGAAAGTACTGAGGGCATTGGAAGGGTTCCTAATGGTATCGGAGGTCCAAATCTGGAGCTTGGGTTGCTGATGGTCTGGACTAAACTCTGTGTGGCTGAGGGAGCGATGGAGGTGAATCCACGGACACTTGGTGACTCTGGGGAGAACTCTGTTCTGCTTCTCTTTCTCTGACTGTAAGAGGCGCTTCAGGCAATTTCTGCCAATGGCGAAGCTGTCTGCCTTACAGTTGGCAAAAGCAAATTTGTGTAATATGACAATAAATTTAAACTTGAATAAAGTACACTGTTGGCCTTCGGAGTTTCTCCAGCGTTTTGACTTCAATCACACTGCCTGCAGACTTTTCATGCTTGACTATTGAAAATATTGTCCTTTGCTAAGCTGAGTATTTTACAAAGTATTAACCAGCATTTACCTCTCAGGCCCAGGAGGACTGACATTATATGTATTTTATGTGTGCAACTTCTAATTTCATAACAATTATCCATTCCTAATATTTTGCTTTTAAATTTTAAAAAAAATCAGTTTTAAAAATACGATGTTTTCATCTTCTGCATAGAGCCCAGTCTTTATATTATTATTAATGAAATGTTAAAAATTACAGATTTTTATTTCCTTTCTTCTGTAATGAATCATAAAATCACCAACAAATAACACAGAAAAACAGCATGAAAACTATAACGCTCAAGAAAGAGGTAGTCAGCCTAATTTCACCTTCCAGCACTCTGTCTGTAGTCCTGCAAACTGCACTTCTTTTTTTTTGTTTTTATAATTTTTTTTATTTTTCACACTATGAACCATACTAACCAAAATACACACAAACATTACCCTCTTGAATATACAGTGTCATTTTCTCCCCTTTTCCCCCCCTCCCTCCCTCACCCCCCCTCCCCACTCACTCAACGTTCAACATATATGATACATTAAACCCATAAAACAATGTCATCACACAATGAAAACAAACAAGAAATTTGTGTCTTCTACTTTTACATACTGGGTCAATTCATATCGTCTTCTTCTCCTTCTGTCATTTTAGGGGGTGGAGGTCCGCGGTAGGACTTCTCTGTTGTGTTCCATGTACGGTTCCCAAATTTGTTCAAATACTGTGATGTTATTTCTTAAATTATATGTTATTTTATTTCCAATGGAATACATTGATTCATTTCTATGTACCATTACTGTATTCTCAGGCTATCTTCTAATTTCCAGGTTGACATAATACATTTTTTTGCTACAGCTAAGGCTATTATAATAAATCTTTTTTGTGCTCCATCCAAATCGAGTCTAAGTTCTTTACTTCTTATATTACTTAGAAGGAGGATCTCTGGGTTTTTTGGTATATTGCTTTTTGTGATTTTATTTAATACCTGGTTTAGATCTTCCCAAAACTTTTCCACTTTCTCACATGCCCAAATTGCATGTGCTGTTGTTCCTGTTACCTTCTTACAGCGAAAACATCTGTCTGATACTGTTGGGTCCCATTTATTTAACTTTTGGGGTGTGGTGTATAGCCTGTGTAACCAATTATATCGTATCATGCGTAACCTCGTGTTTATTGTATATCTCATAGTTCCGGAGCATAGCTTTTCCCATGTTTCATTCTTTATCTTTATGTTTAGATCTTGTTCCCATTTTTGTTTGGGTTTACAGCTGGTTTCCTCGTTCTCTTGCAGTTTGATGTACATGTTTGATAGGAAGGGTAAATTGCATTAAAATGAATATCTTCCCAAGGATACAATACCTATTTCAATTGTTACCAGTTCACCTAACAGAGAAATTCTTCAAGGAGCTAAAGAAAATAATAAGGAAATTCTTATGGAAAGGGGGGAAACCGAGGATATAAATTAACAGAATGGTACAAGCAAGGGGGCTTACAGCTACCAAACTTTAAGAATTATTATAGAGCAGCACAATTAAGATACCTATCAGATTTTTATCAAACAAGGGAAAAACCAGATTAGAGCTAGATAAAATAGGGGAGAAGGTACCTGAACATATACTATGAAAGTGGGATGAAAAGCTGGTGCAACATAGGAATTCACCAGTACTGCACTATCTGCTCAACATTTGGAAGAAGATTCACGTAGAAAGGAATAAAACAAATGATCAACTACCAAAATTAATATTGATGCAAAATCAACTAATCCCTTTCACAATAGATAACCTTTCCTTTAGAGAATGGGAGAGAAAAGGGATCAAAAGAATAGAAAATTGTTTTTCGGGAAATAAATTATCTTTTGAACAAATGAAGGACAAATACGGAATAACTCACGGTACAATGTTTGCATACCACCAACTGAAAACCTACTTGAAGGACAAATTGGGAAGCAGGCTGAGGTTACCAGAAGGAAGCAATTTGCAATATGTGATTCCAGACACAATGATAATCAAACTACCCTTCTTGAAGTGTACACCCACGTCCCTCTTAAACATGAGGAGGGTTTTAGCTTCTACCATTTATCAGGCTGAGTTCAGACTTCTATTGTGCTTTCATTATCTTTGCTCTTATCTCACCCTCAAATATATTGGACCAATTACTTTTTTTTTACTCCTCAAAGAAATTATTTTTCCTAATGGGCTGCTCATAATTTTAAACACCTCAATAAATTATATCTTCATCATCTCCAGCTACAGAGAGGAGGTTGAAAGGCTCGTAAAATAGTATGAGAAGAACCTGAATCTCCAACATCAACAAGAGCCAATAAAATTATTGTGGACTTCAGGAGGATGAAGGTTGACATTTCTCCCTTGCACATCAATGGTTCCATGGTGGAGAGAGTAGAGAGCACAAGGTACCTCGCCATGCATATAAAGGACAACGGCAGCAACTCGTCAATAGCCTGGAAGGTGCAGCAGCGCTAACACTTCCTGAGGAGGTTGATGAGGGAAAGGCTACCAGCTACCCATCTGGACAACCTTGTACAGGAGAACAATTAAGAGTGTCCTGCCTGACGACATCATTATGAGATATTGCAGCTGCAAAGCATCTGACCAGAAGTCAATACAGAGGATCATGAAAACAGTCGATAAGATCATTGGGGTCTCCCTTTCCTCTATTGACTGGGAGCCTTGCCTAAATAGTGGTCAAGGAATTATAAATGACTCTTTCCATCAAGCATGCAGTATCTTTAACCAACCATGAAGGAGGTACATGAGCATCAGAATCAGTATTCAGGATTCCAAACAGTCCTTGCAAGTGTAGCAACACTTCACTTGTGAATCTGCAGGGGCCATCTACTGCATTTGATGCTCCTGTTGTGATCCCCTCTACATTAAGAGACTGGACGCAGACTGGCACATGGCTTTTTTGAGTACCTCAGCTCTGCCTCCCGCAATAGCATGTCCACGCATTTCAATTACCCTTCCTACTCCCTTGATGACATTTCTGAGACCACCGGCTAATTGGAGGAGGAACCCCTCATCTTCCGTCTGGGCACTCTCAAGCCACATGGCATTAGCATCGATTTCTTTGGTTTGCCCCCTCCCCCCATCTTCGTCCCCTGTCTTCTTTCCTCTCATTCTGCTGCTTTCTTGCTCTCTGTCTCTCTTGGCCCTTTTATAGTGAAATTGAGCAATTTGTAAAGACAGGTTTCCTCTGCCTTTAAATCGCTCCACTTTCCTACATCAAAGGTGGATTGGCGAGTCCAACATGATCCAAGTTCCCTCTGCCAAGGGCAGAAGTGTCAGGGGTGGAGTGAAGTTGCTCCACTTCTGTGTAAAAGGATGGCCGCTGAAAGCGGCTGCAAAGGGGGAGGGCTGATGATGTCATAATTATATCATTAGTCTGCAACCAAGTGCAAATTTTAAAGTAAAACTACACAATGCTGGAAAAACTTAGCAGGTCAAATAGAGTAAAAACGCACAATGCTGGACCCATCTGCGAACTTGGTGCTTTCACTTCCCGGCGCGTATGTTCCATATAACCATATAACCACTTACAGCACAGAACAGGCCAGTTCGGCCCTACTAGTCCATGCCGTAGCAAATCCCAACCCTCCTAGTCCCACTGACCAGCACCCGGTCCATATCCCTCTAGTCCCCTCCTATCCATGTAACGATCCAGTCTTTCCTTAAATGTAACCAATGATCCCGCCTCGACCACGTCTGCCGGAAGCTCATTCCACATCCCCACCACCCTCTGCGTCAAGAAATTTCCCCTCATGTTCCCCTTATAATTTTCCCCCTTCAATCTTAAACCATGTCCTCTAGTTTGAATCTCCCCCTTTCTTAATTGAAAAAGCCTATCCACATTTACTCTGTCTGTCCCTTTTAAAATCTTAAACACCTCTATCAAGTCCCCTCTCAATCTTCTATACTCCAGAGAAAAAAGCCCCAGTCTGCACAACCTTTCCCTGTAACTCAGACCCTGAAATCCTGTCAACATTCTCGTGAACCTTCTAAGCACTCTCTCTATTTTGTTTATATCTTTCCTATAATTTGGTGACCAAAACTGTACACAGTACTCCAAATTTGGCCTCACCAATGCCTTGTACAATTTCATCATAACCTCCCTACTCTTGAATTCAATACTCCGATTTATGAAGGCCAACATTCCAAATGCCTTCTTCACCACACCATCTACCTGAGTATCAGCCTTGAGGGTACTATTTACCATAACTCCTAAATCCCTTTGTTGCTCATCACTGTGGCGGGCAACACTACTGCGCTACACACCCTGCCTCCTTCACCTTCGGAAGCCAGTTCGAGAATCTCCCTGCATAAAAGGACCGTGCCATTCGCCTTTTCCATCCTCTGCATAAATTTGAAATGTGCATAAAAAAAACCTCTCTCTCTCTCTCACTTCCCTTTTCCCTCTGTCTCCTTTCACAGACCCAAAATAAATTCTCACCTTTCTTCTGATTCCGATTGTTGGTCTGAACTCCTCTCTCTCTCAATCTTTATTGGAATGCCTCCCTGCTTTTTGTTTATTCTTTGAAGAAGGGCTCAGGCCCAGAATGTCAGTAATATATCTTTACCTCCTATGGACGCTGCGAGACCAGCTGAGTTCCTTCAGCAATTCTGTGTTTTTACTACAATAACAGTGTCTGCAGATTTCCATGTTTCACTCAAAATCAGGATGGGGAATAGCTTCTTCCCGCAGGCTGTGAGACTGGCAAAACAGTATCCATCTCGAGTATTTATATATATTTATTTTGATAATCTGTGTGATCAGTTGTGCTGTGAATTGTGTGTTTTTAGGTGTGCACCATGGTCCAGAGAGATGCTGGAATATCATTGTAAATCTGCCTCTGCATTTTCTCCTCTGAAATCTCATCTCTCTTGCATTTTGGTAATCAGAACTCCAGTGGTTGCAGATCATATGAGCCTAATGTCCTTGCTCTAGAATTCTAATACCTCAGTGAAAAAGACAATGCATCTTGAATACCTTTTGACTGCTTTATTGTTTATGTAATTGTTAGACTTGTTAATGTTTAATAAAAATTAGATAGGGAGTGGCATGGTTAATACAACACTGTTACAGCGCTAACAATTGGGACCTGGGTTCAAATCCCACACTGTCTGTAAGGAGTTTGTACATTCTCCCCTTGTCTACGTGGGTTTTCCCCCGGGGGCTCTGGTTTCCTCCCACCATTTGAAATGTACCAGGGACTGTAAATTAATTGGGTATAATTTGGCAGCACGGGCTCGTGGACCGAAATGGCCTGTAACCATGCTATATGTCTAAATTTTTTTTAAATTAAAAATTGTTTGCTGATTTCTTTAACCTACTTGTGTGGCTGGAGCAACAATTGTAGTTATAAAGATGAAAATAAGCTCTCATCCCTCATCATTATTTATTTGTCAGAAGATACCTAGGACAATTGAAAAGGGTTCTTCTGCAGGTTATCTCTAACATTCAGTCAGCCATGTAAAGAGAACAATTTGCATAGTTTAGGATTGCAATGAAACAGAAGAAAAATGATTACCAAGTGGAAGGGAAAGAACACAATTTCAGAACATAGTGTGACAATGAAGGAAGAAACTGTTTTTAAACCTGTTGGCGTGCACTTTCACATTCCGCTCCTTCCCAGTGGCAGGAGGGAGAAGAATATGTCTGGGGTGTGTGGATCCTTCAGTTTGCTGGCTGCCTTTCCAGGGCAGCAGGAGATGTAGATGGAGTCCATGGAATGGGAGGGAAGTTTGTGTTATGTGCTACACTACAAGCACTACCCTCTGTAGCTTCTTTTGATCGTCAGCCGTCTTGTCTCTATTTCCCTTTACCTTGAGGCTTTGCCCAGCAAGGTACTTCTGTTCCTCAATACATCTCAATATCCTCTCTTTCTTTTACGCATTTCCTTCCCTTTGTTCTTCATCCCTGCTCAACTCACTTGGTGAAATCACAGGCCGATCACTTCACCAGTGATCAGAAAATCGCTGCTACTGTGAGAAATTTAAAAACAATTTTCCATGTTTTATTCGGAACAATCAAGTTAACAATGATTAGTTAAATAGAGTATAAATGTGATAAATCTCGTGTTGTTTCTGGGACCATGTGTGATGAGTGAAAATTTACATCTGTTGTAATGTTAGCTACAACAGGTCTATTTCCTTAAAAAAAAAACAGGTAACGTGAATGGCAGCAAGTCAGTACAGGACCAAAATTTACCTGAACAAATGCAAGTCTGGGCACTTGGGCAGGAAGATCCAACCATAGAAGTTCTGAACAATGAGGATCTAGCCAGTGCGTCCACCAGTGGCCAAATTTTTAAATTTTAAATTTTAATTTAGACATACAGCACGGTAACAGGCCATTTCGGCCTACAAGTCCACACTGCCCAATTTACACCCAATTAATGTACATCCCATAAACTCCTTACAGGCATTGCCCAATTTGAACCCAGGACTCATTCGCTGTAAAGGCATTGTTCTAACTGCTACACCAACTGTGCTGCCCCATCAAGACAGGTGTCCAATGCTCCCCTTCACAGTACAGTGTACTAATGCTGGGACTCCTGAGCATCTAAAATGGGGAATGTGGGGGCCATGGATTTGCTCCAACAGGTCAGATGTCAGATTTAATGTCAGAGTAGATGCATGATATCACATACCACGCTGAGATTCTTTTCCTGTGGGAGAGGCAGAATTACCACTTATTGGCAGTGCAAAAAACCTGTTCTCAATGTACACGTGTAAACAAACTGACTGTGCAATACAGCGATAGAAAAAAAAAGAAATCAATAAAGTGCAAAAGTAAGAGTCCTTAAATAAGACTGATTGAGTTTGTTCTTGAGGAGTCTGGTGTGGAGGGGTAGCAGCTGTTCCTGAACCTGGTGATGCAAATTTTGTGGCATCTTTACCTCTTTCCTAATGGTAGCAGTGAGAACAGAGCATGTGCTGGGTGATGTTTTCTGCTGGTCTCCGATGATAGTGTTCTTTTTAGATGTTTTTGATGGTGGGGAGGGTTTTGCCTATGATGTCCTGGGATGTGTCTACTGTCTTTTGGAGAATTTGCACTCAGGGGTATTGGTGTTCCCATACCAGAGCTTGATGCAGCCAGTCACCACACTTTCCACCTCACAACTGTAGAAATTTGCAAGGGTTTCCAATATCATACCAAACTTCTGCAAACTCCTGAGAAAGTAGAGACGCTGATGTGCTTTCTTCACGATACCATTAGTCCAGGAAAGATCCTCTGACATAGAGACTACCAAGAACTTAAATTTGCTCACCCTCTCCACCTCTAATCCCCCAATGATCACTAAATCGTACACCTCTGGTTTTCTCTTCCTGAAGTCAACAAGAATCTCCTTGGTTTTGGTGACATTGAGTGCGAGGTTGTTGTCCAGCTGGTGTGAAGCCTATTCACTTCAGTTTTGATTTTGCAGCTGGAAAGAAAATGGGTAAATTATAGGTTTTTTAAAAATTTATTTCTTATTTCCCTTTAGTGCTGAATTGCAAAATTGTGTTCATCTCATTTTGAAATTTTTATGATTTATTTCAGTTTGACAGTTTTGAATCTTTATGAATCTTTTTGAACGTCATAGACATTTGACAGTCAGCAAGACTTTGCTATCTGTTTTCTCAACAGTTTTGCAGAAGGAACTTGCTCTGGCCATCCCATACCACCTACACCCAAACATCTGATGTTTTGAGTTCAGATCCAGAACATAATCATTCACCTTACAAAAAATAAACACCAGATAATCACATCTGCATATATTTAATGATGTTTCCATTAATGGACTTCTTTGAAATGTCCATCAGTCCTTTTCACAAAACAATTAATACGTTGGAAAAGTGATTGACAGACAAAACTGATGGCGGTTCAGTTGGTTGGGAGGTATTGTGGTGGCAGAGGCGTTTGGCAGGGTTTCATTCCAGTCACACTAGCTCACAATGCCTGGCAAGGATTTGGATTTCAAATGCCATGGTGCAATGAAGTCATAATTTGCAAATAATATTAATTAAGGGGATCAGTTAATTTGTTTGAGAGCTCTAACTATTGTCAAAGAAGGAGAAACTGTACCAAAGGTGGGGGGTGGAGTCCAGTATCAGTAATTGTGAGAGGATACCTTTGTGTTAAACAATATACAGTGAATGGAAGCAGTTTTGGTGTGGTGTGAAAGATCAGATGTTCATTCATTTGTGGTCATGTGTACTGATACACAGTGGAAAATTTTGCTATCCGGGAAAGTCAATCTCCACATAGTCAGCAGATAGGGCAAGATTGTCATTTCAGTCAAAGCTTCAAGGTACAATGTGAAACAGAAAGGAACAGAATCAGATTTTATTGTCATGAACATGTCTCGCAGAATTTGTTGTTTTGCAGGAGCATCAGAGGGGTAATGATTTCATCGAAGGCATTTTGAGCAGAAGATCGGAGAGAGAGTTTACTCTTCACTGTGAGGCAGTGGAATTCATGGTGGGTGAGATAGAAACTATGTTAGAGTTGGCCATCTCCCCTCAGCACCCTCAGTCCCAATGAAAGATTCTGGCTCAAAATGTCAACCATCCTTTTGATTATGGATTTCAGGAAGGGGAACCCAGAAGAAGAAAAAAAAAATCAGTTCTTATTGAAGGGTCACCAGTGGAGAGGGTAGAGAACTTCAAAATCCTGGGCAGCAACATCGCTGAAGATCTATCCTTGGGCTATCATGTTGATGCAATCATGAACAAGGCAATACTTCATAGGGAGTTTGAAGAGATTTGGTACGTCACCAAAGACTCTTGCAAATTTCTACAGGTGTTCTGTGGAGAGCGTTCTGACTGATTGCATCTCTGTTTGGTATGGAGGTGCCAATGCACAGAATAGGAAAGGGCTTCAGAGAGTTGTGAGATCAACCATCGTCATCAACGGCATTAATCCACACCACAAATGACATCTTTAAAATACGGTGTCTCAAGAAAGCAACCTCTATCCTTGAGGATCCTTACCATCCAGGCCATGCCCTGGACTCTCATTGCTACCGTCATCAGGAGAGCTTCTTCTCCACAATCAGATTTATGAATGAACAATGACCACAGGCACTACTTCACATTTCCTCTTTTTTTTTGCACTAATTTTTTTTTTTAAATAGTGAATTTACAGAAATGTAATTTATAGCTCTTTATGTACGTGATGCACAATTCTGTTGCTGTTAAACAACAAATTTCGTGACACATTTTCATAACAATAAACCTGATTTTGATTCTCCCATTGGTGCTGCTCAAACCAATGAGTTCCTCCAGCAGAATGGGTTTTACTCCAGATTCCAGCATCCACAGTCTCCCGTGTGTGTGTGTGTGTGTGTGTGTGTGTGTGTGTGTGTGTGTGTGTGTGTGTGTGTGTGTGTGTGTGTGTGTGTGTGTGTGTGTGTGTGTGTGTGTGTGTGTGTGTGTGTGTGTGTGTGTGTGTGTGTGTGTGTGTGTGTGTGTGTGCGCGCGCGTGCGTTCATGCGTAAGCCCTGCCTGCCACTGTGGCCCTTGAGAGTGATCAAATTTTGTAGCCAGGGTCTAGTGTTGAACAACACGGCATCACTATAATCCACGACTTCAGCACCATACAGCTCCTCAGTCTACTGACTCTTAACTGAAATGGACACAACAAGCCATTCAGTTGAATCCAAAACATTACTCAGCCTTACTTCATTGACCAGCAGTTCAAGAAGACAGCTCACTTCCTACCCATCAGTGGTAATTAGTGATGTGCCATAAATGCTGGCCTTGACATCAATATCTAAAACCCCTGAATAATATAAGAATAACATTTTTACATCACACTATCATTCACCCACGGACCTAGAAACAGTGTTCATCCTTTATCTTTTCATAAGGCGGAAATGAGCCCTAGATTTCTCCAATACTTTTGAAAACCAATTTTCCCTGCTGATAATCCCAAACAAATCTGCTCTTCTGTCACAACTATTTGCCAGAAATGTGTTTAAACGAGTCAATTGATAAATATTCAAAAGCTCAAGAACATGCTTCAGACCGCCAAACAAAATAGTTGAATAGGAGCCTTGGGGGACTGATCCACAGCATTAGAGGAGTGAATTCCCCTCAATGTGTCTTTTATTAGCACTACAAAGTGTAAATTGCAAATTGGCTATTTGAGCAGTCATTTTATGGACATTTTGATCTGCTTTATAATCCTCAATCACAATTTCATTCTCACCGCTCAGCTGTACGATGCCAAATAGAGCAACACCTGGTGACCTCGCTCTCCTCTGCACCTGAAAGGAAATTAAATGTCACTTCAAAAAAGTGAACATGTGAAAATTAATAACATATAGTGCGAAAAGTTGACATTTTATTTTGAACTAAAAATCATAGCCATAACTGTAAAACAATGGAATTATAATTCATTCCAACTTCAGTCCACTTCCTTGTGCTCCAAAAGACTTGAGGTGAGCACATTGAGTGGCAAGCAACCATGAGCAGAGAGAATGGCTGAGAATTAAACGTGCATCAGGTGATTCTGCAATCTGGCTTTGCTCCAAAGTGAAATTAAAACAAATGTCAGATCTTGTTAGAGTAAAACTAAGCATCCTAGGGAAAAAGAATGAAAATCTGAATAGGCACAAGTGAAGGAAATCCTGCACTTAGCAAACCAAAGGATCATTCAAAAATGATACCTTAAGATTCTTGCCCCTGGAAGTGGATAAGGTTAGGGTCGTGATTACTTACAACAGACTAATTCCTGTTTGTGTCAGTGTGAAGAGGTGTCAAATTGAAGTGAAAGAAAATTCAGAGAGTGAACACTGATTCTTTAAAACTGCTCTCTGTCCAATGCCGTGGAGCTGGACTCCATTGAACACGAGGTCTGGAATCCATTTGATGCCTAAGGCTCAACCTGGGCATCAGGAACCAGTCTAGGTGAGCAGCCATTTCAAAGATCTTTTGTTTTCAGAAAATTATAACATGTATGATGAGCTGCATACCATTCCTGCTCCAGTCCCTCTATCTCAAACTTTTTGACATGTGCTCATGAACTTATAGGATTATGGTGCTATGAAGGACAGCAGTTATTGAAAGTAGAAAGGAGGAAATTCATCCTTATGAGGAACGGGGAGGGGGGGGGGGGGTAAGTGGAGCTGAGTCCATGGTTAGATCCACAATGATGTTATTGAATGGTGGAGCAGTCTCGACAGGCCAAGAGCCTACTTCTGCTGTTAATTTGACTATTGGTCGGTGGCCACTTATGTCTGACATGATGAAGTGTTTTGAGAAGTTGATTATAAAGCAGATCACCTCCTATCCTTGGGCCTACTTCAATTCCCCTATTGTCACAACAGGTCAATGGAAGATGCCCTCTTGCTGGCTCTCTTCTCTGTGTTAGATCACCTCGACCACAGGAACACTTTCATCAGGCTATTGTTCAGCACCATCATACCAGCAAAACCGATGACTAAATGAAAGGGTCGGAGACTTTGTTCATCCCTTTGCAACTGGATCCTAGACTTCCTTATGGACAGACCCCAATTAGTGCAGATCGGCAACATGGCCTCCTCCATGCTGACTGTCAACATAGGGGCACCCCAAGGCTACGTACATAGACCTTGCTCTATTTCCTGTACACCCATGACTGCGTGGCAGCTTAATTTCCAATTCAATCTATAGATTCATTGACAAAACTATCATTATTGGCAGAACTACTGGAAGTGGTAGAATCAGAATACAGAATGGAGATTGAGAACCTGGTTGGATGGTGCCAGAACAGCAATCTTGCTCTCAGCGTCACCAAGTCCAAAAAGCATATTGTTGATTTTGGGAAGGAGAGACTGAGGGGTCGGAGGTGGGAGGGTTGGTACCTTCAAGTTTCTGGAAATCCATATTTTAGAAGACCTTACTTGGAACCAGCACACTGAGGAAACTGTGAAGAAAGCACACCAATGCCTCTATTTTGTGCAGGGTCTGAAGGATATCATTGAAGACGCTACCAAACTTCTACACTGCATGTTCTTGCTGGTTGCATAACAGTCTAGTTCAGTAATTTAAGTTCCCAGGAATGCAGAACGCTCCAGATGGTAGCAAACATAGCCAAATCTATCACAGCCTCTAATTTTCCATTAAATGAATACCTCAAGAAAGCAGCAGCATTATGAATGACCCCCATCACCCTGGTCATCAAAACCTCTTCTACCTTCAGGTAGAAGGTGCAGAAGTCTGAAGACCAGTACTTCTAGGTTCAAGAACAGCTTCATCCCAATGGCTAACAGGCTCTTGAGCCTTCCCTTTAACACTAATCATGGACTGCGCCGACAACAGGACAGTCTTCACTATCGTAACGCCACTTTCTTTTTGTCAATCTTGATCATCTGTCTATATTTTCCATGTATTATCTCCTTTTAATTTACTTTAATGTACATTATTTTTATGAGGTACCTGATTGAATGCAGCAAATAAAAATTTTAGTGCATATGTTCATGTTCAATAAATATGACAGTAAATTCAATATTATTATCATTATTTTTATTTCTTATGTTCTAATGTCCACCCTTCTGACTGAGAGGAATTTGATTAAAGTGTGAACATCAATGTTTTGGAAGAAAAACACTTAAATCCTAACACGCTCTTTCTGAATGGTCTGCAACGTTACCTTTCTAGTTTAACGGTGATACTTCAAGAGCAGGCAATGGGCAGATTCTGTATTATATTTCCCTTTCCCCTGCTTAAAACAATGTTGGCAACGCTAATGAATGCACTCACACCTACCTTTATCCAATTCTGTAACCAAATATTCCATCACAGATTGATGTCCATGTCTCTCCCTGTTGTTCTTATTGACACAAGTATTGCACACATTGAGACTGCTTTATGCCTTTGGCCAAACTTGAAAACCATTGCTCTTCTTATTTGGGTTGATGGACCCTGAACTAAAGTCTGAGAATACAAATCCCATTGTGGCACAATGGGAGAACAAGTGATTTGTAACCCTAGACAAAGTAAAAAGCATGAAAGCAATTGGAAGAAGGGCAATTAATTTTAATACTTCGTCTTATGAATTTGTCCATTTGGATTGCCAAAAGACAAAAAGTAAATACTGAACCATTACATGAGGTTAGCTTTGAACAGGTCTCACTATTGATGAGGATGCGATTCATTCAAATTTTCAGAAAGGTATTTTAATTTATAGAACTATTTTGCATTGACTGAAAAAAGTTCCTCGAAACAATGATTATGAAAAGCTAAAATCACAATGCACTATGCTGTGGAAATAATGATAAATAGGACAAGTTTTATTTCATAGAAAGGCTGTTCCACAGGGTCAATATGGGCTGTCATTTTTTTATTCGACTTATAAATTATTGGGTGAATAGGATTTCCAACCTTATTGCAAAATATATCAGTGGCTGGGTGACAAGTGAAGATTGATATTGTTCAGGTAACTCAATTAAACAAAGAGTGGCAAATGGATTTGATGTTAATAGATACAAGGTAAAACACATTAAAAGGGAAATATGAAACATGTGTATAAGATGATGACAAGAAAAGGTGCAAAAAAACTAAGGAAATAATAGAACGTATCAAACTAAAAGCTCATGCACATTAAGGCACCAAGACTAGTAGGAAAACGGAAGATTGCAAAATCTTTGAAAAAACAACAAAGAACCACAAAGCAAGCAAAAAAAAAAGTGAAAATAGATTATGAAGGTAAACTAGCATAATATAAAAAAGAAATTGTACAGTAATAGTCCTAAAATCTGGATGCCAGAAATCCGGACGTCTCGAAGACTCTTGGCTTTTGTGTGCGTGCATGCATGTATGCATTGCGTGCATGCATGGATTGCGAACATACGTGCATCGCATCAGAGTTGGGCTGCCTGAGAAAATACAAAAATCCAGACCAACCCAATCCCTGAGCAATCCATATTTCAGGACTTTTACTGTAAACTTTTTATAATTATATAAAGTGGAAAATGATGTCTAAAATCAACATAATTGCCTTGAGAAGGGGTAATTAACATGGAGTATTGTAAAACTGAACACGTTCAACAGTAGGAAGGATCCCCCTCCGCCCATGTCCTCCTATTTTTAAAGGCTTTGAAACTATTCACAGGTAAGTTGATTGATTTTTCCTGGCTGCTACAAGTGTTTGGAGCCCTTGGTCTGTTCGGTCTGCAGAGAGTAATGTTTATTAAGTTATTTGTCACATAATACTTGAAAACATCTTGATAACATTTTTCAAGATCACAATTGAGTGTCCTGTCTGGCTGCATCATTATGTGGTATGGTAGCTGCAAAGCATCAGACCAGGTCAACATAGAAGATCACCAAAACAGCTGCGAATATCACTGGGGTGTCCCTTTCCTCTACTGATGACATTTACCAGGAGCATTGCTTAAATAGATCTCAGAGAATTATAGAAAACCATTTCCATCCAACACACAGTATCTTTGGCCCATTACCATCAAGAAGGAGGTAAAGGAGCATCAAAATCAGGACTGCCAGGCTGGGAAATAGCTTTTTCCCCCACAGACTGTGAGAATGATGAACAGTATCCCGAAACTGAGTAAATCATCCCAAAATATTTATATGTATTTATTTAAAATTACAGCTTCATGTAGCACAAGACCTTTACAGAACCAGCAATCGGGACCGTGGTTCGAATCCAACACTATCTGTAAGGAGTTTGTACATTCTTCCCATGGATTTTCCCCGAGGGCTATGGTTTCCTCCCACCATTCGAAATGTACTGGGGATGTAGGCTAATTGGGTGTAAACTGGGCGGCATGGACTCGTGGGCCAAAATGGCCTGTTATCATGCTGTATGTCTGTGGTAAAACACTGTATTACAGGCATTGTATCACCCAATACCCTCCCTCAGTACTGCTTGGAATCAGGCCAACAGCATGCAAGATATGACTAAGTTTATAGCAATGAAAGCCTATTAATCTTGACTTCTGGTCTGTCAGGTATAATTGATAGCGTTACAATGGCCAAATTAAAAATTATGTTCTGTATATAAAGTGTGTAAATGGCTACACCGTAGTCTTGAGAATCACTGTTTCATCGGGCTGTATATGTACAGTCAGATGATAATAACTTGAGAAGTCTTCTGCAGGCAGTCCAGCAAGTTAACTCAAACATTCATACCATTGTATAAAGTAGAAGAATGAGAGCACAATTACACAATTGAATAAAAGGTTAATTGGTGCAAAGTATGGGCATTATGATAGCACTTTTATGGGGTTTATTCAAGAGCCTGATGGTTGAGGAGCAGGAACTATCTTTAAGCCAGTTGGGTGTCTTACAGAATAAGCTGGTGGTAGTAGGAAGAGAAGAGGGATCATTGAGGGTGGGAAAAGCAGAAAGAGAAAGGGGGTTCAAATACATGAACACTTTTGCATTTCCACAAGGACATGGTCACTGAAACCAGCCTCCAGCTGCAGTGAAAGAAGGTAGTAATGGCAACAAACATATCAGAATCAGAATTTATTATCATGAACATGTCACAGAATTCACTGTTTTGTGGCAGTGTCACAGTGCAAACTTTTATATAAACCACCATACAAAAAGATTTTTCTTTCAAAAAAATGCATGAAAAAGATCAAATGTAATGGTTCATTGTTCATTCAGGAATCCGATGGCAGAGGGGAAGAAGCTGTTCCTGCCGGTGAGTGTTCATCTTCAGGCTCCTGTACCTTCATCCCGATGGGAGCAGAGAGAAGAGGGCATGGTGGGAGTTTTTGAGGATAGAGGCTCCTTCTAGGTTGCAGCTGGAGATATTTATAATACAAAAATATTCATAAGGGAATTCACTAATTCTCCTTCAAAAACAGCTCACTGAATTTCATTCTTTCTTTCAGGAGTCCACCGGTTGGAGAGAACATGGATTGGCTGGACTTGGATACCAAAACTCTGGGTGGAAAGCCAATGACTACTCACAGATCACTTCATCGGACCCAAAGGGAGTTTTAAGAGATTTGGTATGTCACCAAATATGTAGATAATAGGCACTTTACACATTTGTTAATAGAACAGCAGTGGTTCCTTCATTCCTCCATCTGCCCTGGCAGGTGATTTAATCAAAACCAGGATGTCACTAATATGTATGGTGATTCTGAAATAAATCAGCTCTGAAATAATTCTGTTCTGGCAGGTCATCAATCAGAAACATTCACTCTGTTTCTCCATGACTGCTGTCTGATCTGGTGAGTTTTTTCTTCTTAAACACTTCCTTTTCAAATTTCTAGAGTATTTTCCTCTCTGTGGCCCACAATCCCAGTGTAATCTGCAGAGAGAGGATCAGTGAGTTTTGTGTTCGAGGGATACAGCTCTTCCAAACATGGGAGAGAGACTTGGAGCAGTTCTGAATGTACGTCATGACCCCTGACTGACACTCATTATTGAAACTCGAGTACTAGATTGTAGTGAATTGGTTGGATAGGATTTGAAATCTAATCCCTGCTCTTCATCATCTGTGAATGGTTGCTGAACTTTTTCCAATGTCAAGTCTAAATCATCCGTTCTTAGCATTGACGTCTCTAGCTCTGCCCCAGAGTCTTTGGAAAGCTTAAGAAAAAAAATGGCAATGGAGCAGCTCTTCTCAAATCAAATCTGCAATCAGTTTTGAGTATACTGTGATATCGGATGAAAGATTCTTGAAGAGATTCATCAAATGTGTCTGAGATAAATACACCCTCTATCAATTTGTCTGGACAAACCACAGCCCTGAATATGGATAGATATTTGTGTGCTATTGTAAGAGAGCTCTAATTGAAATAAATATTGTTTTGAGTTGCTTTGAAAGGAAGCATTATCATCAAATGAATCATTGCAATCTCTTGAGAGCAAATTTCAAATTGATTAGATTATTGAATTTTAAACAACATCATCTCCTCCAAATAGGTTTCCTTATGAAAAACTAGATTTCCAAGCATATTTTTTAAATGTCATAAAAGTTATAAAGCAGAACAAATGAGAAACATTTTTTTTTGTCCATTCACGTTTCACTTAGTAGATACTTTTCGGGTATCTGTGATAAGATAGGGCATACACTTTGGAAAGAAAAAAAAGGAAATGTCATTTTTTTCACCATGGTATAAAATGGGGCAGCGAAACCGGGGCATGCGTGTGCATGCATGAATCACAAAATGCAGGTGTAGCTGGTAATGAAGAAGTCAAAGGAGATGTTGACCTTTGTTACTGGGTGATTGAATTTAAGAGCAGGGAGGTTCTGCTGCAACTGTACAGGGGACAAGTCTCCTTACTTGAGAAAGGACGTACTGGCTTTGGAGGCATTGGTGAAGAAGTTCACTATGTTGATTCTGGAGATCAAAGCATTATCTAATGAGAAGAGATTGAGTAGCCTGGGGCTATACTCATACGTATTTAGATGGATGAGGGGGACACATAAAATTATAAATAGAAAAGATAAGGTAGAAGCAGGGAGGTTATTTCCACTATCAGGTGAAAGTAGAACTAGCAATATAGCCTTAAGATTTAGGGGAGTATATTTAAGATAAAGTTGAGGAACTGCTTTTTCCAGACAGTGGTGAATCTGGAATTCCCTGCTCAAGAAAGCAGTAGAATGCTGCTTCGTTGGATAAGTTTAAGGCATAGGTAGATAGATTTTTGAATAGTAGGGGAATCAAGAGTTATTGGGAAAAGAGCTGTGTCCGTGTCCAGATCAGCCATGATCTTATTGAATGGCAGAGCAGGTTCATAGACCAATGGCCTATTTATGCTCCAATTATGTGTAAATTATGGGATATATGGGTAGAAATTATATACACAAAAGTCTTCACACTGAGGAGACGTTCAGTTATGTTATTAAGCATTCCAATTATGCTTAATGGTTGGATTTAGAAGGATCTAGCAGCTTAAAACTCAGTATCTACAAGGTTCTGTGGACCATCAGCAATTGCAGGAATGTTCCCCAATACAATGTGTAATCTTAGGGCTTGGTTCATCCCTCACTCTACCATCAGGATCAAATCAGTGTATTAGTTCTGGTTCAACGAGAAATGCAGAAAGAGTTAGGGTTATTAGGAAGTGCCATTCTGGAATGCCACGCAAGGCAGCTGAATGAGCATTCAACAGATACTCATAATAAATCCCACAACTAACAGATCAGAGCAATGCTCTGCAGTCTCAACAGGTGATTCAGTCATGGATAATTATACAGCTAAAGGTAGCATGCGATTCCAATAACATCCTCATTCTCTGTAAGGGTGGGGTCCTGAGGGTGAACGTTAAAGGTGAAGGTGAATCCAGGAAATTTTATTCAATAGTGCTATTGAACAACATTTCCTCATCACAAACTGCAAACCAATGACTATTTTGGGTTTTGCTGAGACCACTCTGCTCTTGAGCTCATCACAGCTGTTGACTGATCTCCAGAGATGGAGTGAAAGTGACTGTCCTCACATTAAATTAGCCTTTAACGGAGGGTGACGTCAAGGAAACTGTTAAAACTGGAGTCCAAGGGAATCAAGGGGAAAACGTCCCCATGGAGGGAGTCATTCTGCACACATGGGAAGGTCAAGATGGTTGGGGTTCACCGATCCAGATACCAGAAAAGCACAGGTTGCTCAGAACAATCTTCTAGACCCAATCTTCTTCAGTTGCTTCGTTGGTAACCTTCCTTCCATTATAAGTGGAAGCATTTGCGAATGGTTGCAAGATGTTCGCTTCCATTCATCCTCCTCAGCAAAAGAACCACCTGGCGCCTGCATGCTGCAAAACCTGGACAATATTCCAATGAGAGCAGATGCGACCACTGGTGTTCCCGCCATACGAATGGCAGTCAATGACCATCTCCAGCCTGGAGAATATAAACACCTATCATTGGTATTCAGGGGCATTGTCATTGTTGAGCGTCCACCAAAAATTTCCTAGGTGTTAAAAATGGCAGTGCTGCCCATGTCATTTGTAGCAATATTTGCACTGTAAAGCTGTCGCAAAACAAAGAATTTCGGGCATGTTCATGACAATAAATTCTGATTCAGAATTATCTGCCTCAAGGAGTTGTGGAGGTGAGCTAATTAGAAGTATTTAAAGTGGAGGTAGATCTTTTTTGGAAGATTGGGATCTATAGGGTTCCGGCATGGAGATGGAATTGAGGACCACAGCAGATCCCCATGATCATATTGAATGGCAGGGTTAGTGATTGAGAATGAACTTCCACATCCTCTGTACAAGAGTGAACAAAAGGAGAGGAAAGCATCAACAGGTGAAGAGAGGATCAATAGATCTGTTGGTTGACACCAGTGATAAACGCTGCTAAAATAACATAGTGCGGAACACAAAGAAAGTATTAAGGAACATTTTGCCATCGTTAGTTCTAAGTAAAACAGCCATAATAAAATATTGTCTCTTCAGCTGGAATCAAGAATCTGGAAATCTCTCTGTTGAGATTTCCCCTCCTGTCACCCATTACTCAACCATTCCAACCTTCTCCCCAGTATGTTGTTCAGAGTGCACTTTTTTTTTGTACATAGATGTATAAACATGTATTCACAAAACATCTTGACTCCTTATTTAGGCTGCAGAGGAATAATGGCTCAATGGGGAGTTCTGAACTGGGATTTTGAAAGCCTGCATGCCTATTAAATGAACTTATCTTGAAATTATTTGCATGGCTGCAACAGTAGAATGATTTGTTGAAAAGCCTGGAAGTTTTAGGCAGATTACAACATGTGTGAGAGTAATGTTTGCTTCAGAAGCTTTTTTTTCCTACAAGAATTTAATCGTGCATACTGATGTATTTTTAAGGTTTTTCTGGACAATGTAAAGGTTCAATCCCAAAGTGATTGAAAAGAAACAAATTTAACCGTAGCAGATAATATACCAGCAAATTATTTATTCTTCGCTGGAAATCCATAAGCAAAGTTGAAGAGATGGTTCCAGTGCCAAGTTTGAATGAAAAAAATAAGGTAGAAATTTTAAATAGAATCAAGCACAGGACTTTTATTAAATTCTACAAGAAATAGAAAGATATAAATCATTACAATTTAAAAAGATTATAAAAAGTTATATCCATTACTTGAAAGGATATCCAAATTAAAAGGATAGTTCAGTGTTTATGGTCTTGGAGAATTTGGGCATCTTTTTGGACTCTGCGCTAGACACTCCAATAGATTATGGCAGCAGTAATTTTTTTTCCAGAAATCCCCCACATCTTCATCACCAGGTTGTCAATAGTTTTGAACCCAAAGATCTGTTCCCACAGCACATTTCCTGTGCCAAACTAAATGCTTTTGTTACTCAAGGTTTTGCCTCTTTAACAAAGGGCAACTTTCCTTTTAAAATAAAATCCACCGTTGTTGCACCTCTAAAAGCATTTCCAATCTTTCCTCTGCACCCACTACCTGACTGTAAGCAGCCACAGGCACCGGATCAAGACATTTCCACAGTTCAAGCCCAGCTACTGCAGGTTCCTAGACTTACGATCCCAGAGGACCCCAAAACCCAGCAGCAATAGATATTCACCAAGACAAATGGTTACTTAAACAAAAGTTGCTTTTCATTATCTTTAAAACATGAAAATAGAATCATACTTTTATTTAACCCAGCCTAACCCCCTTCTAATGTGTGTGCAAGTTCAGAAAAGTTCTTTGGTTCACAGTCCAATCTCACTTCCCATTCCTCCAAGTTCACTGGTTGCAGGCCATTCTTATACTGTGTACAGAATTTAACATTTATAAAGTTTACCAGGCCTTGGTTCTTGAAAGATAAATGGTTACTGCTCAGGAAGTTTCTTGTTGGTTTTCAGAGAGAGATTTGTTGTTCCAGGACATCCACAACTGACGTACTTCCATCAGCCACTCCAGTGTCTTGCAGATGAAACTTGCCCCTGCAGGGTTTTCCAGATGATAACCTCTTTCTTTCAGGTCACCACAGAGTTTTTTTTGTTTCTCTTATTCCAAGTGAAACATTAGACAACCAGTCCTCTCCTCTTGCATGAACCACAAGGGCTTTGACCAGGCTGTCTTCCAAAGGGGCTTGCCAGCTTGTCCTGTTCCAGTCCCAGCTAATTCTGCTGGCTGTAACACGGTACAAATGTTCTCTCTCTCTCTCTGTAAACAACAATCCATTAGTGAAGACTCTTAAGCACTCTTCAAACCAGAGCTCCAGTATTTCAAATAAGATCTGTTTTAAAGTGTTTGTATGTGACCTACTCTAACAAACCTTTCCCAATTTATCTCCCCAAAATATATCTATATACTCTGTCACACTAGCTTGCGTTACTCAATCTATAAATATCACATCCTCATACTAATTCTAGTTAATCCCTGAGCAGTATTGTGCATTATCCATCCACTTCCTTCTTGCTCTTAAAGCAATGACTTTCTAACCACACACAGAAACCCCTGAAATCATTAATCGCAAATCAGTTCAGAATACTTGGGAAGACCAGCCATCTTACCTTTCACATAGTGTGTAACTGAACCCTCAATTTTCCCTCTAATCCATGTGCCTCAAATGTGTAAGCATCACATTTAAAACCAGTAGACAAAAGTAGGTTGAGGTAAGCCCAGGATGCAAGTTTGGCACAGACTGAATAGGCCAAAGGGCCTGTTTCTGTGCTGTACTGTTCAATGGTTCTATGATGAGCTTGCTTTCAGTTCTCCTTTCCAAAAGTGCTCAGCTTCTCCTTAATTTAAATTTATATTAAATTTACATACAGCACAGTTACAGGACCTTCCTGCCCTCAATCCTGTACTGCTCCAATTAACCCAAAACACCTCTGTACATTTTGAAAGGTGGGAAGACACCAAAGCCCCTAGTGGAAACCCACTCAGACTTGGGGAGAATGTATAAACTCCTTACAGACGACACCAAATTCAAATCTGGGTGACTTTGTGCTAACCGCCTTGCTAACCATGCTGCATTATGCTAACCGTGCTCCCTCTAGACTAACTGTGCCACCTATACCCACCAATGTTCCTCTCACCTCCTGCCCACCAACACAACTAGTATAAACACAGCCAACAACCCCTCACAAGAGTGTCCATAATCAGTTCAATGTTACACAAACTGCAGGCAATATTTCCAGCCATGGAGCCAAGATAAGGTTGTAATACTTGCAGGTAGCAGTGCAGTTGTGAGGTGGGCACCGCTGAAAGCTAAACTTGATTTTGCTCTATTCTGCTTCCTTCATCCCCTTGATGCATGCCACAAGAACTGTTTAGTTATCTCAATGCACAGATAAAGAGAAACAATTGAGGCTGTTCAGTAATTGGAATAGACAGATGACCAGCTTCTTTCATTTAGCTCTCATTTGCTTCCACTGAGGCCAGCAATAACCAAAGAAAAGACTATCAGGAAATAATCAACTTTTGCAGCTCTGGCAGTTTTCAGACTGGGGTGCTCCAATCCTGGGATCCACAGGTGGTTTCTGGTGGAGATGAAAAGGGAGCAATTAGCAAGATGCCACCAATGGCAGAGCAATTTCAAAAAGATTCTTAATGCAGTTGAGGCAACAAATAAAAACCCTGAAACTTTAATACAGTAAAACCCCTGTTATCTGGAGTTCAAGCAACTGGCAACCAGCAAAAATAATTGAGGAAAACAGATAAATAAATAAAAATTAAAATAAAAGTTTAACATTGTAAATGTTATTTGAAGTAACACATACTCTTTGAAGATGGGAGCAAATATTCAATGGGTGGAGTGCATTGATCGTGCTTTGCTCACAGCAGCTGTTTGAATAAAATTGTGTTTGAATAAAATGGTGCTGCCCAGGATGAAGAGACTCTCAGAGTCTCTCCCTATCCCTACTTAGTAAGAGTCTTTATCTCTTAAGTATAATAATATCTGTGAACTTGGGTGGGGGGATGTTAATTATCTATAATGTTACTGTTTGTCTTTCGGGCAGTTCCGTGGAGGGGGAGGAATCTGCAGATTCAGTGACGGTTAAATGTTTTCAAAGAATATGACCCAAAATAAAGTAAAAATGCTTTAAGGATTATATATTCATACAAGTGAAGTTTGATCAGTGTAAGTACATTATAGTGTTTTTTTTGTCATTTAAATTGTTTATTCTTAATGCAAATGTATTAGTTAGTCATTGTTAGAGTGAGTCCCAAGCAACTAGAAAACACACTTATCCGGCATCTGCCAATCCCCATAGGTGCCAGATACCAGGGGTTTTACTGTCTTCAGAACAAAATTAAATCTTGCTGTCAATGGAGATAAACAAGAGAGGCTGCAGATGCTGGAGCGTTATTTTCAGTTGTAATTATATTTCAAGGACTGTAAATCAGGTGGAATTCCTCCGTGAGAACCATAAGCAATTCGAATTTAGCCCACTGACAGCAGTGTCATGCAACATGAGCAATTCTAAAGTGAGAATTGAGTACTTGGGCCTGCCTAAGTGAGGGCTGGTGCTGCTCTGTGCAAGGCCACCGAGCTGGAAGTCTCTGTTTTTAAGGGCAAGCGAAGGGATGACAAATTATACATTACCCCTTAGTGTCATCTGTTGATAAGCGTAGAGACCTGGAAGCCATATGTCTGCCACAAGGAAGAAGAAAACCCTCTGAAGCAGCAGACTGACTAAGAACCATGAGGCTCCAGGGAACACAAACCATGGGATGACAGGAAATCCACAATTTCAAGGCTACAGCCTTTGGATTTTCAGAGCAAATCCTTATTCCATGGAGTATTTGATGCTCGTCTCAGAAAGCAGCAGTAATGTAGTTTCTTTCAAGCATAAAGCTGAGGCCATAATGTATATTGCAAAACAAGATTTAACATGGGTTTGATCATTTTTGAGGAAACACTAATGCTAAAACAAAATAGAGAGAGAGGGTTGGTTTAGTCGGGTATAATATGCTTATTTAGAACTAATATCGTTCCTTCTTAAGTTATGATTTGAACAAATGCAGCATCCCAAAGAAAAAATTATTTAATGTAACTATTTGAATGAATCTGTTTTACGTATAACTGGAATCATAGGAAGATATTACGCAGAGCTCTCTGCCAACTTACGTTGACATCCATGCATGTCCATTAGTTTATAAAATGACACTTTAGCCCAACTGAAGCACTCTGCAGTGTCTGAGAATGAGATTTAAAAATATAAGAATTGCACTCACAGAAAACATCTCACAAGCTCAAATGGAACTTGATTGTACTGTCATTGTTAACGCAACTCAGCTGAAGAATCTCCTTACTATATGATGAAATGTATGGGTAATGAAGGTTGGGGCACAGCTTTCTCACTCACAGATTCTTCTCTCCTTCTATCAGTCACATTTCAAGTTCTATTCTTGTTTCATCATTCAAATGATGCCGACACAGTGTACCCGATCATTAAATGCAAAGTGACCTGTGCTGCAACATAAGTTATCATTTTCCACGAGGCTTTTACTGTGATTGGTTCAGTTTGATTTCTAATCAGGAAGTAATAAGGCCACCTTACGTTTTAATTAAGACATTAATCTACCAACAATTCACTTTGACTAACAATCAGGAGGCAAAGATGGGTTAAATCTGAGGGGTGTAAGCTGCCTTTCTCCTTCTCATTAATATTTAAAAGAAGTGAAGGGTCATGACAGATTCTTTGAAGTTCGGGAGGACCAGTTTTGTATCTTGCTGAACTGTTTTGGCCTATTCTGGCAATTCAGCAAGGAATGGCACAAGATTAAAATTCAGCAAATGAACATATTCATTCCATGGTACACACTGAATATTTTGATATTTAAAAAAACCATACAGCACAGTATCAGTCCATTTTCGCCCACGAGTCGGAGCCGTCTAATTTTCACCCCATTAACCTACACTCCCGGAACGTTTCAAGGAACAGTGGGAGGAAACCGGAGCCACAGGAGAAAACCTGCACAAACACAGAGATAACGTGCAAACTCCTTACAGACTGCACGGGATTCAAACCTCAGTCTGGTCCCAATCACTGGCGCTGTAAAGGCATTGCGCTAACCGTGATGCCAACTGCGCCATGCTTAAGCTTCTCGCCTTAAAATCTCAGATTAAGATTTCATTATTATCTATCTCCAACCATATAAGATTTCAATTTCTACAATATGTTGTATTATCCAGATCCCATTTGTTCATTCTTACATTCTTCAGAAAATTATCTTTATACTCACAAATGTTTCTATCTGTAGATCTTTCACTCTCTCAATTTACTACTGGCACGGGCAGTGAGAGTCCTGAACAACCAAGCAACTGCTCACACTAACCCTCTGAGCTGAATATTTGTCCTACATTTGTATTGTTGGTATATATGTAATGACCAGTTGTGTGTCTGCTATTTGTGCACCGAGGGCCAGAGAACCCTGTTTTGTCGGATTGTATTTGTGCAATTACTTGACAACAAACTTGACTACCTCAGAATATAATTTTCCTCTTAATATTTAAAAAGGTCCTGAATTATCATTTCTGAGAGTTACCTTCCCATTCTGATCTAATCTGGAGCAATTAAAGCTGCACATAGTTGTCACTTATCCTTGTACAATTGTACTCCTTTGTTTCCTCAAATAGAGCTATTTCATTCTCCTCCCCTTTTCCCTGTTGTCGCAGGTTATTCCTATTTTTTAATTTCCTTCCTTGTATGTCACATCTGAGCCAGTTTGGGTGAAAGCTAGTGGCACAAAGGGATCAGCGTTTGTAATTGGAATTGCTATTGAGCCCCAGGACAACAAAGGGAAATTCAGCTGGTTTTATTTGAACAAATATAGAAGGTCTTCGATGAAATTGTGAGCAATAATTATGAAGAATTTAATTATCCAGAATTAAATAAAAATGGGTTGCCCACCATCAGAAATTACTTCCAGCGAGCTTACTATTTCATTTCGAAAACTGGTCAGTTGTAAACTATTATAAGACAGTCTCCAACCTCATACCAGGGCTGCAACATTACTCTGGTATTATCTGGCATTTCAACCTCATAATACACTAACATCAACTTCTCCTACCACTTATACAGACACTCCAACTTTATGCTAATCTTAACAGCCTTTGGGAATTATATTGAACACTTTAGCCTCCGAGATCAACAGTCAAATATAGACGTGACTGTGAAAATTGTATCTGCTCTGTCTGCCCATTTTGTGTCACGTTAATCTCGTTTTACATGGGTATATCATTCTCGTTCTTAATCAGACCTCAATTTTGCGCCAATTGTCACATAGTCAAAAAAAGGAACTACTCGAGAAATGGAAACATTTTCCATTCTAATGTAATTGGGAGGTTCTTCCCCTACAAAGTTAAGGCTTATTGCTGGAATAGAATGCTTCAAGCCACACTGCACTTGACCGGCGTTCACTTAACCTATAAATTTTTATTCAGAGTAAAAATTCATTCTTGTACTGTCTGTTAAATATATTCGCAAGCATCAAATCCACGCTGCTGAAGACCCAACTGCGCTGGGTAGGTCACGTCTCCAGAATGGAGGACCATCGCCTTCCCAAGATCGTGTTATAGGGTGAGCTCTCCACTGGTCACCGAGACAGAGGTGCACCAAAGAAGAGGTACAAGGACTGCCTAAAGAAATCTCTTGGTGCCTGCCACATTGACCACCGCCAGTGGGCTGATCTCGCCTCAAACCGTGCATCTTGGCGCCTCACAGTTTGGCGGGCAGCAACCTCCTTTGAAGAAGACCGCAGAGCCCACCTCACTGACAAAAGACCAAGGAGGAAAAACCCAACACCCAACCCCAACCCACCAATTTTCCCTCACAACCGCTGCAACCCTGCCTGCCTGTCCCGCATCGGACTTGTCAGTCACCAACGAGCCAGCAGCAGACGTGGACATACCCCTCCATAAATCTTCGTCTGCGAAGCCAAGCCAAAAAGAATGTATATAAATACATATAATCATGGCTTAATAGCAACCAAGGCTACTTTTTATAAATCCCAAGAGTGGGAAAAACCTCTCAATACTAACACTCCTCAATCTAATGAGTGGATCTAATCATTGAAAAAAAATAATTTGGTTTCCTAATTTGCTTTAGGGAAGGAAATCCACTGCACCTTCTTGGCCTGTCTAAAGTGTGGAGTCCAGGAGCCAACTTTTCTCTGAAATGCCCCAGCAAAAAACTCAAAATCAAGGATAATTGGAGACAGAGAATAGATCACGATTAAATGAAATCTTCAATCGAAGTTGATGCAACACCATTAATTCACGTTGAAAAGAATTGATGATTATTAAAACATCCTTGGATTACAGCTGTGGGTGTATTTGACTGAAATAGTCGGCTCAGTTTATGTAATTTTTGATTTTATTTAAAAAAACATTAAAACTGAAGAAACAAATTTGGTATTCTCCTGTTCTGGGCCATGAGATACTGTAATACATGGAGGAGAATTTGATTATAATTTGATGTCCAGTTTTAATATGACTACAGGTGTCATTTCTCTGAATCTGAGAAATTTCTGTTTAAGGAATCTTACTGTGACAGTCAATTTTGCACTTTATACATGGCACACAATTCACATACTGATTTTCTAACCTAAATATTGCAGCAATATTTATCACTGAAGACCAAGAGAACGTGGTTGCAAGTTACAGCAAATAAAAAATAAATCATAAATTGTTTTTGTGGTCAGATATAACTAATCCTAATTATGGAATAGTAATCACACTGCCATCTTTATTTAACAGATTAATTAACAGAGAGAAAAAATGGCAGAGCTGCTGTAACGGCAGCGCTGCCTCTGGTGCGGACCCACAGAGAGCAGGGAGTGGAGATATAGAGCTGCACTGGCGGTTCTACCACCCAGTCCTTATGTCAGCGGCTCTTAACAGGCTTTTAGCAGGATTGGAGGAGCCCCGGAATTACAAGCCTCTCAACACTTGACTCTGAAGTCCAGGTAACTCAATTTTCTGGTTTGCCTTTTACTGAATGTTGGTGATTTGGAAATTATTCTTTGTAGTCTCCTTTACTGGTAGTTTATCAAAAATAATATCAATGGCAACTTCAGACATTTTTCCAATAACAGATCATGGATTTTAACGACATTTGTAACCCTGCTGCATGCACAGCTGGACCTCTGGAACATATCTGGATAGTCCATGTGGACATCTAGTTACACACCACCTCTGTAGAAAAGAAGAAGAAAAAAAGAAATACTATTTCACAGTAAATTCCTAAATTAAATGGCTTTTTCTTTAACTTGAAGAATTGTTTCTTTCTCTTGTTTATTTGGCACAGTTGCCGTCTGCTATTTTGCAGCACCTGTCCTGAAGTACTTCAAACATAGAATTGCAAAGGAACTTTATGTCCTTAAATTTTGTGTTTGTTCGTGATAGCAGTGTTTATGGGAAGGCTTGGTTATGTACAATCAAACATTTAATTTCCACCCACCACCCTCCCCAGAGCTGGTACAGAGTATTTGTGTGTATCATTGGACACAGGACAGTACTAGGCTAAGGTCACACCTGCATTACTTGGAGATAAAGCAATAGGGACCCTGAAAGAATGTGCTGTCACATACAGACAAACAGCAGAAACTTCTGAAGGAGTTCAGCTTTACTTGGTTCCCATTTGTTCTTGATTTGAAGGACTTCCTCACTAACTTAGCAAATACACCTGGACACTCTGGACAACCAATGGCCTACGTGAATGTGAACCATGAATGCCATTACAGTTGAGATTATGCAGATTATTGTGTTAAATATGCAATGTTGCATGTTCAAAATATGCAACAAATTGTTGTATATGCATTGAATGTTGCTTGTAAAAAAATCAACAGATCCAACCTTTAGAAGTTCAGTATGCCAACATTCTGCACAGGTGTTCAAAAATTATACAGAGGACAAACTGATTTCTCTATGTGTATCCTTTGGTTGAGAATATCAAAGGATTGGTGTCATTTCATCATATTTTTAATATGGTTCTTTTATGAATATAATATCCCAGCTGAATATTTGTGATAAAGTTGCCATGAAGACCTGCTAACAGATTTGTGTTTCAGAAAACCAATCCAACATTTCAAAGCCCTCAATTCTCACAAGAATTCATTTGCTCACTGATCTGACACTTGAATAGTTACATGTACTGGATTTTGTAGGGAAACGCCACCCATTTTGAAATATTTGCCTCTGTACACATGAATGGAAGTCCAAAACATGCCGAAAATTGTCCCCTACGTGGTTCTGATGTTGGATCCTTCATGGACCCCCGTGGCAGAGCACGAAGTTTGGGCAGTTCCCCAAGACTCGCTCCAAAAACCTGCACACCTGGTGCAGCAACAACAATAAAATTGAGGGGCTGCAAAGGACTAGGATCAGATCATTTACATTACTTTAATTTCAGTTTCGCTCATTTCCTTAAGTAATTGACATGTTGGTAAATCTTCAATAATGTTTTTTAATTGTTTAGGTTGATTGTTTATAGTTTTTGAATTCTTTAAATATTTATAGATTTCAGGGACATTCCAATGTATTTAAATCTTTTGCAGCATTAGATAATTCTGAAGCTGATGACAAAATGTAATCACCTATTTTATTGGCAGAGTTTGTTCTGAACATGACAATATTTATACATGTAAGACCCTACTGACACAAAGGGCCTCAACTGCCAAAAGGTCAGGGAGTTGATGCCTGGCAAAAGGTTCCTCAATAATTTGCTTCTATTATTATCTCTTTGGTTCAATTTCTTCACTTTAATTTTCATTCATTGCACAGGAAGTAGCCATGCAATACATCTTGTCCCTGTTGGTCATTACAGTTGAGATAAAAATGGACTTTAAATTAATCCCACCCCAGCTGTTTGTCCCTTGTCCTGTTGGTAATGGCTTACTCCGACATTACTGCAGATATTCCCTGAGCAAAACTGGCATTCTTCCCTTCCGCCACCACCAAGTGTCTCACTTATAGAGTTCCTTCTCAGTGCATTGACAATTTAGTTTTGGTAGCATTTGGACGGAATAACCTTCATCATACAAGCTGCTAGACAATAGTCGTGAAGAAAAAGAAAGACTTCAATTTATGTCATGTGTTTTATTCTTAAACAATTCTTTATTTCTCCTTATTCTATATCGATATCTATCCTTGTACATCTTCCTCTCTCTTGCATTCTCTCTCTCATATATATATTGTGTGTGTGAGAGAGAATGTGTACATATATATCTATATCTAGATATAGATATATATAATATATATATTATATATAATTTTCTTTGGCTTGGCTTCGCGGACGAAGATTTATGGAGGGGGTAAAAAGTCCACGTCAGCTGCAGGCTCGTTTGTGGCTGACCAGTCCGATGCGGGACAGGCAGACACGATTGCAGCGGTTGCAAGGGAAAATTGGTTGGTTGGGGTTGGGTGTTGGGTTTTTCCTCCTTTGCCTTTTGTCAGTGAGGTGGGCTCTGCGGTCTTCTTCAAAGGAGGCTGCTGCCCGCCAAACTGTGAGGCGCCAAGATGCACGGTTTGAGGCGTTATCAGCCCACTGGCGGTGGTCAATGTGGCAGGCACCAAGAGATTTCTTTAGGCAGTCCTTGTACCTTTTCTTTGGTGCACCTCTGTCACGGTGGCCAGTGGAGAGCTCGCCATATAATACGATCTTGGGAAGGCGATGGTCCTCCATTCTGGAGACGTGACCCATCCAGCGCAGCTGGATCTTCAGCAGCGTGGACTCGATGCTGTCGACCTCTGCCATCTCGAGTACCTCGACGTTAGGGGTGTGAGCGCTCCAATGGATGTTGAGGATGGAGCGGAGACAATGCTGGTGGAAGCGTATATATATATATAAAATATATACATATATTTATAAAATATATATAAAAATTTATATATTTTACACATACAGTATATACAGAATATAATTTTGCATTGTAAATGTTAAATTGTTTTTAATTCTGTAGAATGGAGGATAAATATTGGCAGAGGTAAGAGAGAGAAATTACATGAACTGTCCCATTGGTCTTTCATCAGAGAGAACAAGCAAGGTTGAAATCTCC
The DNA here is from genome assembly GCF_036971445.1 of Narcine bancroftii. Classification (NCBI taxonomy): domain Eukaryota; kingdom Metazoa; phylum Chordata; class Chondrichthyes; order Torpediniformes; family Narcinidae; genus Narcine; species Narcine bancroftii. The sequence continues at coordinate 15,137,997 of NC_091475.1, read as the reverse complement.
AAACCAAAGACGGTACTTCTAACAGTGCAGCCCATCTGCAGCTGTGCATCGTCTTGTGCTCTGTTCTTTGCAGCAATCATGAAACTCACAACCTTGCACTTTATATTCATCTGCCCTTTTTATTCTCCCCACATTTTCATCAACTTCCCCAGGATCTACAACTCACCTACACATTAGGGGCTAATTAACCTATCATCTACCCAAATGAAATGATAAGAGCTGCATGCAGCTTTCCATTTGTGACTTTCCTGGTGTTTTATGAAATTTATACACAATCTCCTGGCTTTTGAACTCAGTGTCTATTTATGAAGCACATGACCCTGAATGCTTTCCCAACCATTTTAAGATTACTGCCCTGGTAAACATATTTATACCCATGCCCCTTCCAACATAGTTGAAACAGTAAGTTTCATTTCAAGATGTTTGACTTTGAAAAACAATTTTTAACAGATAAGGAAGTTATATTAGCCATGATAAGGGATTAGACCAAATAAGATGAATATTTGTCAGAATGTAATTGCCCATTCATGGAGGAGTACTGATACAAAATTCCCTGAAAGTGGCATCACAGATGGATAGGTTCATAAAGAGAGTTTTTGGCACATTGACCTTTATAAATCAAAGTATTGAGTATTGGAGTTGGGGTGTCATGGTGAAGTTGTATAAGACATTGGTGAAGCCACATTTGGAGTATTGCGTGAAGTTTTGGTCACCTAACTACAGGAAAGATATCAATAAGTTTGAAAGAGTGCAGAGAAGATGAACTAGGATGGTGCCAGGACCTGAGGAGCTGAGTTACAGGAAAAGGTTATGCAGCATAAAAGACGATACTGGAGAAATTCAGCAGGTCAAACAGAATATTTTATATAGCAAAGGACATAATCAAATGTCAAAGTAATGAAAGGAAGGAGTACCGTTTTATTAAAGGTTATATAGGTTAGGACTTCATTCCCTGGAGCATTGAAGAATGAGAGGAGATTTAACATAACTATACAAAATTATAAGGTTTACAGACAAGCAGGCTTCTCCCACTGAGGACATGGGCTAAGGATGAATAGGGAAAAGTTCAAAGGGGACATTAGGGGCAAATTCACACAGAGAGTGGTAAGAGTGTGGAACCAGCTGCCAGCAGAAGTGGTGAATATGGGCTCAATTTTGATATTTAAGAAAACATTGAAAAGGTACATGCATGGGAGGGGGATGCAGGTTAATGGTCCTGGTGCAGGTCATTGGGAGGTAAAATAATAGTTCAAGATTCAATTTATTACCAGAGTAATAAGACAGCATCATATTACATGAAATAGTTTGGCACAGACTAGATGGGCTGAAGGGCCTTTTTGTGCTGTAGTGTTTTATGGTTCTACAGTTCTTGAGAATTGGTGAAGTGTTATAATAATGAATGCAGGTTTCTTACCCGGGCTGGAGGGGCCTGCCTCTTTTCAATCTTCTTCAGCATGATGCTGAACCAAGCCATGAAAGACCCCAACAATGAAGACGCTGTTTACATCCGGTACCGCACGGATGGCAGTCTCTTCAATCTGAGGCGCCTGCAAGCTCACACCAAGACACAAGAGAAACTTGTCCGTGAACTACTCTTTGCAGACGATGCCGCTTTAGTTGCCCATTCAGAGCCAGCTCTTCAGCGCTTGACGTCCTGCTTTGCGGAAACTGCCAAAATGTTTGGCCTGGAAGTCAGCCTGAAGAAAACTGAGGTCCTCCATCAGCCAGCTCCCCACCATGACTACCAGCCCCCCCACATCTCCATCGGGCACACAAAACTCAAAACGGTCAACCAGTTTACCTATCTCGGCTGCACCATTTCATCGGCTGCAAGGATCGACAATGAGATAGACAACAGACTCGCCAAGGCAAATAGCACCTTTGGAAGACTACACAAAAGAGTCTGGAAAAACAACCAACTGAAAAACCTCACAAAGATAAGCGTATACAGAGCCGTTGTCATACCCACACTCCTGTTCGGCTCCGAATCATGGGTCCTCTACCGGCACCACCTACGGCTCCTAGAACGCTTCCACCAGCGTTGTCTCCGCTCCATCCTCAACATCCATTGGAGCGCTTACACCCCTAACGTCGAAGTACTCGAGATGGCAGAGGTCGACAGCATCGAGTCCACGCTGCTGAAGATCCAGCTGCACTGGATGGGTCACGTCTCCAGAATGGAGGACCATCGCCTTCCCAAGATCCTGTTATATGGCGAGCTCTCCACTGGCCACCGTGACAGAGGTGCACCAAAGAAAAGGTACAAGGACTGCCTAAAGAAATCTCTTGGTGCCTGCCACATTGAGGGCTGATAACGCCTCAAACCGTGCATCTTGGCGCCTCACAGTTTGGCGGGCAGCAACCTCCTTTGAAGAAGACCGCAGAGCCCACCTCACTGACAAAAGGCAAAGGAGGAAAAACCCAACACCCAACCCCAACCCACCAATTTTCCCTTGCAACCGCTGCAACCGTGTATGCCTGTCCCGCATCGGACTTGTCAGCCACAAACGAGCCTGCAGCTGACGTGGACTTTTTACCCCCTCCTTAAATCTTCGTCCGCGAAGCCAAGCCAAAGAAAGATAATAATGAATGGGAAATGCATATTTATGACTAGTTGATGTTTCTGAGCTGGACAAATATTTAATAGAGTAACCCAGAAGGATAGTGTTGAGCCATCTCTTCTCATGATATGAGAATGTATAAATTTTAGGAGAAATGGATAAAGAAGGGATAGAACATAGCAAAATAGGGAAAGGAGCAGGCAACTGGATCCTTCACCTGCCCTGCCATTCAATCAGTGGTCTGCAGCGATTCCCACATTTAAAGAGGGAAAGTGACTGTTAGTGGTGCAAGCTGCGACCTGCATTTTTCTCTCACAGTAAAAGGAGGACCAAAGTTATTAAAAAACGTGATGCTGAATTTTCTAAAAGCGAGTGTGGAATATTAAAGCACAGAGGCATCAATCTACAGAAATGATTGATTAGGTTGTTTTGTAACGTGGAAGGAGACTTTTGTTCATTATGACTTTGGTGAACCAGCTTTGCATTAAGTATGTTTCCTTTGTCTCATCAACTCCGCCATGAAAACTTACATAAGATAAGCCAAGAATAACTTTGGAAATTTCCCCCTCCCCCACTTCATCCAAACTTTGGGTTACTTTAAGGAAAAATGTCAAGGCAATGGAAAGACTGTTCATGAGCTTCACTAAGATATTATCGAGGATGAAGCGGTTTAATCTCATTGAGAAGCTCTTTGCAATAAGATAACATCAAATTAGGGGAGAACTAATGGAGGTGTTCAAAATTATTAAAGCTCCTGATGATATTTGTTCAGAATGTAGGGTACAATAAGATCTCCAAAAGAATGAAGTGAGAAATTATGATGGGATTTTTAATGTAGGGTAAGAAAATTACTTGGAAAAAAAAACAAATGGACGGAGGTTGGGGAAAGGATCTAAAACGGTGATTTGCTTGGAGCAGTGAAATCTATGTGTGAAATGAGAAAACACAAAAATAAGAGGCGGGGTCACCAAAACCTTGTACAAGACAACATGATTTTGTACTACATTCCAACACACAGATTTAATGCCAAATATGGAGAATGATTAAGAATGAAGAATGTCTAAGTGTTTGGAGATACCCAGAAGATGTTACTGTTCATTTTTATTCTCAAACTAATCTATAGGTGGAAGAAAATCCTGCCTTCAGCTCTTCTACAATGAATATGAATACTGTTTACACTGGAAACGGAACATACTTATCAGTGGATGCAGAAACTCATTTTATTATAAATTAATGTCCCATTAAGATAGAGGGCAAAGCAAAGTTAATAAATGGATTAAGTTGTCATTCCTTATTATACACAGAGCAGGGAAGCATATTGTCTCCAGATAAATTGTCTTAATCTTTTCTGATAAATGGTATGGTTGAGATCTTCGCAGCCGCAGCCCCGAGAGTTTATTACAGAGTGAAATGAGTATCGATGATACATCAGTGCAAGTTGTGGCTAATCATAGATCGTTTCTATTATCTCTGTCAAAAATAAATGATGGTGATGTCAGAGCTTCTGTAACAGCAGCGCTGCAACTGGTGTGAACCCAGGGAGAGTGGGAAGCGGAGACAGTGCTTTCTCGAAGGATCCTAACACCAAGTCCTACTGCCGACAGCTCTTTACAGGAAAGAAACTAAGGCAAAACTAAAAATGGAAAAATTCATGGTCTATATTTCACATCTATGCAACACTATTACAGAAACGATTAAATTCTCATCCATAGACACGAAGCTTCTACTAGATAGTAAAAGCACACCAATGATGGAGGAACTCAGCAGGTTTCACAGCGTCCAGAGGAGGTAAAGATATATAACTGACATTTCGGATTTGAACCCTTCAAGGTATGGAGAAGAACTTCTTCAGCGTAGGCATCCCTTGAAGAGAGAAGTGAAACATGAAGGTTTGTAGACACTGTAATGGCAGACATTCATGTTTCACTTCCTTCTACTGAATATTGACTATGAGTTTTCCTAGCCCCCAGGTGCCATTTGTTGATCTCTAATGCCAACGTATCAGAGATCAATTAACTATAATTCAAAGGATTTATCATTCAAATAAAATTTAATGTGATGAAACTGTACAACTTTATCAGTCAACATGACACCTAGCTTGCACAACATGTAAAGTGTACAAGAACTCAATGTGAAAATTAAACTATGTTCATTTCAATTGCTTACAGATGGAAACCAGCCGTGCTGTTGCACTAAATGAACTTCCAGACATCCCATCAAGTGAACAACCGAACTCCAAGACCCAGATGTTCTTCACTATAAGTTGAATGTTTATGTGACCACATCAGTTTCAAACACGCAAAAACAGCAAGCTTTAACATCCATCTGTCTTGGTACTTTATTGAAATATACTCAAATGGATTTGGCTGGCTATTGCTAACCAATGGAAGGATTGAAATTTGCCAAATACCAGAAATTAATTTCAGTCAGTTCCCTGGAAAGGTGGATCATATCAAAACACATTTCCCATCAGCCATCTTCTGCAAAATGCACAGACAAAAGCTGTTGATAACTGCCATTTAAATGTTTTTTGCATCAACATAAACTTTTTTAATGGTCTTAGGAAAATCCATGATAAAAATATAGCAATATATTTATCTGTACCACACAAAAGATAAACCACATGAGACATGGTAATTATCACAGCTACTATTTTATACATTCACCTGTTCCACCACAAGTTCATTGCGGCTGCAATTTGTACCACAAATTAACCTGCCCAGTCTTTGCCAACAGTATCTCTGCAACCATTAATGTCCACCAACCCAAAGGTCTAAGGCACACATGTCAAACTCAGGCCCGCGGGCCAAATTTGGCCCTTGATATAATTATATTTGGCCCGCAAGATCATATCAAATATGTATTAGAGCTGGCCCGCTGGCCGCCGCACCAGTATAGCGCATGCACAGCTAATACTACAAATCCCAGAATGCTTTGCAAACACATTGGCGTCAGCCCGCTAATCGCCCCCACCTCCTCTCTTTACTTACATTAGCATCTGCGACCTGTCGCCGAACTCACATGTAATAAACCCTTTATGAAAAATGGCCAAACCAAAGACAGAAAACAGGACCTTTCAAAACAGGTGGGATGCAGACTATATGTTCATCATTTTAAAAGACAAACCTGTTTGTCTGTGTGTGGAGCCAGCGTGTCTGTAGTTAAAGAATATAACATACGGCGACACTATGAAACGAAACACCAGGACAGGTATAAGGATCTGAACGAGAAGCAAAAGCTCCAGAAGGTGGAGGAGATGAAAAGAAGTCTAGTTTTACAGCAAACTTTATTTTATATTTTATTTCTCATTTGTTAATGCTTCTTCTGGAAAGAGTTTAACCAAAACTATTATTAAACATTTATTTTAATAAGAAAAAGTTTAACATTACATATGTTGAAAGAAGAGAAAACATGCAGATGTTGTTGAAAATTTTCAATAAATATTTAGTTTGGCCCACGACTTAGTCCAAGTTTTTAATTTTGGCCCTCTGTGAATTTGAGTTTGACACCCCTGGTCTAAGGCAACAAGTTCAAGAGACATTCTCACCAAGTTCTCTCACCATGCTGATTTAAAAATGTATCAAGATTCTTCACAGTCACTGGGTGAAAATACTAAAACCCCTTAAAGACCCGAGAAATAATATCACATAGATTGTAGATGTTCAAGCAAGTGGCACATCATCACCTTCTCAAGGGTAATTAAAGATGGATAATAAACTCTGGCCTTGACAATGAACGAATCAAAAATAGAGTAACACTCTTGTACAATCTTGTTAAAGATCTTGTGCATATGAGGAATTAAAGTCAACCTCCTCAACACATTCTGAAAACTTGCTCTGTGCAAAATAATATTAATTAATTAATAATTATTATAATCGGCGCGCAGAGGCCGTGCATAATTGCGGAAACTGCCAAAATGTTTGGCCTGGAAGTCAGCCTGAAGAAAACTGAGGTCCTCCATCAGCCAGCTCCCCACCATGAACACCAGCCCCACCACATCTCCATCGGGCACACAAAACTCAAAACGGTCAACCAGTTTACCTATCTCGGCTGCACCATTTCATCGGATGCAAGGATCGACAACGAGATAGGCAACAGACTCGCCAAGGCAAATAGCGCCTTTGGAAGACTACACAAAAGAGTCTGGAAAAACAACCAACTGTAAAACCTCACAAAGATCAGCGTGTACAGAGCCGTTGTCGTACCCACGCTCCTGTTCGGCTCCGAATCATGGGTCCTCTATCGGCATCACCTACGGCTCCTAGAACGCTTCCACCAGCGTTGTCTCCGCTCCATCCTTAACATTCATTGGAGCGACTTCATCACCAACATCGAAGTACTCGAGATGGCAGAGGCTGACAGCATCGAATCCACGCTGCTGAAGATCCAACTGCGCTGGGTGGGTCACGTCTCCAGAATGGAGGACCATCGCCTTCCCAAGATCGTGTTATAGGGCGAGCTCTCCACTGGCCACCGAGACAGAGGTGCACCAAAGAAGAGGTACAAGGACTGCTTAAAGAAATCTCTTGGTGCCTGCCACATTGACCACCGCCAGTGGGCTGATCTCGCCTCCAACCGTGCATCTTGGCGCCTCACAGTTTGGCGGGCAGCAACCTCCTTTGAAGAAGACCGCAGAGCCCACCTCACTGACAAAAGGCAAAGGAGGAAAAACCCAACACCCAACCCCAACCCACCAATTTTCCCCTGCAACCGCTGCAACCGTGTCTGCCTGTCCCGCATCGGACTTGTCAGCCACAAACGAGCCTGCAGCTGACGTGGACATACCCCTCCATAAATATTCATCCACGTAGCCAAGCCAAAAAGATTAAAGATTTTAGGAATGTCTTTGATATTATGTGAACCTAGAATCATAAACATTTACAGCATAGAAACACTCGAGCTGGTCTCATTTGACGGCATTTGGAGCACACCCATCTAAACTTTTTCTGTGCATATACTGTCTAAATCAACATTGCAATTGTACCCACCTCTATTACTTATTTTGGCAGCTTGTTCTGCCCTCTGTGTGAAAAAGGAACCCTTCAGGTCCCTTTTAAATCTTTATTCTCTTACCTAAACCTATGCCCTCCAGTTTTAGACTCCCCTACCTTGGGGGAAACAATAGTGACTGCAATTTTCACTTCATGGTGCATTTTAGTCCATTCTCCCATCGTACCAGCATCTTCTATCCACATCTGTTGGTCTTCTGGTAACTTGATATCTCCTTATCATCTTTAAATTCAGGCTGATCCAGTGAAGAGATCAAAAGAATTCTTGCTGGACCTTTTCCACACTGAATAAACAATTGCTCTTAGATCTTGCTGTTCATTTTTTCATTTCCAAATAAAGGTATTCCTGTTTTCTATGCTCACATCTTTTGAATATTTCCTGTTGGGTCCTTCCCTTACACAAGAAATCTAAATGTCCTGTTTCCCTTTTTCTGAACTGTCTTTTCTAAAGTTTATCCTCTGCATTTTCTTCATGTTATTTCATAATCCGAGTATGAAATACGAATGGCTAAAATGATCACCCCAAGCCTGAAACGTTGGTTCCCTTTACTTCCCGTGGAAGCTGCATGACCTGCTGAATTTCTCCAGCATATTTGCGTATTGTCCCCTTTAGAAAACCATTCTAGCTAGCTTCTTGAAACTATTGTCTTTCCTTTAACAGACTGCTATTCTAATAAATTCTTGCTGGTCTGTCACCTGTGAAGATGGTTTTCAAAATAAAATAAAGATCAGGATGAATTATCTTCTCCAGAGGATTAAAGATCATGTAAATCGGTGTTGGCGATGTGTTGTTTGTCACTTGGCATGATCAGTCACGGGAGATTCCATAAGCACTAATTAATTACCGCAATTGTATGTCAAGTAAAAGCCTTGTCGTAGAAAGAAATCTTCACTAGAGCTGACCAAACTACATTTACAAATACAGTGGCCTCCATAATGTTTGGGACAAAGACATTTTTTTTCTTTATTTGCCCTTGAGCTCCACAGTTTACATTTGTAACCAAACAATTTACATGTGATTAAAATGCACATTCCAGGTTTTTTTTTCCCAAGGTTATACATTTTGGTTTGACCATGTAGAAATCGCGGCACTCGTTTCAGGCACCATAATATTTGGGACAGAGCAATGGTATATATATTAAAGTAGTCATGTTTAGTTCTTTGTTGCATTTCCCTTGTATGCAATGATGCTCCAAGCCTGTGATTCAGACATCACCAAGCGCTGAGTATGTTTTCTGGTGATGATCTGCCAGGCCTCTACTGCAGCCATCTTCAGCTCCTGCTTGTTTGGGGGGGGGCTTGGTCCTTTAAATTTTCTCTTCAGCATATGGAAGGCATGCTCCATTGGATTTAGATTGGGTGACTGACTTGGCCATTCAAATATTTTCCAGTTTTTAGCTTTGAAAAACTCCTTTGTTGCTTTAGCAATATGTTTGGGATCATTGTCTTGCTGTAGGATGAAGCACCATCCAATGAGTATGGAGGCATTTGCTTGAACTTGAGCAGATAAGATGTTTCTATACACGTCAGAATTAATTTTGCTACTGGCCATCAGCAGTTACATCATCAATAAAGATAAGTGCGCCGGAACCTGTGGCAGCCACACATGCCCAGCCCATACCATGTTTCACAGATGAGGTGGTATGCTTTGGATCTTGGGCAATTCCTTTGAGCCTTAACATTTTGCTGTGGCCATCACTCTGATACAAGTTGGTCTTGGTCTCATTTGTCCACAAGGCCTTTATCCAGAATTCAGCAGGCTCTTTTAAATGCTTCTTGCCTGTAATCTGGCGATGGTTGTTTCTGTGGCTAATTAGTGATTTGCATCTGGCAATCCAGCCTCGGTATTCCTGTTCAAGAGGTCTTCTGCATGACAGTAGTCATTGACACATCCACACCTGCCTCATGAAGTGTGTTTCTGATCTGTCAAACAGGCATTTGGGAATTTTTCTTCATTACGATGAGAATTCTTCCGTCATCAGCAATGGAGATCTTCCTTGGCCTACCAGTCCCTTTCCAATTACTGAGCTCACCAGTACGCTTTCTTCTTAATGATGTTCTTTGGTAGTCCTAAGGTTTGGGCAATGTCTCTTACTGTTTTACTCTTGTTTATCAACTTCTTAATGGCTTCCATGACTTTCATTGGGCACAAACTCTGGTCCTCATGTTGAAAAATGGCAACTGCAGACTCCAAAGGTTATTGAAAGTTTACCTGCACCAATGAAGCAATTAAACATACCTGAGAAATCGCAAACACTTGTGAAGCCATTATATCCCAAGCATTATGGTGCCCTGAAAGTTATGTATAACAAGTGTTGTAATTTCTACATGGTCAATCCAAAATAGCCTTGAATAAAATCTGGAATGTGAGTTTTAATCACATGAATTGTTTGATTACAAATTTAAAACTGTGGAGCACAGGGGCAAATAAAGCAAAAAAGTGTCTTTGTTATAAACATTATAAACGGCCCTTCACGTTAAAGTAAAATACATTGGACCAATATCGGCTTCAATCGTAGTTTAAATTCCACCTTAGCAAACATGTTTAGAGATTGATATTAGTCAATAGAAGGTACAGCTATTATCTGCATTGTAAATTATGGAAGATAGTTTGCTATGTCATGGTTAGAACTATTTTGCAATAGGAATCACAGACTCAAGAGTTATCACTTATACTTTAATTCACACAGGCTAGAAATGGTTATAACTGGGAAACTTTCCAGGCCCACAACTTTCCTGCTCTCCTTAAACGGCCTCTCAGGTTTCCTCCAAGGAAGGAGAGGGCAGACATTAAGACAACATTCATCTTGATCCAAAACCTTGGAAGTTAAATTGATTCAAGATAGCATTATAGAAGTCAAGATTGGTAATAATCTCAGAGGAGCAGAGCTTCATGCAAACACTCGGTAAATGTCTGAAACAATTGGAAGCATCTTTTGTTTCAAGTTGACAATCTAGATGTTTTCCAAGATATTATGCCTCTTTAAAAATACATTTGTTCTGTGAGAAACAACAATTTCATGGCCATTAGATTAAATCCGTGCCTTGGTCTGAGTGACACATTTTGTAACTTCCCAGATTGGTGTTACTGTTGGGATGCAATTTTTGTGGGAGCTGCTTGATTTGTTTTCTTTTAAGCAAGGTTGACCTCCAAGACTTCCATGTTTTATATTGAAGCACCTTACACTGGTTTTTTATAATTTGACAGGTATCAAAAAGCATTTGCTTTATACTGGGAAGCATTCCATGGAGCTCACAGCGTGGGTAATATTCCAAACTACAGCTTATTTTTTTAAGAGTAGTGAAATCCAGTCTCTCACAAAACACTTCAGTCTGGTTTTCCTCCCTGTTATTTTGTTCATGCTTTGAAAGTTATCAGTCGATGGCAGAGACTGCCACCTAGTGCAATACCATTCAAAACCATTCAAAGGGGAATTTTGTTGAATCTTAAGGGAGTTAGTTATTCAGAGAATATGGCCAGGAATAACTAAAAGAGAACAAATGGTCAGGATATATGAAGTCGATAATGGGTTGTGCTGGAGGGACTGAATAGTCATTTGTCCTGTGTCCCTGTGACAAACATTTGATTTTAACTGAAGCTCTGCAGTCACTTGAATTTGCTCCCGAATTATGCTAATTCAAGATATTGCCAGATTGTAAAGCACCTGCTCAGAACTTCATATAAACCTTTCATAATCTAGTGGGGTGGGAGGGCGAGAATGGTCTGGGCAAGTGCTACGTTATTCATTGGAAAGGACAAAATATTTTCAGCCTGTTACTTAACATGAAGAATAAAGATTTAACGAAGCACTTCTTTTAAAATGAGAAGTAAACTGGACATGTTAAAATTCTCCTCCTTATTTGTAATTCAACCTTCTCTGGACTCCTGTGAGACGCTTTATCTTGTAAGTGAGAATTCTACCATTTTGTACAATGTTTTCAGGCAAAGAAAACAGTGCCGAGTAAGATGGTAAATATCGACATCAATTAGGGAATGTTACGCACTGCAGTTTTTCCTAAATTTAAAGAGTGTCCAAAGATGTTCAGGGACTTTTCCTTCTGATGTGCAATGAACTGGAATTCACTGTCTGTGTATTGTTCAGATGGCTGGCTCTTCCCTTGGCTCCACACTCACCTACCCCAATATAAACCCTGGGTTTCCAGCCTTTTACCACAGATTCACGTGAGGATTATTGTGTCTACCGGCCATTGATTGTAAACTATTAAAAGCGTGTTTGAGCTCCTGACTTGTCTCTGAGTGCAGTCAGTCACGTTACAACAAGCACCAGGTTGTGAAATTTCCATTTCATCTTTTGAAGTGGTTGTGCCTGTAACAGAAGGATGCACAGAAGGATGAAGTCATATTTCATATCACCCTTTCCTCCTTTAGTCTTGACCCGAAATATTGATTGACCATTTCTACCCACGGACGCTGCCTGACCTGCTGAGTCCCTCCAGATTCTTGTTATTTGTTCAAGATTCCAGCATGTGTTTCTCTATACGCAAAGTAATATATTACCTGCACACAGATTTCCTAAACCAGTCAGTGAGGTTCAAAGATAGGCTGTGTAAACATCTACAGTTTACAGGTCAGATTACAAAAACATTGAATGATTTCTGCAGCCATATACTATTTGAAGGCTTTTTTTCCCCCCTCTGGCCTTCTTTTTGAAAATTATTTGGGTTGTAACATGCTGGAAGGTGGAGTGAAAGGATCATAGTGAAGGGTGGGTCCAACAGTTTATCTCTTGAAAACAAGGAGCTTGCGGGAATGGAAACGAAAGATGAAAGGTGGAAAAACAGGAGACATTAAAGCCACAGCAGACTGGGAAATAAAATTTTAAAGGGTAAGATGAGTTTGAGAAAGATAGGATTAAAAAAATGATTTACCACATTTAGATAAATTTGAAAAAAATAGATTGGGCTTTATTGGGACAAAGAGTTTGAGTGGCTCTATTATACAAATTGTCCTGTTCAAAAGATCCTTACATTGGTAACTACCAAAATGAATTTTTACTGAAAACTTGATTAGTAATCAATACACAAGTCCATGAAGTTATTTGAAAAGCTGGGAGGTTACGGGCAAGATGGTGTTTTTGCAAAGCAGACAGAGAATGGCAAACTGATGGGTAATATAGAAATCTCCTCTTAACCCGGTGACTTCAGTACTGGTAATTATCCAGGTAAAATTAAAACATCCACAAAAATATTCACTCTGTTTCACCTTTCACAAAATGTATCTAATCCAATGAATTTTCCCAATATTTTAGATTTCCAGTATCTGCTGTATTTTGCTTTTTTAAACTTAAATCAGTTCTTCATGTGGTTATCTTTCTCACATGCTCTATCACAACACACACACACACACACACACACACACACACACACACACACACATTCCATATTTGTCACCACCTCACTATGTTTTTTGAAATCTTCTGTCTTTTCCATAAAATCATCTTTATTAAAGTTTACAAAGAATGATCCTGCCATTGGCACACAAAGAAAAGACACTTACCTCTGTTTTCTAATGGATTAATTCCATGATGCTCCCAGTAAGAAAATGAAGCTGAAATGGATGTAAAGTTACTTGAATGTTACCTGGACACAATTTTTATTTCATTTTGAAAAAGCCTGTAAATTAAAATCATGACTTCAAACTGCTTAGATTTAAATGGTTAAATTCAATCCATTAATCTTTCATTTGACAATTCAATATAAACCAAAGGGAAAAAAAAACACTTAGGAAACCATTCACTTTGCACACGGACATCTAAAATTTCTTAACATCCCTGGACTAACATTGGTAGCCAATTGGCTCAATAGTGTGCTGACCATCAGAAAACACTTTTTGCTTGGATCGTCATTTTTATTACTGTTTTGCTTGGGTTGGTATTCAGTACTGTATTAATGAACAGGAAATAGTTTAGCATGCTGGGATTTTCTGCTTGTGTCAGGGTTATGTTTGAATCAGATATTCATTTATCCAGATCTATTTAAAGAGGAAGGGTATATCTGGTCAGCCTTAAAGAGACCTTAACATCAGTTCAGTATTTTTATCTGAGGAGAATTTTGATCTGACAGACTCTATGACGAGATGGGCCAAAGGATCTCTTGAGATAGGAAAGCTCAAAATTACATGATCAAGATAGTTCTTTCTTTCACCGTTTGAAATAGCCACTAAATGGGGTCCTGAGATTATTAAATTAAATGTAACTATTTATTGTCATGTGTAATGAGATACAGTGAAAAGCTTTGTTTTGCATGCTATCCAGGTAAATCAATGCATTGTTAATTACGGCAGGTAGTGCAATAATGAATCAAAGGTTCAGCGAGTACTGTTAGAGTAAATGAAAGGGTATCATGTTACAAAGGCCAACTGCAGGGTTAACACAGCGCTTTTACAGAGTCAGCGGTCAGAACCAGACCAGGGATCGAAACCTAAGCTGTCTGTAAGGAGTTTGCATGTTCTCCCTGTGCCTGGGTGGGTTTTCTCCAGGGGCTCCGGTTACCTCCCACCCTTCAAAACATACCAGGGCGTAGTTTAATGGGTGTAAATTGGGCTGCATGGACTCGTGGGCCAAATTGGTCTGTTATTGTGCTGTGTGCCTAAATTTGAATTTTAATTCTGTTTTTAAAGAAGTACAGTTAAAACAAAGGCATCATCTTTCACAATCCAAGGTTCATCTAAGAGACCGAAATTAGCAAGATAGAAACTGTCCTTGAGTCTGGAGGTTTATGTTTGCGACCTCATGTGTTTTCTTCTCAATGGATGTGGGGAGAAGAGAGTGTGACCTGGGGGTTTGGATCCTTTAGTATGGTGGCAGCTTACCCAGGACAGTGGGTAATTTAGGTGGAGTCGATGGAATAAAGGTTGGTTTATATGATGGTCTGAGCCGTGCTCACAACTCTCTGCAGTTTCTTTCAATCTTGTTTAAAGTAGTTCCTGCACTGAGCTGTGATCCATCTGGGCAGGATCCTTCCTATTATACATTTTATGGGGGTGGGTGGGGGGGGGGGGCACTAGCACAATTGAAAATGTTTCTCATGTTCCTCCTCAACTGGTTTAGTTTACATTCTAAAGGCTTTCTGAGCCATCTGAGAGATTAGACTAGATCTTAACGATTTCACTTTTGCATCTTTCTGCTGAAGGCAAAACTTTGCCTGCCTTCAGCCACTCTACATGAAATTTCGTGTAACATTACATCTGTTTTATAACACGACAATAAAAGAATCTTGAATATTTTTCCATTAGTAAACCAATTGGGATTCTCCAACTGTTCCAGAGCTTTAAGGTCACTTTTACTGAAATGAAATTTTTGAATTTTAATATTACAATCCCAATTCATAATCAAAGGAACATTATTATAATGTTACTTGGCTATTGGTAGTGCCATGATTGGGGTTGAAGGGGTGGACTTCAGATGTGGTCATCCTCTAAAAGCAGTTTTGATGAAAATAATTTTGCATATCTCTTAGATCATCATTAGGAAACAAGATAATTTAGGCAAAAAAAATGATTCTAGTGATACATATTTAATGTCGGTGTCCAATGTAGAAGTGGGAAAATGTAGATCATCAGTAAAGATAGACGGCTTCAGGCTCTAGAAATCTGACTATTCTGGATGCACTCAGTAGGTTAGGCAGCATCGGTGGGGAGAGGATCAGATATTTCTCATTAAAAAAAACTGGAAAGGTGGGAAAACAAATGCATTATATGTTGCAGAGAGTGAATGATGGAGAGAACAGAGAGGATGTTTGTGATGGAGTGCAGACCACAGTTATCAGGTAATTCCCTCAAAAAACTGGTCTCTGAATAAAAAAATAATGTAAATGGAAACACAGCAAACTGATGCAAAGGTACAGCCACATCTGTGGAAAAAAGTAGGTGTACCTGATATTAAATCCAATATTTAAATCCTCAGGGTTGTCACTTGACTTAAATAAGCCTATTAAAGCCTTTTAGGCAGAAACACGAGTTTAATAATTTCAGGCAAATCCTCTTTTTTCACCGATGTGTTTCAAATCATTTCTGTGTCAAACTGTTGGATTTCTGACTAATTGGTGCCTTGACATCTTTGGACCACATCCCACCACAGACTTCTGCTGTGTTTTCGTCACATCACCTGTGCTTGTCCTCTCTCATTTCCAGTTCTGACAAAGGGCAGGGAATGTCAACTTTGCTTCTCTCCCTAAAGACGCTGCCTGACCTGCTGAACAGAAATGCTCTCAGTTTATTTTTTTTTAAAAAAGAGGTCAACATTGCATCTGAGTTAGAAGCAAGATGATTTCAACCTAGCCATTACCTCCATCAGTCCCTATCAGGTAGAAGCTGACATTGGCATTGGACAGGTCCCAACAAAAATGAGACCCCTACGAAACTGGACTTTGGCCAGTTTTTGGCACTTTCCCAGCATCCTGCTGACTGTGTCCAGGGTCTGGAGGACTGACTACTCCATGGGATATCTCAACAATATGCCAGAAAACCAGGCATCAGCAAAACAAATTATTCTGTCATCAACATGCTTGAGAATAAGAATTCTCCTCTGAGAACTGCTCAGACACACATTTTCAATCAGCCCACAGGTCTCTCTCTCTCTCTCTATAAATCACCAGATAGAAAATTGTTTTGATTCGCACAGGTATCTAGATTTATTATGTCAGGATTTAAATGTATTGCATTTCAAAACTATAATGATATTATATGAAAGAATTATAATAGCAGTAATTAGAAATCATTTGCCTGGTGGTAAGAAAGCCTTATTTTTATGCTTGATGAAGCAAGTCTCAAAAGAAAATTCCTCATGCTGAACAGTTTACCAAAAAACGTCTGAGCAGAAAGGAGTAAAGCTGTTTTATATTTAGGCGAACTTCCTTTTGTAAAATTATTTTCCTTTAAACCATACCTCCAAGGTACCAAAGCCGAGAGAAATTGCCAACACACCACCGTAAATGAAAGGGCAGAAGTGAATCATTTCTGCTCCTTTCCAATTCTGAGATTAACTTAAACAAAGATCAGGAGACAGATGTTATTTATTTTGCTTAAGATACCTTCATCATGAGAAAGGAAAGTAAAATGCACTGCCTTTTTTATAGTATAGAATAATGACTATTTTATCAATTCCAGGTCAAATTAGGGTATTCCGGAAATTCTATTTTGCTCTTATAATGGATGCATTGAACTCACATACATGAGGTGTTTTCCACACCGCACATCCATTTAAAGATACCTTTCTTTTTAATAGTTATTAGGTCAGTAATGGAGTGAGGTCCTTTGAACTTTAAAGCATTTATCATGGATGCTCGTGTGGTCCTGCTTGGACCAGATCAGAAGGCGGAGCAGATAATAACTCCACAGCCTCATCTCTATGAAGAACATAAGAACATAAGAAATAGGAGCAGGATTTGGCTATCCGGTCCATTACAGCTGCTCTGCCATTCAATTAGATCATGGCTGATCTGATGAAAGACTCATCTCCATTTATTTGCATTTTCTCTGTATTCCCTAATTTCCTTTCTATGTAAAATCTATCCAAACTTAAATATATTTACTGAAATAGTCTCCACTGTTTCAATGGGCAATGAACTCCATTGATTCACCACCCTCTGGGAAAACCAATTCCTCCTCATCTCCGTCCTAACTATACTACCCTGAACTCGGGGAGGCCCCGAGTTCTGGCCTCCCCCCTACCAATGGACACAACTTATCTACCTCTATCTTATCTATGCCTTTCATAATTTTATACGTTTCAATAAGATCCCCTCTCATTCTTTTAAATTCCAGTGAGTACAGTCGCAGTTGACTCAATCTCTCGTCATAGGCCAACCCCTTCATCTCTGGACCCAATTCACATTGGTTCTGGTGACTCACCCTTCTCTTGACTAGCATCAAAATTTCCAGGAAACCAAGTCTTTCCAACTACCTGTGCCATTGTGCCACCCATGTTAGTATTAGGCATTGTCATGCAGCCATTCCTTGTCACAGATCACTCCCAGTGCCACCAGTGGTCAGAAACCATCCTTAATACAGTCTCCAACAAGAGCACCAGAGGACACAAATTCAATGCCAAATGTGTGCAATTACCAGTTAGTTGCACCCAGAATCTTGATTACCCATGGAATGTTAAACCTCACTGTTCCATCCACATGCTTCTTACACCTAGGCAACAGCAGGCACTGCAAGGCCCTGGAGAGATACTGCCTACAGTGTTTACCAAATCCTCCGATTCCACTGGTGGGATAACCAGACTGACACTATTGAGGTCATCACCCTCGGTATGAAGCTCCAATTTCACTAAATTGGCCAGAAGCTTCAGTCGCATGACTGACACCAGACTCCTGAAATAGGCCCTTTATTTAAAGGCTTGTCAGAGGAAGAGAATATCAGGCATACAGAGGAAAAGGTTCATTGGTATTCTCCAAGTCTACAATATCGAGTTCATCAGGTGAAGACAAAGGGGTTGAAAAAGGAGAGACTCAGCAGATAGCAGTTGATTGGGCAATCAAGTTCAAAAGTTGAAGACATAGAGGGGAGCGGTCATCGTTGGAGTGTGCCGATTCAGAGAAGTAAGGCTTTGGCTCAACAAGCTTCAGTGAGATCAGGTAAGAGGCAAGGAATAGTTGGAGTTGAAGGCAGAATGGGCCTTATTCAAGGAGCAAAAAATATTCAGCAGGTAGGCACAGGTAAGGGCAGGTTTTTTGGATATCTTATATATTGTTCATCTAGTCTTAGATAGTGGGAACAGTAGCCGAGGAAGGGGTAATGCTCCTCTTGCAAAATGTGGGTTGTCAGGGAAGCCAGCAGTATCCCTGACGACTTCATCTGCGAGAATTGCATCCAGCTGCAGCTCCTGACAAAACAAGTTAAGAAATTGGAGCTGGATGACTTCTGGATCTTTCGAGAAGCAGAGGGGGTGATAGACAAGAGTTACAGGGACACTGTCACACCTAGGGGGCAGGAGGAGGGTAGATGGGTGACAGTCAGGAGAGGGAAAGGAAACAGGCAAACAGTGCAGGGCCCCTTTGGGGCCATCCCCCTCAATAATAAGTATACCATTTTGGATAAGGTTGGCAAGGGACAAGCCACGGAGATCAGGTCTCTGGCACAGAGTCTGATCCTGTGGCTAAGAAGGAAAGGGAGGAAAAGAGGTGAGCTGTAGAGATAGGGGATTCCATAGTTAGGGGGACAGATAAGAGGTTCTTTGGAATGGATCGAGTATCCCTGTGGCCTCGCTGGTGCCAGGGTCCAAGATACCTAGAGTGAGTTCATGGCATTCTCAAGAGGAAGGGTGAGCAGCCAGATGTCATGGTCCATGACAGAAATATTGAAAATGTCCTTAGCCACGGGTGTGGTGCCAGAGGATTGGAGGGTAGCTCACATTGTTCCATTGTTAAAAAAGGCTCTAAAAGTAACCCTGGAAGTTATAGGCCGATGAGCCTGAAGTCAGTAGTAGGTAAATTATTGGAAGGTGTTCTAATTGATCAGGTTATTTGGATAGCCAACGTGGCTTTGTGCATGGAGGCTCATGTTTAACCAATCTTATAGAGTTTTTCGAGCCAGTTACCAGGAAAGTTGAAGATGGATGTTGTCTACATGGACTTTAGTAAGGCCTTTGACAAGGTCTTGCATGGGAGGTTAGTCCGGAAAGTTCAAATGCTAGGTATTCATGGTCAATTGGGGGAACTGGGTTTGACAGTGGTTGGACAGGAGAAGCCAGAGAGTAATGGTGGATGATTGCTTCACAGACTGGAGGCCTGTGACTAGAGGCATGCCTCAAGGATCAATACTGGGACCATTGTTGTTTGTCATCTATATCAATGATCTGGATGATAATTTGGTAAATTGGATCAGCAAGTTTGCAGATGACACTAAGATTGGAGGCGTTGTGGACAGTGAGGAAGGTTTTTGAAGTTTGCAGAGGGATCTGGGCCAGCTGGAAAGATGGCAGATGGAATTTAATGTGGACAAGTGTGAGGTGTTGCATTTTGGAAGGAAGAACCAAGGACATACACAGTAAATAGTAGGGCACTGAGGAGTGTGGTAGACCAGAGGGATCTGGGAATACAGAAAGTGGCATCACAGGAGGATAGGGTTGTAAAGAATGATTTTAGCATATTTTGACCTTCATAAATCAAAGAATTGAGTACAGGAGTTGGGATGTTATATTAAAGTTGTATAAGACATTGGTGAGGTCAAATTTGGAGTATTATGTGCTGTTTTGGTCACCTAACTACAGGAAAGGTATCAATAAGATAGAAAGAGTGCAGAGAAGATTTACTAGGATGTTCTATGAGACCTGGAAAATCTCAAGATGTAGCGACCTGAGAGAGCCTCTGCTTCCTCAGGAGTTTGCGGAGGAGCTAGTGGAGTTGTTCAAGTGAACCGGTATGGACTTGAAGGGCCGACATGGCCTGTTTCCGTGCTGTAAATGGTTATATGGTTATGGTTACCCAGCCTTCAAGAAATGAATTGCAGGAAAAGGTTAAACAGGTTAGGATTTTATTCCCTGGATCTTAGAAGAATGAGGGTAGATTTGATAGCGGTATTTAAAATTATGATCAGATAGACACAATGGCTGAAGCCTAGGGGCCTAGAAGGTAAGGGGGCCCACCCATGATTTGATTGATCGCCCGACAATGAAGCGCTGGTATCATGTGGAGGGCACGACATACAGCCGATGAAAGTAGACACTTGGGGGCGTGAGTGGGCGATAACATCGTGCAGACGATGACACGAATAGAGATATGTAGCTACTGTTGCCTTGAGAATAAATAGCATAGTCATGGTAGCTGTGGAGACTGTTACCCGTCAACAGCTCAGGCCCAGAGCAAGGTGAGTACTGCCATGCCATTGGATTTGGGGTGCACTTGCATCCTGGTGTGGGTACTTCCGCTGTGGCTGGGGATAGCAGTGGGCTCCGCGGTCCCTCAGGAGCCATGTGCCGCCCTGCTCTGTGTTTATCGTGTCCTCTGTAAAATGGCAGGTGATTCTGGCTGGAGCTCATTTGCCCGGATGGAGGCCTAACTCACAGCTGCAATCTCTCTGTGTTACCGGCCGCTGCTTGTGCCCAGAGGTTGCAGACTGAAGTGCATGGGTGATGTGTAACAATGGGGGAAGAGGGTGTGGGGAGCTGGCCTGCCCTGCACCATGTTGATTGTATCAGAATCTGGTGGTCAACTATTTCCAGAGCAGAGAACCAAGCCAGCTCAGTGGATTAGGGACAGGTGACGTTTCAGGTCGAGCTTCAACCAAGGCATCAGAATTCCCCTCTTCCACCACACTTTATTCTATTCAACAGGGTGGGTCAGGGGGGCCTTACTAAACCTCAGCCTAGGGCCTGGGTGGTAGTTAATCCGCCACTGGATAGATGGAGTTAATGTAGATAGTTAGGGGGAACTTCTTCACACAGGGAGTGGTGGGGATGTGGAATGAGCTTCCAGCTGAAGTGGTGAATTTGGGCTCAATTTTAACATTTTAAAAGGAATTTGGACAGGTACATAGATGGGAGAGATATGGAGGGTTATGGACTGGGTGCAGGCACTAATTAAAACATTGTTTGGCACAGCCTATAAGGGCTGAAGTGGCCTGTTTTTGTGCTGCAATGTTCTATGGTTCTATCCTCACTGACTACTGGGAATGAATTCCTGACCCACAGGCACTGAAAGGAGAATTCAGAATTCAGAATCCATTCTTCGGAAGTATATGGAGACTCTGTGGAAATGGTAGAAGCACCATGCCTCCTTGCAAACTTTCCTCCCTCCTGCACCATCAGTCCCCTCTGTACACAATCTGCAGTTCCCCAATTAGTTACATCTGAACCCACAAAACTAGAGTGGAACCAAGCCATTCTCAATCCTGAGAGCCTGTCTAAGAAGTAGTCACCCGTCAAACATATCGGGGAGAGAGCATTGGAATTTATAGGCAATTTTTTCTTATGTGTGGAGACCAACTATGCACTCCAAATGCGGTCTTACCACAAACCTTCTATTTTATTGAAATAAAAGCCAGTGTGATACAATTTGTTTTCACAGCAACTTCCTTGT
This sequence comes from Narcine bancroftii, assembly GCF_036971445.1. Taxonomy (NCBI): domain Eukaryota; kingdom Metazoa; phylum Chordata; class Chondrichthyes; order Torpediniformes; family Narcinidae; genus Narcine; species Narcine bancroftii. The sequence continues at coordinate 15,116,384 of NC_091475.1, read as the reverse complement.
TATCTGCATGCTATTCTTGTGGTCATGGAGTAATAATCCTTCTGAACAATAGGCCCAGAATTGGCCTAAAAGTTATCATATCAGAATGAAGGTAAAAAGTATAATGACTCAAATATGTTGTTCATTTAACCTGTTTGCTCGGTCTAAATTCTGCTCCTCCCAATGAATTCTTCGCATTTAAAATTGCTGAAAGTGCAAGATTCCAAATAATAATTTCAGGGTTTATACACCATAAATAGCAACAAGATAACATTTCTCTTCAACCTATTTTGGACACTTCTTTGTGTGATCTTCAGAAATGTATATGGGTCTATGGATCACGACAAGGCTTTCAAATGGTACAGCAAGGGAAAGGTAAGCAAGAATTCCATTTTGTTCTATTTACTTCCAGCTTTTTTTGTCATCTTAGCTGAAAGCAATGCATTATGTAAAGGCATTAATAACATAACTTGTCCAGAGACGTCAGTGTGCGGCTTGTGTTCTTTTTGGCTGACTAAATGAAAAGTCAACAGAATTTCCTTTCAATCCCTCTGGCTTTTACAATAGGAATGAGGCAACATGGCACCATTGTTGATGTTTTGCCTCTTGCCATTTTGTGAACAGGTGTTCAGCAGAAAATGTTCATGCTGTTTTAGTAAACTCTGAAAAGGTCTCGGTAGAAAAACAACCTTGGCCGTGGCTGAGTCCCCTCTGATTTATCCAGACATGTTGGAAGAAAACACTTCACTCCTGGCATTATTTTCTGATGTAAAGCATCATGTAAAATTTACACTCTCAGCTAAAGCATACATTCTCTTGGCTCCACACCACTCACTGCCACCTTATGGAAACCTATTGCACAGAAAGATACATTTTGGTTTTTTACCAGCTGAACTTCTCCTCACATTGAATAACTCCTTCACTCAATTTCTCCAGATCAAAGATCCAGCCATGGCCACTCACATGCATAACGATCCAGTGAACATTGGGGGAATCAGAGGTGGAGAGGGTGAGCCAATTTAAGCTCTTGGGAGCCACTACCTCGAGGATCTCTTCTGGACCCAACACACTAATGGCATCATGAAGAAAGCACCTCAGCGCCTCTACTTCCTCAGGAGTTTGGAGAGGTTTGGTCTGACATCGGAAACCCTGGCAACTTTCTACAGATGTGTGGTGGAAAGTGTACTGACCGGCTGCATCATGGTCTAGTATAGGTACACCAATACCCCTGAGCGTAAATCCCTGAAAAAGGTAGCCCAGGACATCACAGGCAAAACCCTCCCCACCATCGAGAACATCTATGGGTGGGGGACGTTGCCATCAGAGAGCAGCAGCAGTAATCATCAAGGAACTACACCCTCCACCACACGCTCTGTTCTCACTGTTGCCATCAGGAAAGAAGCATGACACAAGGCTCGCACCCCCAGGTTCCGGAACAGCTGCTCACCCCTCCACCATCAGACTCCTCAATGACAAACTCTATCAGGGAATGATTTAAGGACTCTTGCTTTTGCACTTTATTGTTTATTTCCTCTCTCTATTACAGTCAGTTTGTTTACATTTCTTTCTACAGTTTTTTTTTGCACCTCCAATAAGTGGTAATTCTGCCGCACCCGCAGGAAAGAAGAATCTCAGGCTTGTATGTGATGTAATGCATGTACTCTGTCAATAAACCTGAATTCAGAATCTAATTTAGTCTTTGTTTCATAAATTTCAAGAGAAGGCCATTCAGTCTCACAGCTCACAAACCATAGTATCATCTGTAAACTTCGGGAGATTACATGTCATGCCTCTGTCTGGATCATTGATTTTTATTGGAAGGAGCTGGGGTCCCAGCACTGAACCTTGTGGTACCCCACTAGTAACTGCTGTCAAACTGAAAAGGAGCTATTTATTACCATTTTTTTGTTTTCTGCCTGTTAACGAGTTCTCTATCAGCATCAATACATTTCCTCGTACACTGTGTTCTCTAAATTTACACACCAATTTCTTGTGTGGCATCTTATCAAAGGCCAGTGCTGCTAAAGGATAATCACAATGTATTTATTGTCATACACATTGTACAATGTACATGTGCCCCAAAATTTTTACTTGCTGCAGCTGAACAGGCACTTGGTAACTAAACAAAAAACTCCAATAGTTTTCATTAAAATTATTATTTTTTTATATATTTTCTCAATCTTTAATAATAAACACAAAAGGGATCATTTTACATCTGTAAAATATTGATTTATCTTAACAAGTAACTTTCCATTGTAATGTCCCTATAACGTTCTTATTTAAGGGTCCATGTTCAGTCAACAGAAATGATAACCTAATTCACCCTCCTCAGATCGCCAACTGACCACTCGCTGGGGGGGGGGGATCCTACATTTAAACTCCCAGCCGTGTGTGCTCCAACTCCAACGGTTCACTGCTGGGGCCGGGGCCTAGCCAATCGCGCAACCACGCTCCTCTGGCACCGCAAATGGAAATTAAATTAAATTAAACTAAATAAAATGAAATTTAAACTAAAAAATAGATATAAAGGATAGATAATAAATGTTTACAGTTGCCATGGTGTAATAAAAAAAACATGAGGTTACAATAGTGCAGACAGGCCTTTTTGTGGTGCCGGAGCCATCCACAATTAGTGTGACAAGGGAGGTAGATAGCCATTGGAAAGAAACCTTGAGGTGCTGAATGTTTGACTTCTGCACCTTCTTCTCAAAGGTGAAGAAATGATGGGAATCCTTCATGATGTTGTCAGTGCCTCACATGGATGTCCTCAATGATGGGAGGTCAAATGTCTATATTTGCTACCTTTTGCAGCCTTCTGCATTCCTGAACACTCAAATTATCAGACCAGGTGGTGATGTAGCTACAGTATATATTCAGCAATGCACCTGAAGACGTTTGATAAGAGTATTCGAAGACATGCCAAATCTCCTCAGACTCCTTAAAAACTTGAGGTGTTGGTGTGCCTTCACAGTTGCTTCGATGCACTGGTTCCAGGAGAGGTCTTCTGAAATATTTACTACCAGGAACTTGAAGGTACCAACCCTCTTCACCTCCATCCCATCAATGCAGACAGGTGCATTGTTCCTTAGCCTCACCTTCCTAAAATCAACCATAAGCTTCTTGGTCTTGGAGATATTGAGAGCAAGATTGTTGTCCGAACACCATCCAACCAGGTTCTCAATGTCCATCCTGTATTCTGTCTCCATCACTTCCAATTGTTCAGCCATAGTATGGTGTTGTCAACAAATCTCTAGATTTAGTTGGAAATAAATTTGGCTACACAGTCATGGGTGTACAAGGAATAGCATAGGGACCATGTATACAGCTTTGGGGTGTGTTGACTGTCAGAAAGGTGCTGGTGATTTTGCCGACCTGCATTGATCAGGGTCTGTCAAAAAGCAAATTGTGGAGGGATGAACAAAGTCTCCATCCCTTTCATTTGGTCATGTCTTTCTGGTATGATGGGGCTGAACGCCAAGCTGAAGATAATGATCAACAGCCTGTCATAAGTGTTCCTGTGGACAAGGTGATCAAACACAGAGTGGAGAGCCAGCAAAATGGCATCTGCCATTGACCTGTTGTGACAACAGGAGAATTGAAGTGGGCCCAGGTTCTTCCGGGAATAGGAGTTTATCAGCTCTGTAATCAACCTCTCAAAACACTTCATCATGGTAGACATTAGTGGCCACTGGCAGTGGTCAAAATAGCAGAAGAAGTAAACACCTTGTCCATCGAGACTGCTCCACCATTCAGTAAGACCATGGTGGATCTGGCCACAGACTCAGCTCCACTTGCCCCTCTGTTCCCCTTGAGAAATTTTCTCATTTCTACTTTCAGAAACTACTGTCCTTCACAGCATCAGCAATATTTGGGAATCCTACAAGTTCATGAGCATATGCCAAAAAAATTGAGAAAGACTCTGGATCAGGAATGGTAGTTCACAGAAGCTCACAGCTCATTATGTTTTTAAATTAAAAGAAATGTCAGCTCTTACTTTACTGAAATCAAAAACTCTTTGAAATGACAGCTCACCTACTCACCTAGACTGGTTCCTGATCCCCAGGTTGAGCCTTGGCCATCAGATGGATTCCAGACCTTTTGTTCAATGGAGTCCAGCTCCTGGGCATTGGACAGACAGCAATTCTAAAGTATCAGTGTTTGCTCCCTGAATTTTCCTTCACTTCAATTTGACACCTCCTCAAACAGGAATTAGTCTGTTGTAAGTAATCACAACAATCTTATCCACTTCCAGGGGCAAGAACCTCAAGGTATCATTTTAGAATGATCCTTTGGTTTGCTAAGTGCAGGATTTCCTTCAAACGTGCCTATTCAGATTTTCATTCTTTTTCCCCAAGATCCTGAGTTTTATTTTAACAAGATCTGACATTTGTTTTAATTTCACTTTGGAGCAAAACCATGTTTTCGATCTCCACCCTGAAATCTGACTCATCATTTCTGGTGGCAGTCCTACCCGGGACCACCCCTAAAATATTTTCTCCAGTACATTGATGACTAAATATGAACTGATTTTTGGACTCTTTTTTAGTTCTGTAGAATTTCATCAATTTGCCTCCATTTTCCACCTTGCTCTCACCACTTGGTTCATCTCTTCATTTCCCTTTCTAGATCCCTCTGGATCCATTCAGGAGATAGGCTAACCACAAATATTCATCAATGACTATCTTAACCATACTTCCTTCTATCCTGTTAGGACTCCATCTCATTTTTCATTTGCTTCACCAACATTTTTTTCCTTCTTCTTGGAATGTAACTCTTATTTTTTTCTCTCTCTGTATTGCAGAGTCAGTTTGTTTACATTTCTTTGTGTATATGTATAAATATCTTCTTGAGAACAGTTTTAAATTTACATTTTAAAATTTAGACAAACAACCCAGTAACAGGCCATTTTAGCCAACGCGTCCATGCCGCCCAATTTACACCCCATTAACCTACACTCTCGGTATGATTTAAATGGCGGGAGGAAACCGAAGTCCCACGCAGACACAGGGAGGACCTACAAACTCCTTACAGACAGCATGGGATTCAAACCCTGGTCCCAATCACTGGCTTTGTAAAGGTTTTGCCAATCATGCTGCCCTTTTGCACTGCCAATAAGAGGTTATTCTGGCTCACCCACAGGAAAAAGAGAATCTTGGAGTTGTATGGAATGTTATGTACATACTCTCACAATTGAAATTTGAACTTTCCCTCTACTATAGGGTACAGACCTTTTCACCACATCTCACCTATTTTATACACCTCATTGAGAGAGCTAGAACAGATTTCTCTTGGTGTAGGGAGGGAGTTGTAATTGTTAGCAACTGGGAGGTCAATATAGCAATACGCCAGAATGCAGGAGCTCCACAAATCAGTTACATAGGTTACATTCGTCCTCGTCAAGTATGGGAGGGGAAGATGTGAAAGGGAGTGTGAACCTGCTGTAGCTGCCAGAAATATTGAAGAATGATGTGCTAGATGAGGTTAGTAGAATGAAAGGTAAGGACCAAGGGAACTCTACCTCTGTTCAATCTGAGGGAAATGAAGGATGAGAGCAGAAGTGTAGGAGATAGAGGAGATGTGGGTGGTGATCCCATTAACTTGTGGAGGGGAAGGCAAACTGCTTAGAAAAAGAGGCTGTTTCAAAGTTCAAATTTATTGTTGGATTACATACATGACATCACATTCAAGCCTGAGATTCTTTTTCAAATCTCTTGCAGTGCATGGCTCAGTGCAAGGACAGATACAGCAGAGACTGAAAAACCTAATGAATGAGATGGCACCTATGCAGTGACGTAGTGAAAGAGGAAACTGGGGGCATCTGTGAATACATAATAAATGTGGTTTATTTACATTCCTCTCTCACATTGACTTGGAAATATTTCCAAACTTCTCTCCCCTTCCTGGATGTCTACGTCTCCATCTCAGGAGACGTACTAACATTGACGTTGTCCCTTTGTGTTTATGGAAGTTATTTTCAATTATAAAGTATTATCTGTTTGCCAGTGTGATTCTCAGTCATGACAACCTCAAAGCTGTGCTTGCATGCCTGAGAAAGTCAAAGAGAGATTTCATCGCATTTTTTTTCCCAAAACACAAGTAAAACACAAAAGTAGAAATAAAACGTGCAACACCGCAGACATCAAGATTGAAGTAAAAGCACAATATACTGGAAAAACTCAGCAGGTCAAACAATGTACTTTATATTTCAAAGATAACGGTACAAATAATTTAAATGGGAGGAGCAGCACCTAATTTTCCATCAGGGAACTCACCAACCAGATGGCATTAACAGCACCTTCTTCAGTTTCCACTAGCCTACTCCCCATTCTCCATCTCTCCCCTATCCCTCTGTCTCCTTTCCACCACTTTCCACAGTGCCATCCCCCCTCCCCTGTTTGATGGCGTGCTCTCCCTCCCTTCTAAACCTATTATTTCCTGCCTGTGGGACAGTGCTCCTCCCCCGCCATTGTTTTGTCCAGGCACCTGTCGACATTTTGTTATACCTTGATAAATGGCTCTAAGAGTGAAACATTGGTATCTTTATCTTTGCGATATACTGTAAGTTACGCTGTTTGACCTGTTTAGTTTTTCTAGCATTGTGTTTTTACTCCTAAAATTTTGTTTATTTTTCCCAACAGATAACAGTCAGGTGCTGTGCAAGGAAGCACTGTTAATAAATGTAATGAAAATCATGGATGTTTCATTTAAATCATCACACACTAGTAAAGTTACTTGCAGGTGCTAAAATTGGAATTGTTTAATTTTCCCAAACCCAGAGACTACATTAAAATTTCCATTCAAACAGCGCAGAAGCAGACCCTTTACCCCACCAAGTCCATATCCATCCAGGACCCAATTGAACACATCCTACACTGTCCCATCTTGGTTTCCCAACATTCCTAACAACTCCTCCCAGATCCTATTACTCACTGAAGCATTAGGAACAATTTATGGTAGCTTGTTAACCAACCAATCCCAGATTTCATTGGATGTGGGAGGAAAGAGAGAACATCCACAAAGATCATACCAGAGTTCAGGATTGAACCCAGGTCTCTGGAGTCCTGTGACCACAAGAGATGTTCCACGCGCCCACATGAGGCCCCAAACAGTCCTTCCAAGTGAAGTAACATTTTACTTGTGAATCTGCAGGAGTCATCTACTGCATCTGGTGCTCCCACGTTGATCTCCTCCACATTAAAGGGACTGGGCACAGTTTAGGAGATAGCTTTGTTGAGCATCTCGACTCTATCTATCGCAATCTCCCAATGGCCAACCATTTCAATTCCCCATCCCATTCCTTTGCTGACATGTCTGTCCAAGGTCTCATACACTGCCATACTGGGACCACCCACAAATTGGAGAAACAACACCTCATCTTCTGTCTGTGCATCCTCCAACCAGATAGCATTAACTTCGACATCTCCAGTTTCCATTAACCCTCCCCCCTTTCTTCTACCCCATGATCTTTTCCCCAGCGCTCTCTCTCTCACTCTTCCCTTTTCTCTCTGTCCCCTTTCACAGTGCTAAGACCCTCACCTCTCCTCCAATTAACACCTTTTGTTGGTCTGGACTCCTCTCCCAGCCAGTCTTTATTCTTACGCCTTCCTGTTCTCTGCTTATTCCTCGAAGAAGAGCTCAGGCCCGAAATGTTGATAATATACCTTTACCTCCTATGGATGCTGTGACCATTTCTGTGGGTTTTTTAAAACTATGATCCCAGTACCTGCAGACATTTGTGTTTCGCTCTGGAGCTTTGAGGCAGCATTTCCACCATCTGCACCATTGCGGCACTCAGTCTGAGGCTTCTCCTCGTTTGGAAAAGCCAGGGAGACTGAGAGATCATAGCAGAACAATGGAAGAAGAGGCAGCTAGCAACATAGTAAGGGTTGTGGGGTTCAGTTCCAGGAGTGCAAATGAATGGTCAGAGATGATCAACTAAGGACTTCAAACATGTGCTAACCATTCAAATGAAAAACGTTAACAGTCCCTCTGTGACTGGTGCATCAGATAAATCTGGTTCAAAAATGTAAAAAATCTAAAAAGTTAAAAATCATTGCAACCAAATGTAAAAGATTTGTGACTATACACATGGAATTTGCAAACAATTAAAAACTATTTAATAAAATAAATTAAAAGTTTTATCAACTTTCTCCCAGCAGTTGACTTCTCTCATTGATTTCGATGGACTTGCACCAGGTGCAACCTTAGTCGCAGGATTTCGCAGCCAGATAACTGTTCACAGTGCCCCATTGTGAGAACTGCAGTACAAAAATTCCATGTCTATGCACTTCTGAGCATTCGGCTGCACCCCAACATGCAATAATTGTCCAGTCACAGTCTTGTCTGCAAACAGCTCCATGCAGCTAACTGCTTGCCCAACCGGATGTAAATTCCATCTACTTAATTGACCTGCTACAATTTACTATTATGCTGGAGCTATTGATCGCTGTTGAACCTGACAGGTGAGAACGACTGGGTTTGTTCACAAACAGTAATTAATTTTAGGCATGCAATGATTGCCAATTTAGCAGATTCTCAGCAAATTCTCCTTTAATCATTGTTCTGTCCTCCGTAATTTACAATTTAATAATTGAATCTTTAAAATGCCAAATAATAAATCAATGGTGGGAGCAGGCCATTATTCCTATGGGAGGACTCTACATTCTTTATTTAATTCTTTATAATATCACAATGTTAATATTTTGACCAGCACAAATAAGATGAGGGAACTACTGTCATGCACCACTCTTCAGTTCCCATTGTAGAGCCAATTGCGATTTATGGTTCGATTTCCATTCAGTGCAGAGAGTAGAAAGTTATTGCTGTCATTGAGACTGCCCCAATTTAAAGTCTGTGTACAGTATGTTCTCCAAAATATTGGCAAGTTGGCAGAAGTTTTGCCCACATTCTATTGTCAAGTGTGCAGGGCCCATGGGGCCTGAATTTATATGAAACTGTAGCTTGTATAACTATCTTTCTTTGGCTTGGCTTCGCGGACGAAGATTTATGGAGGGGTAATGTCCACGTCAGCTGCAGGCTCGTTTGTGGCTGACAAGTCCGATGCGGGACAGGCAGACACGGTTGCAGCGGTTGCAAGGGAAAATTGGTGGGTTGGGGTTGGGTGTTGGGTTTTTCCTCCTTTGTCTTTTGACAGTGAGGTGGGCTCTGCAGTCTTCTTCAAAGGAGGTTGCTGCCCGCCGAATGTCGATAACAATATATTATGGTAATTCCAATTGTAAAGGATTACCAAATGCATCTAGTTTATATTTAGGTCCAAAATGTAAATATTGACGACATCAAAGTCCACTCAGGCTTATTCGAAACTTCATCAATTTTTATTATTATGAAGGGGTTTCATCATTAACTGGGAAGTAGGTATGAGAATCATAATTAACCTCATATCCTTTGTAAAGGTTTATCAAATCATGAATGGCATTGATAGGGGAGTGTCAAACTCAAGGGCATAGATTTAAGGCAGTGGAAAGATTTAATTTCTTCCCACTCACCTATCACTTTAAATATTCCTTATGCCATAGGTGCTCTGTAAATAGTAAGGGATTGTTTAAGGTGATATGTGGGTGGAAAGAAAAAGTTTGAAAACCATTGTTTTAATTGTACCTAATTGACTCATTATGTGCATGGTTTCATGCTATAATGTTTGTATCAGACTTTTGTCAATAATGAATTACTTGAAAACTCTTCATGTAACTGAAGCAGGTGGGTTCTGGTGGATGTTTATAAGTAGCAAACAGTGTGCTTAAAATCCCAAAGAATCCCTCATTGACAAAGGTGAATAGGAGACACATGAGACTACAGATGCAGGAAGTTAGGCAATGGAACAAGGGAGCAATGGTGTGTGAGTGGACGGGGTTGGGGAAGGGTACAGGAGACCTAATTGATTAGGAGTGAGGGGTACTAGGTGGGAGAGGGATACAAAACTGGGTGACGAGGATGGGGTTGGGGTCTGGAAAATGTGGGGGGGCAGGGAAGAGTTAGGAAATCTAGGTAGGTCAGAAAGATGGTTCCCAGTTTATGCCATTTTAACTCCCCTATGCATTCTTACACCAACCTGTCTGTCCTTACCCTTCTCCATGGCTACAGGATAAATGTGTACAAGAGGAACAACACATGGCACGGTTAGCGTAGCGGTTAGCACAAAGCTATTACAGTACCAACAACCTGGGTTTGAATCCGGAGCTGGCTGTAAGAAGTTTGTATGTTCTCCCCATTTCTGCAGGGATTTTCCCCAGGGGCTGTCGTTACCTTCCCACCATTCAAAACGTACCAGGTTCTAGGTCAATTGCGCGGCACAGGCTCATGGGCTGACAGGGTCTGTTCCCGTGCTGTGTGCCTAAATTCTAAAACTTAAACACCTCATATTCCACCCAGATAATCTACAACCCAATGATATAAATTCAGGTTACAAAATTCCTCTCTCCTCCTGATCTCTCTGGTTTTCTTACCCTCCTCCCGCCCCCCCATAGTTATTCCAAATCACCACTACAGACCTGCTTTCAGAAATTTATATTTTAGATCACATTCCAACCATTGCTGTAGTAAGTTTTTCAAATATGATTGATATCAGCCATTCCATTGCTCTGGGTTAACTTGATAGCTCAGCTGATAGTTGTTTAATCAGTTTTAATTGGACCAAAATTACTCTATAAACAAAATAATGTGACCCATTAGTCCACTGACACATGACATCATTTCACAATCCAGTCATCAATCATTTCAGGCGCGTGGCTGCTTGAATAACAAAGTAGGTTGCTCTAGTTTGAAGATAATTCTGTGAACTAATATATTATAGGTTTTTAAGTTTTGAAAATCATCTCTTTATTTAGTTAGTTCAAATATGTACTATCTAGATTCAAGAGATTTTGGATTAGTAAATCAGTTGGGTTTCTTTTTGTTATTTCAGCAGACTCTCTTGACACCAGCCCCAGTATAAAAGATGTCATGAAATTCCAATCTCTTCCACACTGTTGTTCTATGAATCCACTTGTAGGTAACATATCATACATATTGTTCCTCTCAGTTTTATATGGGGAACTACCTTGACAACATTGGCAGACTAATCAATCTGGACATACCTAATCAGAATCACAATTTATTATCGTGAACGTGTCACGCAATTCGTTGCTTTGTGCAAGCATTCTTTGGCTTGGCTTCGCGGACGAAGATTTATGGAGGGGGTAAAAGTCCACGTCAGTTGCAGGCTCATTTGTGGCTGACAAGTCCGATGCGGGACAGGCAGACACGGTTGCAGCGGCTGCAGGGGAAAAATGGTTGGTTGGGGTTGGGTGTTGGGTTTTTCCTCCTTTGCCTTTTGTCAGTGAGGTGGGCTCTGCGGTCTTCTTCAAAGGAGGTTACTGCCCGCCAAACTGTGAGGCGCCAAGATGCACGGTTTGAGGCGATATCAGCCCACTGGCGGTGGTCAATGTGGCAGGCACCAAGAGATTTCTTTAGGCAGTCCTTGTACCTTTTCTTTGGTGCACCTCTGTCACGGTGGCCAGTGGAGAGCTCGCCATATAACACGATCTTGGGAAGGCATTACAGTGCCAATATTTACATAAACCACATTTCAAAATAAATTAAACTAGTGCAAGAAAAAGAAGATAAAGTGAGGTAGTGTCTGTGGTTCATTGCTCATTCGCGAATCTGATGGTAGCGGGGAAAAAAGCTGTCCTTGTGCCACTGAGAGCTCGTCTTCAGCCTCTTGTAACTTTTTCCCGATGGTAGCAGAGTGAAGAGGGCATGGCCTGGGTGATGGGGGTTCTTGAGGATAGAGGCTGCTTTCTTAAGACACCGCCTCTTATAGATGTCCTCGATGGAGTGAAAACTTGCCCGTGATGTCGCAGGCCAAGTTAACAACCCTCTGGAGTTTTTTCCTGTTCTGAACACACCAGAGAGTGATGCAACCAAACAGAATGCTCTCCATGGAATACCTATGAAAGTTTTCGAGTGTCTTTGGTGACCTACTGAACCTCCTCAACTCTACACAAAATGCAGCCACTGGCGAGCCTTTTTCGTGATTGCATTGACATGGAGGCTCCAGGACAGATCTTCAGAGATATTATTGCCCAGGAATTTGAAGTTCTTGACCCTCTCCACTGCTAACCCCTTGATGAGGACTTATTTGTGTTCTCCTAATTTGATCAGTGGGTAGTTTTACAGATAACTTAAATCTAACCTCACATAAATTATACAATGCAAAATTTAGCTGGAAAATTATACCAGGTGTGTGCAGTTAGACTGACAAATGAATATTGCTCATTCCCATTTGCCAAAAATTCTGGTTCTGAGCGCAGGGTAAAGAAAATTCATTGACTATTTAAAAACTCTATATATTCAACAAATGTTCATATTAACATTTTTTGAGTGCCTTACAGAGAAGAATAGTTCTTCATGGTCTGGTTCCTGTCTGAACTTGAAGAAAAATGATTTCCAGGTTTTTAAAATTTAAAAAAAAATTCATTTTGGAATCTTGGTTTTGCTGGCATCCATCTTGAATCACCCCTGAGAAGATGGTGGTGAGCCACTTTCTTGAACCATGGCAAGTCTGCAGGTGAAGCTCCTCACATGGTGTTTTTGGATAGGGAATTCCAGAATTTAGATCCTGCAACAAATGAACATTTCCAAGTCAGGATGGTGTGCGAACGGAACCTGCAGATGATGGTGCTTCATGCACCAGCTGCCTATGTCCTCATTGGGTGGCAGAGATTGTGAGCTTGAGAGGAACTGTTGGACTAGTCATGGCTAATAAGTGCCATGCATTTCACGGTTGGTACACTGCAACCACTATGTGCTGGTGATAGAGGGAATGTTTCAGATGGCTGATAGTGTGCCAGATGGGCCAGCTGATTTATCCTGAATGGTGTTGAGCAACTTGAGAGTTGCCAGCCTGCAGTCATGGAAGCAAATAGATTGTTCTCTTTGTGCCTTGTAAATCACAGATCTTGTCAGGAAGTGAGGAACTGGCAGTAGGATATCTAGCCTCTGATCTTTTCTAAAAACAATGTAATGTATGTTCTGTTTCTGGTCAATGTTAACTACCAAGCTACTAGTGGTCAATATTAATGCTATTGAATGCCAGGGAGAGATAGCTAGACTCTCTCTTCTTGAAGATGACCAACCTCTGGCATTTCTGCCATACAAATACTATCTTCCACTTAGCAGAGCATACTAGAATGTGTTACATCTTGCTGCAAATTGTAGCTAGAATTAAGTTACAGTAAAACCCCTGGTATCTGAAATTCAAGCAACTGGCAGCCTCAAGCAATTGGGAAAAAAAAGAGGAAAATAAATTTTAAAAATTAAAATAATAGGTTAAAAAAAAGTTTAAAATTATAAAATAAATATTTTCTGCAGTAACACATAAACCTTCTAAAGATGGAGCAAATATTCAGCCAGCGGAATGCTTTGGTCATGCTTTGCTCGTAGATGAAGATCTGGTTGATGTTGTTCACCGCTGGGGTGACTCTCTTATAGAGGTGACTTCTGTCCTATAAGGAGTTAATGGATTGTCTCCTTATCCCTTCTTAGTAAAAGTTTCCCCGGTCAGAGGCTTTACCTGTAAACTTGGGTAGGGATGGGGTTTAGGGGGTTAATTATCCATAATTTTATTGTTCGTCTTTTGGGCAGCTCCGCGGAATGGGAGGAAATCGCAGGTGCAATGACGGATCAACATTTTCAAAGAATGTGATGGAAAATAAAATGCTTTCAGGTTTGCACAATATATTTACACACAATTTATATGCTGTACTTACACTAAACAAGTCAATTTTCTCTTTTGTCTTGTGAACTCTTTATTCTTAATGCAATTATCAAAAAGCAACTACATTTCTCAGCTTATGATGGAAACAATTAATTGGTAAATCAGCTGAAGATTTGCCATTGTGCATAATGATACCACAAATAGTCACTGCCTTGTAGCACCAGGCCCCCAGGTTCAATCTTGACCTCAGGTGCAGCCTGCAAGTCCTTCCCATGAACATATGAATAATCCTTTTTCCTTTCACATCTCAAAGATGTCTGGGCTGGTAGGCTAATTGGCCCATGAGTGCTCACCTTCTGGCCCTTGTAACTTTTTCCCGATAGTAGCAGAGTGAAGAGGGCATGGCCTGGATGGTGGGGGTTCTTGAGGATAGAGGCTGTTTTCTTAAAACAGTTTCTCTTGTAGATGTTCTCAATGGAGGGAAGACTGGTTATTTATATAATATGGAGTCATATTGTATTGATGATTGTTGGGGACAAGCTTAATCCATTTTATAAACACATTCACACACAAATGTTCACTTGTTTTTATTATTAAATCAAATTGGAGATCACATCAGTTTGGACTATCAGAAAAACAACAGTATCTGATACCAGGTGTCAATAAGATTTGACCCTAGAAAATTATAGGACGTCTTCGAACCATAGAACATTACAGCACAGCAACAGGCCTTTTGGCCTGTGCCAAATTATTTTTCTGCCTCATCCCATTGACCTCCACCCGGACCCATTGTCATCCATACCACCCCCATCCATGTAGCGATTCAAATTCTCAACAAATCAGGCAGCATCCATGGATAGAAAAAGCCAGTCAACATTATGGATCAGGACCCTTTAAGCTATAAAGCGTCGCAACCGGAAACAATGACTGATCATTTCATTCCATGAAAACAGCCTGACCCCTCAAATCCCTCCAGCTTCTCATTGTCTACATTAAGAGAAGAACCCAAAAAATATACATGATAGAACCCCCAAAATATACCTGGAAAAATTGATTTCAAATTTAAAAAAACCATGCTGGGAAAAAGCATTTCTGGTACAGGTTTTACATTTCCTTGCATTTTGCGATCAGAAGACACATGTGACCAACAACATAGAACACTGCAGCACAGGAACAGGCCTTTCACCCCACCTAGTCTGTGCAGAACTACTATCCAGCCTCGTCCCAATGACGTGCACCTGATCCATAGCCCTCTATACCCCACCCATCCATCTACCTGTCCTAGCCTCTCTTAAATGTTGAAATCAAGCACGCATCCACAGATCTTCTGACAGCTCAGTCCATAATCTCACCACCCTCTGAGTGAAGAAGACCCCCCCACCTTACATTCTCTATAAATATTTCTCTTTTCACTCTTAACCCAAGTCTTCGAGTTCTTGTCTCATCCAACCTTGATAGAAAAAGCCTGCTTGCATTTACTCTGTCTAACCCCCTCATAATTTTGCATGCCTCCCCTCATTCTCTGACGCTTCTGGGAATAAAGTCCAAACCTATTCACCCTATAACAGCTCTTCAAGTCCTGGTGACATCCATGTAAATTTTCTCTGGGCCCTTTAAATCTTACTGCTATCTTTCCTGCAATTAGGTGACCAAAACTGCACACAATACACCAAATTTGGCTTCAAAGTATTGTACAACTTCAAATCAACATGCCAATTCCTGTACTTTGATTGATGGAGGCCAATGTGAATCGGCAACATACAGAGAGCGTGAGATAGGTACAATGGACAGTGCGCTGGGTCAAAGTGCCCATCATGACTCTACAAGAAAGATAATTATGTCCTCGATGGATTGAAGACTGGGGCTGGTGATGTCGCAGGCCAAGTTAACAGGCTTCTAGAGCTTTTTCTTGTGTAGATGTATAATTGAATCTGGAGAAAGCAGTGGGGGAATAAAAGATAGGATTATTGTAAAATTAGCGTAAATGGGCGATTGGTGGCTGGCATGGGGCTTGCTTTGTGCTTGGGCCTAAATTGAAAGGAGGGAAAATTAATGGAAGAAGTAAATTGACATCATATATAATTTTCGAGGGTCAAATCTTATTGACACCTGGTATCAGATACTGTTGTTTTTCTGATAATTCAAACTGATGTGATCTCCAATTTGATTGAATAATAAAAACAAGTGAACATTTGTGTGTGAATGTGTTTATAAAATGGATTAAGCTTGTCCCCAACAATCATCAATACAATATGACTCCATATTGTATAAATAACATCGAGAACATCTACAAGAGAAAGTGTCTTAAGAAAGCAGCCTCTGGCCTCAAGGACCCCCACCACCTAAACCATGCCCTCTTCACTCTGCTACCATTGGGAAAAGGGTACAGGAGGCCGGTCAAGAACCCAGCTGCACAAGGTCAGCTTCTTCCCCTCTGCCATCAGATTTCTGAATGGACAATGACCCACAGACACTAACTCACTTTCTCCTATTTTCTCACAATATTTATTTATTAATTTTTGAAATGTAATTTATAGCGATATTCGCTCTTTATTTCTGCCCCATAACAATGAATTTCGTGACATGCTCATGACAATAAATTCTGATTCTGAAGCCGGTAATTACAGAGAATCTATCAGTCTTGGCGTTTCACTCGCAACATTACCACACACTTTGTACGGCATTCCCAGCATAAAACAGACACAATCTCTCTCAGGCTTAAGTTCTCAGCCGACTGATTGCCACTCTTTATTAGCCCTGTTTACTGAACAGATCATCCATTCTTCGTACTGCCTATTGAGATGTTGTGCTGGAAATCTGGATCCCAGCTGCCACTTTTACAAGTCCTGGCTACTTGTCCAAAGCCTAGCGTCATGTGACCTTGGGTGTATTTCCTTAAAAGAAAATGCAAATTCATTCTTCATAGAAAATAGCAGATGCTTAATTCTAAGAGAAGGCAGACTCCTCAGATGCCATCGAGTTGGAAAAAGAAATAATGATTTCCTATTTGACGGGAAGGCTTAAACATGACCTGGGGATTACAGAGTCTCACTGCTCAATAGGTGATGTAAGTGAACTTTTCAAAAAATTGGAAATTACATTAAAAAAATGACTTTATGGATTCTTGTAACCCAGCAAAATGTAATCTTTGATTTCCATCCTGCAATTGCATGGAAAATTCCACATTTTCAACCGTGCAAACTAGAAAGAAGAACAAATACATCAAACTTTACATAATTAAAATATTCCAGCAACTCCCATGACCTTATTTGATACTACATCTCATGGGCCTTCGTATCAGACTGTATCACTGACCTGCTTCTGTTAATTCTCTCACTTCACAAAAGGAACAGCTCGCACACATAGTACACGGAATTAAATTTACTTTTCAGATGATACAAGTCTTGCTCACAAAGCAACGGACACCGTCAATGCAGACAAGCACCCTGCCCTATGCACTCGATCAGCCTCACAAAGCAAGAAGCAAATATTTAAATGGAATGTCAGCTGTAACCCTGCCCCTTCACTTCGTCCGCACTAATGAATGGAAGAAAGGTGGGTAGAAATGACTACATCATTAATTTAATAAATGAAGCACCATGAGGCTCTCCGTGGATAATCACAACAAATTAATTATTTCTTTTGGGCCTCGTTACTGTTTTTTGTAGAATATTTTGTAATCAGCTTACTCACAGTAAAATCTCAAACAGCAAAATAATGTCAACATCCACTAAATCTGATTTTTTTTTTGCCTAGTAAGGAATTTTGACTCGCCTAGCAGGTCTGCTTAGCTTTAGCTTGTGCAGCGAAGGTATTTACATCCATATTAACTCCTGAAAGAGAGGCTTCACCTGTTACATCTAAATCTCTTTACTTATTTGTCCTGGAAGGGATCCTTGCCTTGTAATTTTGGTACCTTTTTTTTTTAAGATTGTGTTTCATGAACTACAGTATGTCTAAGTATGAAAGGGAAGATGAACGAGTTCAGTTAAGGTTGCTGAGCATGCAAAACCAGCCACTTGAACTTCAATGTGGCCGTTTCAAAAGAATTATCATCCAAGAATGCTAGAGAATTACATCCATCACAACAGTACAGTGGTAGCAGAGATCTGGACAGAAGTCCAAGGCCAAGATATAGAGTCAGAGGTATACTGGTGAGATAGTTTCAGTCAGTTTGTATTACTGGAAAGGCCATCACTTGCCACGACATTGTCAATTTAGGACATAAAATATCTTATTTGTCAAAAGTTGTCACATTTGAGCAGCTTTCAGATCCAAGGTGAAGCCAACAACAAAAGCAATTTCGGCTTTAATTCAAAGGCACAACATTGAAATTTTATTAAAGAAGTATTAGGAATATAGGGGGATGAATTTAGAGCATGGATCAGTAGGAGGAATTACAATGTTGTGGCTGTTACAGAGACTTGGCTGACACAAGGACAGGATTGGCTGATTGTAGTGTGGTTTGTGGAGGGTCACGTGGCCTACCGGTCTGGAAATATGGTGGGAATGTGGATTGTGGAGAGTCATGTGACCTCACCTGCCAATCAAGGGTTAGATCTTCCCACAGGTGAGGCTGTTGCCCAATTGGTCCATGCAGGTCACATGGGCATATCTTGCATTGAAAAAGCTGAGCACGTACAGTCTCTGCTCTCTGTTTGCTGTTTCTGCTGCACGGAGACCAGCTCGGCTGCAGGTCACAGGCAGTTCCAGAGGGTCGAATGCAATGGGCCCATCCTGGATTTTGAGCCGTGGGCAATGCTGGATATCAGGTTCATTGGATATACTTTTTAGGTGTAATTAATTTACCTTTTTTTTTAAAAAATGTGCTTTGTCTGCTATAGATAGAGTTGTGGGTACTGTGTACTTAATCCTCACATTCCCATTCAGGAATTGAGAATGTTTAGGCAGTGATTTATTTGCACCTGATGTGCTGTTATTTGTGTTTTATTGCTGTGTACGTGTTTGTTAGTGTGAAGTGATGCATTTTGGAGGGTCAAACATGAAGGCAGGATTTTAACAGTGTGGAAAAAAGAGGGACCTCGGGGTCCTAATCCATAGATCTTTCAAGGTTGTTGTATAGGTTGATAAGGTAGTTAAGAAAGATTATTGTATACTGACCTTTATTAGTTGATGGATTGCGTTCAAGATCATGAGGTAATGTTGCAGCTCCATAAAACTCTGGTTAGACTGCACTTTGAATGTTGTGTTCAGGAAAGGTCACCTAATTACAGGATTAATTTGGAAGCCATGGAGAGGATGCAATGGAGATTTTTCAGGATGTTGACTGGATTGAACAATGTGTCTTATAAGGCAAAATTAGCAGAGCTGGGGTTTTTCCCCATTAGAGCAGAGAAGGATAAGAGATTACTTAATAGGCCTACAAGGTTATGAGAGGTATTGATAGGGTGGACAACCAGCACCTTTTTCCAGGGCAAGACAAGCAAAAACCAAAGAACATCTGTACAGCGTGAGGGGAGGAAAGTTTAGGGGAGATGTCAGGGGTATGTTTTACACAGAGTGGTGGGTGCCTGGAATCCATTGCCAGGGTTGGTGGTGGTGGAGGTTGGTACAGTAGGGACTTTTAAAAGACTCTTAGTCATATGGATGCAAGGAAACTGGAGGTTATGGGTGAAAGATAGGGAATGTTTAGTTTGTTGAGTGGCACAATATTGTTGGCTGAAGAACCTGTACTGTGCTGTAAACTTCGATGTTCCATGTTCTAAAATGACAACAGAAGGGAGAATTTCACAGTTTGAAAGTTCATTCAGTTAATGAAAAATTGGGATTGTACAACATAATCAGTAATAACTATGGTAAACACACAAACTTTGGAGTAATGGTTTTGTTCAGTAATCAGTGTCTTTGCGTGCATAGACATTTCCTCCTGAATCCCTGCACCAGATTCCCAGTTAGATTGTAGCCTGCTGTATATCTGTGACATGGAACCTGCAAACCCACTCTTCTTTCTTTCTGTATCGAGGTGGCTCCGTCCAGTGCCAGACAAAGTAAAGCACTGTGATTATCCAACTCATTGATGATGATGCCCTTTATTGTAATTATGCTGGTATACCACCCAATGAAACATGATTGACATTGACCGGAATATAAAATAGAAAACAATAAACCATATGCCACAAGACCACAATACTTTAAATAAATTGTTAAAAAGATTACTGATTCTGAAATATAAATGCAGCACGCCTCAAAGCCATGAATTGGTATTTAATATTATCACATCTTCATTAAAAAAAGCTTTAAGTCTGGTAGTTCTCGAATGAAGGCTCCTATGGCATCTGCCTGATGGTAGGATAGTAAATAGATCATGGTTAGGGTGTGTGGCATCTTTAATGATATTCCTCACCATGTCCAAATATCATCCCCTTTAGATAGATTTGTCAGTAGGCAATTGCATCCCAATAATCTGTTAGGAAGTTTTTCCCCACCCATTGGAGTGTCTTTCTATCTTGTGCAGGTTGTATTGAGTAGTGGAATACTCTCAATAGTACATCTATAGAAATCCACTAGTATTCTAGGGTGTACATGTAACTTCCTCATACATCTCAAAAATAAAGATGTTGTTATGCCTTTTTGATCAACATTGATGAATTCAAAGACTATGTGAGATCACCAGAGATATGGATCCCCAGGAATTTGAAGCTCTAATCGCTCCATTGATGTAAATTGGGACATGAGTGTAGTTTCCTGCCTGTCTAAAATCCACAATGATCTCTTTTGTCTTCTGGGTATTGAGTAACAAATTATCACCCTCTCTGCCCACCCCCTCCTCTCCTTACAGTATCCCCCTAACCTTTTCTGCTTCACCTGGTCCTCTTCCAAGAAGAAAATGGGTATGTGATTGCATAAGAAAACAGAAATGCTTTCACAGAAGTTCTGTAGAAACTCAGCAGGTCGCACAGGACCCAAAGGAAGAAAATGTTACATCTTATACCCGATGAACTGCCCAGCCCCAAAACATTAGTTGCTCTTTACTTCCTATAGATGCTGTGTGACTTGTTGACTTTCTCCAGCCCTTTGTGAACTGCACTAGACCCCAACATCTACAGACATCTTGTTTAACTCTAAGAGAATTACTGAGCTTGTTTGTTGTTCCTGGTTAGTAACAGAAGTTCTTGAAAGTGCATGTAGCGAGCATACATGGCAGATTATATATTACATTTGGAGAAAAATGGTTTAGGGCTTGGTGACCTCTGTCCATCAGGTGCATGATGTCTCCTCTATAAGGATGGAATGTTGAACTCAAACACCCTACTCTTAGGATGGCTTTTTTGCTATTCTTTTCACTTAGTGTATGTTAGAAAAAATTAAGGCCAATGGGTAAATGACCTGTTTGTCAACCTTCATTTGGAGGTGGGTCCCCAATGGGTTAGAATTGTGGGATTAGATTTTGGATTTCTATAGATGTACTATTGAGAGTATATGCGTGCATGCACATCTGTCTGAGTGTGTGTCCGCCTCTCTCCAACAGCTCAATTTCATCTATGGTAATTATATTGGGTGTTGTTGTTGACTGGCTTTGGGGAGTGTCCCTTTAAGAGCTGGTGCTCCCCACTAATAGGATTCCAGCTATGTTAAGCTGGTCTTATCTAAGTTCTAACCGAGGACATGATACTGCATGGAAAATTCCACCATATTGCTTCCGATGTCAAGGGCTCAAGTCAGGTTGCAGTCTCCCACAACACAGGTAGTGCACCAAATTAGAATGAAACCTGATCAAGAAAGGCTGAGTAATTTAAGGTAATCTATGACATTTTTCTGTCAGATAAAGACTCATTCTGGTTTTTCTTAATTAGCCTATGTTAGTCCAGAATTCTTAAGTAAACTGAAGGAAGGTTTTAAAAATGTGTCATTCAGAATTTTCATTCTTAGAAGATGTAGTCAGAAAAAACTTCTCAGTACCATCTAGATTCTGTTCACTCATTTATATAATAAAATAATAGCTTATTGTTTTCAAATTAATTTTGTCTTACAAACATAGTACTTGGCTTGCAAAAAAAAAAATTAGAAACAGAAATGTTGAAATATGTGAGAATCCAGTATATAGAATGAAAAATTTATCATAGGCCTCTGGATCACACTTCGTTTAACTTGATGTTGAATAGTAAAAACATGCTTCTGATTACAAGGAACATGGGGTGTGCTTTGGATTTCACCATTGAATATTAAACCCAATGGAATTTAATAGAACATACTTGAAATTTGTATTTCTCAACATCTTGTATGATAAGTTGCCCCTCCAACAACTCCTTCAGGCGGTGGAAAATCCAAACAAAGCTTAAACTTTTGATATTTGGCTTTTAAAATGTAATAGGATTCTTTACACTGTACCGTCCAACATTCCCTAAAGCATACTCACAAATAGTACTGGATCAAGAACCCTCATCCTCGAAACGAGTTTAATTATAGCATTTGGCAAATAAGCAGGTTGAGGATTGGTTGGTAATCTTTTACTTCCTGCAGTGAGGATTCATTCCAAAGGAATTATTTTAATAAGACAAATGAACTGATTTTGTTCAATCTAGTTCATTCTCTCCATCCTTCTCCCTAACAACAATTTAAGACAGAATCCAACTCTTCAATTTGTTATTATACTTTTTGATAGACTGGAGAGGGACTTTTTGTTTCAAGTGCTAGATAAATTTGGGTTTGGTCACATTTTTATAAACTGGATAAAGGCACTGTATAATAACCCTAAAGTGAAAGTTGTAACAAATGGGTAAATGTCTGCTCCATTTCAACTGGTGAGATGTATCAGACAAGGTTGTCCCTTATCTCCAGCTCTGTATATTTTAAGTCACAATTAGGACCGACTTAAAAATTAAGGGGTTCAAGGTCAGTCAGGAAGAGTATAAAATTAGTTTATTTGCAGATGATATTTTAATATATCTGACAGAACCAGAGACTTCCTTATGGAAACTAGATTTAAATTTGGAAAAATATGGTAAGATTTCAAGTTACAAAATAAATTGGGATAAGGGTGAAATTATGCCCCTTGCACAAGGAGATTAGAGCCATTGTCAAAGAAATACTCAATTTAAATGATAGATAATCATTTAAATAATCCATACAAACTGAATTATTTACTATACCTCAAAAATGTTGAAGATTTTAAAAATGGATGACCTTGCCAATAACGTTAGTAGGAAGGGTTAACTGTATTCAGATGAATATTTTTCCACGAATACAATATATTTTTCAAACCTTACTAATACCATTACCACAAAAAAAAATCAAGAATTAAATAAACATCCAATTAAATTATACAATTTATGCCAAATATTCAAAATATGCTTTATTAATGATTTCAACCAGAAATAGATTCGGTATCTTATATATATATATAAAAGAAAAAATAAATAAATAAATAAATAGACATATATATATATTTATATATATATTTATATATATATTTATATATATATATATATATATATATATATATATATATTTATATATTTATATATATATATTTTTATATATATATATATTTATATATATATATATATTTATATATATATATTTATATATATATATATATTTATATATATATATATATATATTTATATATTTATATATATATTTATTTATATATATATATATATATATATACGTATAAAATCCACTGCAACTCTTTCTCTGACTGTGTATTTCAATTTTCACCCATGAAGACTTGTCTCTTCCATCAAAGAGGGAAGTGACAAATTTCATCTGGGCCCCCAATAGTAATATTTAAAATTTGGGAGTTGTAAACAGTCCATATATTTCCAAATTAATTTTTCCATGGAGATTCTGGCTAACTTACTTTTCCAGAGAAACTTCATAATTAACATTCAGATTTTGAAAGGACTTCTGTGGGAAAGGTATTGGAAGAATCTGATCCCTCAACAGTTCACTCTTCCAATCAATGTTATTGGAAGAGTTACCCATTTATTTAAATCTTCAAATTTTTTTAAGGGAAGATAGCTCATCTTGTATTTTTTCTTTAAAAATTGCTATGCGACATAAACTGAATAATTTAATTGATCAATAAGAAAAATAACTCCAAAAATGCCCTTGATTCAAAGTAGATCCATTATCAATGGATAATGAAATTCCACATGCATGGTCCCATAAAGGGATCAGAAGTGTAGAAGATGGTTATGTACAAGGACAATCGATGTCATTTGAACTGTCAAAAAAATAAATACAATATTCATAATAATAATCTTCTGCTACTTTCAACTAAACTTTTTTCAGAGATTAATTAGGATTGGCCATGATTTTGCCAGAGTGGAGTGAAATGGGGATTCTGATTCGAAAGGGGAGCACAAAGAAATTCACATTATTAATATATTCTCTACTTCAATTGGGTTCTCCAAAACCAGAGTTATATAAATCAAAACAAAGATGGGAATCAGATTTGAATATTAATATTGATGATAGGAACTGGTCCAATATAGGTCAGGACTGCATGACTAGTGCAATCATGTAAGATAATAGACTGGTGCAATATAATCTTTTGCATCAGCAATATCATACCCTGCAGAAGTTGAATAAATTAAATTCCAATATATTGAATATATGTTTTAGATGAAGAAACAGGTACCATTTTACATTCTACCTGGTCATGTACCAAAGTGAAACACTTTTGGAAAAATTTGAGAATTTTATTAAACAAAATCATCGGGAAACAATTGCCACAAAGTCACAAATTTTTCTCCTTGGATTTATTATGGATATAAGACCTAAAATGAGACTAAGTACCAATTAGAATTTCATAAAGTTGCAGTGGCCAGGAAATGTATTGCAGTTACCTGGAAGTCTGAATTCCTTTCTGGACATGGCCTAATGGAATGCAGAAATGCATAGTTGTGTTTCCCTGGAGAAAATTACTTACAATTTAAGAAAGAAATATAATATGCTTTTGAAGGTAATGGCAACCATATTTAAGATACTTATTCTGTTCTTAATTAATCTCTTTGCCATTGGTGCTCTGTGATTAGTAAGGGATTGATAAGGTGGTATATGAGTGGGAAAGGAAGGTTGAGAATCATGGCGCTTGACCCAGTTATCGAAATATTTTGCTTGAGAAAAATTGTCATTGGCCCATTTTGTTTGGGCTTATGAAACCATGCACATATCAAGTTGATTAGGTACAATTAAAACAGTGGTTTTCAACTCTTCTTTCCACCCATATACCACCTTAAGCAATCCCTTACTAATCACAGAGCACCTATGGCTTAGGGAATACTTAAAGTGGTATATGTGTGGAAAGAAAAAGGTTAAGAACCAATGCTATGGAAAGATTAACATGGAAATATGAATTGGGAGGTTTACAGCTTCCTAATTTTAAGAATTATTATTGAGTGACTCAAATAAGATATCTTACATTTTTTTTGAGGAATCAAGAAAACCGGCATGGGTCAATTAGAGTTGGATAAAATAGGAGAGAAATTAGCAAAGGAATTTATATATAAATGGGATTCAAAGTTAATAACCAGCATGCAAAAAGCACCAATGTCGAAATATTTGATTACTATCTGGAATGAGATAAATAGCGAAATTGAAACAAAAGGAAGTATATAACCTAAGACACCTTTGATTCAAAATAATCTTATACCTTTTACTCAAGATAACCAATTTTTAAATATTTCATTTCATAAAGGAAGTAAAAATATTGAAGATTTGTTATGAGCAAAGTCAATCAATGTCATTACAACAATTGAGGAATAAATATGGAATAACCCAGAATACTCTTTTTTGCCATCTTCAACTGAAAAAATATTTTTGGGAAAAGTTAGGTCCAACAATGTCTTTAACTGACTTGTATTGAGCTGGAAACTTATTAGGAGAGGTAATACTAAGAAATTTATTTCTGAAATATACATTTTTATTGCAAACAAGTACTTTTAAAAGGGAGTCCATAAATCTAGACAGAAATGGGAGGTAGATCTAAATATTACAATTGTTGAGAAAAGATGGCCAGATCTTTGTCGAGATTGTATGACAAGCTTCATAAATGCAAGGTATAGATTAGTTCAATATAATTATCTGCATTGATTAGATTTAATGCTGCAAAAATCAGACAGAAACTTTTTTTTTTACACTCTACTTGGTCATGTTCTGAAGTAAAGCCTTTTGGGTGGATTTAGGACTTTTTTTTAAGAGCAATGTATATTTTAGCATACAAGTCAAGCCCCATTTTTCAGCTTAAGTTTAAGGTATATCCAGCGTACAAGTCAATCTCCATTTTTTGGGCTGTCCAGGCCTCCCAGGAACAACCCAATTTTTTTTTTTAAACCCTCCTAATTGCAAGCAACAAAACTGTAAATTAATTAAGTGTTTAAAAAAAAACACCTCAACCTACCAAACAGCAATGGCCCATGGAACAGGAGCGCCGACATCGTGCTCCCAGTGGGAGTAGGAACCTCAGCCTACCAGGCAGGAGCAGCAATGGTGACATTAGATTCCCAGGTAGGAGTGGATATGACAGTGCCCAGTGGTGGGGAGGTATCGGGGAGTGATGGCGCTGGCAGTGGAGAGGATCTTCCAGCATCAACTTAAGCCAAATTAATGTCAATCTGGTTTTCTCAGAATTTAAAGTCTCAAAAGTATGTGCGGCATACAAGTCGACCCCCTCCCCATTTTGAGAATTTTTTTTAGGGTTTCACTGCTTGACTTGTATGCCGAAATATACAATATTTTTTTAATTGGGAAATATAGAAAGAACAAGACCCAAGTTAAAATTATCAATGTACCAAACAAAATTTATCAAAATAGCATTAGCAGTGGCAAGGAAGTATATTGCAGTGACTTGGAAATCAGGTGCATATTTAGGTATGGAGAGATGGAATACATAAATTCAAAGTTGTATTCCTTTGGAGAAAATTACATACATTTTAAAGAAATAAATACGGTACCTATTTGCAAATTTGAATCCCGTATATGCAAAGTTTAGGCATAAATATGTAAAAATGTACTTCCAGCCTCTTGAGTCCTGTAATAATAATCTTTCCTAAAATGGCCATGTAAATAACGTATGTGAATAGACTTATTGAGCTATCCAGGAAATTATTTTCTTCTTACTTTTCCATATGTCATATAACTCGGTATCTCATTTGTATAGTGTTTGTGCGTAAGGGTGAGGTAAAAACCATCATAACCATTGTAATTGTTTAATTAACCAACACCTTTTTATTTAAAAGTTTATCAATTACCATGTATGGAAAAACTTTAAACAAAATAGTCAAAAAAATTATACTTGACCCTCGAATAACTTTCCAACCACATAGATACCAATATCAGCTACTTTAAACTCTGCAATTTCAAGCAGTGCCTCCCCTCCTTGTTTCATTGACTGTTGTGAAACAAGAAAGTCTGCAGACACTGTGATTGGAAAAAGTTCAGAAGAAACCCGTCAGGTCCTGCACCATTCATAGGGGGCAAAGATGTATAACTAATTTTTCAGGTATGAATCTCTCATTCAAGTCTTTTCTACTTCATGTTACAGACTCCAAGCTTGAATGCCTTCCTCTTCATAACCAAGCATTGCACTATCCACTGCACTAACCATGCTGCCCCACTACATTAACGTGCTAATTAAACAGTTTCATTATCTGTGATCTTATCCACCGATAACCCTCCCAGATCGCCTCCAATTCTACTTCTTGTGAAAATCACCTTCCCACCACCTTGTTGTTAACATGCCCCTCTTTCCATAAGGAAGAGAACTCTATAAATCTCTGAAGATCAGACATGAAACTAAGTTACTGTTTCAGGTGGTGAGTCTTTCTTCAGAACTGGAAATAAGAAAAAACTAAATTATAAAGAGGATAAGAAGGTGTGTAGTATTAACTTTGGTGAGAGTAACAGCATGGTGTACATGATACACAATGGGCTTTGGGCAATACCTTCTATTCCACTGTTGATAGCAGCTACTGATGATCATGGTAAAGATTGAGAGAAGATAGATTAGGTGATAGTTCATTTATTTCGTAAATTGTGTATATACAGAAATGTAATTTATAGCAATTTTTGTATCTGTAATAATTCTGCTTCAAAACAATGGATTCCGTGACACACATTCATGACAATAAATGGAATAGGATTTCCACTGATTTTTTTTTTGTTAATAGGGCATTTTGTTGAGTAGATACCTGCCACCACTTCAACCGTGTCTGCCTGTCCCGCATCGGACTTGTCAATCACCAACGAGCCTGCAGAAGACGTGGACATACCCCCTCCATAAATCTTAGTCCGCGAAGCCGAGCCGAAGGAACCAGTATTGTAACATGACTTAAACAGCTTGGCTAAAAAAAAATCTCGTTGGTTCTGGAGTGTAGCCTTTCCACGCTACAGCTGGAATGTTCCTGATCCCACAGCCTTTGCTGTATCAAGTGCTCTCAAAAGTTTCATGTGGACTTAGTCAAATTTTCTGAAGACCATGTTGTGTGATGTGGGAATCTCAGGAGGAAGCATAAATGGCTCATTGATCAAGAACCTCCGGCCAAATTTGATGATGCAAACTTGAATGCAAACTCACTCACTGGAACCTGTCACCATTGAGGATTAAGGTGTACCCAGATCATTCACCTCCTATTAACCTTTTATAATCCAACAATACTCAACACCATAAGGCAGGACTGCAAGGCTCGACTGTGTTTATTGCTGTCCAGTATGCATGTAGTCCTCTACTACAGCTTCATCAGATTCTCATTTTTAGGCAGAGAATTTTTTTTTAATAAACAGAGGGCACAAGATACCTGGAATTCACTGTCGGGAGAAGTGGTGGAGGCTGCTACAACAGAGACATTTAAGACTTGGATAGTGTTAGGTCTGCTTTGTTCATGAATGAGTGAGACAAACACCAGACTGAGTCGAAATCAGGGTTCTTTGTTCTTTATTACCGGATTGTAACACTTGCGACTAACAATGTTAGTCGGAGAATGCATTCTGCCGTTATCAGCAAAATGGTGATTTTTTTATACCCTTGGATACATGCTTAGAACATCATCATATCATTACTTGTCCAATGACTAAAACTGTTGCTATCCTTTCCCTGCTAGCTTCCTGCCTCTCAATCCATCAATGTCTCTCTTATCTTGTAAGTACAAGGATGCATTCACATCTTGTTACAGCCCTGTACAGGGTAACTCCTTACACATTCCCATCTCATGATGTTTTACCTTACAATAGGCACATGGATGCAAGAAGATCAATGAAGAGTATCATGTAACTGAATTAATTATCCTAAAATATATTTATTTTAAATTGTGTCTCTTTGCTTACATGTAATACATTGTGCTGCATTTTGTGTGTGCACCATTGTCCGGAGAAATGCTGTTTCGCTAGGTTGCATATGTACAGTCAGATGCTCATAAACTTGAACTTTAAAAATTAGATTGTTCTGGGGTAGATTTATATTTGTCAGCACAACATTGTGGGCAGAAAGGCCAGGACTGTGCAGTAATGTTCTACGAAGGATATGGAGGATTTGGAGAGGGTACAGAATAGGTTCACTGCAATGTTGCTTGATATGGAGAGCATTCGCTAAAAGGAGAGGCAGGACAAACTTGGTTTGGTTTCCCTTTAAGCAGGATGTGCCACTTGAGAGGCATAGAGAAGATAGATAGCATCTTTTTCCCAGGGAGAAAACACTAATTACTCTTCTCCTTATACATGCTTCCCTTCAGCCATGTCATCCAAAATGACGGCATTTCCTTCCACTGCTGTGCTGATCACACCCAGCTCTATCTCCCCCTGAAACCCAATGATAACGCAAAGATGATCAGCCTCAACGACTGTCTGGAGGACAAAGTGCTGAATGGCTCAAAACTTCCTGCAGCTAAACAAAGGCAAATCTGAGATCATCCTATTTTTCCTCCCACTCCCAGCAACTCCACCAAAATGATCTCCAATACCCTTGGCAACTTAGCCACCCTCATTAAAGCACACGTCACATCCCTTGGTGTGATATTCGATTCCACCTTCACGTTTGACAAACAAGTCAATGTCGTAGTAAACGCTAGCTTTTGCCAGCTCCACTCTATTGCCAAAATCAAATCATTCCTCTCACTGAAAGACCTAGAGAAAGTTATCCAGACCCTCATTTTCTCAATTTTAGACTACTCTAACTCCCTCGACATGGAAATTAGTCAGTCATCAATATCCCATCTACAATGCAGCAGCAAGGGTTCTGACAAGAGCCAAGAAAAGGGATCATATCACCCCTATTCTCATCTCCCTTCACTGGTTGCCAGTATGACTCAGGATAGTTTTTAAAAAGTTCTCCAGTTTGTTTACAAAGCCATCAGTGGACTAGCCCCCCTTCTACATCACTGATCTCCTAATACGCTACTCCACTTCAAGACCCCACAGATTGGCCAATTTAGGCTTGGTTGTTCCACGCTCAAATCACAAACTCAGGGGAGATCATGCCTTTGCAATAGCAGCCCCCAAACTGTGGATCAATATTCCTCTATCCAGCAAGTCAGCCCCTTCATTTAACTCTTAAATCCAAAGTTGGAAGCATTTTGAGGCTATTGTTGTTAGTACCATGTTATATGTACAATTATAAACCTCGGGTATCAGTTTTATACTGCACTTTAAATAGCTTAAAGTAAGATGCAATTTATGATCTGTACAGCACTTTGGTCAACAAGAGATGTTTTAAATATGCTATATAACTAAACTATTAGTAAGCATAAGCTTAAAGCAAGAGGGAAAGAGAAATTTTTGAGGCAAATATTTTAAACAGATAGTGCTGGGCACTTGGAAGGTCTGGTTGGAGAGTGGATTGTTCCTTTGCTGTACTCTATACAACACCTTATTGAATCTCTTTTGTTAATACATGTAGAGTAAACCCCTGGTATCTGGCACCTATGAGGATTGCTAGATGCTGGATAAGTGAAATTTCTGGTTGCTTCAGATTATTTATTGCATGGATTGGTGAACTAATAATGAAGTGCACCAATCTTCAAGTTCCATATTTTTTTCGTCTTTATTTTCTGTGACTTTTTTGCCAGTTGGTTATGGCTGCCAGTTGCTTGAATTATGGATAACGGGTTTTACTGTTACATTACACCCTATCCCAAGATCGTGATATATGGCGAGCTCTCCACTGGCCACCGAGACAGAGGTGCACCAAAGAAGAGGTACAAGGACTGCCTAAATAAATCTCTTGGTGCCTGCCACATTGACCACTGCCAGTGGGCTGATATCGCCTCAAACTGTGCATCTTGGCGCCTCACAGTTTGGCGGGCAGCAACCTCCTTTGAAGAAGACCACAGAGCCCACCTCACTGACAAAAGACATAGGAGGAAAAACCCAACCCACTAATTTTCCCCTGCAACCGTGTCTGCCTGTTCCGCATCTGACTTGTCAGCCACAAATGAGCCTGCAGCTGACATGGACATTACCCCTCCATAAATCTTCATCCGCGAAGCCAAGTCAAAGAGACACCCACTGGTTCTCCTTTATCCAACCTGTAATATCCACAACAAACTTATCATAAACATTTTCCTGCTTTATTAACACCTTTTGCCTGTTGGTCTGTAAGCCTCCCTCCTCTTTTTCTTCTTCCCCCGTCTTTAATTCAGATGCTTGTCTTTTTTAACTACAATCACAGCGTCTGCAGACTTTCATGTTGCACACTTTCCTCATGAAAACATGCAGACTGCTTTATCATGTGATGATTTTCCAAGAGTCCTAACACTAGCTCCTCAACTAGATACTCCAGCAATTTTCTGATGACAATTGTCTGATTAATCTCTTACAATCCACTGCCTTCTCTCCCTTCTTTTGAACAATGTCCAGAGATAGTGCTGAACCAGATCTCACCCCAAGCCTTGGCAGCAAAGAAAAACATAGAGGTTTACTTCTCGCCTTACTACGTATTCAACATAGACCAGCCATTAACAAAGACATCCCAAATCAACTCTGGGAAGTTGCTGCACTTCTCACGTTTCTAAAGAATGTACATTGTGAATTTTAGTTGTACATTTGCAAAATTTGCACCTTTATTTCATTGCTACAGATTTCTCCACATGTCCCTCATTTTGACATGAGAATGACTTGTGTTCTGGAAAGTTGCAATGGGGAGGGTCACATCACCCAACTCCATCATGAGATCGACTATTCCTGTAGGATTAGAGCTGTAGAATCTCATGACTACTTACTTCCATCCCCTGAAACAAGTCAGGACAGCACTCCATAGCTGTGTCTTGATAAAAGCGCCACAACTTAACGTAATGCTGGCCTTGCCAATACTAACAGTTTGAGTTTCACACCTAACCAAAACACTGGCCCCACGCAGTGAAAGATTTCTTATTACACTTGGTAATTTCCTCAATTCCCTTTTCCCACACATTTTGCAAGATGAATCCAGGTGTCTAAATGACCCATGCCCATCCTCTAAGTTGTTTTGACATTTTCAGCTTATATCGCCACAACTGAGACGACGTAATATGTTTTTTTTTTCTCGTCTCTAGACTGGCTCTTGGCCCAAAGCAAGCATTCATTTTCTCTGGGCTTAGATACATGTTGAAAGACAGCAATCTAGTATGAAAAACACCATTCTTTTCAAGATGCAATTTGGAAAAAATTTAATTCTGAGAAAAATGTTGAAGGATATTTGGCATAAAACCAATCCCTCTCACTCCTGCAGTCATCCATCCTTCCAACTAATTTAATCTCAATGATTCGTGCACTCAAGGC
The DNA here is from genome assembly GCF_036971445.1 of Narcine bancroftii. Lineage (NCBI taxonomy): Eukaryota > Metazoa > Chordata > Chondrichthyes > Torpediniformes > Narcinidae > Narcine > Narcine bancroftii. Next base: position 15,083,974 of record NC_091475.1, on the reverse strand, counting down.
ACTTTACAATTTGAATTAGAAGTAAACCCATGCCTGAAAATGTTATAACAGAGGAACATTGGCAATTGAGTTGAGTAAAAAAAAAGGCCCTGTGCACTTGACCCTGCACCAGAGGTCTATCAGCTCAGTTTCCACAGCTGCCTGTCATTCAAGTTGGTTTTGATTCCTTTGTATGTGTCTATTTGTTCACAGCCAGGCTTGTCAAAATGCTTCATTTTAATCTCCCTGGTTCTGAAGTCAGTCTGATAGCCATTGGTGGGGGGGGGGGGGGGGGGGGGGGGAAGAGGAAGACTCCACAGCCATGATACCATGATTGGTTGACAAAGATTGAACTCTTTTGTAGCCTCCAATGAGAACTGGCATCAATGCTGACCTGAATTTGAACTCCTAAATAATAAAATATTCTTCCCTCTAGAGATCAGGGTAAAACAAAAATCTGCAGACACCATGATTGAAGCAAAAACACTGAGGAAACTCAGCAGGTCAAACAGTGTACTTTATATAGTAAAGATAGATGTATAACCAACACTTTGAGCTCGAGCCCTTTATGCTCAAGGAATGAGCAAAATGTAGACAGGTGCCTGAAAAAAATGGTGTGGGGGGGGTGGGAGGGCCAGGGATGAGCACAGTCCCACCTGCAGAAGGTGATCAGGGAGGGAGGGGGCACCAGCAAATGGGGGGAGTGGAGATGGCTCTGTGAATGGAGAGGGAAGATGGTGGAGAGCTTGAGGAAAGAAAATAGAAGGATGGGAAAGAGGGAAAACTTGGAGTGGGTTACAGAAACCAAAGAAGTTAATAGGCTATGGGGTCTAGAGAATGCGTGAATGGCTTTGAAAGGACATCTTGTCACCAGTAAAGTAGAAGAGGATTATGCTCTCGTGTAGATGGATGGCTTCTTTCTAGAGATGAAGGACACCCTGCAATAAAGAATATTAAAACTTAGCGAGCAGAGCAAAGGGAGAAAATGAATCATTTCCAAAAAAAACTGAGACATTGCTCTACACTTAACTAGCACCTGCTCACACCAGAAGTAGAAGCAGAAAATGCTGCCAATTCTTGGGAATAGTGGCAGTGTCTGTGAAGAGAACATAGATGTTCCAGGTCGGTGCCAATGCAGATTTGACTGCAGTTTGGAAAAAGTCTACGCGAGTTTTGATTGTGTGACGTGGTCTTTATCATGTTAAATACATGAAAAATACCAACTCAAGGAACAAGACCTAAAGCAATTCAAGGAGAGGGACCCCCTCCAGCAAACCAATGCTGGAAATGTCTGCTCCATCTGCACAGTGAAATAGCAGGCAGGCCAGTGCAAGGGTGAGACCCGCACATCCCTATGAATGAAGTGGAGTGGAAGAGGTACGGCTTCTTTGCCAGGGGTACCAGCAGGGACCCCAAGCAGAAATTGTCCAATCTGCGATTCAGGATGCATACAAATTAATGTGGCTGCTCAGCCCTGATAGTTTCAGCTCAAGGGATTGAAGGCAAGCTCAATTATCGTTGGATCAGAGAGCATCAATTACTTCCCATTTGCTGCTGTGTCCAGTAAATGCCTCTTGAAATGATCTAGAGGCTTGGGAGCTCAGGGTGGCAGTAATCTGGGCCACTACAAGCAGAGAGGTTCAGGTGCAAGGTGTGTATGTGGAAGCTCACAGATTGCTGTCACCACTGACAAGCTTAGCCTCGAACACAATGCTCTTTAGATGGCCTAATGATTCAACAATCCCAGTCAACCTCTATTCCAATTATCAAGGATCTGAACCACATGCTCTGTTATTGCTGCTACCACAGGAAGGAGGTACAGGTGCCACAGGGCTCATGTTCAGGATTAGTTGTCATCCTTCAACCATCAGAATCCTGAACAATAGACTCATTCAGAGACTCACTTAAGAACTCCTATTTTGCGTATTATTTATTTCCAGTCAGTTTGTTTGCAGTTCTTTCTGAGTACACCTTAGTTTCTGGTAATAGAAATTCTGCCTGGCCTGCAGAATCTCAGGGTTGTATGTGATGTCATGCATGTTCTCTGAGAATATACTTGAACTTTGAACTTCTTTTTGGCATCCCAACCACATATGTCGATGCTTGTACTCCCGACCAAGGAGGAGAATCACAGAAGCACACCTGGAAAAGGGTACCTTAGAGAAGCAGCGGTGAATGTGACTGAGTGACTGCGGAAGTTTGCAGTTACCTCTCAAGTCTCTAGCCAGCCTCCAGCATATTTAATGTGGCGTAACTAAATGCAAATTGTGTTAGTAGCTCTTCAAAGAATGCAGGCTGCAGTGAACAGAGTGCAATGAAAAAAGGAAGATTGAACAATGATAATTCCATTGAACATTAGACTCGCTCTCATTGAATGGTCATGGTCTGGCACATTAGTGATGCAAACATTATTTGCCACATACAAGCCATGTGAATACACAGAAATGCTGGAGAAACTCAGCTGGTCTCAGTGTCCATAGGAGGTAAAGATACATTACCAATGTTTCAGGCCCAAGCCCTTCTTCAAGGTATGAGTATAAAGCAGGCAGGTGCCCAATTATGCCCATGTCAGGATGCTGTCTAGAATTCCCACACAAAGCACGGACTCCTTCATTTTCCCGAAGAGTTATAAATGGAACTGAACTTTGCACCGCGCTTTGGTGAGCAGCTCAAGATCAATGGACCTTGGACAAAACTCCAATAAAATTCTGCAGAATTGTTCCAAGGGTGAGACGACTGACCTCCAACAACCACATAATCTATTTGTGTGTGATGTTTGGCTCCAATGATTGAAACTTATTTTTTTTTTAAATTTTGTTAAGATTTACAGCATGGTAACAGGCCCTCCGGCCCATAAGCCCACGCTGCTTGAAAACAGCAATTAACCGAAGTTTTTAAGAGGACGGGAGAAAACTGCAGCACTGGAGGAAACCCAGGCAGGTCACGGCGAGAACATACAAATTGTTTACAGACAGTGCTGGATTCAAACCTGAGTCACTGGAGCTTTAACAGCATTGGAATGTTTTCCTCTTGCTGCACATCATCTTGAGTGTTGCCATGGCTCTTTGATGTCACATTTGGTCAAATGCTGCTTTGACATCAAGGGCATTAACTCTCATCTTACCTCCAGAATTAAGAATAGAATAATAGAGTAGGTAGGAGTCGGCCATCTGGCTCATCAAGCCTGTTCTGCCATTTATTGGCATTGGCCATTGCTGGCCTGGGAAAAAAAATTGAGTGTTTGTAAATGTCTGAGGAAAGTCCAACTATTTTTCACTTTTCAGCGGCAAACACTGACAGAAGGTTTTGGTCCAATATGAATCTTTTCGACTATCATATTAACAATACCTGTTACACTTTCAAATGCAAGGCTGCAGACAGATTCAGCATATGGGGTGGACACTCTCACCACTATATAATGCATTCAACCTGAGGAGCCAGATAATTAGTGATCAATGACGCTCAGATTTCAGATTTATTGTCAGAGTACAACATTTCATAACATACAACCCTGAGATTCCTTTCACCTGCTGGGCACGGCAGAATTACCACTAAATGGTAGTGAAAAAAATAATCTGTACACAGCGTAAATAAATTAAAGAACTGTAAACAGATGACATATGTAAACAAACTGACTGCAAATTATGCATGATATCCAGAAAACTGAAGTAAAGCAGATAGTGAAATAATAAACAAAACTTCATGAAAACATGTTAATTAAAGTTAAAAAGTGCAAGGTAGAGTGTTACTTGAGTAAGTTGCAGGAGATAACAGCAGGAAAGAAACTGTCCTTGAATCTGGAGGTTTCTCTTTCTGTATTTTTATAAATGTTGCATAGGTACATGACAATAAAATATTAACAAATCTTGTATAGTAAGAAAAATTGTATTGAACTCTATGTTACATTGGCAAGGTTTTTTTAAAAACCCACTATACCTGTACTCATTGTTTAATTATCGATCCCACTAGCTTAACACAAACAGTCCACTACTAAGAATTTTAAAAAGAAGGTAAACAATGGGGTCAAAAACCAGAAACTAATTTATCTTACAAATTTTGAAAATAATTAACAAAGGAATCCCATAAAGTAACAACATTAAGATTCATTTCAGTTGTGGAACATCTAATTTTTTCCAAAGTCAGACATGCCATCCATTCAGACAACCATTGATCACGAGTGGGAGGGACAGCATCTTTCCATCCCATTAATATGGCTCTTCTAGCAATAAAGGAGGTGAGGGCAACTACGTGGGATTGTGAAGCAGTCCGCATCAGGCCTGTTGGCCCACTTATTCCAAAGAGAGCAAGGAAAGGATTTGGAGTCAAAGTAATGTTAAGAACTAAAGACAAGGTATGAAATACTTCCCAAAAAATTGGAAAGACATAACAAGGACATATGACACATTTATCATATTTAGATTAGAATAGAATTTTGCCTATTGGACTTTGGAATAGTGGGCCCAGTGTACTATTAATGAGAGACTAGCATAAAGAGAGGATGAATGCACTTGTTTCAAAATAGAATTCCACATTGCTTCAGAAAATAACTGTTGAAAATCCTGTTCCCATTCCTTTTGAATTCTGTCCAGGGAACTCTAGAATTTAGAAGTAATTCATAAAGGCCAAATACCACCCCTTTCCAATTAGGGTTGAAATTATAAATCATCCCTATCATATTAGGTTCCAGGTCTTCAGGGAGCTTCAAAATTAAAGAATTCAAAAAGCTCCTAACCTGCAAATAATGAAAACCGTGATGTCTAAGCATTATAAATTTGGTGGATAATTGTTCAAAAGAGGCATGGTTTTGGTCAGTAAAAATATCTAAAAGGATTGGATACCTAAGTTTCACCAATGATGGTAACCGGTATCCTGAATCAATGGTAAAAAGGAATGACCGACCTAAAATAGGACAAATTAATAAGCATCTATGGTACCCAAAATGTTTCCTAAATTGAAATCAGCTTCTCAATGTATGTCTAACATCAAAATTATCAGTTAATTTGGAGATCAATAAAAGTTGAGGTGCTCCAAGTAGTGAAATAAGAGAATACTTTTTAGTAGATTTAATTTCTAAATTAATCCATTTTGAGGCACCTAAATTTTCCTTGTGATGAATCTAAAACTAATATATCTGATATTAGTTGCCTAATAATAAAACCTAAAGTTACGTAATGCCAAGCCCCCATTCTTTTTAATATTTTGAAGGAAAACTAAGACAGGGGTGCTCATTTTTCCATATTAAAGAGATGATCGATCCAATGCATGAAAAAAAATTGGGAACATAAACAGGTACAGCTTGAAAAATGTATCAAAATTTAGGAAGGATATTCATTTTTTAATATTTTATATTAGAATTTTCATCAACAATGCAAACAAAATGAAAGATAATTACATAAATTATTAATCATTTACACATTGCATTGTCTTATTAACCCACCACCCCCCATCCCTACCCTGCTCATGCACAATTCTTCATAACACAATGTCAGATACAGAAATATCTCTCAAAGAGCATCTAATGTAAGTAAATACATCAATTAATAATTATTAATACATTGCATTATATTTAATCCCCCTTTAATAAAAAAATTAACAAACAAAAATTACTCAAAAAACACTCATCAAAACTCAATATCATACATAATTAAAGTCTTACTACTCCCATCTATTCTTGAAATCCAAACAAAAACCCCAGAATTTAATACCACAATATTATATATAAACAGGTCTTTCAAAAATAATCAATTAGCCTCTAATTAATATTTAATTACAATAAAACTCTCATTGATCTTTCAATCTCCAAATATTAGTTGGGCCCAAAGGAAAAAAATCCTCCAACAATTTAAAAAAAACAAACAAAAAAGGGATTTGTCCAAAAGTACACTTCACAACTCAATATATATATATATATATATATATATATACACACACACTCACACACAAGCATACACACATATACACGCCCAAACATATATATTTCTTAAGAATCATATATAGAAAAAAATCTCTAATTTAACATTTAACTCAAATACAGGCACTCTTTTACAAAATAATCTCATTAATCTCTTCATCTAATATTCCTCAGAATAATTAGATTAATAAATAAACTAATTCTTCCATTTATGATATGCTATTCCTTTATATCTAACCAAACTTCTTAGTAAATCAATTGTTATTCTAAATTACTCCAAACTTCTATTGAAATTCAAAACATAAAATAAAGAAAAATAAATCCCCTCTCGAGGCACTGTTAAATATACAGCACCACCCCCCTGTATTGTTTGGGGTATGGCATCTTCCACACAAAAAAAAACACGGTCAGAGGATCCCAGATCCTCGTAGCCTCACCTCCCTGGATCTTTTCCATATCAGCTGTCAATTTAATAAACTTTGTATTCATGTTTTACTTGAGATCTCAAATAACATTTCTTCCCTCATTTCCTTCATCTGTGGCAACATTTCTCTTACAACTCCCTCAAGTGGATTTTCTTTAAGTTTGTTTCCCCCATAACCCTTTGCTTACTCAGGTTTAGCTTGCTCTTGCTTCTGAATTATCAATGCGTCTTCTTTTTGTTTCTCTTCTTTTCCTCTAATCACTTCTATTGTTTCTTGGGCATAATTCCAGTCCAATACCTTCTGTATCATAGCAGAGATATTCTGGAAAGGCATGTACAACAGCACACTTCATTCCTGTCAGATACCATCTTCCTCAGTCTTTGGGAGGGATGCATCCACAGGCATCCCCTCCAGCTCAACCCTTTGTTGGGATTTCATCACAACTCTAGATCCAGGTTCCTTCAATCTTCCTGGAGATACCAGCATGAGCTCCAACAACAATTCTCTTCTTATCTGAATACATCTCAAAATGTAAATATATTCTTCTTACAATAGTTCTTCCTGTTAAACTGTTTTACTTCATTTAAATTATTTTCTATAATTTTGCTTGGGAGGGTTAAGATCCCACGTCTTGTGTCCTCCAAGTTATGTGATGCCCCCCCCCCCAAGAATATTTATCTTGATAATATTGATGCATCCAATTAATGTCATCAAAAGAGGTTTGTCTTTTCAAGCTTGTAAATCTTCTGCATAACAGAAGTGATGAGAAGAGAGTGTGACTAGGGTGGGTTGTGTCCTTTGATATTTATCAGCTTTCCCAAGACAGCAGTAGGTAATAGAGTTGATGGAAAGAAGGTTGGGTTGCATGGTGTCCTGAACTCGTTTCACAACTCCCTGCAGTTTCTTGTGGTCTTGGGCAAAGCAGTTCCAGCACCAATCTGTGATGCATCCAGTCACAATATTTTCTATGATGACTGTTGAGGCCTTACTGGAATTATAGGCATCTCTGCAGGAAGTATCTGATGGAGCAGGCTATTGGATAGTTTATGAGATGGTGCACTATTTATATGGACCTTCTGCATGCATGAAATTGTTCTGAATGCTCTTCGTTGCACCATTCAATTAGTCCATGGTAACTAATGTTCAAAATCAATTACCTTGATTATTAAAAACCTTGATTTAAAAATTATATTGTAATAGTTCCAGAGCATTGATAAACCATTAATGGGGTCAGATTCTCAAATGAAGGAAGGTTGATACTGCAAGTGTATAGTGTACATGTGGGAAGGCCACAAGGACTTCATTAAGTTAAATATTTGGTCTACTATATTACCTCCTGATTCTTACTGAGTGAGCTGTAATTGAACCCTGACTCAACATTTGGTTAATCTCATGTCAATTGATTTTAAGCTCAGGGTAGCTTTACCCTTTCAGTTAGAATACTCTGAAAGCTTTCATTCTGAAACTAACTGTGTAAATTTCGACTTTAAAAAAAATCGATATCAAAATCCATGAATCTGTATTAAGATGAATACACCAGGTGAAAGATAAAAGCTTTGAAATATTTTTGTACAAATTTGGAACGCCTAAAAATTTTTTTGCATAAAAATAATTGTTATCGGCAGTAATTTTGACATGAGAGTTTTAGTGATAAATGTTGAAAACATTTGAATAATTTCTTCCTCTTCCATTTTAATAAAGAAATAGTGCAATTGTTACTGAATGGTGGACCCTCACTAATTTTAGACAGGAGAATTCATTGGACCCTCACTAATTTTAGACAGGAGAATTCATTGGATTCATTTCAGGCAAGGAGATTTCAATCCATTCATGCAGCAATGCTTTTTTTCTTAAAGGAGGAAAGTCTAACGAAAGGCATCAGCTTTGCACAAACTGTGTAACTTTGTAAATCCCAGCCACTTGGCTCCTTCTGTCTGCTGCTTGTCATTAGAATTGAGTGGACAAGCACAACTGCTCAATCTGCACTAAAGTGGGAAATCTTTCATTATCCTTATTTAAAGTTCGTCACAATGAGGTAATGTCAAATGTTTGTCACCATTATAATAAAAAGATGTTTTCTGCAAAAGAATTCTGCTGGGAAAATGTAGTCCAACCATCCAAGCTTTAACACAAGGCTTCCTGTTAATCTCCACAATGGAGCCAGGTGAACGAGATGATTCAATCTCTGGCTGCTAAGCAAGCACCTTTGGACAGTAAGGTTAGCTTAAAGGCCCCTTGAATCAGAACTAAATAAACAGCAGGAACTGGTTAAACAGTTCAAGAGAAGCAAAATCAATCAGGAAGATGTTATTACATGTTCTCGATATTTGAAAGCATTTTCTTTTGTTCAACTTCACTACAGGTTGTGCACCAGAAATTCAGCCAAACAGGAAGTTGGAACATGAAACTTGTTTTGAGAAAATGACCATCTCTAATAAGATTTGATCACATTGTTGCTCAGATTCAGGATGCTGTATAGGCAATGACAGATAGATGAAGAGGCTTTTCTCTGATCGTGCCACGGCCTGTAATAGGTTGGAGATTGTTTGGTGAAGTGTAAAATATCTCCCCTTCCCAATTTACATTGTAAACTCACATGCAGGCTGAGCAGTACAAGTTTAGCTCCCCAGAAAGAAAATCAATTGTCTAATTCCCTTAGTATATCATTGAATTTCTTCGTTGAGCATAATTTTGTGCCAAGTGTTGAATTAACATTTACTACATGTATTGTAAATTAAGATAACCATTTGTATTCTGTGTTGCAAGAGATCCCAACGAAGGGAGAAAAGGCCCACATTATAAGAAAAAAACCACCATGATCATGAAGAAAAAAATCAGATAATCAGGTCAGCACAGTTAGCGTAGCAGTTAGTGCCATGCTGTTACAGTACCAGGGACCAGAGTTCAAATCCGGTGCTGTCTGTGAGGAATTTGTATGGTCTCCCCATATCTGCGTGGATTTCCTTGATGCTCCGGTTTCCACCCACTGTTCAAAATGGGCCGGGGGTCGTAGGTCAATTGGGTGTAATTGGATGGCATGGGCTTGTGGGCTGAAAGGGCCTGTTACCGTGCTGTAGGTCCACATTGAAAATGTAATAGTTTCTCAGGAAGGGTAGCTGTGCGAAACTTGCCTTGAGGTACAAACCATGCTAAAGAAACATTTTGCCATTATTGATGTTTTCTAAATAGTGTGACATTGAAAAGAATGAAATTTCATCAAACTGAAAGGGTATTCTTTTTCTGACTTGAACACTTCTATGTACATTCTCTGAATTTTACTTACAATCAACACCTAAATTAATCACCATTCAGCAAGGATATAGTCATCTCCACTATTGCCTTCTAAACAGCACAAATTGCTGCTTCAACCCACTTTTTTCCACCTTCCAGATAAGCAGCGGTCAATCAGCTATTACTGCACGGAGATATGTACTCAAAAACCAGGTATAAATCTTTGGTCGGTGAAATATGTTCCAGCATTCAGAAACAGTTTGAATCTAGAATTATGTGTTGCCGATATTTAATCTTACAACAGTCATGATGAGATCCTTTGAGAAGCATTCCTGCATATTAAGACCCGCTCAGTCAATCCCTCACAGTTATAATGCATGGGCCACCAGGGAATGTTTCAAGACAATGTTCTCCATCTGAATCTAAAAACTTTCAAATACACTTATCAAAATATTTTTTTAAATCAAAATACCTCATTCCAAAAGCTTCACGTCACTGGAGATATAACACGTGGCAATGAGAGACTTGCAAATATCAAAAAACCACCATTTTATTATTTCCTTAATGTTTAAAGATGGAAATGACATGTTATATCTAACTGCTGTGGAAAACGTACAATATCTTGAAAGCTGTCATGCATTCTTTCTTCTGGGAAGGGAGAATGTGACATTTGATACATTTATTGGAAAAACAATTTTCACAGTGTTACCAGTGGTCAATGAAATGGATCCAGACTAGAAGGACCATTGAATAGCGTACATTTATCAGATGTTAAGCAATTCATTTTGACAAATCACATTGTGGTCTTCCAAACACCAGAAGCATCTGGGCACGGAGGTTGCTAGGTGTGCAGTCATGAGGTGATCTGGCATGCATTTGCTCTCCTGCAGCAAAACTTTACTGCCTATTTGGGCTTCAGTGAGATCTTCAGAATTTATTGTCACGAACGCGTCACAAAGTTAGCTGTTTTGCAGCTGCATTTAACAGAGGCAAATTCGCTCTAAATTACATTTTTAACAAAACGGTGCAAGAGGTGAGAAGAAGTGAGGTAGCATCTGTGGCTTATTGTCCATTCAGAAATCCGATGACAGAGGGGAAGAAGCTGCTTTTGTGCCATTGGGTCTTCCCCGGCTCCTGCACCTCTTTCCTGATGGTAGCAGTGAGAAGGGGACGTGGCCAGGGTAGTGAGGGTCTTTGAGGATAGAGGCTGCTTGCTGGAGACACCACCTCCATACCAGACAGTGATGCAACCAGTCAGAATGCTCTCCACAGTACACCTGTAGAAATTTGCAGGACCCTTTGGTGACGTACCAAGTCTCCTCAAACTCCTAACAGTACTAATCTATCCCATGGTGTAACCACATTCAAACTTGAAATAACTTTGTCTTAATTTTTTTTTAATCCAAACTGACAAAATAACTTCATTAGATTTTGTGACATTTGTGCCCTTGAAATATCACATTGAAATTATTTAGAACATATGGCAAAGAAACATATACTGAGTAATCAGTATATGCTCCTCTATAATCTCCTCCCTTGTCCTGACAGAATAATCATTCCCATTTCTCTCAAGTGCTTATCTAAACATTCTATTGAATGCACCTTATCTATTTACTTCAGCCATTCCCTCTGCCATCAAGTTCCACCGTTATATTATCCTTAAATGATATTTCTTCCCATCTGATTTCTAATTATGTTCTATATACTATTAGCCTTTTGGTTTGCTCTTCCCCATTCATGGAAACATTTTTCTTGTGCCTTCTCAACAAGCATCTTATGCATTTTTAAAGTCTTCTACTGAGTCATTTCATTAAAAGGACCTGGTCTTTTATTTAAAAAACTTTATTTAAGATTTTCAAATTACATAAAAACAAAAACAGAATAAACTAAACACTAAAAAAAACACACCCACCCTCCCTCCTTCCCTGCTCCCCCCCAGCCAACCCCACAAGGTGAGCTAAAACATATATCAAATAATTACAAGCTTAAAAATAAATACAGTATTTTAAATTATTTCTAAACCCATACATTCCAAATAAGGCAACCACATCTGGACAAAAAGGACCCTATCTTGTTAACTTCCAAATTAATCCATCTCCAGCATCTCTCTTCCCTTTTTTTATATCTCTGACAAGTTATCTGTAGGCCCATCAACTCCCACAATTATCTTGTTTACACCATCTTCCCACCCTGCCTCCACTAAGCATTCAATCCCTTTCTCTCAAATCTTCAGTCTGTGCCACAGGGAGCATCAGAGGAAGCGGAATGACCTGATAGAAGTTTATAAAATTATGTCAGGCATTGTTAGAGTAAATAGTTAGAATCTTTTTCCCCCCCACCCGAGGGTAAAAATGTCATATATGACTGGACGTGCATTTAAGGTGGGGAGAGGAAAGTTAAGTGGGACAAGATTTTTTTAAAATATAAACAGTGTGTGATAGGTGCCGAGATCAGGCTACCAGAAGTAGTGATAAAAGAGGCACAAGATTCTAGATAGAAACACAAATAGGCAGGGAAGAGCAGGATATCCAAGCAGCAGAGTTCAGGTTTAACTGGGCAAAATGTCCAGTGCAGGAATGTGGGCTGAAGGGCCTTTTCTTGTGCTGTACTATTCTGTGTTCTATGCAAGGGTGTAGCCAGGTTCTAAAGTTAGGGGGAGCGAGTACATAAAAAAGGCACCTCGACACCTACCAGATGGTGAGTCGGTAATTGAATGGTAGCCACACTGCTTTTTTGGCAACGGACTGGGAGGGATGGCAGCTCAATTAGACTTCAATTTAGTCATGTCTTATCGATATTGAAAGTTGATCCAATTCCTCTGTTTTTTAAATATGCTAAGATGTCCAATTTTGCCATACACAAAGGAATTCTTTTAATTCTAAAATTAAAATTATACATGTGAATTAAAACATGAAAGTCTGCAGACCTCGTTTTTGAAGTTACAAACGTAAAGCTAGAGAAACTCAGCAGGTCAAACCAGGTACTTTATGTAGCGAAGGTAAAGGTACATAACCAACTTTCCAGGCAGGAGCCAAAACAAAAAAAAACCTTCATGAAGGACTCAAGGGCAAAACATTGGTTCTGTATCTTTATCTTTGAAATATAAAGCACCCGGTTTAACCTGCTGAGTTTCTCCAGCATTGTGTTTTTATTTTAGACATACTGCATGTGTTTGTATGTGTATATGCATGTTTGTACATGCATATATACATAAACACCGATATTTATATATTTTTATTATCGAAAACTGCATAGAGAGAGATTTTAATGTAGCTTATACCTGTTGTTTTTAAAATTTGATGAGATTGCTAATTCAGTACGATCCTGACATTCATAGTTTCCTGGTGGCTTTGCTTCTGGCAGTGGGTCAAATATATATAACTGCTTTGCATTGAAACCATGAATCACAGTGGAGTGCAAAGACTGCATTCTTATAAATCAGCTTTTTGTTTCATTCCAACTCCTTTGCCATCATACTACATGTTTTATGTCCACTGTAAAACTTTATTAAATGATGAAGGACTGACAAATGCAACGCCATGTCAGAAAGCTTTAATGAAGATGTATTGGTCGGGATTTCGCAGAGTAGGGGTTGCAGCCTGCATTCATCGCTGAACTACTTCAACATTGCACACACACAGGGAGATGATCCTTCTGGTTGAGGTGGTGCTGGAGCTGAGTGGCAGCACATTTAATCCTCACAGAGCCTCAAGGAACATAAATGAGGCACATAGATAGACCAGCATAATTCTCACACACTGAAATCTACTGAGAAAAAGCATACCCTGAACTTTGCTGTGACTAAGCCATTAAGTTTGTTTTAATTCCTCAAGATTCAGAAAGCAGAGCATTATATTGGATGACATGGGATATAGAGCACTGAAACAGGCTATTCAGCCCAACACGTTCATGCTAGCATTCATGCTCCAACACCGTCCCCTGACTTTCCTCATTTAAATCTATCATAGAAGATAGAACCACAGAATACTACATCACCGAAACAGACCCTTTAGTCCATGCTGTACCCTTTATTCCACCTACTCCCATTGGCCTATTCCTTGCCCATAGCCCTCCATACCCAACCCATCCATATGCCTATCCAATTTCCTCTTAAATGTCAAAATCAAAACCACATCCACCATCTCTACTGGCAGCTCCTTCTGAGTGAAGAAGTGTTCCCTTTAAACATTTCACCTTGTCCTCTCGATCTTGTCTCAGACAGCCTCATTGGAAAAAAAAAATCATTTTCCATTTAACCTCTAAATTTTATACATCGCCTTCAAATCTCCCCTCATTCTTTGTACTTTAGGCAATAAAACCTAACCTCACTTAAAAAAAAACCCAACTGTGGTGACCCACTTACCAGCAAGCAAACTGGCTCCCAAAATGGCAGATGTGCTGTGGAAAACACAGAAAAATAACCTGAAGCCAACACAGGTTTTTATCTGAGCTGATGACATCATTAATGATGTCATTTCCTGTCCATGTGACAGAAGCAGTGATGTATATAAGCCCAACATGCCAGCCTGGAGGTGTCAGTCTTGCACTAGACTCCATGGTGGCTTCCCTGTATATACACAGCAACTTGACAATGTGTATACTGCTATCTATAGTAGCTCAGTATAGAATATTTTTCTACACAGTCTTGTTATTTTGTTTGTTCCTCATAGCCATAAAGTTTCCATTAAAATAAATGGAATTGTGGCTCTCTCATCATCTCGAATGTCACAGTATCTGAGAGCAGCTTCCTCAATATAATTGCCCCAGCAAGGGTCCCCACTGTTTTGTGGTGTCCAGTGACATGCGGCACCTGGGAATCTTCTGGCAGAACTCCACCAACTTCTGTGTTCGTTCTCTGTGTCCAAAACCTGTCAGCATTGAGAAAGGAAATAGCCCAGCAAATTTTAGCAAAATCAAACCCTCCGTTTGCTAATTCACAAATTGATTGATTTTAGAAATGTTAATGGTTGGAGGTTGGGTAGATTATACTGGACAATTATAGATTTTGCTTCCTGAACCCTTGGATTTTGGGCTGCTGACCTCAAAGACCACCTTAAAATTTTCCTATCACGTGAATTTTTTTAGATATATTTTTGTCCTTTCCTGTCACCTTTTAAGACTATGGAGTGCAACATGTCATGAAAATTCGTTTTCTGCTTTCGCACTTGAACATCTTCCCGCTGACCTTGGTGCAGTCAGTGACGAGCATGGTGAAAGGTTTCACCAGGACATTGTGATCATGGGAAAACAGTATCAGGACTACTGGGACTCATCCATGCTGGCTGACTATTGTTGGACACTGACATGAGAGGCATCAGATGCCGAGTACAAATGAAAATCAGCAGCAAAATATTTTTAGGTCAGTCGAACTAACGCAACGTGTCAGCGTCAATTACTAAATTCAATAAAAGTTAATTTAACATTTCTACAACTTCCTATATGAAACAGCAAATCTGAAAATATCCTTGTGTTCAATTTGAAGTTGTCTATCATAATCCCCAATTTTGTTTTCAGGAAGAAAACCTTTTGAGAAAATTTGTTGTCCAGTATTACAGTGTTTTGCTGTCGCCATCTCTGTCTCATGAATCCCCTAGCCCTGTAAAACTTCCCATGATGTGGAATGAAGAATATAACTTGTCTGTTTGCTCTGGGATAGCTAATTATTGGTACTTGCTCACCTTTTGACATACTTCAATGGCACTATCTGTCTTTGCTGGGACTTCATTGCCTGTGTAATTTGCAGAAGGCAAACCCTCTTGTATGATTTGTCCTGTAACAAAGGTTGCTTTACTTATCTAATCACTTGCCTGCAGTCAGCCACTGCATCCGAAGACTATTGCAATATTGTTACATGTCCTTTGATTAATTGGGGTCAAGTAATTCATCACACCTTAGACTTCCCTGATTTTATGCTTATTTCTTTACACAGCTCTTCCAACAGTGGCTGATAGGAGTGACCCTCAGTCAGACAGTGACTAGTGTTTGCTTTCCCATGCTGCCTGACCACATGGGCTCATGGTTATGAGCGCCCCAGGCCTATATCATACGGAAAGATTCAGGAGTTTGAACTGGCATCCTCGGGGAATACTGTGCAGATGGACAGCATTTCCTACCAGCCTTGAAATAATAATGTGTGACTGAAATGTGGCACAGAATATTACAAAGATTTAAAGAAAACCTTGACAGTTAAAGCATGCTGCATAATTCATTTTTGGTATATAAAAAACATAAGCTGCTCTATACTAACAAAACTACATTGAATTATTTTTTAAAGCAGTAACTGCAGGCATAGTGAACAGTAACAGAACCATTGACCTGTTTCCCAGATGTGAGTTGAGTGGCGTTTGACTTTAAAAACAATCGCCTGCTTCATTGCTCTTTATTGCGGATATACCAAAGTAAAGACAGCATTTTGAAATTAGTCTCTTTTTACAGTCATGAAACAAAGTCTCTTTCTGATCTGTATCCTATTCTGAATGGAAGCAACAAACAAAATGAAGGTCTCACATGAGCAACATGGTCATATAGAACCGTTAACTCAACATTAGATAAAAGATACATTAGCTATAGACTGGTTATGGCTTAGAGTGATCGGACTGATATTGGGCCTTAAATTACAAAGACAGATTGAAAAAAAACTCGGTTCATATTCCCCTGAGTATAGAAGGTTGCTGCGTGATCTCGTTGAGGTTGTTAAAATAATTAATGGAATCGGTGGGGTAGAAGCAGAGAAACTATTTCCTCTAGCAGAACCTTGAGATCCAAGGTAGGTCATTTAGGACTGAAATCAGAAGTGTTCTCTCACACTTAGTGTAGAAAAGATTAAGATCAATATACCTTTTTTCTGCAAGAGAATAGAATGATGAAATATAACTTACTAGGATGTTTGCTAGAAACTTGACAGATTGAACTGGATTTTTATGAAATTGAGTGAAATAGTTTCATATTAGTGATATCCAATTAATGGCAGGATATTGACAAGGGTGGAAAAAAAACAGAGGGATCTTAGAATAAATGCCCTCAAATCCTTAAAGATGGCAGGAGAGTTGGGTAAGATAGGAAGACATAGAGAATGCTTTCTATTCTTAGCCAAGGGCATAGTGGAATAGTGTGTAATATTTCACAGCTCTCAACTTGAGAATTATGTCAAGATCAATATGGGAAAATATGATTGCATAGTGATTGAATAAGCTCATGTAAAGGTCTAATATTCTGATTTATAAAATGCCACATAGGTAATTTTCCCACCTCAATCTTATGGCCCCATTGTGCCCCTTCCAAAACCTTTTTTCAATTATATTGTGGCTGATAATGTGTCATCCTTCCCTTTTATACACCACCGCAAGTGAATTTCATCATATCCTTCCCTAAATTAAAAAATCGTGTCATTTTTTTAAAAACTTCAGTTGATTAAGCATCCACTATCTTTGGGGGAATGAGATCCAGACTTCCGTGATACTCTGTGTGAATGAGTGGTTCCTGATTTTAATCCTAAATAACTAGCTTGGTTTGTGAGAATCCACCAGAGGAAATTTTTATTTTTGGAACAGGAGAGCTGAAGGAAAATTTAATTAAGATGTATAAGATTATGAACAACTATATAGAGTGAACAGTAAGGAATTGTTTCCCTTCACAAAATGGTTAAAAAGCAGGAGATAGGGATTAAAGTCATTGATAGGAGGTGTGATGTTTCTTTTATTGTAATAAAGATATTTGGGTTCTTGTCGAAGTAAAATATACTTTATTAGCTATAGTACACACGACCTAGTGAGGGTCTCAATTTTGAATATACCCTTAGCTGTCACAACTCTTCTCTGACTCCCTCTAGTGGTCAGGAGTATCACTAGCACTCTATCATTACATCCCCTTTCCTTGAGATGTTTAATTTAATGACATGACACACTAATACTTCAATTGAAGTTCAACACAAACATTTTAAAGTGTGCAGTTCTTTTTTCTTTTAGCGATTCAGTCTGTCAGGTGCTTTGATAAAGTGCGTGGATCTTTTTAACACAGGTGCTTGTGTCGGCTCTGTTGGTCCACTCTTGTCTCCACTGGTGGAGTTTCCTCCGTTTCTGTGCAGGTTGGATCCTCTGCATCTGTCTGTTCCTGCAGTTTCTCTTGCATTTTCAGCAGGTTCTTTTGATTCCTCCTCAGTATTTGACCCTTCTCTGTTATATCCTCCAGAACAATGGCCTTTTTGTCCTAAGTGTTGGAATCTCTGAGTCTCACTGTGTAGTGTTGTGCCATGGCCGGCCCTAAGCTTCTACCTGACGTGTTTGCTTTTTGTCTCCATTGCAGATGTTTTTGTTTCTGTTCGATATCTTTGACATCTCTGTTCTTGTTTGGGCTGCAGAGTAGGGAAGCGTGGGGCGTAGTCTACCTCCCATCAGAAGCTGAGCGGGTGACATGTCATGTTCAAGTGGTGAAGCACAGTAACTCAATAGGGCTAGATAAGGATCTGAGGCATTGTCTAATGCTTTCTTGAGCAACTGTTCAACTAAATGAACTTTCTCTGCTTTATATTTTGACTGTGGATGCAGAGGACTTGAAATTACATGTCAAAAATCAAACTCTTTTGCAAAGTTCTGGAATCCTCTACAGCTGTAGCATGGTCCACTTTCACAGTAGACAATTTGAGGAATTCCAAGTCTTGCAAAGATCGATTTCATATATTTGTTCACACACCAGCAGACATATTAGGAAGCAGCAAATCTAGGACTAGTTCGATAGATAATAATCAATAACGTGAAGTGGGGGAAGTGGATTCGGGTGAGTTAGGATGTTCGTAGGATGATCCCAACTCTCCTTGGAAATACAGATAAAAGTTTGTAAATGAGAAACATGGTTGAAGAGAGTAAACATTGGTTGAAACTTGTTTAAAGATTCTCCAAAAGAGAAAAGCCATCACTGGACCATTTAGTTGTATCTCTTATGAATTCGAAGGAGTGCCTCCATTGCAGAGGAGCTCTGGACTGGAATTGCAACGAGGTTCCAACGGAAGGCTAAGACAGAGGGGATGCTTGTTGATGCGTCCCTCCTGAAGACTGGAAAGGTGGTGTTGGAAGGGGTTGTGTGCACGGGCGGCATGTGATGGTGGGTCATGCAGTTCATTTGAGGATCGGTACTAGCTTTGATAATATTTAAATGATTTTGGAACAAAAAGAGTGAAGTCTGCAAGACAAAAGAGATGAAGTCCAGAATGTGATAACATGAACAAGGAGAAAGGAGAACAAGAAGAAGAAGAAACAAGAAGAAGAGCTAACTGGTATCTGATGGGGTTATACAAAAGGCTACGGGGAGAGTAAATTTAAAGACACTCCACTTGAGGAGGTTGTCAGAGAAATGCTACAACATATGATGGAAATGAATGAAGAAATACTATAGCTGAGGTCTGAAGTAAAACACATGAAGACAAGATATGGAAAAGATGCCAGATGTGGGTAAAATAAATCATAAGGTTAAAAAAGTGGAAGCAAAGGTTAAAAATGCACGGGAGAGAGTGGGGAAATTGGAGAATGAAGTATAGTGGGATCTGTTGAAAGGAAGAAATGTTTGGAAAAAAATTGATAATGTGGAAAATTTTAGTTGAAGAAATAATATTAAAATTGTAGGATTGAAAGAGGGAGAAGAAAAACAAGATACAATTCGATTCCTACAAAGATAGATACCTTAAGTTCTGGGGGGTGAATAAATTTGAAAGTCCTATTGAATTGAAAGGGCACATAGAGCCCTTAGGCAATGACCACAACCAAATGAAAAGCATCGCTCTATAGAGATTAAATGTTTAGAATATCAAGATAAAGAAAAAATCTTAGCCTTGGCATCGGAAAGTGCAAAAACAAGAAAGAACCCACTTGAAACCCATGGATTAAAATTTTCTTCTACCCGGATGTTAGTACACAATTGCTGACCAGAAGGAGAGAGTTCAATTCAGTTAAGAATTGACTCTCTGGCTTCTCCCATCCAGCCAAAGTTGAATCCAGTTGACTACCTCCCCCTGAATACCTAACATCTGAAACTTTATGACTAACCTCCCATTTGGGCCTTGTCCAGGACCTTATTAAAATCCATATAGACAACATCCACACCATCAACTTCCTTGGTAACCTCCTCAAAAAACTCTAAAACGATTGATTAAACATGACCTACCAAGCCCAAAGCCATATTGACTATCCCTAATGAGTCCCTATTTATCCAAATATATTTATAATCGATCCCTAAGAACATCTTGCAATAATTTACCTATTACTGATGTCAGGCTCACTGTTCTATAATTTCCAGGGTTATTTTTGTAGCCTTTTTTAAACAATGGAACAACATGAGCTACCCGCCAATCCTCTGGCACCAGACCTGTGGCAAAATGCTGTTTTCCTTATTTCACAGTAAGGAAATAAATAGTTTACTGAGTAAATACTGATGCAAATAAAAATATTTAAGATCTTCCCCCATCTCTTCTGGCTCCATACATAGCCAACCATTCTGATCTTCAAGGGGACCTTTTGCTCTTAATTTACCTGTAGAACCCGTTAGGATTTTCTTTCATTTTGTCTGCCAAAGTAACCTCTTAGCCGTCCTGATTTCTTTTTGGAAGCTTTTCTTGCATTTTTTATACCGCTTGAGAGCTTAATTTGCTGCTTGTTACCTATACCGGCTATACACCTTGTGAGCCAGATCCCCAGTATCTCTCAAAAACCAAGGCTCTCACTGCCTGTCTACTTTCCCTTTAATCCTAGCAGGAACATACAAACTCTATACTCTCAAAATTTCACCCTATGAAGATTATCCACTTACCTAGCACATCCCTTTCAGAAAGCAACCTATCCCAATCCATGCATTCCAAATCCTTTCTCATTTCCTCAATTCTCCAATTTAGAATCTCAACCCGAGGCCCAGACCTATCCTTCTCCATAATTAGTTTGAAACTAATGGTATTATGGTCACTGGACCCAAAATGCTTCTATCAGCTGACCTGCCTGGTTCCCGAATAGGAGATCCAGTATTGCACTCTCTCTAGGTGGTACCTCTATATGATAATTAAGAAAACTTTCCTGAACACATTTGACAACTCCAAGCCATCCAGCCCTTTTTCAGTATGGGAGTCCCAGTCAATATGTGGAGAGTTAAAGTCACCTACTATCAGGGGTGTAGTGCCGCTGGAGCTCACCGGAGCGCTGCTCCTGCACCACACTGTGCTGCTTCAGGACTGCTCAGGAAGCGCTCCGGCACATCACAACAGCAAAGGCAGCACTTCACCCCCACCCCCATTCTCAGCAGGTCCCCCCCCCACCCCAATCTCAAGTCTCAACAAGCCTCCTTTGATGAGCTCTGGGACGTAAATATCTACCACTGCCTACTATCGCAGCTTTGTCTCCTGCAGCTGCCTGCTATCTCTCTACAGATTTGCTCCTATGCCTTGTGGGTTTATTCCTGAATCTCTTTTTTCAGTCTGTGCTGATTAAAGTGTCAGTTTTGAGAATCTGGAGTCATGAATGAAGTGTGCAGTGGAGCTGATTGAGTGATATCAAGCCCTCAGAGCTGGAGGTGTTGATCCAGCAGGTAATGCTAGTATTGATACTCCCAGCAAATTTGAAGGATTTTGCAGAGCATTGGTGGAATTTTTCAGATGCCTTGAGATGCCTTCTGGAGGAGGAGGAGTCGCGTGATGGAGTAGCGGCCGGTAGGAGAATACCAGGCCTCTCCAGAAAAGAAGGAAAAAAGTGAAGAAAATGCAAAGCCCAGACACACAAATCACAGCAAATAAAAAAATAAAGGGGTGGAGAAAATGGCACCTAAGAAAGAAAAGCCAAAAACAACGGGAAGAAAAGAAAGAAAGAAAGATGCCGGAAGAGAAAGGTGAAGGCCTTACCTGCACGAAAAAGCAGGGTCCCCCCCCGCCCCACCGTGGAAAGAGGAGCCCACTCCCCGAGGTTAGTGGAGACCCCGCAGGGTCACGACCCACTAACTGCAGGACAGCAAATATGGCTCACGGTGCCAAACGGGGGTGCGCAACTGCACATGACAAGGACAACACCGACGGGAGGGGGGCCCAGCTGTGGAGTGAAACTGCACAGCACGAACAGCTGAGAGAGACCCAACAGCAGGGCTTCCAGCTGGAAGATTAAGAAAACAATGGGAATGGGAGGGGTGAGAAAGAAAAAAGGAAACTAGAGACACAACAGATAACCAACCCAGAAGGACCAACAACAAGACACCATGGGGAAAAAAATACCCAACAAACTGAGACAAGCAGCTCAACCAGAAAGTCAGAAAAGACACAGATACAAGGAAGAGAAATAGAAGACACAAACCCAAGAGCAGACACAGAGAAGAAGAAAAAGGAACACCAAGCTCTGCACAGAGGAATAGGAGGTAAAATGAATGGACAGTACATAGATTAAAAAAATTTTCAAGAACAAATGAAAGCATTAAAAGAATGGCTGACACTAGAATTTAGTAAAATGAAAAGATGCCTTCTGGAGGCAGTCAAGGGACCACCACTTTCAAATATACGATGGGTTTTTGTGCCAGGTCAGAGGGCTTGAGCTTCAGATACATTTCCCTGTGCTGGTGGATGGTAGGCTGTGGTGAATTTCAGCGTCGATGCTTGCCTTAGCTGAGAGTTGCTCTTGAAATAGAGGAATAGTCCAATCGCACTGAACCCAAAGCATAATTTAGCCAGCACTTTTACTGTAATGCAGACTTTTCTGTGCATGAAAGCAAGTGTGTAACTGTTTAATTCAAGTTTATTTCATCTGATTGTATAACAACAACACAAAGAAACTGCGTTCTCCGGTCCTTGGTTCAAAACATCAACCAGACATAACTCACATACTTTCATCTATACAAACAAATAAATAAATCTTGTTTTGGATGATTGGTGTGCGTAGAGTGGTGAGTTGACCTCCAATTCCATCTCCTTCTACAAAAGAAACATTTTCCCAACCAGTAACCAATAATGTGCTTTCAGCTCCCTCTTCATGAAGTACCTGTGCTCTGGCTGTGAGTCTAAGCTTGAGCTCCCTGAAGCCAACTATTTCAATTCCTCACAGCATTCCCACACTGATGTATTGATAAGGCTGAATGTAAACCTCAGGAACAACATCTCATATTCCTCTTAAATATCTTAACCTAACAGCATGAATGTTGGCTTTTCTCTATATCATTCCACTGCTTCCATCTTAACTGACTAAGGTTCTTGCATTTCTCTTTAATTCCCCCCTTCCCCCCCAATGGCTCTCCTTTGTCCTGTCTCCACCTCTCCCATTTTTTTGTCCAATGCCCTTTCATCCTTTGGGGCCTGCCCAGCTCTCTCCTCCCTTCATATAGATAATATCACCCCCGTTTTGCCTTAATCTCAATAAAGGGTCCTGACACAAAAGGATGAATGACCATTTTTACCCACGGATGTTGCCTGACTTGCTGAGTTTGGTTTTTTATGAAGCCTTTTTCACTACCTTCAGAGCCTCTGAACGTGTATCAAGTAGAGAACACAATGGACTGTTTGCATTCAGCGAACTTTCACCATGACATGAGTGAGAACACTGGAAGTAGCGTCATCTTTCTTTAAAACTGTCATGGGCTCTTACAGATCGAGCAGAGAGAAGAGAGTAGGCCTTGATTTAGCATCTTTTTTGAAGCGGTTAGTTTGAATTTAGATAAGCGACATTCTCATGGGCCTGCCCTGTGCCTTGTCACCTCCAGTGCTCCATTCCATCCTTCCTTCATTGGTGTTTTATGTTAGATGAGCCAAGACTCGTTCCTATCTCTGTTGTCTACAATTTACTCTGAGCCCGTAGAGCAGACTGTAAATTGCAGGCACCGGAAGTAAAAATCGACAGAGGTGTAAATGTTACTTTTCATTTTACGCCATCAGCCAGTCAAAATCGTCCCCATCATCAAAATGAATAAAACTAGTATAAAGAGAGGTTTTTGGCTGTTCCAAACTGAAATGTTAATTAATAGGAGAGATTATGACTTAATAAATATCGTCCCTTTAGAGAATAAAAGTCATCTTTTTGTGTTATGGCATACCAAAATCCATCCAGAAATGCTTTGTCTAAATTATCCTCTTGAGGTATCTTCACCACAAGAACAAAACAATTCTGTATGTTTTTATACCAGTGCCATCTGATTTTGAAGTCATGCAGTGTGAACATAATGTACAAATCTACAGCAGGCACACTGATTCAAGTCTTACAGCATTTAGCCGGCAGCAGTCCTTCCACTAAATGCTGACGTTCTTGCAAATAACAATCAGTTGTATTACGGAAAGTAGATGTTAGATTAATTTGATCATCTCTTGCTGGATTATAGATCTTAATTTAATGTGATGGTTGCTGCTTCTCTGCGTGGCCAGCTATTTAGTGGAGAGACTCAGAAGGGAGGGAACTGACTGACGAAATAACGGCAAGCAATGCTTGTAATGTTATTACATTTATATTTAATCACTGTACACTCCCTTGAGTGTGCCTAGTTCTATAATGCGTGTATCTGGAAATTCACTCTTCAGTATTAGAACAGTACAGCACAAAAATAAGGCTCTTTGGCCCATGATATGCTGAACATGGTGCCAAATTAAGCTGAATTGATCAGAGCCCAAAGAAAATCATGTCTGGAGCCGCTTTCCATTGGTTTACTGTTGGTCAGAAAGAATATTGATTGGTTAGTTGGGTGTTAAGGCAACTAGCTGTCTGCCTGTCTCGTTATGTAGTTGGATAAAGAAAATATGGGTATTGTTCCACTGTGTCAAAATGCCAGTTAATGATTTCAAAGTAGGGCAGCCTATGAGTTTGAAAGAAGCAGCTCATGATTTACAGAGCAAGGTGGAGGAAAAGAATGATCGCAGGTAAAACTTATTGAAGTCCAGTGAAAAGTATTGTATATGTAAAACACCAAATGTTTGATTCGTATCCCTATGGTTAAAATTGCAAGAGATCTTATAGATCCAATAAAACATGTCCAATCAATATAAACAGTAAAAACAAATAAAGAATACTAAAGAGCAGCGTCATAGCAGTAGAAGTTAAGTCTGAAGAAACTGTTATAAATCTGTATATGGCACAATCTTGTTACACTCCAATCTGAATATCGTCTCAGCTTCAGCATTCCAAGAAACAAGGGCATTCAGACATTGGATCTAGTGCAGGGAACTCCTGTTAGCAGTGTGCCTTGTTAATCGTTGTTGGTAGTAAGTTGTGGTGGGTGAATCATGGGTTTTTCAGCCTGCTTGGTGGAAGCTGAGAGTAATTTTATAGCAAATTAGATTAAATCACAGATGCAATTTGGAAATGGTTGCAAATCTAAGACAGGACAACAATCAGGCCCCATGTTAGAAAATATTCCTTCACACAGAGTGGAGAAAATATGGAATTCAGACACACCCTAGTATCCCACTCTCCTCCCACAGGCTATTTAGCCACTTAAAGCCATGGTATTTTCTCAAAGCTGCTCAATTACTGGTGGTTGGCATTGATCAAACACAGGTAATCTACCAACTCCTGTCTCCACTATACAGATTTTAAATTCAGACCTGAAGCTTAAATCCCAGAGTAGATATCTAGCTCCAAAAAAATCAGAACGATTTGAGTGGAAATGGCTGAGTGTTTACAGAGATTCCTGTTTTTCTGGCACCACGGTTTTTCTGTCCAGAAGCGCAAGGGAGTCAGCAAACCTCTGAGGCCTATGGCTCACTGCAGGCAGGCATCCAACAGTGGGAGTGACGGTACGTGGCTCACCGCAGGCAGGCATCCAACAGTGGGAGTGACGGCGCGTGGCTCACTGGAGGCAGGCACCCAACAGAGTGGGAGTGATGGGGCTGCATCGCACCTGGCCCTCAGATATAGAGGACCAAATGCCAGGTCCTCCACTTCTTCCAGGCAAATTGTGAGATCCAAAAATGCTCCAGGTTTGAGCCAAATGTGATGTCTTCCCACCTAATGATGTCAGCAACATTGTAAAACACTATAAAATTGAAATAAAAATAAAAAAGATTTATTGGTTGGACTGAAGTCTGTGTGGCTGCAATGGCCACGAATGTCATCAATGGCTGGAGACGAATCTACAGGTACTCAATGACTCTGAAGAGACTGTTTTGTTTCTTTCTCTGACTGAAAGGGGCACTGGGCAATTTCTGCTGATGGCAAATCTTAAATGCAATTTTGCAACATATAATATCTGGCTTATTGCATGACAACGAAAAATCTTGAATCTTATGTTAACGTTCTATACAAGAACGTGTAAATAATTTTAAATATTCCACTAAAATTAGATTCCTTTTTAAAAACTTACTTTCCACTGATGATGCATAATCGTACTGGGTGAACTCCTGAGTTCCTCTAGCACTTTGGTGTTTTGTTCTAGTTCCCCTTTACCTCCTAAAATAAACAAGATCTCTGACTTGGTTCGTGATCCCAGAGGCATTGGTGAATCACAGCCTTTCTATTGAGCTCCAAGGCATTGTGAAAGCCAAATGTGCAAATACTCCCCCTTTCTACAATCGACCATTTAGTGGCAGATGTCATGTGTGCAAGCCAAAAAGCCTGGCCTGAATGGCTGAGTCCCAGTGGTTCTGTTTGGAGCCACTGCCCACCATCAGCACCAGTCAGCCTATTGCATCTGTCTATCTTTCAGGTTTTATTCTCTTTTTTTGAATATAAACACTCAGTTGAGGCTGGGTTCCCAACAGGCTTGGCTCTTTATTTCACCTTGCAAAAACGCCTCAATGACATAGAGAAACACAAAACATCTGCACAGGATGGAGTTAAGCAGGGAAGACTGCAGACGCTGGGATCCTTGTGCAATGTACAAACATGCAGGAGAAACTCAGCAGGTGACGCAGCATCGATAGAAAGCAAAGGGTAACTAACATTTTGTGCCTGAGCCCTTCATCAAGGCTGGAGGAACCCATCAGGATCCTTTTCCAAAATGTTGACTGACCATTTCTACTCATGGATGGTGACTGATACACTGAGTTTCTCCAGCTTCCCATTGTTCCCTCAGTAATGTACTTTGGCACCAACACGTATTATCCATGGAGGTACAGCACAGGAAAGGCTCTTTGGCCCATTATGTCTGCCCCAACCAATAGCTCTACCCTTAACACACTGCCCATATTGTAGATCCCCAACACACCGCTTGCCATTCTCCCTTCCATTCCATCCATCATCAATGTTGCTTTGGGTTTATGTTTCTCAGAAAGCTTAGTAGCTGTCCCCTTGCCACAATCTGACACAGAGCTTAATGGAAACAGCAGTGCAGTGGCTAAATCACTGTGGTAAAATGAGTCATAAAAAATAACATAAAAATAACATTGCAGTGTTACAGAATGGCTGGTGACAAGAAGAGTAATGGATGGTTGCACAATGCAGAATTGTTGGAGTCACGGGGGATCTCTTGAGAACATTTCTATATTTGACTTTAGAGTATTTATTCTGAACTTCCAACAGCAAAATGTATATAAGCAATGAAATCCCAAATTCTGCACAAGGACAGAAGTCTCACAAGTACTTAATGTACAGGCTTTGTAACTGATCTGTTTCAAGGGAACCAAAAGAATAGGGTGCTTCAAAATTTAACACTGAACTATTCTTAAAGCATATTCGGCAGGGCACAAGCTGAAGGCATGGCTCCATTTCAAAAAAGAACTTTAAAAGAGCAGAAAACACCTCAAAAGAATGTTAAAAATTCAATAACATGGGCTCAAAGGCAAAAAACCCCTCAGCAGACACACAAAAATTGAAACCAAAAAATGGGAGTATTGAACACCAACCCAGGGTCTGGGGTAAGAGGAGCAGGGTTCAATTTTCAGTTTGATGATGTTTCATCTGAACAGTACTGAAGGAGTTTCAGATGAGTCCAGGTAAAATCCATCAACCTCACTCCACAGACACTGCCTGATCTGCTGAGTATTTCCAGTGTTTTCTAATCTACTTTCAGAAACATGGGACCTGTTTAAAATACTGTTCACAAAATCAGAAATATTACATTTTAATTTAACAGATAAAACACACTGGAAGCAATTAAAAATATTAAAACTGTCTTAAATAAATAATTTACCCTTTTCCCTGGAACTGATGTCTACCAGTTATTTCATTTTGTTTAACCTGGTGCAAGTTCAGTCGGAGTATTTCCTCGCCCTAAACCTGGGATGCCTGTGGATACCAGGGTTGCTACACTGGAGCCCATGGCAATCCCCTCACACACCACAGGGAGGGCAGAAGGGGAGCAGAATCTGCTCCCACTGGTTTCGGCTGATGTCAGCATTGGAAATCAGACCTTCATTTTTTTTATATTTCATATATCCTTTTGACATAAATGCAAGTCACTTAGGCCCATTGAGTACATGACTCATAGACCAATCTCATTTCCCTGTGGCGACCCGCTTACTGACAAGCGAACCAGCTCCCAAAATGGCAGATGTACTGCTACAAGCACGGGAAACAGCCTGCGCACGGGATGGGCTTTTGTCCGATCCAGTGACATTACTTCTAGCCCAAGAGACGGGAGCGGGAGTGTATAAAAGCACAGAGTAAAGGCCTGAATAAATCATTCTTGAACTCGGCTCTACAAATTGTACATTGCTTCCTTTCATAGCTCAGTGAGTAGCACTTCGCTGCATTGGTGACCCCCAAAGGTCCAGACAATATTTGGACCCAAGGATGGAGAATTTTTCTTTACTACATGCAGCTTCTCTAAAACTGCCAGCATGTTGCACTTCACAACCACGTGTGTGGTTTGATCAGATGGAAGCCCAATTTCAGTTGCGACTCCACACGATATACTACGTAGTAAGTGCCCTGGATCAGGAGACGGCATGCCGGGTCTATGATTTCCTCCAACAGCCCCCAAAGGAGGGCAAGTATGGAACACTCAAGAAACTGTTGATCCATACTTTTGGCCTCTCACTCCACTTGGACTACTTAGGAGACAGAACCCCTCCTACACTAATGAAGGAAATGGTAGCACTAGTGGAAGGACATAAGGCCTGCCTGATATTCGAGCTGGCCTTTCTGGAGCAACTACCAGAGGACATCTACATGTTACTGGCCGACGAAGATTTCATTGACCTGCAGAAAGTCGCGGCCTGTGAGGACATACTGTGGTGGGCTAAGCAGCAAAGCAGAGGCAAATCCCAGATCCCGCACACAACAGCAGACCCAATCGAATGCAGCAGCTGACCAGCCAGAAGACAATGGGATGAAGATAACATCCAATGGTGTTTCTATCACCAAAGATGGGGTACAGATGCTTGCCACTGTCCACCTCCCTGTGTGTTCCAGGGAAACGCCGGGACCAGCCGTCGCTAATGGCTGCGGCGGCTGTCCATCAAGACAGCCTTCTGTATGTCTGGGATAGGCATTCCGGCCAACATTTCTTGGTGGATACGAGAGCTGAAATCAGCATCTTCCTCCTTCAGGGCAAGATGCAAACAACAGAAGACCTGGACCCACACTGAGGGCCATAAACAGAACCAAAACTCAGACATATAGCACGCGTTCAGCCCCACTGCAGTTCGGCACCAGTCGGTACACATGGACTTTCACCTTGGCTGCAGTCGAGCAGGGTGCTGATTTCCTCCAGGTACACTGCTTACTGGTCGACTTGGAAGGATGAAGGCTAGTCCATACCAAAACATTCCAGAACTTCTCCCCACACCTGGACTCTATTACATCCTTGGAGAACGAGTTCACCAGGATGTTAGCAGAATTCCTCTTGATAGTAACACAGCAATTCACCTCAGCGATGCCAAAGCATGGAGTGCAGCACCACATACAGACCTAAGGACCACTGCAGCATGCCCAAGCACGCAGGCTCCCTCCAAACAAGCTCTGTCTAGCCAAGGAGGAGTTTAAAATAATGGAGGAGATGGGAATTGTACGGCAGTCCGATAGCTCCTGGGCCTCCCTACTACATATGGCACCCAAAGCAGCAGGCGGATGGAGACCCTATGATAATTACTGCCGGTTGAATGAGGTTACCGCACCAGATCGCTATCCTGTGCCGCATATATAAGACTTCACATTTAACTTTCATGGAGCTCGTATCTTCTCAAAAGTGGACCTTGTCATGGGATATCATCAGATCCTTGTCCACCCAGATGACATTCCCAAGACGGTTCTTATTTCACCCTTCGGCCTTTTTGAGTTCCAGAGGATGCCACACAGACATTTGAGCAGTTAATGGGCAAGGTGGAACGCCATCTGAACTTCACTTTTATATACCTGGATGACATTCTTATTGCCAGCTGCAGTCACAAGTAACATATGTCCCACCTGCGCAAGCTCTTCACTCGTTTAAGTGAGTTCAGTCTGATCATCAACCCGGCCAAATGCCATTTTGGGTGAGGTGTGTTCGGTCTGCTTTGTTCGAGAATGAGTGAGTCAGACACCAGACTGAGTCGAAATCAAGGTTCTTTATTACCGGATTGTAACACTTGCAACTAACAGTGTTAGTTGGAGAAGGCGCATTCTCCTGATATCAGCAAATGGTGTTTTTTTTATACCTCAGGACACACACTTAGTAAATTATCATACCATTACACTGTCCAATGAATAAGCTGTTGCTACCCTTCACTGTTAGTCTGCTGGTCATCAGCTTGTTAGTGCCAAACTTATCTTGAGCGTACAAGGTCACACCTGCATCCTGTCACTCCTTAGTACTGGGTGACTCCTTCTCCGGTCCCATCTCATGATGTTTTTACCTTACAGGTGCCATTGACTTCCTGGGCCATAGAATCAACAGGCATGGAGTGAAGCCACTGCCTGTGAAGGTCGAGGCAATCCAGCAATTCGCTAAACCCAGAATGGTTAAGGGCCTTTAAGAGTTTGTTGGGATGATAAACTTTTATCGCCGATTTCTACCCATGGCGACTCACATCATGCATCTCTTGTTTGCCCTGATATCAGGCAAAGCAAAGAGCATCAGTTGTGTTTGAGAACACTAAAGATGCCTTGGGCCACACTGCACTGCTAATCCACCCAAGAACGGATGTCCCAACGGCCCTAACAGTGGATGCACCCAGTATAGTGGTCAGGGGAATGGTTGAACAACACATCAAAAGACATTAGAAGCCATTGGCTTTCTTCACCAAGCACCTGAGGCCATCTGAACTCAAGTACAGCGCGTTTGATCGGGAATTGTTGGCGCTGTACCACTCTATCCAGCATTTCAGGTACTTCCCAGAAGGCAGGCATTTCACAGCCTTTACGGACCACAAGCCGCTAAGATTTGCTTTCACTAAAGTGTTTGACCCCTGGTCGGCTCGTCAATGGAGACATCTGTCATATATTTTGGAATTTACGACAGCCATCAAGCACATCTCAAGGAAGGCAAACGGCGTAGCAAATGCACGATCCCATCTGCCCATGCAGGCCCTATCCCAAGGGGTGGACTATGATGCATTTGTGGAAGCACAACAAGCTGGCAACAAAATCCCAGTTACAGGACAGCAGTCTTGGGACTGCAGCTGGAAGAGACCCTAGTGGGCCCAGGGGACCAGAAACTCCTGTGCGACATATCTACGGTCGACCTCGTCCAATCATTCCTGCGTCCTGGAGGCAGCATGTATTTGACGTAGAGCACAGGTTAGTACATCCATCAATTAGGATGACTGTCCGAATGGTAGCCAGCAGGTTCACATAGCACGGCTTTCAGAAACAGATCAGCGATTGGGCAAAGACATGCACGCATTGTCAGACATCCAAGGTCCAGCAGCACACAAAAGCCTCACTACAATCTTTCAAGCCAGCATGTCGAAGGCTTGACAAATACTTGAGGACATTGTGGGGCCCCTGCAGTGTCATGTGGGGCCTGGTTCCTGCTCACAATAGTAGATTGAGTCACAAGGTGGCCAGAGGTTATTTCGCTCATGCACATGACTACAGAAACCTCCACCAGGGCCACCTGATTGCTACCTGGGTAGCGCATTTTGGACTACCGGGCCACCCAGTTCACATCAAGCCTATGGTCAGCATTGGCCAACCTGCCGGGAACCCAACTGCACCTCAAGACTGCATACCACCCACAGCCCAATGTGGGCATATTAAGTCGGCCCTTATGGGATGCCTGACTGGGTGGATGAGCTGCCTTGGGTCATCTTGGAAATTCGCACAGTGCCCAATAATGATTTAAATGCCTCATCAGGAGGAATGATCTACAGTATTCCCCTTGTGGTACCAGGAGAATTCATGCCAGCTGCACAGGGGCAGGAGGAGGCACCCACAGCAGTCCTAGGGAAACTCCGCGAGAGGCTTGGCACTTTGGCGCCCGTGCCGGTGTTACAACTCAGTCAGACTAGGATCTACGTGCCCAAGGGCCTGCGAAGCTGCAGATTTGTTTTCGTGCTAAGGGGAGGATGCCGGGCACCGTTGCAGCGGCCGAATGAGGGACTTTTCAAAATGGTTTCACGTGCATTTTAGACATAGGAGAAAGAGAGGCAGCCTTTACCATAGACTGACTCAAACCGGCCCATTTGGATTTGGACCAACCAGCCGAGGTTCAGACACCCCAGCGCAGGGAAGACCGCCCAAAAAGAGGCAGATACAGGCTTTGGATGCCTGGAGCAGGATTGCCAGTTCTTTTGTGGGGGGGGGGGGAGGGGAGGGGTGGATGGAGCCACTTATCAACAAGCGAACCAGCTCCAAAAATGGTGGTTGCACTGCTACAAGCATGGGAAAACAGCCTGCGCACAGGACTGATTTTTGTCCAATCTGATGACATCACCTCTGGCTTGAGTGACAGGAGCACAAGTGTATAAAAGCACAGAGTAAAGGCTTGAATAAATTAGTCTTGAATTCAGCTCTACAACATGTATATGCTTCCTTTCATTAGCTCAGTGAGTAGCACTTTGCCCCGTTAATTTTCCCTCCAACATATTCCGCCACGATTCCCACCAACTCCCACCAGATTCCACAACCAATTAGTCGACTAACTACATGCCTTTGGAACAAGGGTTGAAACCAGAGTACCTGAGGGAGCCCACATGGTCACTGGGAGAATGTGCAAACTCTACAAAGGTCATTGGAACTGTGAGGTAGTTGTTCTACTAGATGTACCAGTGTTCCACCCTATGTCATTGTACTGCCGATAGGTAGATGTGATCAAACGCCAGCATTAGCACTGGCACTGGGCTATGTTTTGAGCTATTCTCTTCTCATAAAAATCTTCTAAAGGTGAGGTCTCATTCTTTCCGATTATAATAGTTGGTACTTTTTAAAATCTGTGGGTGTAGGTGCAGGTGGCAGTAGTTAGGTGCTCCAGCCAACTTTTAAACATTTCTGACTCAAACATTTCTAATCTTTAACCAATGTGGTTTAGACTTTAATATTTAATATCATTTCTTTTGAAAACTATATCGACCAGAGGAACTAAAGCAGTGAAAAATAGTAATGAGGAATATAGCCCCTCTGACTGCAGACTTAGTTTCAGACGTATTGAAAAAGCAAGTGCGGGAGATAGCACGAGAAATAACCGCAACAGATTCTAAGCTTGAAAAGGCCCCCACAATCGATTTCTGCAATTGAGGTGCATTGGAAATTGGGGGGGGGGGGGGTTGGTTTGATGTCTGTTCATGACCATTTAAATAAATTAGAAACTTGATGTAAAGTAATGTCTGCTCGCAAGTTAGCCTCAAAGGTGGCTGATTTGGAGCGCAGGAGCAGATGCCAAAACAGTCAGATCTTGGGCTTAAAGGAAGATACTGAGAAAGACCAGTTCACGGACTTCTTCTCAAATTTACTTGTTGAAGGTGTTTGGGAAAATTTTTTTGTTAGTAAGCCCCAGTTCGACAGAGCACACCAGTCTCTGGCTCTCAAGCCAACCCTGGTAATTCTTCATTTTCATTACTACCAAGAGAAGGATTTTGTTGTTCATGAAGCTTTAACGGAGCAGAAATTTGAAATATCAATGTCAACAAATTAGACTCACTGAAGATTCTTGTTTTGAAGTTATGGACATGCGGAAAGGATAGAGAGGAAATTATGACTGAGCTATACAAGAAAGGATTTAGATCGGCTTTGCGGATCACTCTGGAAGATGGCCATAAGAAATTTTATAATTCGGTGGATGAAGCTTTTATGGGGGCATGTCCAGGATTTGAACCCAGGACCTCTCAGTTTTGGGGTCCTTTAGGTTCATAACAAAGCTCACAAAGTTTTGGCTGAGTCGGTTTCAAATTTAAACTTAATATGAACTAATTGCCTGTTTTTGTGAAGTTATTTTTATCCTGAAAGGTTTTTTTTCCCCCGAGTGGGGGAAGACTGAGCATTCTTTTCTTGTTTTAATTGAAGGGTTAATTGACTTAATAATGATATGGTTTTTATTTTAATTTTATTTTGTTTATCTTTGATGTTAAGAATTTAAATAGATTGCATTAATCTTACTTTATTAAATGTTGACAGTATTTTTCTTTTTTGATTATTCATTTAGTAATATTGCAAATGATATAGTGCATGTGGTTTATTATTTGACTGTGGGAAAGTAGGCTTATGCGATTAGTTTATGATATGACCGTGGGACGATTGAAATAATGTATACATGTTTAATCTATTTTAGGTCAAGAAAATTTTATAATAAGGTTTGACAAATACATGTGGACATTGTGGGGCCCCTGCAGTGTCATGTGGGGCCCGGTTTCCTGCTCACAATAGTAGATTGAGTCACAAGGTGGCCAGAGGTTATTTCACTCATGCACATGATGTATAGTGCTCATGTTACTGAACTTGGAATGTTAAATGTCGATTTTTATAGTTTAAGGAACCTTTTTTTAATTACTAATGATTTGATATTAATTTGAAGGTTTCGGGTTTAAATGTTTTGATGATGTTAATGCATCTGCAAATGTTTTTTTTTTCATTTTAATTGATAATGGGAAACATGACCTGTTTCTATGATGCACGTGGATAATTTGTCAATCTTTACAGCAAACTTTGTATTTCTTTTCTATAGAATTTTTGCTTAGTTTGGAAAAAATTAATAATTATTATTTTTTCTTAATATAAGGAGCCACTGGGTACATTAATATTTTCAGTGGAAATGTGTGGGGTTAAAATGTATTTTTTGAGCCGGTTGCTACCTTTTTCTGCAACCAGAGCTGGGAAGTTTACGTGGGAGTGGTTTTTGTTTGGGTTTTTACAGGATTTCCAAGGATATTTTTGTTTCTTGGTTTAAATATTCTGTGTTACAGCATCGTTTCAAGGAGATGACTCTTGGAATGGTGACAGACAGAACTGGATCATTTTCATATCATTAACTAATATTAATTGAGACTCACGATTGGAGGCGTAGCGTGATGGATTAGATCAGAGACGTGAAAATACGCCTCTCCCGTCAGAATTGATTAAAACCCAAATGGAAAAAACTTTTTTTTAAACTAAGAAATTGAGACTTGTTTTATACTTATCTATAATGGCTCTGAAGAAATCAAAGACTCAAACTGAAAAGAAAACAACTATTAAAGAGGTCAGTATGACTGAAGATCGAGCCTGCCGACTTGCTTCCTCTCCCTCCAAAATCGGCTCGACAAGTGACAGCTAAGGTAAACGTTACACCTGCACCACTTCCCCAGGGAACCGATGAAGAGGACGCTGGAGTTCAGAAGAGAGTCCTTGAATTACCGTCCCAAGAACAATTTCGTCCATGTGCACTACTGAATTGGCATCTCTGTATCAAACAGAGCCAGCTAAGCCCATGTCTACTAGTGTTACTAGTCAGACTAGGGCTAAGCAAAAGGTTCAAAGACAAATGAAACAGATGTTAATGTCAACTGAGGAAGAAAGAACTGAAGAAGAAGTCATTTTAGAAGAATTGGAGGGAGCAGAATCAATAGACCGTGGACACAGGCCCCAACCTATGCAAGGTATGGAAGAAGGGAAATTTGAAGTTTTTCAAACCACACCTCAGAGTGTAAGCTCCTTAGCTCAATTTTCTATGATTTCAGAACAAATTAAAGCATTATATACTCAAATGAATCGGCAATTTGTTTCTGTAAGAACTGAATCTAATACACAATTTGAATATCTTAAAGCTGAAATTAGTTCTATTAGAGTTCATCTGGCAATATATGCTAAAACTGTGGATAAAGTTAAAGTTCAGAAAATCAAAGAAGATATTCAAGATTATCACCTTGACGTTGAACAATGTAAAGATACAGTTAATAAAATGGAAGATTCTTTTACGGCCTGCGAAGTTCAAAAGAAGGAACCTTCACAGAAAATTTATGTATTGGAAAATCATTGATATAGAAATAATGTCAAAATTGTTGGACTGCCTGAAGATTTTGAAGATTCTAATCCAGTACAGTGTTTTTACAAAAATGGATTCCTGAAATTTTTGGTCCTGAAAATTTTCCAAATGGATTGGAACTCAACAGAGCTCATAGAGCTATCAGAAAGAAACCACTTCCGGAACAAATCCTATCCTAATTAGATGTCCACATTACCAAGATAAAGAAATTATATTAAGATTGGCAGTCCAAAATGCTAGAAAACAGCAAGGCCCTTTATATATTGGAAATAATAGGTTTTTTTAAATGCAGATTTGAGTATGTCTATTGTTACGAGAAGGAAAGAATTTAATCCTGCAAAGTCTGTTTTTTGGAAAAACAGATATAAATTTGCTTTTCAATATCCAGCTATATTTAAAGTCTTTTCTGGAGAAAATCACTCATGGTTTTTTACTGATGATAGATGAAGCTTTGGAATTTGCTAATTCACTGCCTGATTACAATCCATAACCATATAACCATTTACGGAGTCCACACCGGTTCACTAGAACAACTCCACTAGCTTCTTTAAGGCTTCTTCATTTATTCACAACTCGACTTACTCGTACCTTGAGGGGTTTTCTTTAAGGCTTCTTCAAAGCATTAGATTAAAAACAACAGTTCGAGTTCCACTGGGGTGCTGGTCAAAAAAAAATGTGCATGCAGTTTGTTGTAAGTTGATAGATATCAGATGCAAAAGTACATAAGTCACATCAAACTACATCGTACTGCCCTTGAGCTCACATACCCGCCCTCGTCAACAATTGAGATTGAACCAAGATTAACTTGCAAGATAGATCTCAGAGGTTGGAGAGCTGAAAATCAATTGAGATTGATGATGATCAAGTAAACAAAGATCTCGAAGAAGCTTATCATACTTGATAGAATGATGAATGTGCTTTCTATATTCTGTCTGGGGGAGGCAGACATTTTGTCCACTCCTTCCACAGCCACGTGCCACTTAGTCCTGCATAATAGAGGGGAGTAGTACTGTTTTTTTAAATATATCAATACTTTGTTTGTTGGGTGGGTTTTTCTTCTCTGTTTTTTTTTAGGTGTTTCTTGCTTTCTTTGTCTCGGAGTGTTACTTATTTTTAGAAACTGCTGTGGAGGTGTTTGTCTGCCAGAATGAGTGGAGAGAGTTATCCATTTCTAGATTTATAATATGGTGGTAAATAATTTGAATGTTGTAACTATAATGTAAATGGGCTCAATAACCCAATTAAGAGAAAAAAAGATCTTAACTTGTAAAAAAAATTGAACATAGATATTGCTATTTTTAAAAAAACTCATGATTAACCTAATTAGGCTTAAAGGTATGAATAGTCCAGATAAACACCATAGGGTATTTGCTTGTGTTAGGTACCTAAAGGTTGATATGGGGTTTTTTTTCCAAGAAACCCATATCAGGAATTCTGATAAGGATAGGCTCATGTCTAAATGGAAGGGACAACATTTTCATTATTCTTCTGATGCTAAAATCATGGGGATTCCATTTTTATTAATCAAAATATTCCATTTGTATTTCATAACACTTTATCAGGCAAGCAAGGTTTCTATATTATTATTACAGCTAAATTATATAACAAAGTGGTTGTTTTTGCTAATGTATACATCAATAACATCGATGAGCTGGAATTTTTTGAAAGAATTTTTTCTTTTATTTTGAATACTTTATGTAAAATTTTAAACCACAATACATACAAAAAAGAAAAATTATATAAGAATACATATAAAATATATGTAATCATATAAAGAATACATGGTATATATATATATAATTCCCCCCAACTCCCCTTCCCACCCTACTATCACTCCCCCCAAACCTCCCCCTCCCTACTAACCCAAACCACAAAGAAAGAAGAAAGGAGATGCAAACCATCAATAACATAACTAAATGCCACAGATTAGAGTAACACCACCACAACACGGCCAGAAAGCTCAAAATTTTAAACCCATATAGTCCAAATAAGAGGTCCAGACTTTCTAATAAAAAAGATAATTATCACGTAAATTGTACGTCATTTTTTTCCCAATGGAATAATGATCTCAATTCCATGTGCCATCTTTGCAAACTCCAATCAATCTCATTTTTTCCAAGTAATTGCTACACATCTTCTCTCTACAGCCAATGCTAATCTCAAAAGCATAATTTGGTACCTAGTTAATCTCAATTTCAAACTCAGCATTTTAATATTACCTAATAAAAATATTGTTGGATGCAACGGCAATTTAATCTTCAAAACTTTCTCTATGTATTTCTTAAGTCGTACCCAAAAAGGTTTAACAATATCGCATAACCAAGTAGAATGTAGAAAAGAACCTACTTCCTTATGACATCTAAAACATAGACTGCCCTAAAAGATTGTTTTCAGCCCTACCTGATTTAAGTCAATACTCACTGGTATGGGGGGGGGGGGTACTTTAATTGTTGACTAAATACTGTTCTAGATCATTTTTCTTCTAAACCTACTGTTCTAAGTAAATTTGCAGCTGTAATTGTTCTTTTCTAAAACAAATTTTGGTATCTCATATATTTGACATTTTTATATCCTATCAGCACAGAATATTCCTTTTTTTCCCAAACGTGCCCTGCATCAGTACTCAGATTGATTATATTTTAATAGATAATCAATTGATTTCATTGACCAAATCATGTGAAGATCAAGGAATAATGATATCTGATCATGCTTCTGTTATTTTTTTCTTTGAATTTTCCTGACATTCCTTTTACAAAGAGGGATTGGCGTTTTAATTCTACCTTACTCTCAGATAATGATTTTTTTTTTAATTTTATGGAAGAGAAAATTCAGTTTTTCTTCACCACAAACTCATCTCCAACAATTTCTAATCTGATTGTCTGGGACACAATGAAAGCATATCTGAGAGGGCAAATTATTTCTTATACAGCTAATATAAAGAAGAAGAATAACAAGGGAAGGAATTCATCTGATTAGATGATAAGATGAATAGCTGTTCTCCCTGTTTGCACACATCATGAGTGATGTGGAATGGACATCAAATCATTTGAATATCCACCTTTCAACTGCTTGTTGTGCCAGGTCACTTGGTGCATGGGAAGGTTCAAATCTGGCCCAATGATTGTCCTTGTTTATTCAAGGCTGACAGAAAATCCAGGCTTCCAATGTTCGGAAATAAAAGCAGTTAAAGTAAGAAATGATCAGGCAGCACCTCTAGAGTGAGATACAAAGTTAACCTCTGAAGCCATTGACCATTCATCAGAACTCCAAGGCTTGAGATCATCAAGCTCATATAAACTATTTCCAGTCTCTCCATATTTGCTACCTGAACTACTTAGAATATCCAGTCTTTTTGATTTTCTTTTTCATTTTAAATGTTAAATGGCAGCAGTTTTCTGTTATTTCCTTAAAACAACTTAAATGGCTCAAAATTACTTGAGGAGCTGCTTATTTTGCAGTGCAATTGGATCATCGTATATACTCGTGTAAGGGCCATTAATAGTGGGGGAGGGGTGTCAAGTTTTACAAATGACAGATGGAGAATACCAGATTTTTGGGCCAAAAATAGGGGGTCAACTTTTATCATGGCACTGACTACGACAGGTATTTGAATGCACAGCTTGAGGGGAGGAATGTAGATTTAGCAATTGGGAAGGCCACAAAATCGTCGCCATCAGCAGTAATTTGGATAAAACATCAGTGAAGTGGCTGAAAGTTAGGAATATTTTTATAGTCATTTTAAAAAAAAATTAATCATCATTTGATGTTATTGAAAATTTCACTGCAAAAATTGGAAAGTTAAAGAGATTTTTTAAGATTACAGATGCAACAGTGGGCACATTATTGAGTAATTAACTTGCATAGACAAAATGTTTATTATTTCAGGTTGGTGAGGACCAATAATTTTGAAGAAATGACTCAAACTAGTAAATAACACTTGAATTACCAGTAATTATAAAAGTATTTTTT
This sequence comes from Narcine bancroftii, assembly GCF_036971445.1. Lineage (NCBI taxonomy): Eukaryota > Metazoa > Chordata > Chondrichthyes > Torpediniformes > Narcinidae > Narcine > Narcine bancroftii. The sequence goes on along the minus strand of NC_091475.1, from coordinate 15,044,218 downwards.
TTTAATTTAACACCAGCTGATCACTTGTGACAGTGCAGGGGATCTGTTTGTAACCACAGTTCGAAAGGTTATTTGCTAATGGCACTTGACCTTTCAAGGTCATGTTCAAACATTCCTTGTGAGGAAGTGATCTCAAACGATTCTGAGGTAAATTAAAGACCAGATGTTCTAGTGGATTTGCAGAACCCCTTTATTACTTCAATAATAGTTTGCTATCTCACAATCAGAAATACCAGAACACATTTGTGTGTCTTTCTGTATTTGAGATGAAAATTGACTGAGATAAGAAAACCAAAAGTGTAGTTCTGGCTGAAGAAAGGAGTTTGCTTCAGGACAAGCCTAAGGTTAGGAAAATCCTAACCTTGACTCTCTAGTACAGCCACTGGCAGAAGAATGTGATGTCACGGACATATTTACACAGGCAGTTTCCATATGACCCCAGGAATTTATAGTTATAAGGGAGGAAGCTGACACAAAAATGTAAGCTCTGTTTTAAAAGTAGAATATGCTAAGAACACACTAAGTGAACACCGGCTGAGTGTTTCTTGCAGTTTCTGGTTTTATTTCAGATTTATAGCATCTGCAGACATGTGAATATTTTTCTGACAGAAAATCTGTACATCAGCAATTCCTTCAGTTTGCAGGCAATCTGCTAAAACAACTCCAGCATTAAAATAGAATAATTTGTTGTGAACTTATTAACGCGCCCTCTTTTTCTAACAGTATTCAGTATCCTTTTCAAGGTTTTTGCCCATCGACACGCATCTCATTTGGCTGCATTAGGTCTGGATTCTTCCATGTCTTGCCCTATTGAAGTGCCAGTCTTCAGCACGAGAAGGTTTGTTTTGGCCTGTTTTTCTGCTGTAATGTTCAATGTCTCTATGGTTCTTAAACATTGAGATTGTACGTGACTCCACTGCTTTCTCTGGCCATAGGTTACAGATATCAACTGCACTCTGTCTAAAAAGCTTCAAATACCTTTTAAAACTCCTTCTCTCATCTTCAACCTTTTTTTTTAATTTAGACATACAGCAAAGTAACAGGCCCTTCTGGCCCATGAGCCCCGTGCCAGCCAATTGCACCCAACTGACCTACACTTTGAACAGTGGGAGAAAACCGGAGTCCCTGGAAGAAACCCCACACAGACAAGGGAAGAATGTGCAAACTCCTTACAGATGGCACAGGATTCGAACCCAGGACCCGATCGCTGGTGCTGTATCAGTATTGTGCTACCTACCATGTCCCCTTCTTTGATACTATGGTAAAAAAATATTCTATCTATATTATAAATTTGCATACCTCTATCAAACTCTCCCCATAAATAAAATCCAAACAACATCCTGGTGAATCTCCTCCACATGCGCTCCAGCACCACCACATTATTTCTGTAGTATGATCACCAGAATAACACTCCAAATATTTAGTAAAGTTGCTATGTAATGTCCCAACATTAATATCCTATGAAGTTAAGCATAGCAGGGGTCGTCTCCGCTACCCTATCTGCCTGTGTTATCAGCTAAGCTGAACAAGGGACTGGAGCCCCATTTTCCCTTTATTCCTCAATATTCCTTAGTGCCCTACCATTTACTGTGGATACCCTCCCCATGCCACTTAATAAGCAAAAATGCATTACCAAGAAGATCCACCTAATGCCTCTACTTAAAAGCCTAAATAAATTCTACATGTTCCCAATGTCTCTTATAGATTCACAACTGAAACATATCCTGTCCAGGATACAGGAACTACTCTGCTCAAGACTGCAAGAAAGTGCAGAGGCAGTTCACGCCATAATGTGAACTAACCTCCCCTTCATTAACAAGATACATATTTTTGAGATCATGCCTCTCCAGATTCAAGGACAGTTTCTTTCCTGTTGTTAACAGACTATTGAGCGCAGCTCACATGAGTATAATATAAAATGTTATCCTTACAGTTCTAACTGAACTTTTCCTCTGCATCTCTTTACACTTTTAAGAATACAAGAAATACAAGCAAAAGTAGGCCATCTGGCCCATCGAGCCTACTCCGCCATTCAATGATAGCCTCATCTCCGCCAATAAGCCTTTTCCCCATATCTATTAATTCCCCAACTTTGTAACAACCTATTCAACCCTGCCTGAAATATATTCGCTGAGGTAGCTCCACTGCTTCAATAGCCAGCAAATTCCAAACCGTATATACTCATGTAGTAGTCAAGTTTTGGGGACCAATTTTTCAGGTCAAATTTTTTTTTGGGGGGGGGGGGGGTCAACATTTACATGTCGTTCAAGGCTTTGTGAGCTCAGATGGCCGGAACTGGGTGGTAAGTCTGCATTCAGGGCATTGGGAGTTCGGATCGGGGAAGCGGCCCAAGCTCCAGATCTCAGATGGGCAGGCGGACAGAGCGTTGAGAGCTCGGAGAGGTGGGCGGCCTGGGCGAGGGTGCGCAGTTGGGAACTCGGATGGCCGAGCAATCAGGGTAAGGATCCATGGTCAGGGCATTGAGAGCTCAGATGGGCAGGCGGCCAAGGTGAGGGCTTGCTGTTGAGGTGTTGGGAGCTCAATGGGTGGGCAGTTGGAGGCAAAAATAGTGGGGAGGGGTCACTTTAACACAAGATCAACTATTACTCAAGTATATACGGTAGATTCACCGGCCTCTTGGAAAAGCAGTTCCTCCTTATCGCCATCCTAAATCTATTATCCTGAATCTTGAAACCATGTCCTCTAGTTCTAGTCTCCCCCACCATTAGGAACAACTTGTGAACCTTGATCTTATCTATGCCTTCCATAATTTTATACATTTCTATTAGATCCCCTCTCATTCTTTTAAATTCCTGCGAGTACAGCCCAAGACAACTCAATCTCTTCTCATAGGCCAACCCTTTCATCCCTGCAATCAACCTGGTGAACCTCCTCTGCACCGCCTCCAAAGCCAGTACGTTCTTTCTCAAGTAAGGACAGCAAAACCGCCTACAGTAACCCTGAAGCGATCTCACCAGTACCTTGTACAGTTACAGAATAACCTCCCTGCCACTTAATTCAATCCCTCCAGCAATGAAGGCCAACATTCCATTTGCCGTCTTGATCGCCAGCTCCCACTGCAAACCAACCTATTCATGCACGAGCACTCTCAAGTCCTTCTACAAGGCAGCACACTGCAATCCCTTGCCATTTAAATAATAATCTGATCTTTAATTTTTTATTCCAAAGTGCATGGATGACCTCACATTTACCAACATTCTACTCCATCTGCCAGACCCTTGCCCACTCACTTCACCTATCTATATCTCTCTACAGACTCTCCATATCCTCCTCACAATTTGCTTTTCCACTCAATTTAGCGTCATTAGCAAACAGATATGCCACACAAACTTACGACACCCTTCATGTTTACTCCACAATAGGCTGACTGGGTAGCACACTAAACAAAGTATCTTGGGACACGTGACAATAAACAATTCAATTTAACAATATTGTACATTCCATGATGGTTATTTTTTGAAGTGGTACAGATTTTCTTATTTTAACACAGAGAGTAAACTATTCTTACCAATCATAATGCTGCGTTGTTGAGATGGTATTCTTAAGTCTCCAGAACTTCTCCTTTACAACTTAGGATATTGTCTGAACGCTATAGTTATTTTAAAGTCTCGTGAAAACTGACCTGAACACACAGATAACAGCTCTATTTTCATTTATGAAATTATTTAACAATTATTAATTTAAACATGATTCTATGAACTAATATTGTGATGGAAATGGTTCATTGTAGAAATACTATTGATATTCTTTGCCAAGCCCATGGGCACTATACTATTAGATAATAACCATAACAGGAAATTGCATGTTCTTCATTTAGCTATCCAGATGGTAATGTGAGTTGAGAACATATTCCATCTCTCAGACTAGAGACTGCTGTATATTTAATAACACATTCCAGGACAGACACAAGAGTTTTACAGATAAGATTACATCGACCTCTCTCATTAATGAAATAATTGTCAGTAAATCAAACATCAGCTGAGGACTCTTCTCATTCTAACCATTCACCAATATTCTGTCTGGTTATAATCCTATGATGCCAAGCTACAAGTTGAGAAGTCTCCATAGTAACTGTATTTTAAGCTCAGAAACTGGTCACATTCGACCATCCATGGCTGTCTAATAAATTCACTCCATTTGTAATAGAATGAGAAAACAAGAAAGTCTTGTCCTTGAATGTTTATTTCTACCTCCGCTCTCAGCCGAATTCTTTTCAAAGCCAGTGTGGAATTTTGTCATTTTTGAATCTTTTCCAGAGTTAAATGTAAAAGGTTGGTTCAATCATTCATCCCTGTCAGTTTCTTTGCATTCAGGAATAAGGAGTAGTGTGTACAGTCTTTCTTTGTCCTGCCTGACAGAAGGTATGGAATGCACACTGCGCCTCACTTGCCAAAATCCTCTTAAACCTTTTATACCCCAAAAGACTTCCGAGATCATTACGGTAACATTTCACCTTTCATTTGAGTAATCCAGGGTGCTCTGAATGAATCTCATTACATTCAGGGGAAATACCAGAGAAAGTTTTCATTTTTAAAAAAGTCAAAACAATGAAAAGCTTTCATATTTTTGTTGGCAGGTGTTGGGTACTACACCAGGACCTTGCAAGATCCTTTGCTGTTATTTTTAAATAAAGTCATATTCCAGATTTCATACTTACACCTCAGCAATATCAGAATAATACCATCAGATCCACGTTGCCTACTGGCCTGAGAAATTGAAAGTATTATTAACATCCACTGTAACGATAGCTCACCTGTATATGGTAGCATAGTTAGAAACGGGGAATATTGGAGCAAGAGGAAGCCTTGGAGCCCTTTCAATCAGCTGTATTGCTCAATATGATTGTGGCCAATTATATTGAGGGGTCACCACAGTTAGGGTAGTGCTGTAACAGCGCCAGCAACTGGGTCTGGAGTTTGAATCTTGCACTGTCTGTAAGGTGTTTGTACATTCTCCCTGCATCTGCCTGGGTTTTCTCCAGGTGCTCCGATTTACACTTACTGATCAAAAAAAATATACTGGGTTTCGGGTCAATTGGGTGTACTTTGACAGCATGGGCTTGTGGGCCAGAAGGGCCTGTTACTGTGCTGTTTGCTGTATATCTAAACTCTGTTCAAAACTATGCTCCTGTTCTCTCCCCATATCCCAATAATGCTTCATGTTCTAGGAGACTCCCCGCTATTGCAGTGGACAGAGCGGAGATGCTCAATTAAGCAGTCTCCCAGTCTGCATCCAGACCCGCCACAGCGGGTGCACCGGATGTAATAGATGACCCCTGTAGATTCATAACTGAAGAGTTGCTTCTCTTGGATAAACTATTTGGGGCCCTGGATGGTGGTGAGGGAGGATGTGTGGGCTCAGGTGTAACGTTTCTTTCAGTCAACAGATGTTGGTACGAAGGAGACAATTGGTGGGAAGGTCGGAGTGGACAAGAGAGTGATGGAGGGAGCGGTCCTTGTGGAGAGTGGAGAGAGGGAGATGTGTCTGGATAATGTAATAGATGGCGGAAATGGCAGAGGATGATATGTCGGATGTGGAGGATAGTTGGGTGGTAGGTGAGCGCAAGAGAAATCCTGTCATTTATGTGCATGGAGCAGAGGGGACCAGAGCAGGAGAATATGTGGGTGAGGCCAAGCTGATGGTAGCAGAGAGGAAGCCACATTTTTTGAAGAAGGAGGACATCTTGGATGATCCTCGCCTTGGCAGCAGATGCGATCGAGAGGGAGGAATTGCGAGAAAGGAATGGAATCCTTAAAGGGGACAGGGTGTGAAGAAGCGTAATCAAGTTAGCTCTGGGAGTTGATGGGTTTGTATACATTTGTTATATATCTTTACCTCCTATGGATTCTCTGTGACTTGCTGAGTTCCTCCAGAATTTTTGTGTTTTCACATCATAGAGTATGGAAAAGGCCCCTGGGCTCAACTTGCCCACACAGACCAATGTACTCCACCCACACTGGTCCCATCTGATTGCATTTGGCCAATTTCCCTCTAAACCAATCCTATCCATGTATCTCTCCTATTTTTTTCTTAAACAATATAGTAGTACCTGCCTCAGCCTCTTCCTCCAGCAGCGCATTCCATACACTCACCACTCACTGTGCAAAAAAGTTACCCCTTAGGTTCCTATTAAATATCCTCCCCTCTCATCTTAAACCAATGTTAATGATTTCCCCTACTTTTGGCAAAAGACCCTCTGCATTCATTCAATCCATTCCTCATATTTTTTTTTTATTTTGTGCACCTGTAGACGTAGTGACTTGCCAGAATGTTGTACAAGACCTCCCCAGGCAATGAATGCACACCCAATGGACAAACAAGCATTTTCTTATCTTGATTTGAATTATGTAACTTTTACTTGTCTAACCTGGATTTTCAGTGAACTGACATTGGAAAAGTTTCATGTTGACTGAGACTATAAAACAAAGCAAACCTATCACTTTACTGACAGTTCCTGATGAAGGGCTCAGGGCCAAATCTTTAACTTCCTTTCATTTTCTATGGATGCTGCGTGACCTCCTGAGCTTCTCTCCAGCAACTTTGTGTTACATTGCATTGTTCACTAAAATTCACTTTTTACTTTATTCCATTGAGAGGTTTGGAATTGATTTTCTCCTGCACGTAGCCAAAGCATATCAAGTCAAGAAGATTAAATATGAAATCATAATTCTGTATGCGTCTCTACCTACTCCACCATTCTATGAGATCACAAATCCACTTAGCCTCTTTCTCCCTATATTCTTTCTTACCGTTCGTTTTGAAAAGACAGTACATTCTAGTTTTAAATATACCCAACAACCTAATATTCACAGTCATCTTTCAAGAATGCTTAAACCATTCCTCTTATCTCAGTCCTAAATTGAAATTCAGATCCAAAGAAACATTCTCTTGACATCTACCTTGTTAATTCTTCTGAGAATTTTGGATGACTAAATTACCTCTATTTCTAAACACTGGAGATTATAGACCAATCTTCATCTATCTCTACTTATGGAACAACCTCTTCATTTCAGCAATAAATCTAGTAAATTGATTATTCACAGATGTCAGTACATCATTATAATTTATTGGGTGTAGTGACCAAAGCTGAACATAATACTCTAGGTTTGGTCTCACCAGGTCTCTTCACAATTTCAGTAAGTCCTCATTGTATTTCTCCATGACTTTTTTTCATGCAAAGATTGCTTCAATAACAAAGAAGGAGGTGAATTGAATTTAATTGTGCATTGTCATGTGTACCCAAGATACAGTGTGAAACAGCTATACTTTGTGAGGTGTTTTGAAGCAATTCGGTACGTCTCCGAAGACCCTCGAAAACTTCTACATGTGTACCGTGGAGAGCATTCTGGCTGGTCGCATCACTGTCAGGTACGGAGGTGCCAACACTCAGGTCAAGAAAAAACTCCAAAGGGTTGTTAACTCGGCCTGCAACATCACAGGTACCAGTCTTAATTCCATCGAGGACATCTATAAGATGCGGTGTCTTAAAAAATAGCCTCTATCCTCATTGACCCCCACTTCCTAGGCCATGCCCTCTTCACTCTGCTACCATTGGGAAAAAAGGTGCAGGAGCCTAAAGATAAGCACTCAGTGGCACGAGGATAGCTTCTTCCCCACTGCCTGAATTCCTGAACCGAAGACACTGCCTTACTTTTCATGCACTATTATGTTTTTTTAATTGTTGTAAGATGGTTTATATGAACTTTTAAAACTATGATTCTGCCACAAAACACTAAATTTCATGACTTGTTCAGTTCAATAAATTCTGATTGTTTTCAAAGACAACATATACTTGTCCTGAGTGCGATGTTTCTTCTTTTATGATAAAGAAACTTGAGTTCTTCTGTATTACTTATATTTTATTACCAACTCACGACGTTGTGGGACACATCCATTTTGTGCATCTACCCAAGATAGGACCTTCCATCTCCCACACCCTCTAGTTGTCAGGAGGATCATCAACTCCCAATCACCACATCCCCTTTCCTGAAGATGTTCAATCTAGCAACATTACACGGTAATAAAGTATTCATTTAAATTTACAGTTAAACACAAACATCAAAAGCACAAACTTTTGAAGTGTGCTGTTCTTTTTCTTTTAGAGTTTCAGCCTTTCAGGTGCTTTGATATGTGCGTGGATCTTCTCAACACAGGTGCATGTGTCCGCTCCACTGGTCCACTACTGTCTAGCATTGGTGATATTTCCTCTGTTGCTGTGTGGGCTGGATCTTCTGCATTTGTCTGTTCTTGCAGTGTCACTTGTGTTTTCAGAAAACTCTTTTGATTCCTCCTCAGTATTTGACCATCCTCTGTTCTTCCTTCAGAAGAATGGCCTTCTTGACCCAATCTCTGAATCTCACTGTGCCATGTTGTGCCAGTGGTCCTAAGCTTCTAACTGACTTGTCATAATTTGCTTTTTGTCTCCTTTGCAGATACTTTTGTTTCCATTTGACATCTCTGATCTTGTTTGGGTCTGCAGAGTAGGGAAGTGTGGTGTAGTCTACGTCCCATCAGAAGCTCAGCAGGTGACATGCCCTGTTCAAGAGGTGAAGCTCTTGATAAGGATCTGAGCCACTATTTTATGCTTTCTTGAGCAGCTACTTACTATATGAACTTTCTCTGCTTTACCATTTGATTGGGAATGCAGAGGACTTGAAGTCACATGTCAAAAATCATACTCTTCTGCAGAGGTCTGAAATTCTCTACATCTGTACCATGGTCCATTTTCACTGGAGATGATTTGAGGATTCCATGTCTTGCAAAGATCGAATTCATGTATCTGATCATACAGACAGCAGACATTTTGTGAAGCAGCCATCTTGGAATAGTTTGATAGATAGTCAATAACCAACAGGTAATTTTTTCCATCCAGGTGAAACAGATCAATCCCAACTTTCTGCCATGGCTCCTTTGGTAAGTCAGTTATAGTCATGGCTTGTGGTCTGTCTTGCCATGAATCTTGGTAGACCATACACATAGCTATGGAATTTCTCGTGTCCATAGACCAGTCCAAGACACTCTCTCTATCTGCGCATATCGACATTCAGAAGTGGTCATCTCCCTTGATGTGTATGCAACTGGCCTCCAATCTTCTCCCACAGCCATTGATATTTTCATCCTTCTGGATGGGTCAAAGAATGTTAAAAGCACTAGTTCTATAGTTAGAATGGTCTTCAGTCATCCCTTTTTCTTTGTGTTTGGCCATCCACTTGAATTCACATTTGTCATGTTACAAATCACTCAGCTACATTGTTTTGGAAGACAGGTTTGGAATGAATTTACCAATGAAACTGATCATTCCCATCACTCTCAATATACCATTTTTGTCAGAGGGTCTGGGCATCTCTTTCACCTTGCACTTGTCTGTCTCCACACCTGCCTCCGACAACTTATCTCCAAGGAAGGTGATTTCCTTCACAGCAAACTAACATTTTGCTCGGTTTAGCTTTAATCCATACTTCTGGATGCATTGTAGCACTTTGATGAGCCTCTCGTTGTGTTGCAGCTGCGTGAATCCCGTAAGATCATGTCATCCATGTGCACAAGTACCCCATTAATACCTTCTATGATGTATTCCATTGTCCTGTGGAACACTTCAGGAGCTGAGCAAAATTTCAAAGGCCATCCTCAGACAGGAGCATCGGCCAAATATGCAATGTGCAATATTTTGTGCTATCTGCCTTGGCAGAAACAAACATGTTGAAAACCTCTAGTGCTTGAGGTCCCACCACAGTTAAGTAGTAGTGCAATCTTCTGTGCATTTGGTTTGCTATTAAATCCAATAGCTTGCAGATATAGCATGAATTGTTGTTTGAACAACTGCCACTTATGGTCGACATTCATAGTCCAATTCACAGCAACAAGCAGCTTTACACTTTGCATGCTGATACCAACTGATACCCACTCTTGGCACCATGTGATGTTTCTTCTATTGTGATAAATAAACTTGAATTCTTTTATATTACTTACAATTTACTATCAACTCATGACCTCATGGGATGTATCAATTTTGTGCATCTACCTGAGGTGGGACCTTCCATCTCCCACGCCCTCTAGTGGTCAGGGGGATCACTAATTCCCAATCACTACACCGAGTACCACAGGTAGTTGAGAATAAAACAAATGTGTAGTATAGTGATGTAGAAAAAAGGTTAAGTGAAAACACCATCATTTTACTAATGAGAGATCCATTCCATCATTTTATAACAGCACAGAAGAAAATGTCCTTGAATCTGGAGGTGCATGTTTTGAAAAATGTATTTTCACCCCAATGGAACGGGGGAGAGGAGGCCAGTGACCAGTGTTGGATAGGTCTTTTATAATTTTAATTTTTTTTCCAAAGTTAAATATACAGCACAGTAATAGGCCATTTCACCCCACAAGTCTGCGCTGCCCAATTTACACCTAATTAACCTACAGCCCTGGTATATTTCAAACAGCGAGAGGCAACTATAGAACGTACAAACTCCTTATAGACAGTGCAGGATTTGTGCAGTAGTTATGAAGACTGCTTTCCTGAGGCAGCGAGAAATGTAGTCAGAACTGATGAAAGGGAAGTTAGTTCGCTTCATGGCCTGAGTATTGTCACGTATACTAAGATACAGTGAGAAACGTTGTTATGAAAGACAGCTTCTTGAAAATTTGGACAGAACAGTTCCTACACTAAGTTGTGGTGCATCAGGATAGAATACTTTCAATGGTGCATCCATAACAATTGGGAAGAGACATGCCAAATTTTGTAATTTACATACAACTGCTCTTCTGATATATTAAGGGAAGGTCACTGATGAAGTAGATAGTATTTTATCTTGAAATTTTGCAGGAATGACCTGGGGCTAGGCTGAGAGGACAGGCCTCCAACAGCATTTTAATTTATACTAGTATGACTCCAGCTGGTGAAGAGCTTACCTCAACTCTAACTACTACAGAATTGTTGGGCTGCTTGATCCCACATTCCTCGATATCTATGGCAGACACTCGCACCTTACCTCTGGAATTCAGTTCTTTTGTATATGCTTGAACCAAGGCTATATTCTGTCCAGGAGATTGGAGACTGTGATAGATCACCCACTCAACACTTCTGAGAGAAGACTGTTTAGTTTTTGCAATCATGTTCTGTCCTCTCTTTCAGCTACACATGGGAGCCTCCTCTCCTGTCAATTGTGCAATCGTTCCCTTCCAATTAGATTTTGGCAAGCTTGCAAAGTTTTGATCGGGGATTGGTAAGGCACCACTTTTATCATGCTGTTCCAGTGAGTTTACAGAGGAGAAGCCAGTCTTCATGAAACAATATATTTTTAAAATTAATTGTTAAATTTCTGGTTGTTGGCTGGAAGCAGTGCTTTTTTTTGTCTTGCTGGAAGCAACACAACAAATTTTAAGTTCTCAAGTTCTCTGGGGAAATAGATTTTAGGAAGATGCAGGATATTCTTCCCATTATACTGAATTGCAACTAGAACTGTGTTCAATATCACCTTTCATATTATCAAAATATTATTTTAAAACTGGTACAGCACTCTCTGGTAAAATGGGATTGACACAAATTCTGGCTACAATTCCTTGACACATTTCATTGCAAACTAAATTGCCTTGTCCTAAAATGAATAAATTTCTGCTTCTGGCAGACAGGAAGCTTTGAATTAAGTCCCATAAAATTTGATCAGGTATGTATTAAGGCTGCCAAGCTCACAGACAGAGGGATAGACATAATGATTGTTCCAATCAACAGCAACATGTAAACCAAGGACTGAAGAAAATTATTCCTTTAATATTATATATTGTGTAGGTCATTAGTTGGTAGAAATCCTGAAATGTAACAATGACTGACTTGGCTCAATGACTGATTTGTAGTCTAGCATTTCAGGCACAAATTCGGGATTAATTTAAAGAAGAAAATTATTAAAAAGAAACTCTCTTTATTAAACCTCAAACACTATTATTCCATTTCAAAATGAATGCCTTTTGTTCAACTGGTAAATAAAATCCTGCATGTGGGCATCGATTTAATGTTCCTCCAGCTGATCAAAATGAATAAGAGGTTTTATTAATACCCCTTACACTTTTTAAATCAGTTCCAGTTACATGAAATACAAGACAAATGTACACTGAAAGTACCATCAGGACATTTCTGTCACACAAATTGTGCAGCCATGTTTCCTATATTAATGGGTCAAAATATAAATTGAATTTTCCCTTCAATAGTGAAGAAGTATGTTGAGTGAAACACTTAGAGTCACTGAGTCATATGTACTTAACCATATAACCGTTTACAGCACGGAAACAGGCCATGTCGGCCCTTCAAGTCCGTACCGGTTCACTTGAACAACTCCACTAGCTTCTCCGCAAACTCCTGAGGAAGTAGAGGCTTTCTTCATGATGCCATTGGTGTGTACTTCAGAATTGATTTCACTTTTGGACATAGAGAAATGTAAAGTACATTTATGCTTGATACTATATTGTAGCCCTTGGCCAGGTGTGGAAAATGGAGTAAAATTTGACATAAGAGACTTAGTGGTTTTATAAGATCCCAGGAAACACCATCCAAACAGTGAGTTTTCAACCAACTGATTGAACCTTGCCCTTGGCTTTCTGCAATTTATCCTCAGGTTTGTTAAAAGCCCTTATTGCTGCCTAGACTCTGTCGGGTAGCCAAGTGAGAGGTGGCATCTTCTGGGTTATCAATTGGGCGCCCTCCTTCCTCAGACCCATGACACCTCCAGAGGGTTCAGTAGTGAATCCCGGGATCCTGGGCAAATTGTAATGAGACAAGGAAGAGGAATGTAGACTGGCCAGTTGCTGTATTGTTTTAAACATTGACCGAATTCAATATATATATTTTTTCACAATGCAAAAATTTCCTCCCTTTTGCAGAGGAAAGGAACCTTAAAAGTGTTTATTGCTGGTGAAATGCACAAAAATTATTTATTTTGGCAGGTGTTTGAGGTAAGGGAGTTCTTTTTAATCATTTTCTTCCATAAATTAATCCCGGATTTGTGCCTGAAATGGTAGACTACAAATCAGTCATAGAGCCAATCAGAAAGTTCATTCCTAGTAAAATTCCTCGCTGTTTGAAATTGCTCTCTGGCATATGAGATCTGTTGCATTGTTCTGTTTGTAATAAAGCACTTGTAAAACATGTACATTTGAAAATGAGTAGTTTGATTTCACAGAATAAAGGAAATGGAAGTGCTGAGTGGGTTTCTCTTCTCTGCAATCTTAGGTGTTGCCAGTGTAAGTCACGATCAAACCTCAGAACCATTGGAACTCTTAACACAAAGGGAAGCCATTTAAACAATCAATTATGTGCCAACTCTTCATTGGAGCAGGTCAAAATAAATCTGCCTGTTTTTCTCCCACTCAAAAACCTGGGTGGTCTCATGTTTCAAAATTTCACCTGCATTCACCTTCCACATATAACCAGGTAAGCACAAACCCAAGGCTGGTTTCCACTGGGATTTATGAGACTGAAGGTGACTCGATTGAAACATGCAAGCATGGAAGATCCTTGGGTAGATATGAAGAGAATTAGGGATTGTTGTTTAAAAATGAGGTCACCTCAAAACACAACCACCCCACTCCCCCCCCCCCCCAACTTTACATACTTGACATTTCCCCTTCTCTGTTTAGTCTCGATAAAGGATTCAAGACGTTGACATTTCTCTCTATGAAAGTTGCCTTATCTATTAAGTCTATCCTGCTCCTCTTTCTTCATTCAGCCCAAATGGACATTTTACATTCCTGCTGGGATTTTTACTCATGAAGGATCTTGTAACTTGACTGGCATTTTTTGTAGCTTTCACTAAGACGCTGTATAGCTGACTAACCAGGAATTTACATTGGTTCAGAAGATAATGGGCTGCTTGAGAAGAAATAAAGCAGTATTTTCACTGGTACACCAGGGGATGCACTCACACCTAAGACCATGATTAATAAGACTGCCTGTTGCAAAAGCACAAGCTCGTCAACATACTTTCATAAAGCCCTATTTATGAGAGGAATATATCATTCCCCAGACCCCTTTAAGAGATAGGAATACTGTACCCACCCACACTTTACAGATATGTAATGGAAAGTGTGCTGACCGGCTGCACCATAGCCTAGTATGGGGGCCCCAATGCCTCCGAGTGGAAAGTCCTACAAAAGGTAGTGAGCACAGCTCAGTAATCACAATAATCTCCCCACCATCGAAAAAATCAACATGGAACACTGCCGTCAGAGAGCAACAGCAATCATCAAGGATCCACACCACCCAGGACTCTGTTCTCACTGCTGCCATCAGGAAAGAGGTATAGGTGCCAAAGAACTCATACCACCAGATTCAGGAACAGTTACTACCCCTCCTCCATCAGGTTCCTCAACAACAAGTCAATTAGAGACTCATTTAAGGACTCTTACTTTGCTCAGTTTTTATTGCTGAATGTGACTTGTCTTACGTCCATCTGCATATATGGCCAAATCTTTTTTTAAATATAAAGAGAAAATACATAATTTACACATTTATGGTATATTTGACAAACTATAACAGGGATATAGGCCATGTAAGAGCCAAAATATGCATATTACCTTGTTAGTTGGCATTCCAGTCTCTGTAGGCTGGGTGTGGCCATCTTGATTCCTGTGCGCAAGCACGAGTCTTCAGGTGGCGCAAACACAGTGGGTTCATGTATTGGAGTTTGGTTTCCACATGCGTGAGAATTAAGGGCATGAATTCAATATTGTCAGGGCACTTAACTCTCGCATATGCACCAACCGAACTCCAATATGCGAACCCACCGTACATGTGCCTACCAATGCACACAGGAATCAAAATGGCCACACCCAGCCCAAGGATGCCGACTAACAAGCTAAATACGCAATTCTAACATACGTCCATTCCAAGATATGACTGGTTGGCCAGAACAGAACATGGACGTACGTCAGGGAGTACCTGTATTTATTTCTCTGTAATTGCACAGTCAGATTGTTCACATTTTTTTCCTTGTTTACATTTCTCTCTTTTTTTTGAGGTATCTTTCTTCTTGAATATAGTTTACAGTTTCCCATAAATAGAAATCCTGCCTGACCCACAGGAAAAAAAATCTCATGGTTATATGTAATGACATGTACGAATAAAATTGGTAATAAATTTGGAATTTGGACTTTGAACTTTTCATTTTATTAATTTGAGGGATATAGGCATTACAGACAAAGCAAACATGCATTTCCTCTCCCTGGTCGCTCTTGAGAATATAGTGGTGAGCCACCTTCTTGAACCACTGCAATCTTTCTTGTGAATGTTTCCACAAAGCTGCTGAGTGGAGAGTTCCAGAATTTAGACAATAAACCAACAGCAATTTATTTCCATATCAGATGGTGAGATTCATAGAGGGGTAACCTGAAGATAGGGTCCACCAACATTATGGGAGAAGTTCTACAATTAGGAGATGCTTCTGGAGTGGTTTAAGTGATGGACTGCAGTGCACTTCACAGATGGCTCACACTGGAATCAGAGGATGTGAATACTTTGAGTTAAAGATGCAAAAACAATGAAGCAGACGGCTGTATTTGGAATGGTTTCGAGGTGCTTGAATTTTGGAGCCTCACACTCCTGAAGTGTATAATAATTGATAAAGATGTTTTTGGAAGTTCTTCAGGTGGATCACTCAGTGACAAATATTTGGCCTCTCATCTGTTCTTGTAGCCACTGAATGTGCATGACTAATCTGAGAATGTTGATCAAAGGTAACTTGAAGATGTTGGATATCAAGGATGGGTAGTTAGACTTTCTCTTGTTTGTGATAGGCATTCTGTGGATCTTGCTTCATTCAAACCTTCGTAACCTTTCTCCAATTTACCACCTTCCCCCCCAAGGTCCACTCTTATCCTTATCCTTTTGAAAATGTATTGAGTTATGATCAATATGCCCAAAATGCACTCCCTCTGATCACCTGGACAGGCTCATTTGGGTTTAATCTAGCCCCTTCCTCATTAGATTATCTACATAGAGGGTCAGGAATCATTCCTGCCAAATCTAACCCTCTGGCTCCAAGGGTGTCCCAGTCAATATTCGGGAAATTGAAGTTACCCATCTGAACTAGCTCTGTTGCTTTTCCATCTTTCCATATCTACTATGTATACATATCTATTAATCTATCTTCCCTATACTATAAACCCATCATAGTGATTGCATCTTTCTTATTCCTGAGCTCTACCCATATTGTCTCATTGGATGGATCCTATTGTGTCCTCTCTAGTTATTGTGGTGACATTCTCCCTGATTGATGGTGCAATTCCCTCACTTATTTGGCATCTGTATCTCCAGACATAGATCTGTCAATCCTGTCCTCTCATCTAAGTTTCTCTATTGCCTACTACATTGAGGTTCTATGTACAAATTCAGACCCTCAGTTCATCTACCCTACCTGTTGCACACTCCTTGTTTGAAAATAAATATACCTCAGCTCATCATCCCCATTGTGTTCATTAATGGGTCTTTCCTTTCAAACTTACCTGACCAAACCATCTTTCCTTCATTCCCTTACTTGCTGACCTACTCTTCAAATTACTACCCCTCTCCCATGTAGTTTAAATGCTCCAGAATATCAGTAACAAACTTCCCTCTGAGGATATGAGTTCCACTCAGTTTAGGTGCAACCTGTCCTTCTTGTACAGAGCCCAATGATCCATGAATATAGAGTCCTCCCTCCTCCACCAGCTCCCTAGTCATCGATGTAACTATCTTATTATTTCTTGCCTCATAAGCATATGGCACAGGGAGAAATTCTGAGGTTTAGTCAATTATAGAACCTATAATTTGCAAGAATACTATATATCTTGAAAATATTTTCAAGAAAATTACACTAATTCCAGAATCATTAATAATTAAAAACAAGATTACAATTTCCTTAAAAGAAAAATGTGAAACATGCTCCTCCTCTCACACTAAGATTTAAAAGAATAAATGAACTCTTTGTCCAATATCAAATCACCATTTACTTACTTAAATACTATACCAGAATTCAGATTTATTGTCAATTTTTCTCAAGCAAAATATTACATGACATACAACCCTGAGATTCTTTTTCCTGTGGGTGAGGCAGAATTATCACTTATTGATAGTGCAAAAAAAAAACTGTATACAATGTAAACAAATAGAGATGTAAACAAGGGGCCTGAGCAATGCAGAGAAGAAAAAAATCAATAAAGTGCACAAGTAAGGGTCCTTAAATGAGTCCCTGATTGAGTTTGTCATTGAGGAGTCTGATGGTGGAGGTACAACTGTTCCTGAGATTGGTGGTGTGAGTCTTGTGGCCCCGAGACCTCTTTCTTGATGGCAGCAGTGAGAATGGAGCATGTGCTGGGTTGTGTGGATCCTTGATGACCGCTGCTGCTCTCTGATGGAAGCGTTCCCTGCAGACGATAGTGGGGAGGGTTTTGCCTCAGATTTTCTGGGCTGAGTTCACTTCCTTTTTCAGGGCTTTACACTCAGGTGTATTGGTGTCCCCATACCAGATCATGATGCAACTGGACACCACACATCTATAGAAATTTGTCAAGGTTTCCAATATCATACCAAACCTCCACAAACTCCTGAGGAAGTTGAGGCGCTGATGTGATTTCTTCACCGTGCCATTAGTGTGTTGGGTCTGGGAGAGATCCTCAAGAGAGTGGCATGGTTGGTGTAGTGGTTGGCACAACACCTTTACTGTGCTAGGGATTGGGACCAGAATTCTCCCTGTGTCTGAATGGGTTCTGCCTGGGGGCTCTGGTTTCTTCCCTCCATTCAAAAGATACTGGGGATCTCAGTTAATTGTGTGTAAACTGGGCAGCACAGACATGTGGGCCAAAATGGCTTGTTATTGTCCTGAGTCTAAATTTTAAAAATATATTTAATGTAAAACATAAATTTGCTCACCCTCTCCACCCTGATGCCTCTGCTCTTCCCTTCCCAAAGTCCATAATCAGCTCCTTGGTTTTTATGACGTTGAGTATGGGGTTGTTGTTGGTGCACCATTCAGCCAAGTTTTCAATCTCCCTGCTGTGCCCCCCTCTTTATCGTCAGCGAATTTGTTGTACAAAGCCACACAGTTATATGTGTAAAGTGAGTAGAGCAGGGGGCTATGAATGCAGCCCTGTGGTGCTCCGGTACTGATGGAGTTTGTGGAGAAGTTCTTAACAATCATCCCCGATTGTGGTCTAGAAATGAGGAAATCCATGATCCAATGACACAGTGGGGTGTTGACTTACCACTCTGAGTCTGTTAACATAACTGCAGTATAATTATTCCACCAGCCTTAGCCTGTTGCCTTCTTTGACCATTGCAAGGTGAGTGGATTGGGCCAAATTTTACTGCCAACTCCTCTCTCTCTCTCTCTCTCATTCTCCACCTGGTGTTAATGTACATCTATGCATGTATGTTTAGCGCCAGCTATTTCCGTGTTAACACTTAAATATATTTGAAACGAATGCAAATGAAGTTATGATTTTTAATCTTGTCATTATTTTGACCATCCAGGAAGAAGGAACAGTTTGCCTCAGTCCCTTTTATAAACCACCCACCCAAGTTAATGACATCGTCTTTCTCTACATCTTCAAGATGACATTTTTTTTTAATATTGACAGCGCAGTTGAAGCCGACTCCGGCCATTTACACACGTGTAGCCGTTTACACCCAAATTTTTGGAGGGTGGGTGGAAATCGGAGCACCCGGAGGAAACCCACGCAGATACGGGGAGAAGAAGGAGGATTCGAAGCCCTGTGGCAGGCGTTCCGCCATCCGTAATCCACTCTTACTGAAATCGGAAATCTGAAACGGAAAATGTTCGGATAGGTGAAACCATCGTTCAGATGGAGGTGCTTTTATCGGGAGGAGTCGACCCTGTTCCACGTTATCGTCCGGCTCTGCCAGCGGAGCAGCGGGAACCAAAGAAATCACCACTCTTCGTCTGAAAGAAAACCTCCAAGACATATTTACTTCCAACAGCATCCAGTGGGCGTGTCTGAGCGGCCAGAACTGTTTGGTTTTAATAAGAAGATGCAGAGTCGAATGAAAATCGTGCCCGATTGCAACAATTACATAGGATGCTTGTTCCCCTCAAACACATCTGGAAATTCCTCGCGGCAGAGACTTCACTCATCGTCGCGTTAATGTAGAACATTTCTCAAAGCTTCTTAAGAACTTGTTTTCACAGATTAAAGTTTGTTCCCGCTGAAAGTTTTTTTTTTCTCGCGCGCTTTTTGATCTCCCCCGTTCAACCCCAGTTTACCAGATGAGCGTCGTATCAATGGAAAACTTCATTCTCTCTGCATTAAAACAAGACAATCGCCCATGTGCGAGCTACAATCACCTTAACCTCGTCCAGCACCAACATTCAGTGTGAAATTCAGACACCAAGAGCTCTTTGACCCCATTCGTCCATCCCTGTGGAGTATCCAAGACTCCAGAGGAAAAAGAACAGCTTTTCTAGTGTCTTGTTATAACTCATACATTCCAGGCCCTGTAAACATCTCCAACCAAGACTTTTATTAACTAAAAGACTGGAGCATATCACAAGTAGGTCGACCAGTCCAGAATGTCTAGCTGGGAGCAATCCTTTAAGACCTGCTAGTAGGTGTGGCTACACTCTCAGCCAATCACAGTCATCCTACACTACCATCTGTACATATATACACATTGGTGATAGAATCTATACTATCGCACAGCTTAATGCCATCCTTCCATAGATAGGCCACCAGAATCGTGCACAACGCTCCAAGCATGATATCAATGGCTTCTTGTGCAGCTATAACATGGTATTCCAGCTCTCATACTCAATGCACTGACTGATGGAGGCAAGCAAGCCTTCTTCACCACCCTGTATCACATTTTTAGGAAACCATGTATATGTACCCCATGTTTCTCTGTTCTACAACACCCTCCAGGGCCATGCAATATACTGAGTAAGTACTGCCTGGGCAATACTTGACCATATTTAATACTTTGTACTTGTCCAAATTAAATTCCATCTGTCCTCATTCCCAATTCACCTGAATCTTGTTGTAATCTCAGATAACCTTCTTCACTGCCCACTAGATCACCAATTTTGATGTCTTCTGCAAATGTACTAATCATGGCAATGAGAAACAACACCAGACCTAGCGCTGATCTTTGTGGCGCACCATTGGTCACAGGCATCCAATCTATAAACCAAACCTTCACTACCACAATCTATCTCCTCATGTCAGGCCAATTCCACATGGGCTAGCTCAGCCTGGATCCCAGTGATCTGACCTTCTAGACCAGCCTGCCTTGTCAAAGGTCTTGCTAAAGCCCATGTAGACTGCATTTAACACCCTGCACTAATCAAATGTCTTGGTCACCTCTTTCAAAAACATTCAAATACATGATTTCCCATGTACAAACCAATAAAAGTATTCCAAATTAGTCCATGCCTTTCCAAATGCAGGTAGATCCTGTCTCTCCGAATCCCCTCGTATGACTTTTGCACCATTGATTTTAGGCCAATGGTTCTCAACCTTTTTCTTTCCACTTACATACCACTTTAAGTAATCCCTATGTGGGTGGAAAGAAAAAGTTTGAAAACAATTCTTTAATTGTACCTAATTGACTTGTTATGTGTATGGTTTCATAACTCCAAAGGAAATGGGCCAATGACAATTTTTCTCAAGCAAAATATTTCAGTAATATTTGGGTCTAGCGCAGTGATTCTCAGCCTTCCCTTCCCACTCACATACCACCTTAAGCAATCCCTTACTCATCACAGAGCACCAATGGCATAGGGATTACTTAAGGTGATATGTGAGTGGAAAGAAAAAGATTGAGAACCACTGTTTTAGGCTAACCAGCCTGTAGTTCCTGAACTTGTTCTAGCAGACCTTTTTAAATAAATGCAAACATGGACTGCTTAATTTAGTTAAGCAGTTTACCAGTTTTCTGGTACGTCACCAATTTAACCTGGCAGTTTACCAGTTTTCTGGTATGTCACCAATTTAATAATGATCCAAATATCTCTGCCAGGGCACATCAATTTCTTTCCTGACTTCTCACGAGACCCTAGGATTTATTTGGCCATGCATCAGTGTTTTGGCCACTTTTATGCTGTTTAAGGTCACCAACATTTCCTCTTTTGTAATATTGAAAAGTTTCACAACATCACCATTAATCTCTAAATTCACAGGCTTCAGAACCCTTGCTAAATACATATTAGAAACATTTATTTAAAACCTCACCCATCTCTGGTGAATCCACACATTTATGATGACGACATTGATCTTGACGGGGTTTATTCTCTCCCTGTTATCCTTTTGCTTTTAATATAGTTAGGGAATCTCCTTTATCTTCACCACCAGATCTATCTCATGTCCTCTTTTATTGCTTTCCCTTGTGTACTCTTCCATCATTTAGACTTTTCAAGGGGTTGGCTTGATCCCAGCTGCCTCAACCTGACACATGCCTCTTTTTTCCTGACCTGAGCCTCAATATCCTTCATCAAGCAGCACCTGCTGATTGTGCGGTCTTGCCATTCATTCTAACAGGAACTCTCTCCATCTCACTTTTAAAACCTCCCACTTGCCAGATGTCACTTTACCAATAAACAACTTCCCCATCAATCTTCTCACGGCACCAACTAATAATATTTGGCATAAATTTCAAAATTAATAGATCTGTATCCAAGCGTTGCATAGGTTCCGCTTAGGGATAGACGTAGAGCCTGGAATTGTGTAAAGATTAAACATTCAACAAAAGGTTCACTGCATGGATGCATAAACGCTATTTGATGGGGGAGTATGGACAGCAGGACAATTCTTGAAAGGACTTGATCTTATTCTGATATAATTCACGACTCATCCTGAAATCTATTCATAGTCCACAAATTAGTCTATCCATCTTTATCAAGCATTGAAAAAGACCAATGCTTGAATAATGATTAATGCATCAAATGATCACATTATTATTTGAAAACCACACTACAGATTGTATTTGACTGCAGCTATTCAGGCCTGTAAAGTGAGGATGGAATGACTTCAGCGCTGTGTGCTCATCCCACTCCATTTCACGTGACTGTCCCACAACTACAAAGCCAGATCCAGCTCCAACAGTGTCATCAGGTTTGCAGGTGATACAAGAGTAGATCGCCTCATCATCAACAACATTGAGTCACCACACTGAGAAGAGGTAGAAAATCTAATGATAGGGTCTGAGTCTCAACATGGGCAAGTTGAAGGAGATGATGGTGGACTTCAGGAGGTCCAAAACAACCATCCTCCACTATGCTTCAGCACTAAATTCCGTAGAGTTCACATGACTAGTGACCAATAGTGGACACACAACATCTCCTCACTTGTCAGGAAGGCGCAACAGTGACTGCACTTCCTAAGAAGACTGAAGCAGGCGAGGCTACCGGTCATCATTATGTCAACCTTCTACAGGAGTTCTGTCTAGAGCATCCTGGCCGGTTGCATTATAGTAATGCTGCTGCAGAGAAATCATTGAGGACCACGTCCACCCCCCACATAACAACTTTCAGTTGCTCCCTTGGGGGAAAAGATACAGGAGGATCAGAGCCAGCACCATTAGGTTGAGAAACAGCTTCTTCCCACCGGCAGGGAACGACCAAAGGAACTGCTCACACTGACCATCCGAGACTCATATTCACGAAGCAATATTTATTGATGTATTTGTATAAATGAATTCTTGCCCTGCATATATATTGTTTGTTGTATGTGTGTTGTGTCTGCGTGTTTTGCACCAAGGATTAAGGACGGTGTTTTATCGGGACAATTAGATGAAAATAAACTTGACTTGAGATGGGGAGGGGAGGAGAGAGACACGAAGACAGCACAGAACAAGCCATTTTGGCCTGACTAGTCCATGTCGGAACAAATCCGGGACGGGTGCTTTTTAATTATAAAGATGCAATTAAGCAGCTTGGAAAAGCAAGGTTTTGTTTTCGAACTGAAACGTCAGAAATTGACGATTCCGAGCAAAGAACTTTATTACCGAAGTCTACAAACTTAAAGGAAATCCTCTGACCAAGGTGCATGGAGTGCTATAAAATTGGGAATGTTCGGTCAATTCCAATGGTCTGCAGTCCAACTCCGAGGAGCTTCAGATTCTGGCCGGGAAACAAGTGCTACTGGAGAAAAAAAGGCTGAAGAGAGGTGAGTGACGGGGTTTCAGAGGGTTTCCGAAAGTGCGGAGCATCTGGCGGAGTTCCCCCCCCCCCCCCATCCATATCGGCTACTTGCATTAATCCATCAGAAATGACAGGCTGTAAGAAAGTGATAGCTTAAGTATCGCAGCTAGTGAAACAAAATAAATAAGTTAACTGATTAGTCCACAAGAGCCCTTCACAGCTGTAAAGGGCCCAGGTCTTTTCGGCCTCTCGCACACATTGGCGAGAAGTCCAAATCGTTCGCCAAAAAAAATTACTGTGTAAGCAGGAAAACAGTCCAGGCGCCTGCCTACACTTTACTCACACCTTGATGAAGGGCTCAAGCCCGAAACGTTGACCATGTACCTTGATCTTCGCTGTATAAAGGACACTGTTTGACCTGCTGAGTTTCTCCAGCAATATCTTTTTACTATTCTGTTCAGATTAATCCGAACTGTCCACTGATGGGCTACTAATGAATCCCCTTGTTTTCAAACTCACCTTGTTTGCGTAGTCACGCGATTTTTAATTTTGTTTGCATTTCTAATATTTTTAAAAATAAATATGACTTCGATTTTAATGCAGCTACGATTCGATGAAAAAATGCAAAAGTTGGTTTAACGTGTCTAACTTGTGTTTGCAAAGCACTCCCGTGTCTCTCGGGGAAACGGCCTGGCCACCCTTCTCGTGGCTACTCGGGGCGACTGCAGGGTTGCCCACATAACAGTATCTTTGACTTCCAATGCTCTCAATGTTCTCGTTGTCTTATTAAGGTAAAGAACCTCAATTATGCAAATGGAAATAACTTCCAGGCCATTTTTTTTTTAATCTTTTAATCTTTTAGACCGACTTTGTTTCCCCGGTCTACTCTTTCCTCTGCGTTCTCTCCCCACAATCTCTTGTGCTTCAGACGTTCTCTAACTTTCAGATATAAAGTATCCGGGCAATATCTCAGTTTATAACAATGGGGAAACTATACTGCATCCATGTTGCAACCTGTGCACCTTATGCAACTAGGTAGAAATGAAATAAGGTCATTGTATTTAAAAAAATAGGGCTTTCGATGCACTGCATTGAATTCGATTTCTGCGCTCCAGGTAAATCTCGCAGAGCGTGGGAAGAAATAGTCCTTAAATGACAAATAATTCATTTACGTTAATAATGGCACATGGAGTTTTTTCCTGTATACCGCAAGAGACTGTAATCTGCGGTACATTGTATATTGCAGCAAATTATGTTAGCTCACAATTAGCGTTTAAAACTGGGCTGAGGACGATCTCCATTAATTACACAAAATAATCGTCCCGGCGAATTATATATTAACAGGAGTCTTTCGAAAATGATCGAATGGAACGTGTAATTTTTATAACACGGCCAGTGCTTCTTTGTAACCGAGCGGTGCATTAGGTATTACCCTGGAGGCCACATTAATTCAACTGGAATTTCCTTTTTGCAAAGAGGCCCCACATAAGAATATACCACTGACTTTTTCTTAAATGAGGTAAAACAGCAATTGTAGAAATCTGTGGAGAATCGGTTTCTCCAAGAGCCTTAACAGAGATCGGGGCTATTCGGCCCAATGCAACTGAACCGGTTAGTCGAAAGTGATATTCTATTCCCTGTGGCTTTTTTTTTGTTGTTGTTGCATTTACCAAGAAGCAACCGGGAAGTTGAGGGGAAAGGGACAGAAATAAATATTATTTGATAAAACATGTGAAAGTGTTTTATCAATATGTGTGGTGGTGGGGGGGGGGAGGGAGGTGGGAGATGAGATCAATAATTTTGCATACACTCCTTCATATTATACAAGCAACACATAATTATCACTGTGTCTATGGAGCATTTAGAGCAGAAAGTTCAGATGTTGAAAATCTGAAACAGAAAGTCAGGGGGGGGGGGGGGGGAGAGAGATTTGCTTGAAGCAATCAGCAGGTCAAATGCCATCTGATGAAGGGTCCTTGAACTCAAACGTTTCTCTCCTCACTGGTGCTGATGGATTTACTGAACGTCGCCAGCATGTTCTCTTTTATGAATTGTATATGGAGAATTCGCATATCAGCAACTGTTGTGCCCAGCCGAATAAAACAGGGCTTCACCCGAGGAGCAAGTGTGAACATACTAACGATGGACCTGGAGTGCCACATTATTGCTTGTACTGCACCCGTTTTGATTTTGGAACTGAAAACAAAACCAAATAGAAAATCATAGCCCATATCTTATTTTTAAGTATAAATGTCAACGGGTGTGCATTTATTCAAAACGGCGGAGAAGATGATAAGATTAATTGGCCCTTTAGAATAGCAGTTTATCGAACACATACTTAGTACCAAAGGTTTGCACACGTTTTGTCCTTGCGTTTCTTTCTGATTAAGACCGAACAAGTGGAAATAGTACCTGCGTTATTATATCAACCTATTGCATACAGCTCATTGGATTTTATCGCCAATGTTTACAAGACTTGAGTCACAAGTCACGACGATATTCATTTCAGCCCAATGAACCCAGTTTTGTATTTAAAGTCAGGGCAGAAATGTGGAAAGGGGACAGGAACGTCTGTCGAATAGGACTTTATGCAATAAACTTCAAAACGTACACTGTTTGACCGACTGAGTTTCTCCAGCATTGTGGATTTTTTTCCTTCAATCACGGCATCTGCAGACTTTCGTGTTTTACTGCTTTCTGGTTCAAATCAGTTTTTACTAATTCCTCACTGTTGACTTTTATGTTAATTAACAGTATTTGTATCAATTAAGAAAAGCAGTTCTTATGTTACACGAGGAAATAGCAGGGTAACATAACTGAATCGAAACGCTAATGTTATTACACATTAGAAATGGCATCTGTACACTTCATTCGACACAGCGAGATTACAAGCTTCATTTTATAATATCCAATGCATTTCCTTGGAAAACCAATTTAGTCTTATTGTGCAATGACGTAAGGAGAAGGTTGCGTTATCCTGGGGCTGTGTAGATGTGCTACTGGAATGAATTACTCGAAGATTCTAAATTAGGCAACCGTGGAGGATGAGATTGGCATTCCATCCCTCAGAAACATCGCCAACATTCCTATGCTTTCTTCTAGCTACCAAGCCATGGTGCCACGTTCCTCCTTTAGACTGTCATTGAGAATTCACCTCGACTAGTCAATGTTAATTGACTAATTGATGTTAACAAAATTAATATTGGATAATTAGGAAGCACAAAATCAAATGGATGATAAGGCATCGGAACGAGTCATTATTAAACATTACTCAGTTAATTGTATAAAGACGAAGGTAGCGTCACCTTGCGGCATTATATTAACTAATATAATATCATATTAACTAATAGTGCAAAGCTTTTGGTTCAAATATCTTAACCAATGAGAGAAGAACCAGGCGGCGTTTAGAGCACCGAAACAGGAGCTCCAAGATCTGCTGAGCACTGACCGAATTTTCTGTTTTAATTTCAGATTTTGAGCATCTGCTGTATTTTGATTTGGGTTGGGGAAACAGGCGTTCAGTTCAATAAACTATGCAGATCTTTCATATTCCATCCACTCTTCCCCATTTCCCCCAAAGCAACAATATGTTTTTTTTTTAAATTATTCTTATCTAACTAGTTCTATCCTGCCTTTAGCAGCTCTGCTTAATGGGAGACGATCCACGCCACCGCCGGTCTGGATAAAGAAACATCTCAAGTTCACAATTAATGGCTTTTTCAAAAATCAGGTTATCCTTCGCTCCATCTTTTCTAGAGCCTGCTTAACCTTTTTTTCTATTAAAATTGTTTTTACACCTACCCTAGAGCCCTATAGCATTTTTCTTAAATCATATGGAAAACCGAACTATTCCAAGTCAGGTCAAAGCAAATGTTTTATACATTTAGAATAAGTGTTTGCCCTTTCAGGGAGTTATAAATCTACATTACAGTCTTTACTTATTTTTATTGCTCTACCCTCAGATCCCTCTGCTCCCCAAACCCATTTAGCCACATATTTGCTATGTGGAGCCCTTGTTCTTTCCACAAAATATATCAGTGCACATATATCAAAACTGGTGTCTGTTTGTACCCATTGAACAAAAATGACGTTAACTTCCTGAAGTTTGTTGCAGTCCTCCTCGGTTGCAATTCTAATTCCCCAATCTTCTGTCACCTGGAAATTCAAGAATTTGTACTTCCAATTCTCACATTTAATCAGCTATATAAATGCTAAACAGCTGTGATCTCTGCTTAATTTGTTTGGAACTCTACTTTATCGCCTTCAGCCAGTTATAATAATTATCCTTCACACCTACGTCGTTTCTGCTTCACAACTAATTTGCAACCCATTCTCCTATCTATCCTATCTAATCTGTCATTTGATAACATATCAATAATTCTCCAAGAGCGATATCTGTGTCCGTCCTTGATGTTATTCTCGACCACTCTCTTTCCCTTCATCGGTCACACAGGAGAAAAAGAAACATCCAAAGTTTCGACACTTGTTTACTCCAGGGATATAGGTGGGGTGGGGAGAAATTGGTATCATCGGTCCAGTTGAAATTGGAATGAGCGAGGATTAATGGCAGAAATATTAATGTATAGACATCGATCAAATATGGCAATTCCCAAAATTACAATATTGAATTATTACATGATGCATTTGAGGAAGAACAACGCAATCTGCTTATATCAAAGCGAAAACAATTTCATTTATTTATCCTTTTGCCATAACCCTGAAAGTGTTTTCAAAGTTTCAGTGTTTAACCAATTACCTTTTATGTTATTGTTTAATCTGTTCGAGCTGATAGTATATTCCAGACAATGACATGACATTGGGTAAAAAATAAATCATCCGCATTTCAACACTGGTCCTTTTGTCAACTACTTCAAATCTCTGCTTTCTCTTGCTAACCTATCCGCCACATTTGCTCCAAGAATTGTTACAGGCCAGCTGCTTTCAACCCCATTTCCCTTTTGAAAGCATTGATTGATTCTGTTTCCGTCGCCCTCCCAGACATTAAGGTCCAAATCCTAAGTATTCTTTGCTAATTTCCCCTTGACCACAGTATATCAATCATGTTAATGTGTAATGTCGATATAAAATTAAATGATATTGTGTATTATACAACTTTTTATCTCCCTAATACCTATAAAATAATGTGAACTATATAACTAAAATATAATTATGTTTGTCATAAATCGCACAATTTTTTATTACGTGTATGTTTAATGCAATTCTATAACTGCGATATGTCGGCTAGTACAACAATGTGACACATAATTGCAATGGAATATGTCGATCACACATCACAGTCAATCAGGCGTTTCATTTGATAGCGATCTACCACTGCACACACACAGTATAACGTAACACTGCGATGTAATGAGGCTGGCCTTCATTGGAGCGGTGTTAAGACGTTGGCCTCGGAATAAAACGTCTATCAAGAAATAGGTCAGTCATGTATGTAACATGTCGCTATGATGTCAATCCCATCAGGTCAATGTTATAGCATCCAGTGTTCCATATACTTTTTCCTATTTGAGCATGTAAGTTCATCATATTGAATATATAGTAATGCGCCCACGAGGTGAAATGTTGAAGTTGGAAGTTTCATTTAATAATCAAAGTTACAGTGTGTTGCAATTGTAGATGGAAACAATGGCACACATTAATAAGGCACAGGACCTGCGCTGGTCTCCCTCGATACTTCACCCAATAAGCACATCACCCAGACGCACAAAGGCCAAACGCACGATATTCTCCCTGTTATGGAATGGTATGTCCACAGGATGAATTCCGCTGCCCGCAAGTCGAGCTGATACAATGGCCAACAGTCCAATCACAGTTAAGGTGGATGTGGATTGCACCGAAAACGCGACTCGTCGAGTATAACAGGGCAGCAGCGTCACGAGGCTAACTTTCTCATCTTGAACCTTCCACTCCTCACTCCACCCGGGCTTGAGCGAAAAGACACGTGCGCGTGTGCCCCCTTCATCTGATGAGATGGAGCCAAGCCTGGGGGGCTCTTGGGCATCCCTTGCATTTCAAGGGAGTGAGAGGGGATAATGGATGTCTTTGAACGAATGAACAGAACAGTGTTACAATAAATTAGCGCGTGAGCCGGTGAATGGGGAAATGCATGGGTGTTACTGTCTGGAGATGAGGTAGAATAAAGATGGAAACGTGGAGCGTGAGAGAGACCATGGCAGACAGCGACCGAGGAGGTGGTGATCGAGAGAAACTGTGAGAGAGGCATTGAACGAACGAGTGAATGAATGAGTGAGTGAGTGGGTGAGACAGTGGTCAATAAATGAACCACTCAACAAATTTAGTAAATTAATGGCACACGTATGATTGGTTACGCCCCGGGCGAACGTGGAAGGAAGACCAAGAAAGAAGGGGCTTTTGGGGAGACGCAGAGTTATTCTGTCGCTCGTTCTAATTCTCCCCCACACGGTTATGTGCGACTTTGGAGTGAGTGAAATGGCGACAGCGTCAGGAAAAGAGGGACGACTCTTTGAGTGTTGGCTTCTCATAAAGAGTCTGGAGTGAAAGGAAGAGTCTTTCCACATAACCTGGAACTGACGTGAGGGATCTGACCCGCACTCGTGCGTGTGAGACAGAAGCGTGAAGCACTGTTTAGAACTGCGATGGGCGAATTGCTTTCTCCGTCTCTTAAGTGACAATAAACCCGTGGAGAGTTAACAAGAACTACTCTGCTAGCTGAAGACGGGGAGCCAAACAGCCTGTGAACGAACCCCAGATACTGGGGGACACAAAGCCGACCTGAACTGGCCCGCAGCACTTCTCTGCCGGGATCCCCCCCACGCCCGGGGAACATATCAGGGTCTCAGCTGAGAAGAGGCTGCCAGTCTGAACTCGAATCATTCTGCCAGCGACGAGAAGAGCATCGCAATTGACCCCCCCCCCCTCCCCACACCTTAAACCCCCACCTCCCCACACACCCCTAAAGAAACAGCAGCCATATTTTCCGCAGGAGGATTCAGGAGCCGGTGCACGTTGGGGCTGCATCTAACCTTGAATAGCTGCATGAACTGATAAGGAGCGATCTTATCTCCGAATGCGCCCGCGTTCCTCTGTGTGAAGCAGGTGGCATAGAGAGAGAGAGAGAGAAAATAGACTCGGCAACAAGTTGTATCGAAGAAGCTTGGATTCGGTCAAATCTGAGAGTCGGAAGAAAAGGGGAGTGGGGAACAAAGTTCATTCAATCCGAATTTTAAGCAAGCACTGAACCATTTCAGTGGAGTCGGCCCTGGAACCAGAAGGCTAAATGCGGGCACAGGCGCCGTGAGAAGCGCCTACTGCAACACACGGCTCTCCGAATTAATAACGCTGTGAGGTGTGCAGAATAGAAAAATCACGGAACAGTTTAAATGCCTTAGGTGACATTTCTGGCCATTGACTTCACAATTACTTGGACTAAAAGAGAACAATACAAGGCTAACGAATGTTTCCAAGACTCCAGGAAAATTGCATTTATTATGTCAGTAACATTCCCGTGCAATAGACGAGATGAAGGAAAAATCCAAAAATGCGGCGAAGACGAGAAGAGAAAAGGAAAATGGGGAATTTTACGAGCTGGCGAAGTTGCTGCCTCTACCCTCGGCCATCACCTCTCAGCTGGACAAAGCGTCGATCATCAGACTGACGACCAGCTACCTCAAGATGAGGGCTGTGTTTCCTGAAGGTAAGCACCGGCCGAGAGAAATAAAAACCCTGAAACAATAGCTTTGTTTTAATTCAAAATCAAGGTCGTCGTTGGTGGCTCAAGACTGGAGAGCACCTTCGCTCGTTGAATAAATTCCTCCTTTTTTAAGATTAACGCAGACAATATCACAGACAAGTTGAGCATGTTTTTATCTTCAGTCCAGAAGCTGATTAAAATATATAAGCGAAGGAAATCGGCTTGAACTAAGTTAGATTTGAGAAGTGTCCATTTCTATTTAGTTTCTTGGAGCTGTAATTATAATGCATTTTTGTTTTCTAAATGAAATGTTCTTTTTGTAAGTGTGGATTCGCGTTTAATATTTTTCTGCGCAATATTCTGATTAATTTTATAACCCATCAACTTTTATATATTTTAAACGGCGATATTAGAGACATTTTCTGAATGATTTCATTGCCAACAATCTTGAACATTCTCGGCAGGTTTCCCTGTTAACCTGCAGGCCTTTCTGCTATACCATTAATCTGAGCCGTTAACTAATTAAGTCTTATTTCTGATTTTCTTCCGGGAATAACCATCAACGCGTTAATACAAACATTCCGGTATTAAGGTCCATGGTCTAAAGTTATTGCCATATGATCTTCGTTGCTTTGTAAGTGTTTTAATTGGACTTCGAGCAGCAGTTTCTTCCAAAACCGAATCTATAAAGAGTTCGGTGACTATACTGTGTAGAGGGGTTTAAATGTTCCCGAGGTATCTTCTGGGCGACCAAGT
Source organism: Narcine bancroftii (assembly GCF_036971445.1). Taxonomy (NCBI): domain Eukaryota; kingdom Metazoa; phylum Chordata; class Chondrichthyes; order Torpediniformes; family Narcinidae; genus Narcine; species Narcine bancroftii. Next base: position 15,012,637 of record NC_091475.1, on the reverse strand, counting down.
CGCCGTTGATTTGATCTTTCAATTATTTCGTTGGTGAAGACCAAGCTTATTTAGGTTTGGTGATTAAATATGTATCTGCGCATGTCCTTTTTTTTTAAAAAAAATCACACCCTTATTACTTTACCAAGAAATTAAAAAGAAAACGATTTCTGATTTTCTTCCGGGAATAACCATCAACGCGTTAATACAAACATTCCGGTATTAAGGTCCATGGACTGAAGGAAATTCCGGTATTAAGGTCCATGGTCTGAAGGAAATACAAGTTAAGGTGAATTATGGGTTTGGAGTGGAAATTATGAAGTTGGTTTGGTGATTCTGAGCAACATCTTCGAAGATGCATTCGTTTCGTTTCAATGTATGGAGGCAATCCAGATCTGGAGGGTCCAGCGCAGATTTTTCTCCAGCTCACTATTTCTGTGGCATTTGTCCACGAGTTACATACAGGTGCCCTTACAATAAGGGTACCCATTCCTAAACGAGAAATGATGTTTACAATTTTGTAGAGAAGACGAGTGAACGATCATTTCGGAGAGGTTGTTCAGCTTTCCATTTGGAATTTTCAGTGAATTCAAAATGTTAAGTGTGCACAGAAAGAAATTTGTTGATTTTTAATATTTGTGCAGTATGATCTCAGGATCTGCACTGGCCGGTCGTTAATTATAACGCTCATCTGTTATTCCGTGCACTAGCTGTTAATTTCACTTATTACGTTAGGAAGGCAAAACTATCCGATCAGTTCCGACGTTTATGTATCAATCTTTATAATTAGAACTGAATCGCCGTGTTCTTATTTTAATACCCCGACATAGTTCAGACTATAGGAACCAGAGGTCATATGCGGTTAATCATAGATAGAATCAGGTGGCAATTTGTTACTAAGTCAGTGTGTACGTTGACTGTGTGCAATAAAATTGTGCACTTTAAAATTTTCATTAAATCCTGGTTAATGTTCGATGAATAACTAAATAAACTGACAACGTCCTGCTCCATGATATATGCCACTTGTCTTGTTGCCGTGTGAAATGAACGCTTACCTACAGCAGATGCACTGAACCAAGCGATAGTAATAACCCCGCCATCGTTTCAGCCGTCGAGACTGGGGATCTTCAACACAGCAAAATAGTGCCTGAGCCCGTTTTGTAATGACCATTGCAAATAATTAGAATTGCCCGATTATTAAATGTCCCGAAATAGTTTAATGCCTGTCCATAGTTTTTCTAAATAGTACGAATTATTGTCTGCAACGCCAACTTTTGTTAAAAAAAAGTTTATTCATTTGAGTTAGATTTTAAAATATTGTGCTGTTTTTAAACCTGGGATTGCCTTCGCGATCCTAACATGTATATCAGCATTCAATGTGTATTTTTGACTATAATTCAACATTCTGTGTTGCTTAAAGTTTAGTGTCCACGAAGATCATACGTTCGCACACACACACACACACATACACACACACACATACACACACACATACACACACACTCACACATACACTCACACACACACACTCACACACACACATACACTCACATATACACACTCACACACACACATACACACACATACACACACATACACACACACATACACACACACACATACACACACACACTCACACACACACATACACACACATACACACACACATACACACACACACACACACATACACACACACACTCACACACACACACATACACTCACATACACACACACACACATTTTCCTGGCGGATTAAGCTGTAAACTATTGCATTTTAAATCAATCCTAGGCCTCCGAGTTGGATTTTGTGTGACTGTTGACATGCCGCATGCCTCATTTGGGCTTGCACACATCAGTTCTCTATATTTAAGCCATGCATCATTCAGGTAGCCTTGACGTTGACAGAAAACGCGTATGTTGCATGAATTTATTGGGGGCACGAGCGGAGGCGGCGAGAATTTCAGCTTAACTTCACAATAGCGTTTACAGAGCAGATATTAACTGTTCATTTCAAGCACATTGCAATGCGTTCGTTAATATAGTTTCATATTTGTATATTAGCAACGCAGTTCTGTTTTCAGAATATAGAAGAGATGGATAAAATAGTTTTTTTTAAAAACTCTTGATTGAATTTGGACGCTGCCTCCCTTAATACATGTCCTGAAATGCCACTTGCCTTTGGAGCTGATCGTCTTTTTTCGAAAGCTGAAAAAAGTATTTTTTTTCTTAATTATGAAGAAATTGTTCAAATAATGCAATGTGAATGTCACGAATTGAAATGGGAATGGAGGAGAAAAACACATCGATCCATCCTTGAGTATAGAACGGCAAAAACATAAAGTTTACCACCTCAGATCAGAGAGAGAAAGGAAGCCGATCAGTCGTTTGCTAATTTATATTCCATGTTTTGAATGGTATCAAAATGACATCGGTTCAGCTTGGAAGTCTGGATAATCCAATGGGACCATTCATGAATTAGGGAGTGGCTCCCGGAGTAAGATCACAGGGGGTCACAGTAGAATTGTGGCACTGATGTAGTTCTTTGTTGAAGGCAACAACTGATGCAACCTGAGCAGTTGGACTATTTCATTTCCTGGAATCCGTGATTACGGTTCATGGTGTTTGATTGGCAGATGTACCATTCCAAATTCGCCACTAGTTAAGCACTCCCAATGTATATATTTTACAAAATATCTCAATTAACCTGATTTCAAGTAGATAGATACATAAATCTAAAGCACAAAAGCAACCTGTGAACGAGCGAGATTCAGCACGAAAAGTGTGGACCGCTGCTTTTGTCTGGTGTCGTTACCTTTTGCCACGGAGTGCTTTCTGGAACCGGCGGCTGTATTCGTTTATTATACAGTCGAGGCCTACCAGGTTTCGCTCTACACTCTCCAACAATATAGTTATTTGAACGAGATCTATTAAGCGATATACCGTGCCATGCACATCACACGAGAGGTCAGAAAATCAATCAACTTCAGCTTCTCGGAAAGTGACGACCGTGATATTCCTTGTTAGCAGAAGGAACTGTTAATTTAATGAACCATTTTATTTATTTCTGTTCAAACGGCAGCTTGGATTTTAAAACGGAATTATCTGTTGAAAAGATGTATGTCCTGCACTGAAGCTTGGACAATAAAACGATGGAACTGTTGATTCAGTACTTGTACATAAACACATATAATTCATCATCCCACATTCTTGATCCACTTGTTAACACTCTTCTCTGCAAGGCCGGCGCACTCAATAGTTTCGCTGCAGAGGTGTTTGGAACAGTAGTTCTCAACCTTTTCCCCCACTCATCCTAGGATGTCACGGGTGCTTTATAGTTAGAAAGGGATCACTGTACGTGAGTGAGAAAAAAAGATGAAAACATTTGGTTTAGAATGACCCAACGGGGTTAATGTCAGTTTCTGGGTACCTTCGGGTGACCAGACATGGCACATGTTCCGGTGTTGTCCTACAAAGCACCGCGCAGGGTGGCACTAGACGTGGCAAGAAGGTGGTGGGTATCACCTCAGCCAGTGCACACTGGGTGCTGTGAAGCCTCGGTCTTACCGGTCAGTGTGAGGATGTTAGGTGGTGTAAAAAGCTTAACGGTCCTTGAAATGAAAAGTAAACTGTGAGCTCTCATCCAGCCGTAGACTGGATTTGATTGATGATTTACACTATAGATCCATACATACCTTGTATGCGCGTAAGCCCAAGTCAGATCAGAAAAGAATTTCTGCGTAGAAAAATTAAGGAATATGTCGCAATATTTAATTCTCCTTGGATGATCCGTTATAGTGTCACTTTCCAGTCCACTCCAAGGAGTTTAATTGGTGCGATGTCCCAAAGAGTACGGAGTAGATAGACTTCGGGGTTTTTTTTTCTTGGTTTCATGAATGCATTATCAAAGTGAAGCGAAGCTTTTAGTAATATTTGTGTGCGTGCGTGCGTGTGTGTGTGTGTGTGTGTGTGTGTGTGTGTGTGTGTGTGAGAGAGAGAGAGAGAGAGAGAGAGAGAGCGATATAGAGAGGGGGAGAGAAAGTTTATGTTTGGGGGTCAGGTAATGATGCCAAACGGGAGTGTAGGAGATATTAATGGGAGGGATCTCAGAAACATTGGATCTAACTGGAAGAGCTCCCTCTTCTTCCACTAATCTTTATACTGGTCCCCACACCTCACCGGCACCCATGATGCAAGGCTCAAAGGGAAACATGGACAATTCATTTCCCTTCACAGATGCTGCTCGACACGCTGAATTGCTCGGGTGGTTTGTTTTTTTTTTCCCCTCTGCTCCATATTTCACAATCTGCAGCCTATCGTGTCTTCAATATTCCACTACCACGTTAGCTAGGAAGCGAACCTCCATTTCCTCTGCTCTGAATTACAGAAGTCTTGGCATTCAAGGGCTACCTCACTACTGCATTGTAATTTTAGCCAAGGGTTTAATTGTTGGAGACAAGGGGTGGGGGAGGGGGGAGAGAGAGAGAAGGTGTGTGTGTGTGTGTGAGAGAGAGAGGGGGGGGGAAAGAGAGGTGGGGAGAGAGATGAGGATGGAGGGGCATATTGGGGGGAGAGAGAGAGAGAGAGAGAGAGAGAGAGAGAGAGAGGAGGAGGAGGAGGGCGGAGTGGGTGATGATACTGAGCCAAGGCTAAAGCCCGTACGGTGTTTATTTTATATGTATGTTTAAGGTGGTTTGAACCATTTGGTTTACGTCTTATATCTACTGGTAACCTTTTATTCAAAGCTTCCCTCCCTGAGCCATAGTTGGTGCTTAGATAAGTTCATCTTGCTATATTGTGTACATGTGAACATAAAAAGAGAGATATAATCTACTTGAATTTAGTCTGGCGTTAGCTTACTTCACACCATGGAAAGTTTAAATGTAAATCATGTTTAATGCCAAACGTGATATATCAAGACCCCCCCCCCCCCCACCCCCAGGCTACTACTATAAATGCCCAACCTTAAGTAAAATGGTTAACATTTATGTTTTTAATTGTTTGGGAGCATGGGGCGGGGGGAACACTCTAGACGGGATAATTAAGATTCTGGCCATACAGAGGCCAAGCAGTACAAAGGCTATACCATGTGATTGAAATACAAGCAGTCTCCTTTGTCGGCTCAGTAGCTAAACTGGCCATGCAGCTCATAATGTATTGGGCCAAATATTTGTGCGGGCGCTTCGTTCCGAATCTGAATCAAAATTGATGGTCATGAATATGTCACGAAATGCTGCAGCATTACATTGCCTTAAATCGCATTTTTTTAAAAATCAATAAATTAGTTAAAAAAAAGAGAAAGTCTGTGGTTCATTGTCCATTCAGAAATCTGATGACAGAAGGGAAGAAGCTGCCTTTGTGCCGCTGGGTGTTCTTGTACCTTTTGCCCGATAGTAGCAGAGTGAAGAGGGCATGACCTGGGTGCTGAGGGTGCTCGAACATAGAGGCTGCTTTCTTAAGACACCACCTCTTGTAGATGTCCACGATGGAGTGGAGACTGGTGCCCGTGATGGCGCTGACTGAATTCACAACTCTGTAGTTTTTTTTCGTGAATTGTGCATTGGCACCTCAGTACCAGACAATGATGCAACCAGTCAGAATGCTTCTGTAGAACCTTGCAAATTTGGTGATTGGACTGACTGCATCGACATGCTGGCACCAGGATAGATCTTCAGAGATGGTGACACCCAGGAATTTGAAGTTCTTAACCTTTTCCGCCGCTGACCCCTCCATGAGGCCTGGTTCGTGTTCTTATTTCCTCTTCCTGATGCCCACAATCAGCTCCTTGGTTTTGGTATGGGTGGGTGCAAGGTTGTTGTTGTGGTACCACTCAACTAGGTGATCTACTTCCCTCCTGTAGCTTCCTCATTGCCGACGACCTTGGCAAATTTGTAGATGGCATTTGAATTGTGCCTGGCCATACAGTCATGAGTTAGACTTGACTTGCTGTTCAATTGAAGTAAAGTTAATGACACAAATCAAAAACGGAAGACCAATCTCTGACTATTTATCTTAAGTATCAACGCGCACACGTGGCTCCCTCACGTAGCGCAGCCTCCCATCAGAGTCCGGAGATTGAGGTTGCATATTTCATTCCAAGAACTGTTCCCTGCTGAACCCGCAGTGCAGCGCGGAGGCGGCGCTCTTTTGTCAAGGCATCTGTTTTATGGAGAAAACTTTAAACAGAGGTCCCATTTTCATATGACACCATTTGAGGGGAAAAATAGGTGCCACAGACAATATTTGTTCCTCGACTAACATCGCTAAAAAAATGAATATTTAGTCAAGGTTCGGTGCATTTTATGGGTCCTGGTTATGCCCTCAAAGCTGCTATCGCCTTAGATTGAAGGACACCCTTTACTATTGGGCAGCTAGCGGGATGAAAAGCGCCTTGGGACAACCTCTGTGTAATTAAAATTTTCTCATGTTTCTATTAAGATGTGTTTAGGACAATGTCCACGAGACAGATTTTCTTCATACGCGCAGGTAAATTGTAATACGATTATTTCCTTATCAGAACTCGGTCATTACCCCTGAGGCAGTTTATTAAATCTGAAGTAAGCACATCTTCAGAAACATTGGAACCCACAAGAACAGCACGTATAGAATGGAAACCGGATCTCTAGCGTTCTCTCGCGTGGCTGATGTAAAGTCGTTGACATAAACGAGCTATTATTAGTTTTACTACGGTAGATATATGGTTAAAAACCCCAAACAATAGCGGAAACACAACCATGGCCTATATTTTTTATCGATAGTGTAGCTCTAATCGTGCATGGCATAAAAACAAATGTAGAGGTACTATAACGCTCACGCCTTAAATCAAATTATTTTAAATGTTTGTTTTTTTCTCTCCACGGCACGGAAACTCTGATCAATCAACCTTTGGACCGTGCAGGCGACACCATTGCAAAAGTATCCCACTGAGCTAGATGATAAATCTCACAAATATGTTTTGATAGTAAATTATGCGAGAGGGTTTCAAGGCGGGTTGGATGGGGTTTACATTGAAGCAGAAGAGAACTTCTCTTCGCTAAATTCATGAAAACGTCAACCAGGGAAGTCATTGGACCAAGATTGTATTCATGCTTTTGGGTGCTTTCTTCATTGGGTTCATGACCGTTCTAATAAGGAGTAATTATTTTCCATTCCTACCCCTGCCTCTCCTCCGTTTTGTTGTTGATCTTCAGTTATGGCGAGTCGGCATAAAGAGAGCCTTCTGGTTCATGGTGGAGGCGAGCTTGCAGCTGAAAGGATTGATCAGTTGTGGTTTTGGAAAAGGGGGCACTCTTACTGGAGATGCATTTAAATATTATGACTTTGATCTTCCAATGTTTCATTTCGACCTTACCCATTATCTTCATTAAAACCAACGGTCACGATCAATCTCGTAAACTTAAAACGTTAAAAAAAACACTTTTTTTAAGGAAAGTTGAACCATCCCTTTCGATGTGCTGGTAGCGCGTCACATGCTGTTAGATCAGCCTGGGTCGGCCGCTTCGCGATCGAACTTATTTTCTGGAAGATGGGTTGTTTCTACTGTATGAATCTTGACTAACTTAAGGGAAACGTCAAGATTCCAGGGTCAACCTAAAGGCTCAAGGTGCGTGGAATTGCAAAGGACACGGATTCTGGTCATTTGAACCTTTTTTTAAAGAAAAGTATCAGAAATGTTAGCTCGTGTCCAGAAAAAAACCACCCCAAATCGGTTTCAAGATTGCCTCGTGATCGAAATTGCAGTCGATGTGTTTATTGATTGGTAGAATCCTGGTCTAGGTGCCAATTTAAGAATTTATTGGTGCATTCCACATCTGTCCCGTTAAGGTTAATCATCCTCGCAGCCCCGGGTTTAAATAACAGCACTGCTTCTGAGTTACCAATTGCAGGTCCAAATCTCGAGTGAAATACGCGGCGAGTGCTGTGCTGTCGGAAATATTGTCTGCCCATGAAACCCAATCTTCCCCATCTTCAAAGGGGACCATTATTTAGAAGAAAGGCAGAATGGATATCGCGGCCATTATTCATCTGTCGACGTCAATAATATGACTAATTATCTATTCAATGCAACCTTGATGTTGGTGGAAGGTAGTTTTGTGAAGATTGTCCACAGTGTTCAAAAGTACACCTTTCTCAGAAAAGCGTTTTAAAATATCCAGAGATGGAAATAGGCGTAGGTATGGACACAACAGGTTAGGAAATGGCCCAAGCCATATGGACCAAGTCTAGATACGTGGCACTATTTCAGAGGGGAAAATCGGTCGGCACGGATGAGATGGGTCGAATGGCCTGTTTCTGTGGTGGATCTGTGACTCTCGAGTCTTCGGCAGTAATGCACGGAGAGCTTCCTGCTGCAGCTATAACATTGTAAATAAAGGGCCATTTAAAACTATATCAAACTGACAATAAACCATGAGAAGTTTGCAATCGTGGGTTAAAAGAGAAAAATATTGCTGGAGCAAAATGACATCTGTGCGGACGAGAGGAGGTGGCAAAAGCAAATGACCGCGGCTGCAGAAATTCTGAGAACAAAATCTGAAACGGCGGGAAACGTTGAATCTGCCGGGCAGTGTTGGCTGGGGTCGAGAAAAACAGAGGTTTTCACGCCGGTGGTCTTTCCAGTGAAAGGTCGACGACCTGATATGTTAGCAATGGGCGAGTTAGGTCCATACTTGCAACACTGGATCATTTTTGGAACCACCTTTGTTGGTGAAATATCATGTTACAGCAAAAAGAAATCGTATGCTGGGCCAAGATTCAAGTGTAGGAACGAGAAGGTTCCCTAATGAAGTAACGGAAGCACTCAGCCAGCCTGTGGAATCACGTTTCCTAGTGTATACGAATGACTTTTAGACAAAACATTGAAGCTGGTGCAAATTTGAAATGGAAACAACACGCAAGGAATATGCAGCGGGTCAGACAGCGACTGTGGAGAAGGGGTCGGCGCGTTCTCTCCGATGCTATCTTTCATGCTGGACTATATTCACCACCTTGGGTAGGGGAGATAATCTGTACCTGCTGGACCACAAAGAACACTGGACAATAAAGATTTTTCTTCCTGAACAGTTTAGGGTGTATTTTATGGATTTTGGGCACCGCGAAAACCGCCTTAATATTTCCTACCAGGTCCCGTTTTTTTAAGAGATAAGCTATTTTGGTGATTTCCTGTCATATTTTAAGTCTACTAGTATATTGCCCACAAAGCAAGCTGATTTGGTCAGTCCATCCATGCCTGAGCATGCACCCAGTACAGGAGCTATGTAAATGTTGCCTTAGGCCTGGCATGGAAGGCATTCAAAGACTTTATTGGCAACTACGGAGCACCAAACGATGTCCAGCTGATTGAAAACATACTTCAAGCATGAGGTGCAACATTTTACTGAAAATTCATTTTCTGCTTTGGCTCTGGGACGTCTTCCCCGCTGATCTTGATGCAGTCAGTGGCAAACATGGTGAAAGATTTCACCAGGACCTTGCGACCATGGAAAAGCGGTATCAGGGCAACTGGAATCCATCAATGCTGTTGGACCGATAATGTTGGACACTGACAAGGCATCAGATGCTTAGTACAAACGAAAAACATTTTTAGGTCCGTTGAACTAACGCAATGTGTCAGTATCATTATGCGACTAAAAGGTGCTGAATTCAATAAAAAAAATTAAATTTTCTCCAAATTCTTACGTGATTCAGTAAATCTTTGTGTTCATCTTTTTTTTTAAATTTTTTTATTTTTCACACCATAAATCACAATAGCCATGATATACACTTTTTCTTTTCCACACATTTACAGTGACTTTTTCTCCCTCCCCCCTCCCTCCTCCCAAGCCACCCCCCCACCCCCCCCCCCCTCTCATCCATTTTAGGTATACAATCTAGGTTGCATTAATTCAGTTAGACAATGTTGTCATTCAACAGAAATACACCAGAAATTCTACTGAGTCCATTCTTTTCTTTTCTTCTCCTTCCATCAACTTAGGTAATGTTTGTTAATCTTTGTGTTCATCTTGAAGTGACAGGTGATCTAATTCACCGTCTCCTCGTGTACGTGGAAGCTCGTTAGTGCAGTTCCGTCCCATTAAAACTGTTCTGAGATGGTTCTTGGATTTTTTGCGGATTAAGTGGGCCTGAAATTTATTCAGTGGTTGGGGGGAAGACCCCCGGGGGGAGGGGGACGTGGGGACAGGCCCTAAACTCCGCAGAAATCAAACTCTCTCCGCCCCATGCGGCCCCTGGATCGGACTGGCTCGATCACACTAAACTCGTCCATCCAGGGTCCCTGTTCACTCATCGGCGGAGACTGTGCCATCTCGTCACGCCCTTGCAACCTCGTTCCCCTCGGGCCGATGTCTCACTTCCAGATACAATGGAAGTAGGATGAGAGCCAAATGACACGTTTCTTGGTCTCAGAAAGAGCTGCCTTTCTTATTTCAATTTCCACGATGCGGATGATGTGGCCGTCGAGATGTTTTCACAAGGGAATGTCGAATCTTTTACCCCCACGTGTTTCCTGGAATTACATTGTCGTCGTCGATTAAAATAAGTGACCAATTCATTTGGACCTCCTTGGTGCACTTCGCCGACGCCGGCACAGGCTGCCGATCCCGAGTCTTCAGCGGACAACGCGTAGCAAAAGGGGCATCATTAAATGAAAACCTTGAGCGAAAAAAACCCTCAAGTTTGCCTTTTGACCCTGCAAAGTGAAAAAGAGGAAGTGAGAGGCAGAGAGCGAACACAACAGCCCATTCATGCCTCTCCGCCTCGGCGGTGCTTTAACGTGACGGCGAATTCACCGCTGTCTGTGATCCGCGATACCAAACTTGGAACAACGCTGAGTAAAGCACCAAAGTCTGGAGACACCGTGATTGAAGTTTAAAAAAAAATCACGGTGCTGGAGAAACTCAGCAGGTCAAACAGCCCGAAAAGTTGGTTCTGTACCTTTATCTTTGCTATATACATTGTTTGACCTGCTGAGTTTCTCCAGCACCGTGTTTTTTAAAAATATTTTAGAAGAACAAAACAGGGCGAAATAAAATATTAGAATTCATCATTTTAAAATCTGCTAATATAATCAGCGAGGTGTTTTGAACTTTTTAGTAGCTTTTGTTATTTGCAAAGATGTCAGGAGGTGCAATGACTATAACTAGATTGGATATATTGACGGAAGGATTTGGTACCAATTGGAATATGTCAAGATGATTAAAAAAGGATCTCTTTACCACGGTGGTCGCAATACTGGCGTTTGAAATCAGGAGGCCGGAATTAATAGAAAGTTGCTGTAAAAGCGTCTGCGACATTTTCCTGGACTTTCTCCTTTGTTTAAAAAAAATACTTCGAAGGACCGAATTCAGTCAGGGATATCAGTCAATCCTGATCTCAGCACAGGTCCCATTCAGTTTGTTTTCCTCCCCCCCAACCCCACCCCCTGTTTACGTGTTAATGCTTTCGTCGGTTTTTGTGGTGAGCGTCTAATTCAGCCTCACAGATGTGCCATTCTAACGACTGAGTTCCCATCCAGTCAAAATCGAAGGAATAAAATATATATCCGTGAATCCAGGTGGTCCTTTTTTGGTTGTTGTTGGTGTACAAACGACGCTGTTAATCATTTCATTTCTCTGTGTGCGCTGGTCAAAGAACCGAAGTTAGGAGTCTCCAAAAGTCAAAATCCAGAGAGGTGATCGAGAAATTGAGATTCTGGTTGGATGTTGCCAGAACAGCGTCCTCGGCGTCACTAAAACCAAGAAGCTTATTGCTGAGTTCAGGAAGGAGAGGTCGAGGAACCAGGTACCCGTCCGCAATGATGGGTGAGCACCTTCAGGTTCCTGGGAGCCCATATTTCAGAAGACCTATTTTGGAAGCAGCACATCGAGGTCACTGTGAAGAAAGCACAGCAGCTCCTCTGCACTCTAAAGGGTCCGGGGAGATTTGGCATGATAGCGAATAAAATTTCCACAGTGGAAAATAGATTGATTGGTTGCATCATAGCCCCGTTCGGTAATTCGACAGCCCAGGAACGCAGAAAGCTCCAGACCATGACAAACATCACAGGCTCCAACCTCCCATCACAGCCTCAAGATTAAAAGAATAGACAATTTTGGGGGGAAATAATTTATTATCATTTGAACAAATGAAGTACAAATATGAAGTAACTCAAGGTACAATGTTTGCATACCACCAACTGAAAACCTACTTAAAGGACAAATTGGGAAGCAGACTGAGGTTACCAGAAGGAAGCAGCTTTGAATATGTGATTACAGACACAGTGATAATTAAAAGATTTATAACGAACATGTACATCAAGCTGCAAGAGAAAGAAAATGAGCTGTAAACCCAAACAAAAGTGGGATCAAGATCTAAACATAAAGATAAAAAATGAAATATGGGAAAAGCTATGCTCCGGAACTATAATAAATACGAGGTAACACATGATACAATATAATTGGTTACCCAGGCTATAATATCACACCCCAAAAGTTAAATAAATGGGACCCAACAGTATCAGATGTTTTCGCTGTAAGAAGGAAACGGGAACAACAGTACATGCAATTTGGGCATGTGAGAAAGTGGAAAGGTTTTGGGAAGATCTAAATCAGATATTAAATAAAATCACAAAAAGCAACATACCAAAAAATCCAGAGATCTTTCTTCTAAGTAATATAAGAAGTAAAGAATTAGGCCTCAAAGTGGATGAAGCGCAAAAAAGATTTATGATGATAGCCTTAGCTGTAGCAAAAAAAATGTATAATGTTATCTTGGAAATCAGAAGAAAGCCTGAGAGTACATAGAAATGAATAAATGTATTCCACTGGAAAAAAATAACATATAATTTAAAAAATAAAGTCACATTATTTGAACAAATTTGGGAACCGTACATGGAACACAACAGAGAGGGCCTACCGCCGACTTTCACCCCCTAAAATGTCAGAATGAGAAGAAAATGAAATGAACTGATCCAGTAGATGACACAATTTTCTTGTTTATTCTCATTGTGTGATGACATTGTTTAATGGGTTTATTGTACTGTATATGTTGAACATTTAATGGGTTTGGAGGGGGGTGGGAAGGAGGGAGGGAAGGGAGGGGGGGGGAAGGGGAGAAAATGACACTGTGTAGATTCAAGAGGGAAATGTTTGTGTGTATTTTGATTAATATGGTTCATAGTGTGAAAAATTTTTTAAATGTAAAAAAATAAAGATGACAGGCCCCCAGAAAGGACCCCACTGTCCTGATAGCAACTTCCTCACTACATCCTTCAAGTAGAAGATGCAGATGCTGAAACACCAGTACTTCTAGGCTCAAGCACAGGTCCCTTCCTTCCCCCCCCCCACCCCCAACAACAACTATCAGGTTTCTTGAACTTTCCCTCGTTACACTTCTGATGGACTGCTCCGACACCACGGAAGAATAGTCTGCATTATTGCACTGGGTTAACAGTTAATGTTTATTATCTGTGCTTGTTGTATTTATTGTTTTGTGTTAATTTAATTTCGTGTTCTCTTGTTTTGTAGTTTTTTTAAGTACATGTTCGACTGTAGCGAGTAAGACTTTCGGTCCATATGTACATTGTACAATGTGTATGACAATAAGCATTTCCACCATCATTCTCTCTCATTGCATGAGCCAAATACTTCGGTTGGCAACATCCTAACATTTATTTATTGAAATTCCTTCCGAAAAAATCAGGAGACACTGTTTTAAATGTTATTTGTTTTCTTGTGGTAGAAGCAGGGCCTATATTTTCGATTCCACTCTGCTCGTCCTTTCAAAAGTCCTGGGTGGGATCTTCATCTTTGCGTCAGCTTCAAACGCAATTATGCAGTTGCATATCATATAAAATCACCATTCGTAGGGATCTGACTTCGATTTTATTTGGAATGGATGTTGAGATGAACCTAAGACATTTGGTAACATCTGAGGACCAGGTGGTGTAAACACACACCCACACCGCCATAACCGTATAGACGTGCACTGTGTATAAATCACTGCGCAACCGTTCCCTCTCATTCGCCTTCACGGCGAGCGAGAGCAGAGAGAGAGATGCAATGTTTGGTGCGAGGGTGGGGATGTTACTGTTTGAACTTGGTTAAGAGCCCGGCAATGTGTTCATGTCCCCTTCTTTCATTTCCCCTGGGCAATATAAGCTTTGAGCTAGTACCATAAAAATGTTTGGGGGTCTTATGTTTTGAAAATTTGATTGCATTTGCACTGGACACGAATTATGTAAAATTGTGACTTTTCCCAAATCAATCTTAGGTCAAACCTTAATTAAAGAATGAAAATAGAATCCGGTTTTAATGCTCTTTTATTGTTGGTTCGATATTGCAGCAATAAATCTGCACAAATACAGTATTGGAAAATGAGGAAAGAATCGCAGTCAACCCCCACCCCCCCCACCATAAGAGGCTTGATAAACTTAAGCAAACAAAGAATTGCGGGAGGAACTGAACAGGTCAGACGTTTCGAGTCGAAACATTTTTTTCCAAGACTCAAGCTTGAGTGGGATTCCACGTTCTGATGGTAGACGCCACATGTGATTATGAGCTGAAACATGCTCCATCATCCATTATTCCATAGTGCCTGCTATTGGAAAGTGTTTCCAATCAATAATTTGATTAAAAAGGTTCTCCAGCAGTTCCATCGTCGCTGCATCACAGCGGTTCCAACACACCCCCTCCACCCGAGAAAGGCTATAAACCGAACGGACGGCTCCTTTACTCTTTAAGAACATTAAAGGTTTGACTGTAAATAATTACATAATTCGTTGTAAGGTTTCAGATCATCATAAAAAGTTTTACATCACCGGAATTCCAACATTAAACAGCCGGCCATGTGTCCCATCCCCTAATCAATCGACCTGTATTTTAAACATATGGGCACAGACTTTTTAAAAAAATAATTATTTTTGCGAGGCAGATGTCGCGGCAAGGTCGACACTAATTTCACTATACAAAGGAAAAGTGCTGGGGAGATTCAGCAGGTCACTCAGCGTCCACAGGAAACAAAGAGTGACCACTGGTTCAGTCCTGAGTTCTTCCTTAAGGTGTGAGCAAAAAGCAGGCAGCGCCTGTATAAAAAGATGGGGGTGGAGAGGAGAGAGGAAGTGGCAGGGACAGGCAGGTGGATGTAGGTAGGAGGGTAGAACAGGAAAAAAAAAGATGGTAAGGATAGTTCTCTGAATGGAGAGCCAGACAGAGAGGGGGAAGTGGGTGGGAAGATGGAGTAAAGAAAACAGAGGGATAGGGTAATGGAGATGCTCGGAGGAGGGGTGTAAAAGAATCTGGAGAAGCTGATTTTAATGGCATCTGGATGGAAAGTGCCCAGACAGAATATTAGGTGTTGTTCCTCCCATTTGCAGGTTGCCTCACTTTGTCCGTGCATGGATAGACATGTCAGTGTGGAAATGATGAGTGGAATTAAAATGGTTGGCTACTAGGAGGTCTCTATTTTTGCAGCAGACAAATCAAAGTTGTTCAATGAAATGATCTCCCAGTTTCTCCGATGTAAAGGAGGCCACAATGAGAGCACCAAATGCAGGAGATGACCATTGCAGATGCACAATTGAAGCATTGTTTGACTTAGAAGGACTGTTTGGGGCCCAAAAGGGTGGCGAGGGAGGAGGTATGTGTACACGTGTAGCATTTCTTGCAGTCACAGGGGTAGGTATCGATGAGGTGATTTGGAATGGATGAGTGAACGAAGGAGTGGTTTCTGCAGAAAGCAGAAGAGAGTGGAAGATGTGTCTGGTGATGGGGGTCACGTTGTAGGTGGCAGAAATTGTGGAGGATAATTTGTTGGTTGTTTGTTATCTCTATCAATGATCAAGATGATCTGGGAAATTGGATCAGCAAGTTTGTTGATAACACTAAGATTAGAGGCATTGTTGACAGCAAGGAAGGTTTTCAAAGCTTGCAGAGGGATCTGGGCCAACTGAAAAAAATGAGCCAGATGGAATTTAATGCAGATAAGAGTGAGATGTTGCATTTTTGAAGGACTAACCAAGGTAGGACATACGTAGTAAATAGTCGGGCACTGAGAAGTGTGGAGGAACAAAGGGACCTGGAAATGCAGATACATAATTTCCTGAAAGTAGCATCACAGGTAGACAGGATTGTAAAGAAAGCTTTTGGCATCTTGGCCTTTATAAATCAAAGTATTGAGTATAGTAGTTGGGATGTTATGGTGAAGTTGTACAAGTCAAGGTGAGGCCAAATTTGGAATATCATGTGAAGGATATCAGTAAGATCGAAAGGGTGCAGAGAAGATTTAGTAGGATATTGTCAGGTCTTCAGGAGTTGAGTTACAGGGAAAGATGAAACAGGTTGGGACTTTATTCTTAGAGCGTAGAAGAATGAGGGGAGATTTGATAGAGGTTTACAAAATTATGAGGGGTATAGACTTAGTAAATGCAAGTAGTCTCTTTCCTCTTAGATTGCAAGAGATATATGAGAGACATGGCTTTAGGGTGAAAGGGTTTAGGGGGAACTTCATTCAGAGAGTGGTAGGAGTTTGGAATGAGCTACCATTTGATGTGGTAAATGTGTGTTCACTCTTAAGTTTTAAGAATAAATTGGATAGGTACATGGATGGGAGAGGACTGGAGAGTTATGGAGTGGGTGCAGGTCAATGGAACTAGAGGAATGCCATTTCAGCACAGACTAGAAAGGCCAAATGGCCTGTTTTCTGTGCTGTAGTTTTCTATGGTTTCTCTGTGGATGCAGGTAGGTGAGTAAAAAAGTAATCATTTCTTGATGCATCTTGGAGCTAAGGCAGATGTGTGGTAAGGGCTGAATTGATGGCAGTAGAGGGAAAGTCATGTTTTTTTTGAAGAAGGAGGACATCTCGGATATTCTGGAATGGAAAACTTCTTCCTGGGAGCAGATGTGATGGAGGCAGAGGAATTGAGAGAAATGAATAGAATTCTAGGAGTCAAGTTGTGAAGAGATATTTCACATCCTTAATTCTCCTTTAGAGATTCCTCTTTGAGTTACTACTAACTTTTGGGTGAAACTGTTTCCCTTCCGCTCTCCGGAGGACGTTCCACTACCTGGACCCAGTGATGCTGGATAGCAGGCAGTGCTGAACAAGTGAGCCTGTTGGCTGTATCTTTCTTGATAGTAGAGGCTATCAGTGTGAGGATAAAATTGGAGGAGAGGTGAGTAACTTCAGTGTATGGTGTTGCTAGTGGTGGAGGGAATGAATTATTTGGTTGCTTGCTTGGGAAGGGTGGGTCACTCAAGGCTGCTTTGTTCTGGATGATAAGACCTTAAGGTATAGGAGCAGAAGTTGGCCAATCAGCCTATCAAATCTGCTCCACCATTCCATCATGAGCTGATCCATTCACCCCCACACACACATCCTCCACTGCCTTCTCCCCATAACCTTTGATACCCTGACTATTCAGATACCAATCAATTTCTGCCTTAAATACACCCAATAACTTGGCCTTCATAAATTCTTGAGGTTCACCCACTCTCTGGTTAAAGAAATACCTCCACATCTCTGTTTTAAATAGGTGCCCTTCAATCATTGTCCTGGACTTCCAAACCATGGGAAACAACTTTGCCACATCTACATTGTCTAAGCCTTTCAACATTCAAAATGCTCCCATGAAGTCCATCCTCATTCTTCTGAACTCCGAATTACAGTCTGAATAATGCAAATCCCTTCATTCCAGTAATAATTCTTGTGAATATTCTCTAAACACTCTCTAATGCCAGCACATCCTTCCTTGAACGTGGAGCCTAAAATGGTTCCCTACACTCCAAGCAAGGCTTCACCAGTGTCACATAAAGCCTCAACATCACACCTTTGCTCTTATATTCTATTCCTCCAGATACAAGTGCATCATTTCCATACACTTTCCAACAGTGTATTTCATTTGCCACTTCTTTTCCCATTCTCCTTATCTATCTAAATCTCTCTGTAGTCTCTGTTTTCTCATCACTGCCTGCCCCTCTTTGTATCATCTTTGTATCATCTGCATATTTAATCACAAAGCCATGAATTCTGCAATCCAAATCATTAACATACAATGTAAAAAGAAATGGCCCTAACACTGACCCCTGCGGAACACCACTGGTAACTGGTAGCCAACCGGACGGAATAGGATCCTTTTGTTCCCAACTCTCTGGTTCCTGCCAATCAACTAATGGTCTACCCATGCTGGTATCTTTCCTATAATTCTATGGGCTCTCACCTTGTTCAACAGCCTCATGTGCAGCACCATTTCAAAGGCCTTTTGAAAATCCCAATATATAAAACATAAACTACATCTCCTTTGTCTAGTCTGCTTCTTGTTTCCTCAACAAAACAAAATGCAGCAAATCTGTTAGGCAAGATTTTCCCTCAAGGAAACCATACTGGCTTTGGCCTATTTTGTCCAGGACCTTAAGGTACTCTATAACCTCATTCTTGATAATCAACTCCAACAACTTCCCAAACACCGATGTTAGGCTAACGGGTCCATAATTTCCTTTCTGGTGCCCCCATCCCTTTTTAAATACTGTAGCAGAGTGACCTTTGTAATGTTCCAGTCCTTCGTAATGATACCAGAATCGATTGACTAATGCCTCTGCAATCTCTAAAGCTACTTTGTTCAGAGCCCAAGGATGCATCCCATCTAGTTAAAGAGACTTATCTACCCTTAGACCATTCAGCTTCCCAAGCTCTTCTCTCAGGTGATCCTGATCTTGAGCTTCTTATGTGCAATTGAGGTGGCATGAATCCAAGCAAGTGTAGTATATTTCATTATGTTTCTAGAGGCAATGCAGAAGAAAATATTACACTAAAGCCAAGAACCCTTTTTACCCTTTAATCTGGTTGAGTCAATTATAACTCTAGTCTTGCTCTATTAAATGGGAAGAATTTCAAAAACAACCAGTGGTGAAGCCAAATTGTGTAATTGCTGTCCTTGGCAGATTGATGTGGCATATGGGTGGTGCATCTGGCGTAGAGGTTAGCACAATGCTGTTACAGCTCTAGCGCTCATGACTGGTGTTGGAACCCCACTCCATCGGTAAGGAGTTTGTACGTTCTCCCCATGTCTATGCTTCCTCCTGACGCTCAAAGACGTTCCGGGGATTGTAGGTCAATTGGGTAACACGGGTTTATGGGACAAAAGGGCCTGTTACTATGCTGTACATCTAAATTCAATTAAAATTAAAAACTGAATGAAATTGCTTGTTGTCATGTGTACTTATGATCATTGAAAAGCTCAGTTTTGCATGCTTTCCAGGGAAGTCATCTCATACTTATTGTAAGTCACGCAACAATAAATCAAAAATGCAGGGCGTGGGAAAGAAAATATCTTTCAATCTTGAGGTTTGTGTTTTTAAGCTTAGTTGTGTCCTTCAACTAAGAGTGTTATGGTGACCTAAATGTGATTATATAAAGAAACGATGATTGACTGTATATTAGTCTTCTGCAATACCCGCAGGGAAAATAATCTTGGGTTGCATGTGATGTCATGTATGTACTCTGATAATAAATCTAAATCTGATCTGATCAGGCAAATGAACTGTAGTGTACATTTACACTTGCCGTGCTCATTGGATGAGATAAGCTCTATGACGTACTTGACTCACGCCGAAGCACAAAAAGGATGGGCCGTATGTTTAACATCCACAAACCCCTCAGCCCATCAGCCTCCGCCTCACATCATACTCCAACAAACATTGACAGCGAGACTATATATAAAAAGCATCAACTTTGGAAAAGGCAGAACTGGATGATGAAGGTCATGGCCACATTTAGTGGATCAGTACAGCCTTAGAAGATCAGGATCTTGGAGATGCTGTAAAATATCTGGTTCACTGGGGACCAGTGGCCTTTGCTCCCTTTTATGATTCTGAGATCTGGCAAACATGCAGATCAATAAATGCCTCTGCAAGGTTTTCCAGATTCATTCAGAAGAAAAGCAAACCAACATCAAAGTCCTTTCCGAGATCAACATTCCTTGCATTGAAGCATATTTGCTTCCAGTTGGCTATTTTTGGGCTGCCCCATATCATCCTCAGACTTGATACCAGACTCTCACAGTAGGTACTATTTTCTGAGCTCTGTCGTGGAAGGAGATTTCGAGACAGACAGAAGAAACAGTTTCATGATGTGTTCAAAGCTTCCTTCACGAAGTGCAACATCTCACTGATCCCTGAGAACCTCAGGTACAACACAGCTGAAAGTGGAGAAAGCATAATTGGGATGGTATTAACAATCCCAAGAGCACACAGGAATCCCTCACAAGGGATGCAAGGACTGTGCCACTTCAAAAAATGACCCAATCACTTCCCCCTGTCAACCATCTGACTTACATATTAACCCCATTCCTTGATCTCGAGGGACTACATAAGAGGAAGAAGAAGGATACTGAACAAATGAAATTCAAGTCAATAACTATTAATCTGATTCACAGAACTTTCTCAAATGTCAAAACTAACCCCAAAGATATAAGGACCAGATTAGATAAAATGTTCAGCTTCAAACACAGTCTTTGCATTTTCATTTTATTGCTTCTTAAAATATCTTTCACAAAATCAAAAAAGCAGGTAAAATGATGGATATTTTTGTCCTTGCAGCTCTGACTGAAGAATAGGTTTATGAGCCTACATCCATGAGATCTATTAGAGATAGACTGAAGTGGCATTCAAGCTTCAACAAATTCAAAGAGCCATAGGATCACGTGAGACTCCTTCCAAATGAATATTGTGACTAGTTTTGACCCCAACCACACATTCCTACTCAATCCTCATCGGCTCTGATTTTCTTGTACTCTAACAAATGTTAATATCAACTTTGAATATAGTCAATAATTGATCATCTGTAGGCTTGAAATGCTAAATATGCATGACTTACTGTGTATAGGGGCATTATTCATCTCAATCTTAATAGTTAACCTCCTATCCCAAGGACTGTGCTAAAAAATCCAGTGACTACATCTGGAATATTTAGATTCTCAGCCAAAGGAAAGAACCTTAAGGAATCTATGCTGTAAATCCCTTTCAGAATCTTTTACATGAGGTCTCCTCTCCTTCTGCCAAACACCAGTGATTACACTGGACAACAATTTTTTTTCCCAAAAGATTTGCTTCCTGAAAAGAAATTGAAGATTATGATAGACAACTTTAAGCTAAACACAAAGATAATTTCAGATTTGCTGTATCATGTAGGAAATTGGAGAAACATTAAATTAACCTTTATTGAATTTTAACATCTTTAATCGCATAATGAAGCTGACGCATTACGTTAGTTCAACTGACCTAAAAATGTTCTGCCGTTTATTTTCTTTTGTACTCGGCAGCTGGGGTGCTTCTTGTGTCAGTGTCCAACAATAGTCAGCCGACATCGATGGATTCCAGTTGCCCGATAGCGTTTTTCCACGGTCGCAAGGTCTCGGTGAAACCTTTCACCATGTTCATCACTGACTGCACCAAGATCAGCAGGGAAGACGTCCAAGTGTGAATGCAGAAAATAAATTTTCAATGACGTGCTGCACTTCGTGGTTTCATATGTTTGAAGTAGACTTAAACTAATACAGGAAATCACAAAAATAGGTTATATCAAAAAACAGGACATGATAGGAAATTTTTAAGGTGATTTTCATGATCAGCCCCCAAAATCCATAAAATGCATCCAAAAGTGTATGTTCAGGAAGCAAAACCTTCATTGTCCAGTGTTACAGACCAGACTTACTTAATCTGTTCTTACAGGGTGGTTCCCTTACTCGGGAACTAATAAATTGAATCTGTGCTCGAAGGCAAATCTTTCTATATCAAGACTAAAACCAAACTATAGCCAAATGTGAGTAAACATTTGTGCTCCACATTGGGGCAAATTCTCACCCAATGAAAAATCTTAGGACTGTGCTAAAAAATCCAGTGGCCAAATCAGGTCCTTGGTCTTGCTTCAAGTTTGCTTTGACAATAACTTAGAATAAACATTGTGTCTCCCATCTTGAATTGATATATTGAATTTTTTTTGGACTTCTGATTTATAGGAAATAGAATTGGAGGCAGACTGTTAGCTTCAACAAGGGATTAAGGTGATGTAGGGCCAATGGATATGCATTGAATTGGTAACCACTGCTTATATTCCAAAACGTCTGGAAAAAATAGAGAACCTTGGAAATGCAATGTGCTTGGAACACGACGTAGCAGTAGATAGAACACTGCAATGTGTTCGTGAATGTGTAAAATTGTGGCAAATGGGGTCAAAATGGATGATGCTGTGATACACTGGATCCAGGAATAAACACAATACTCTGAACGATTCAAGAGAAGGGAAGTGAAGAAGAAATTGTGTGTCCCAACAACACAAAACTGTATATAGATTTTAAAATAGCACAATTTAAAGGATTGCTGGAATATCAAGGGGTTGGATTTGTAGAACGGCTGTCCCAGGGTCTGTTTGGGCATGGCTCAGCACATTCTGTTCTGCCTGACATTCCGACGGGATACGTTAGTAGAGGTTGGAGCACACAGAGTGGGGCTAACAATGACAACACTTTTCCTGTACAGGCAAGGAGGCATATATATATTTTATAGATTAGTCTGATGGAGGCTTGAAACAGGGATATTTAATACTAGCAGGATACCCTGCGTTGCCCAGGAAATAAAACACTAAGTTGTTGATTACATGGTTGAAACAAAATACCCCAAAAATCTATGGCAATTCTGCCCTTCGGCTGGTGGCTTTTGTTCTCATTGCTTAGATTCTTGCTTGTTCTTCTTCAGCAGACTCTTGTTGTCTGCTCATGGAATACCTGGTGGAATCAGCACTGAGGTGGGCTTGGGCTTGTTCCTTGTTTTTCTGGAGGCCTGAGCACTGAGGTGGGCCTGATGTTGCTCTTCTGCCTCCTGCTGCCTGCCCCTTGCCTGTCTGGAAGCGTGAGCACCGAGGCGGGCGTATCACTGCTGTTCTGTTTCCTGCTGCCTGCTCCTGGTATGCCTGGAAGCTTCAACAGTGAGGGGCGAGACTGAGGCTCCTCTGCTGCCACTTCCTTTCTCCTTTGTCTAACTCTACGGGCTTGTGAAGAGCTTCTGCCAATGTTGCTTTGCTTTTTTTAGGCCCATATTGAACTGGATTTGGCCACTTGTTTTTATTCTGAATCTACATTGATGTACAGCCCTGTATCTAATTGAGGTGTCCCAGCTGCAAGTTCAATTTTTTTTGGAAACTTTTAAACTTTATATGACCTTAAAGGTTAAATTCAATGTGGTCATGACATTCAGCATCAAATGTTACCACAATTATAGTAACCAGTAATGCAAGTCAGTGCTAGTAAATACTTGTATAATAAACAGTAATGCAAGTCAGTGCAAGCTGGTCAAAAAACACTTTTGAACTTCATATGACTTTAAAAGTTAAATTCAATGTGGTCATGACATTCAGCATTAAATGTTACCCCTAATGAATCTCCTTGGACATTTCTAGAGTGCTCCATATCGATTTGCATGGAGAACAGACAAACAAACAGACATACATGCACAAATATATATTAGATGATCGATATGAATTATTCCTTCTGGTGGGACAGTCCCGTTGCTTTAAACATTCTGATAGTAAGTAACTGCTTCTCTCTTGAATGTTGATACCAAGTATATTTCACAATCAGGATCAGAACTTATTGTCTTAAACAAGTGATGTGGCAGCATCACAGTGTAAATATTGCTAGTCAAAAATAAATAAATACTGCAAGAAAAAAGGAGAAAGTGAGGTCGTCTCTGTGGTTCATTCAGAAATCTAATGGCAGAGGGGAAGAAGCTGTCTCTGAAAGGAAAGCAAGTGGAAACCTTACAGATTTGACCAGAAATATTTAGCAGATGATCACAGGAAAATTATGTCACAAGGAGCAGAGATTTGCAATGCCAGAATATGTAATTTTCTGTCCCGGCAACGGTATAATAAGGACCATACAAAGTAATCGCCATTTGTTAGATTGCAGTCATATCTCCGTCGATTCTGAAGCTACATAAGATGAAAAGCGTTTCAGATTATTGGCCCATCCAAAGGAAATGCCAACAAGGGTAAGACCCAAAGATTACATTAGAATAATAACCCATACCGCACTAGATTTAATGTGTTCTGAAACTGAATTACTTCTTTTTCAATTTGTAGTAAATAGTGAATGCATTATTGTTTACTACGGTGAACTTTGATAGTATTTTCATCTTATAGAAATCAGACAAATTAAATTCCTAAACCTGTATCAGTCTCACCTCCTTGACTTTGGGGGGTGGGGGGGGAGAAGTTCTTTGTTTGTTTTAAACTGCCTTCTAACATTCCTTTTGGAATTCAATAAATTATGTAGTTTTCCAGATATTACCTGTCAGTAATTGTATTCGCTGACATTGGCCTCCATTGCCTCAATGTAAAGATGAGCTGAGATGAGATAGTGAGGCAGGGAGATATAGAAGAAGGGAAGATGATCTTGGTTTTAAATGTCTTGTGAGGGGATGTTCTTTTCTTTTTAACATTTTATTGTTTAACATATAAATCCTACATAAAAAGTCATCTAATATAACAAACAACTGGTCATATCATATACATATAACAAATTAAATATAAATGTAAATCAGAAACTTATCCTTAATTGTTTATTTAACATTATTTCTTTGAAACGTCAAATTCTATCAATATGGTAAATAACCATTTATCCCTTTCTTATGATATATTTCAATATAGTTCTTGTTAGAAGATATATAAGATTAAATTAAACATTCCTTTTATCCAAACAAAAAGTAAATTCTATCTTAACGAAAAGCATATTTAAACCTGTTTACAAATTAAACAAAAAAAAAGAAAAAGGAAAAAAAAACACAAAAATCCACAGACTAATCTCACCCCACCCTCTCAACAAGGTTAACCTGTAGGGATGTACAGATATGGATTGAATAGCGACCTTCAGACATCAAGCAGTGAGTCTCCAGAGCATCCAAACTTCTTAAATCTTTCAATTATGATAATAATCTATGAATGGGCCTCACATTTTGTCAAAATGAAGCTTTATTTATTTAATGTTGTATCTAATTTTCTCCAAGCTTAAACAGGACATGACATCATGTAACTACTGAGCATGGGTAGGTGGAAAGTCATCCTTCCATTTCATTAAAATTGCTCATCTAGCTATCAATGAGGTAAAATCTAAAATATTCTCATGGGTTGAAGTCAAGAGTATATCCTCTTCTCAATAAAAGCCAAATGAAGCAATGGAGAGGGTGTGAAAGGGTGTTAAGACGTCGTCACAATGAGGAGATGTGAGCTAAATTCCAGCATTCTGGCAGAAATGTTTTTACACCACCAAAAAGTACAAAGGAGATAGTAGAGCAATTTTCTGACAATTGGAAATCAATAGGGTTGTAATAGAGAAGGTGAGGAGACTTTAATTGTCTGACAATTCATTGGATTGCAACATGTTTAAGAAGATATAAAGGGCTAGATTCATCAGTTTTATTATCAGTATTTATCAAACTATTTTTCCACTCCTCCCTGGCTGAAGAGAATAAGAGGCATGCTCTTAACATTGTGGCATTAAAAAAAATGGGGGGAGAAGGGAATAAAATAAGTAATTTCAGCATGTTCGTTTAACTGGTAGTGGGGGGTGGGGTGTAATAATTATTGGAATCATTTGAAAGCAACAGTTTAATCCAACTCAGCTGGTTTGTAATTGTTAAGGTTCTGTCTGACTAATGATTGATTTTTTTTTAAACTTTATTTAAGATTTTATAACATGAATAACATATAGGATTACATTTAAAAAAAATAAGAATAAAATAATAAAATTACAATACAGTATCAGTAATCTAAATAAACTATACCCTCCCCAATAATTATTACACATTAATAACCCAACTCAAATTAGTCCAACTCCCCCTTTCCCCCCCAAAATAAAGAGTGAAGAATTAATAAAGTTAATAATATGTGAGAAAAAAAACCCACTTACAAAAAAAACAAAAACATAACCGATTAAAATACTAACAAAAAGAGAAGTAATTAATACTAAGATATCAGACTTAAAAAACATATTTAAATCAAACTTAAATGCATACATTTAACAGAGTTAAGATGAAACATATATTTAACTCAAACTTAATATAAAAAATTAGTAAAGTTAAAGTTAGTAACATTGTCTATCAGAAATTCTTAAACAATAATCAATTCTTTAAAAAAAATTGTAGCATGAGAAAAAAAAGATGAAAAAAAACTTTCTCTATAGAGATAAACCTTCACCAAATATCAACTAACTTCACATCTATCATCATATTAGTCACATAAACCACCATCTTAAAACAAAATTTAAACCTCATTAAGCATTGTACAATTCAATTTTAGTACTCTTCCACCATTTTTCCCTTTTACTCTTGAATAATTATCCAATAAAAGCTCCAATACCACATTTAAATATCCCCAATCATTACGGTAAAATTCAGATATCCAAATAATAAAACACATCTACAACGAAATCCATATCTTCAACAAATGGAGCATAAACCACAAACAAAATTCAAGCCTCATTAAGAATTGTACAATTCAATTTATAACTTTCACCATTATTCCCTTCGTTCTATAACTAAAATAGCAAAATAATATACACCAGAATTACCACTCCTTTCACCTTAAAGTTAAAGAAAAAATATTTAAAAAAAACTTATCCATCCCATTCACATTTAAATTTCAAATATTCCTTATCTACTGAATAAACTTTACAAAAAAAATCACATCAATTTTTAGTTTTTTAAACAATCAAATACTTTCTTATGCTTTTTTTTTTATAAACACAAAAAAAACCTTCACTCTTTAATCTAATAATACAAAAAAAAAGGGAAAAAAACGGGTAGGAGGTTAAAAATACCCCCTCCCGTCTAAACCGCGCAATGCGGTAACTCCCAAAAAAAATGGGTGTGAGATAACTCACACGTAGCAGATGACTTTCAGGAAATAGTGCCTATCCAGTTCTCTCCCCCAACTCTCACTTCATCTTAAACTAACATCATCATTATTTAATATTCCTTTTTTTTTAAACAAAAACACATTAGAAAAAAAAAGAAAACTCTTCTTTTAATCAACTCCAACTGCCGAGTCACCATAACAACCATTCCTTCTTGGAGCACGGCTCTTTTCTTCCATCTCTTGTCTCCTTAGAGATCGCGGCGGACTACGTCTCTGTTGAAACTGAGTAATTGGTGGCTCTTGAGCAAATGCTATAGCTTCCTTTGGAGAATCAAAGAATTTTGCTTGGCAACCATCTTGGAAAACCTTCAAAACAGCTGGATATCTAAAGGTTGCCTTGTAACCTTTCTTCCACAACAACTCTTTAGCAGAGTTGAATTCCCGTCGTTGGAACATAACTTCTTGACTCAAATCCGCATAGAAGAAAACTCGATTATTTTGAATCATCAAGGGTGATTTTCTCTGTTGTGCATTTCTAATAGCCACTCGTAAAATTATTTCTCTGTCGTAATAATTCAAGCAACGAACCAAAACAGGTCTTGAACTTTGACCTGAAATAGGTCTTCTACGCAAGGCTCTGTGAGCACGTTCCAGTATTATACCTTCCGGGAAATGTTCTTGACCCAGCACCTGTGGAATCCATTCAGTAAAAAATTTTCTTGGGTCTGGTCCCTCCATTCCTTCTGGCAAACCAATAATCTTTATATTGTTCCGTCTGGATTGGTTTTCCAAATAATCAATCTTTTTCACCAAATTTTTATTTTGAGTTTGTAAATCTTTGACCATTTTGGTCATATCTGAAACTTGATCTCGTATTTCGTCTATATCTTCTTCACACGAATTAAATTTATCTCTCACTTCAAGCTTAAAAGCTCCAAACTCAGCCATCTGTTGAGAATTTATTTCCATCAGAGTATTGAACCTAGTACCAAGTTCAGTCATAATCTTAGATAATCCCTGCATTGCATAAGATAATTTAGATTCAAGATTCACAAGAATCTTTTCAATTGGAAAAGATTCTGGCTCAACAGATTCCTGCTTCTTCTGCATAACCAAAGGGTCTTCTGTTGCTTCCTTCATTCTGGTTGCCTTCCTTGTAGTATAGCTGCGTGTGGAAACCCCAGCCACAGCCTTTCCAGCAGTGACTGGAGGACGCTGGCCGGGATTTTCCCCAGTCCATAATGTATTAATTTCTCCCAGTACATCAAGTTGTATAGGTTCTTTTATCTCAAGAGGTGCAGTTTGCAGTGCCACCGCTACAGTTGACAAATGCCTTTCCCCAGCCGGTACTTCAACTGATGTTACTACAAGTGGTTCATTCATAACATTGCCGTCAGATGCTACTGCACATGTGCGAACCTGAGTAATTCTTTGTTCTAAAGGCTGTTTGGCGCCCTCTTTAGAGGGCTCTACCGATGTAACATTGATCTCTACATCCGAAAGCTGTACCTCTCTCCTGGGATCCATTTCAGGCTAAGTCCCGGTGTCTTTCCTGTAGGTAGGCTCCAAAACTTGAACTTTTGGAAAATGTAGTTTTTTGATGATCTGTTGTCATTTTTTTTTTTGCTCTTTTCCACCAATTGTACCATCATATGTTAAATTAACAGCACTGAAGTTATCTAAACTTTTAAAGAATTTTAACGGGCGTTTCTAGACAAAACAATAAGATAGAGTCAGGAGAGGACTGGAAGGCACATCTGATCCTTACGCCATCTTGCCACGCCCCCTGATTTTTTTTTTAAGGAGGTAGTAAGGAGGAGAGTACATTTGATATGGTTGAAAAGGGTTTTGGCATGGCTGTCATCAAGATCCCATACTGTTAGCTGGTAAAAATAAATATGTTGTGAAACTCAAGAAAGAGAGAAAAATTGGATTTGAAATTGAACCAGTGTTATGAAGCAAATGGTTATTGGTATTTTCGAATGCTGTTACCAGTGGGATTCTACAATGTTCAGTACAGAGAGACCCTGAGTTATGATATTCCAACACGATATTTCAAAGTTACAATGGTCAGAATCCATACTTTTGATTTCACATCCGAGCTCATGATGCCAAGGCCGCCTGCGCATACTAACTCCCGATGCCATGGGCTGTCAACACATCCGAGCTGCTGACATCCTGCGCATACTAACTCCTGACTCAGTTCTGCTTTCTTATCAGATGATTGAGAATTAAGTGTTACAAACTTGATGATGAAGTTTTGAGATAATTCAAAAACAGCCTGTGTAGTTGTCAGCGAGGAGAAAGACCATAACTTGCAGAAATTATCAATTGGGTAGAAAAGTAGAAATGGAATTAAATCTGTTGAAGTGTATGATGCTGTGAATTCGTTGACCTGAAAGGATAACTTTTGATTCCCTCTCTCTACAGATGCTGCCTGGTCTGTTGAGTGTTTTTTTTATTGTTTCATGTTTCAATTTCAGACGTCAGGCCTTTACAGATATTTGTTTTTGGATTATATAGTACACGACTTGATGCTCAGAGGTGTAGAAGAAAAAGGTTCTCTGACTGAATGTCAACAGATCCTTGCAGGTAGCATGGCAAATGAGTTTGAATCCCGCGTTGCGTGTTCTCCCCATGCCTGTATGGGTTTTCTCTGGGGGCTCTGGTTTCCTCCCATCATTCAAAACATAATGGGGTGTAAATTGGACGACATGGAGTGATGAGCCGAAATGGCCTGTTACCATGTGTGGCTAATTTTTTTTTAAAAAATCAATGAGATGGCTAAAACATGTATTATATGCATTCTTTTACATATAAGAACAGGAAGATTAATCTGGAAGTATCTGTAATACGAAATGTATTACAGACCCACAGAGTTCAGCTCACTACATAGCAAGAAATAAGCAATTCCATTGCAGAAGGTGCACAAGATGTTTTCAGGGCTGAATTTTTAGTTTTGATAAACCATTGGATAGACTGGCAATGTTTTTTTTCCTTAGAACAGAAGAGTTGGAGGGGAGATTTAATTGATGTGTAAAAAAATTATAGGCCCTAAACAGGAATCAAAACATTGGACATTCATTTACTTTCTCCCAGAGGGTAGTTGGGCTCCAGAATTCATTGCGTGAAAGGGTGGTGGAGACACAAACCCTCATCACGTTAAAACAAAACTGTTGGGTTGTATTTTGAGGAACCACGACTGGTCCAGATTTGGATCTAATGCTTTTTTCTGAGAGTGTTCAGGGTGCAGAGAAGGCTATTTATCCTATTTAGTCCATGCCTCAATTATATTTGGTGGGATGTCCTGATAATCTTTAGATGGATATTGTGCACGGAGGCATATTATGTTCAGTTCTGGTCATCTCATTACAGAAAGGACGGGGAAGCTATGGAGAAGGTGCGGAGGAGATAAACCAGGATATTGCCTGGATTAGAAATTACATCTTATGATGCAAGGATAGCAGAGCTAGGGTTTTTCTCTTTGGAGTGAAGGAGGATGAGAGGTGATTTAATAAAGCTCTAAAAGATTATGAGAGGCATAGATACATAGAAGTCAGTATCTTTTTACCCAGAGCAGGAGTAACAAATGCCAAAGGTCATCTGTGCAAAGTGAAGGGGAGATATCAAGGGTAAATTATTGCCAAGATTAGTGGCGGAGGCTGGAGCAATCGGGTATTTTAGAGACTCTTAGACAGGCGCATAGATGAAAGAAAAATAGAGGGTTATGTGGTAGAGAGATTCCGTTTTCTGGGGGAGTAAGTATATATAGGTCGGCACTGGTGTACTGTAATGTTCTTATCTGTGTTCTAAGGTAATTTGGCCTCGGTGGGAACAGACATGCAGGATATTCCAGGTGAAGAAAATCTGTAATTGAAACCAAAGGATATTAAAAATGTTCAGCAGCTCAGGTGGAGTCTGGTAAACGTTTCAGATGGATAAACTTTCGGTTGAATTGGAAATAGAAATCCAACTAAAAAGACTGAATGGGGAAAAATTGTGGTTGGGGGAAAATTATGGTGGGGGAAAATTGTGGTGGGGGGGTAATTGTGGTGGGGGGGAAATTGTGGTGGGGGGGAAATTGTGGTGGGGGGAAATTGTGGTGGGGGAAATTGTGGTGGGGGGAAATTGTGGTGGGGGGGAAATTGTGGTGGGGGAAAATTGTGGTTGGGGGGAAAATTGTGGTTGGGGGGAAAATTGTGGTTGGGGGAAAATTGTGGTTGGGGGAAAATTGTGGTTGGTGGAAAATTGTGGTTGGTGGAAAATTGTGGTTGGGGGGAAAATTGTGGTTGGGGGAAAATTGTGGTTGGGGGAAGGATGGGAATCCGGCGAGGGCAGAAACCCTTGCTGAGTTGAAAGGGAGGAGGGATTAAAGATCAAACAAGAAAAACACGGCAAGACCGGTGGGCTAGCATAATGCAAAGGAGAATCGATAGGAATATAAATGGGAGCAACATCACGTATCAGGAGCCGGGCTCATGAATGATCAGATGCACACAAACAACCCCGACATTAAATTAATCATTGCAGAATTGCCTGCACCTCAGCGCAATCTGGTGCTATTTACAGTCTTTAGCATGTGATTGAACGCATTCGTTCGGTGTTTCGTTCTCCCCGTGCTATCTAATGGCCTTTCACCTCGTTCCGGCTTCGTGAGCTGGGCTCTGTGTGATGGTGCAATCAGCATATGGGCCAACACGACCTCCAGAATGAGGAACTTGACATCCTCGGGCTGGTTGCTTCATTGGCTTTGAACGATTCCATCGGCATCCGATCAACTGCATTAAAAACACGGATTTTGGGATACAAACCATATCCCAACCATTGGGATACAAATAATCACGAGGAGACCGGTCAAACTATCTGAGGAGTGAGTTTGAAGGTTTAAAAAAAAACATATTGTGGGCATTTAAAACAGTGCAAGGTGCAGTCAGGCCATGAAAGAGGGCATAAACTTACTCGCACCAGAGGTACAGCAAATGTTTGTAAATGTGATGGATGTTCCATTAACCGAAGTGAACAATGAATACTTAAGCCTATTTGCCAACCCCTACTCTATTTGCAGAGGTATTTGCCGCAGGTAATAGATCTCCAGTCATAGAAAGTGGTCATATTGAGAATGAGTTCGAGAGAACCTGGTCGTGGAGCTCCCGCGCCCGTCTAGGTCCTCCTTATCTCTGACTTAGATCCACTTCCCAAGATCTAGAGGAGATGTCACCTCCCCCGTATCTGCTCACATATTGTCCACAGCCAACGAGACGTGTACTAAATGTAAATGTGTTACCCCGAGTGCAAAATATCAGTCTATGTCCATCATGAACCGCCGTAAATGGGCACATTCGACCGACTTTCTATCGGTGTTGCAGATTCACATCAACCTTGTTCAACGCTTAGAAAAAGCAAATAATTCCTCGCGAATGACCGGGAAACGAAACTGTGCGTCGTCATATAATGCCTAAGAGTGAACATTCTCCAAATATATTTCTCTGCAGAATTCGTGGGTTATTAAACCGAGGAGGAGCCGCGGCAAATCCGTCCTCACCTTTGAAGCCTAAAGTTCCTGCCTGGCAGTTTTCACCATCTAGTTACCAGCTATTGACACAGGGCGCTATTTCTCCAACAGGTCTGGGAGATGCCTGGGGACAATCTAGTCGTGTCAGTCCTTTGGACAACGTGGCCAGAGAATTAGGATCCCATTTACTTCAGGTAACGGAACTTCTCAATGAAACGGATACATTCTATTGTATTTTAAAAGCGAGTTGGCCAATAAATAGCCAAAAAAAAAGGTGAGCTTGTGTGTGTCTGTCAGTAGGTGTGTGGGGTGGGGGAAGAAGAGGGGGGGGGAGAAGAGGGGGGGGAAGAAGAGGGGGGGGGAGAAGAAGAGGGGGGGGGAGAAGAAGAGGGGGGGAGAAGAAGAGGGGGGGAGAAGAAGAGGGGGGGGAGAAGAAGAGGGGGGGGAGAAGAAGAGGGGGGGGGAGAAGAAGAGGGGGGGGAGAAGAGAGGGGGGGAAGGAATGGGGTGCAAAGTATTCAAAATATTCTCAAAATACTCAAAGTATTCCGGCTCTTAAATCATTTAGTAGGACCTGCACTCCCATTCAAAATATAATTATTCACCTCTGCACTGAGACCTTTTGCATTGGACCAGCATCCGTGCTCCACCGTGGCGAGTGCAGACACACGTGCAGCTCACGATGAGGGGAAAGAGTTCAGACTGATAATGGTTGGCCTCTTGATTTCCATGTCTTTCAGACTCTTGATGGCTTTGTTTTCGTCGTAGCGTCCGATGGCAAAATCATGTACATCTCGGAAACTGCCTCCGTCCATTTGGGGTTGTCCCAGGTAAGAAACCCCATTTTCAGTCACGACCTCTATTTCGGGCTCTGCCATTATACGACTGTATCGGTATTAATCTGTTCAACGTTAAAACAAACCATTAAGCCCATAAAACGTGAAATAGAAATGCCAGAATGTGAAGGAATGGCTGGGATTGAGAGCTCATATTTGGAAGGTGAAACCCCAACTCCAACAAAGTTTGCTGTTCAAAGAATCTCCATCAAACGTCCCCCCAGCCCCCTCTCCCCTTCTGTTTCTGCACATTTCTGGACCTAATATTGTTATTTTTATAAAAATTCAACTATACAATACCGACAAAATAATTATTATTTTACTTTTATTTGTACATGACTAATAATGGAAAGGTCAGGCACTAAGACAATAAGGACTGGCTCGATGAGTTCGTCCGTTGAAAATGATAAAACCGCTACAATCTTCTTAAAAGATCGTCGAGGTGATGAATGCGGGCTCAGTTTTTAACATTTAAGAAGAATTTGGGCAGATACATGGATGGGAGGGGTGTGGAGGACTGTGGACTGGGTGCAGGTGGGTGGGACGAGGCAAAAAAAAGGTTCAGTACGGACTAGAAGGGCTGAAGTTGCCTGCTTCTGTGCTGTAATGTTCTCAGTGTGACCTGTCGAATTCGCTCAAGAATGCTCATCTCTTTACCAGATATACAGATATACTGCTCCTTTCCGTTTGTTATTCCGATTTCTTGATTTTAGGAGGCTGAATAATTTGAGTATTTTTGGCAAACCGGGAACTGGAGAGATTAGTCGATTCCCACCATTGGCCACTGCAGATCATTTTCAAGTTTTTTTTAACTTTCATTTTCAATTTGATTTTTAAAGGATTCCTAATCTGGTTGGTTGCCCCACTGAAGAAAATAATTTGTACACTAGGTGTTAAGCCGCGACCTGCCCAATCTTTATTTTGACCCTGAGATCTTGAAATGAAGGATCAAAGTGCCTTTTCACTTTTCACATGCTAATGTGATCTCCGGGCTAGTTCCAAACCGAACCCTTTCTCAACCCCTGTGTCTGGGAGAAATCTCACCGACTCCAGCAGATGGTTACACTTGCAACAAGTTCACTCAAATCTCCTTCTTCTCTGGTGTCACTTTTTAACACTTAATAATGAGTGGCCAGGTTCCAGGGAAAGGGCATTATTTCCAACCTCCTTATTTTTCACCAACTGGCTAATAAATGGAAATCCATTCTATCACCAGTCACAGACAAAAAGCAGAAAAATTTAGGGGAAACGTCCTCACACAGAGAGTAGCGGGAGTGTGGGACAAACTGCCAGCTGAAGTGGTGATTACAGGCTCAATTTTCACATTTAAGGACAAATTGGACAGGTACGTGGATGGGAGGGGTATGGAGGGCTATGGACTGCGTGCCAAGT
Organism: Narcine bancroftii; assembly: GCF_036971445.1. Classification (NCBI taxonomy): domain Eukaryota; kingdom Metazoa; phylum Chordata; class Chondrichthyes; order Torpediniformes; family Narcinidae; genus Narcine; species Narcine bancroftii. The sequence goes on along the minus strand of NC_091475.1, from coordinate 14,978,042 downwards.
CAGTGGGACTAGGCAGAAAAATACTTGGCACTGACTGGAAGGGCTGAAGGGCTTGTTTTCTGTGCTGTAATGTTCTATGCTAGAAGTATTCAGGAGTTGAGTTACAGGGAAAGATTAAACAGGTTAGGACTTTATTCCTTGGAGTGTAGAAGAATGAGGGGAGATTTGATCGAAGTTTACAAAATTGAGGGATATAGACAGAGTAAATGTGAGCAGGCTCTCTCCATTTACATGAGGAGAGAGAAATCTGAGAGGACATGGCTTTAGGGTGAAAGGGGAAAGGTTTAGGAGGAATATTAAGAGGAACTTCTTCACACAGTGGTGGGAGTGTAGAACAAGCTGCCACCCGATGTGGTAAATGTGGATGGGAGAGGTCTGGAGGGTTATGGAATGGGTGCAGATCAGTGGGACTAGTGGAATGATGGTTTGGCACAGATTAGAAGGGCTGAATGGTCTGTTTTCTGTCCTGTAGTGTTTTGTGGTTCTATTCAGAGTACCGTGGATCCACGTTGCATGATCATGTGGCAGCCAGCATTTGTAGGGAGTGTATCATGTCCGTGGCCCTTCATCATGCTCCTTAGGAATTTGACTCCATTGTAATCACTGAAAATCTGAAATTGGGGGGGGGGGGTGAAAGAAGAATATTCCAGAAACACTCAAAGGGCCAATCAGCACCTGCAGAGAGAGACAAACACTGGCACTATTTCAGGTTGACAACCTTTCATTAGAAGTCATCAACATTTCTATTGAAAAGCAAAAATGACAGATGCTGAAATAAAATATTTGGCTGTTTTTTTTTTTAAAAGTCAACAACATGATTTTTTAAAAATCTATTTATCTCTCCACATATGCTGCCTGACCTACTGAGTATTTCTTTCATTTTCTGTGTTTACACCATTTTCATGGTCAATACAAATTGAGAGGGTTGCAAAAATTGTCGAGCACCAGTCACACCAACGATAGGAGGCCACTCACTCCAAGTTCAGAATCAGAATTTATTGCCATGAACAAGTCGTGAAATTCGGTGTTTTGCGGCTGCGTCACAGTGCGAACATTCATATTATAACCATCTTACCACATTACTACAAAAAAAGATAAATGATGGGGCACAAATGTAAGGCAATGCCTATGGTTCATTGATTATTCAGGAATCTGATTGCCAGGACAGCTGGGGCATTCAAACTACTGATATTTGGGTAAGAATATGGAGGAATTGTGGAGCAAATCAAGATAAATTGACATGGAGATTCATATCATTCATTAATTAATTAAGTGGCAGGAAGCTAAATATCTTTTACTGTCTGCATAGTCATTGATATTTCAGCAAATGGTCGAAATTCATTAATTGGAGCACCACCCTGGTTGAAAGTAGAGGAGGGCACCAGAAGGAGGTATTAACGGTGGGTGAGGTAATAAATGATAAAAACATTTCTGGTCAGTTCATTAGTTCTGTCAACTTCACTATTAACTGGGTATGTGCACATTCTAAGGCAGAACCAATTATACCTCTCAAAATGCATTTACTGTACACAGGAACTCGATCTGAGGCAGTTCTCAATAAGTGGGCCAAGGCCCACTGGTGGGCCAAGGCGTGCTTCCGTGTGGGTCTTTAAAAATGTTAAATAAAATACTTTAAATTAGATAAAGATGTGTTTCTTACAGAGCTGCCTTTGACTTGAAAATATTGCTCAGTCAATGCCACTAGTGGGCCACGGTTGGAAGCCGGGTGGGCCTTAGACCGAAAAGTGCTCTAGGCTTTGGAAGGAGTGTTATTTCATTAATCAATGAAGGAAATGTATGTGCAGCCTCCAGAAAAGAGACATTGTGCATGTTACTACATAAATAATAGACGGTGAAAAGTATCCTCCAGAAATCATAAAAATTACAATTCTAAAATATAAAGCGAAGAATGCTATTCATTTGAGATTTTGCTCTTGAAAACAAGGTTGAAATTTGCTGCCACTTCCGTAAAAAAAAAAAATAATGCTTTGAACGTCTCATTCATCTGGAAGAAAAAGATTAACATGCAAGTTATGTTTCACGAATAAATTTGGATTTGTCACAATGTGGTCTCCATAATCCAGATTACATTGAAGTAACCTATCAGAATTGAGCAGAGTCGAAATGCAACATTTCTAACTAATGTTGAGAATCTATACCCCAGCTCTCTGCTGCAATCAGTTTGTTGTATTATATACCAAGCTGTTGTTTAACCACCTGTTGAACTACAGTAAAATGTTAAACGCAGTCATGCATGGCTCCTTGAAAGGCATTTTTACCTTTTAACTGACAGAGAATTGTTAAGGGTTCTTAAATGTTTTATGAAGTTCATTTGTTATTCCTCCATTCAAAAAACAAAGCCGGTATTTTCATAACCCTATCAGAACTCAAAGTTCCTTATAACCAGGAAAATATCTCTCTAAAATGCGTTCATTGTTCTAATGTAGGAAACATGGCAGCCAATTTGTGCAAAGCGAGTTCCCACAAACAGCAATGAGATGGTGATCCACAGAACCATGAACTGAGGTTGAAGTATTGACTGACTAAGGATAACTCATTGGTTTCTTCAAAACAGCATCTGTGGCTTTTACATTCAATTCAATAAGTTCAATGTCTCATCTAAACCAATTTTTGTAACACTTTGGATTATTGGCCTAGATTTTTTTGCTCAATAATTTGTAAGAGGGTGAGTGTTGCATGTGAATGATAACCCAAGAACGTTCATCCAGATTACAGAACGTTTGCTACTTTAGCAGTTTCACAGAGAAAGAATGTAGAATCAAAGAGAAATAACAGTACAGACTTACTACCCACTTACTGAATGTCAACCATCAGCTCATATTAATCCTACATTAATCCCAATTTTCATTCTTTACAATTCTCAACTCTTCCAACACTGAACAATGCACTAGGGGCAATTTTTCAGTGGCCAACTCTCCTACAAACCTGCACGTCGTTGGGATGTGGGACTAAACTGGAGGACCTAGAGGAAATCCACGCCAACACCGGGAGAATGTGCTAACTTCATACAGACAGTACCCGAGGCCAGGACTAGTTCTCTGGCATTGAGAAACGGTGTCTCTACCAGCTGCACTATATCATTGTCACCTGATGATGGATTTGGCAATTCAAACTACTGAATGACTGCAGTAGGGATGCTCCTGTGCAGTTTGGGTTGAGGCAGATCATGGAGTACAGGGAGTTCCCTGCCAAATCTCGATAAACTTCTTGATGACAGGTTACAATGAGGTCAATTTGAGGCCAGGTAAGTTGTATGACCAATTTTTAACCATTCGATCTCCGAGTTTTACCTTACAGATGAATAAATTATGTCGTCAACATCGCAAATTATGTATTTGTATGTTTTAGAAAGCTCTGTGTTTTCCTTTACCAGGTGGAGCTAACTGGGAACAGTATTTATGAGTATATTCACCCCTCTGATCACGATGAGATGACTGCAGTCCTCACAGCTCATCAACCTCTCCATCCTCACCTACTGCAAGGTACCAACTGCATGACATTCCCTGTAAACTACAGCTAATTAAAATCTATCAACAGCCTGAACAAGGTAGGGTTCAATAGAGTGTTTCATTACTAACATAACTCAGGCCAATTTATCCAAGACATTTTCGTAACTACAACAAAGTTGAACTTTTTTAAAAAAATGTTGCTGACTGAGATAACACTCTACTTTTCTCTTTTGTCATCTCTTAAAACTTTTTCAGAGTTTGCATGTTGAATATTGATTATTTTCAGATTTCAGAATTCAGAATTATTGTCAGAGTACATACATAACATCACGTACAACCTTGAGATTCTTTTTCCTGCAGGCAAGGCAGAATTATCACTTATTGGTAGATTTTTAAAAACTGTATCCAACGTACACATATAAACAAAAAAATGTAAACAAATTGACTGTGATACAGAGAAGAAAAAACTCAAAGTGCAAGAGTCCCTAAATGATTCCCTGATTGAGTTTGTCGTTGAAGAGTCTGATGGTGGAGGGGTAGCAGTTGTTCCTGAACCTGGTGGTGTGAGTCTTGTGGCACCTAGACCTCTTTCCTGATGGCAGCAGAGAGAACAGTGTGTGTGCTGGGTGATGTGGATCCTTGACAATGGGTGCTGCTGTCCGACGGCAGCGTTCCCTGTGAATGTTCTCGATGGTGAGGAGGGTTTTCCTGTGATACCGGAAAGCTCCCTTTCACTAAAGGATGAGCAATTCTCTTTATTTCCTTTAAGATGTCTTAATTGTTAATCAGTTGGATTCTTGATTCTGAGTCAGAATGTTGTGACTTAAAGTCCCCCTCAGGCAGACACTCCAGTGTAGCACAAAGAGAATTATTACCTTTAATTATTACCTTTTCTGATTTGCTGTTCCATAAGTGCTCAAGGATCAAGGTTCCTTTTGTTGTCATGTAATAATGCAAAAAATGTAATATACTTCAACTTTTCTCTGTCATAAAGGCAAAAAAAAGAGTCGCCATTAGCAATGCCCAGCAATCCAACAAGAGAAAGAGACGCAAAAGAAACTCCCTTTCAGAGCCACTGAGTGTCCGTGGATTTGCCTACAGGGCTCCCACAGCCTCCCTGCAGCCTCATATATAATCCATTGGCAGCCCAAGCTCCAGAACCCCCAAATCTGCGATACGATCAGGAAGCTATCGGCGCCTGAGGCCCTTTGGGAGCTGCTCTTGCCATCAGCACCCTCTCGAATCCCGGTTCCAATACCTGGTCCCATGAGCCAGTCACCAGCAGCCTGTGAGTCCTTTGACTGAAAATCGGCCACAGCTTACAGCCTGCTAGGATCCTTCAGCCGCTGAGTCCCTTGCTGGTCAATTTCCATGATCATTTTCCCTGAAGGGTTTTGGATTAATGCTATCAAAGGTCTTGCGATAACCGTTCTTTTTAATGATCAGGACAAGATAATTTGCTTAACCACAGATCACCATTATCTGTCTGATTTTTGTCTGTGTCACAAATGGGCAAGGTGTTTTGAGAATTGAACAAAATTTACTCCAAAGAATCAGCGATGAAGGGTTCTGGGACTCAGTGAAAGATTAACAAGATCCATTTTATATTCCTTCCTGGGATGTAGATGCCTGTGATGAAGGCAACATTCAAAGCCAATCCCTGATTAATCTCATAAAGATGGTGGTGAGCTATACCTATCAACCTGACTTTCTAAGTCATTTCAAAAGTTAAGAATTAACCAAGTTCTTCAGGCCAAGAGTCACATTTCAATCCTGCAATGTAAAGAGGGAAGATTTTCTTCCCCAAATGACATTAATAAACCATACGAGTTTCACAATAACCCACATGTACATGTCTGATTTTATTTTCAGTTTTAATTAACTGAATTCATATTTACCAGATGTTGCATTAAAATTTAGACATACCCAGGACCCCAGATTGCTAGTTTAGTTATGCTACTGTTTAAAATAGGTTACAATTGCAAATCTTTTGCAGTTATGTTCTATATTTCAGTCATTTGCAAAGCTGAGAAATTTGTATCTTTTTTAAAACACAAGAGATGCACAGTTTAAAAAGTAGTTATAGTGAGGGACAAAATCAGTGTGCATTCATATCGTGTACTTCAGCGAGAGGGTCCATTCTTTGAATTCTTGGGGTTGGGTGTGAGTTCTGCCCAGACTAAGAGAATGGGACAGTCTGAAAGGAGTTTGTACATTCTCCCTGTATCTGTGGGTTTCCTCCAGGTCCTCTGGTTTCCTCCCACCCTTCAAAACATACGGGGGTTGTAGGTTCATTTGGTGTAATTGGGGGTGGGCCAGAAGGGCCTGTTATCAAGCTGTACATCAAATTTTAAAAAAATCATTGTCTCTTCTGTTGAAATATGATCTTTACCAAGTTTTATGAAATGTGTGCTACAATCTAGTATGGCTTAACACTAGTTGACACCAAACACCACTGTGTTCTGAAAGATGCATGCAGCGATTCTAAAGTTCTTCTCTACTCCCTGTCCCAACTCTATTTTCCTTTCTTAATGACCTTTGTGTGGGGTCATTAACCAGAGGAGGTACGTCAGAGAAACCAGGACATATTGTTGGAAAGTTTTCTGCACTTGATCTGATGCCTGAATGAATTCTTGATCTTAGCGTTGAATCTGCAGATTGTAAAGGCCTTTCAATGTCTGCCACTGATTGACTTCCTTGTATTCCCAGATCACTCTGTTATACCACTTCATTAGAATGAAGTCATTTAAGAGAAATATTACATCCAACAGAAATCTACCAATAACATCTTCCCAAAATGCTAAAGCCAAGACTTGAATGGACTGACTTCCAGCCACGGTTGTCACCTGATTACTGAATCAGAATCAGAATTTAATGTCATGAATATGTCATGAAATTCATTGTTTTACAGCAACAACACCGAGCAAAATATTGCTATAGATTGCATATCAAAATAAATAACTAGTGCAAGAAAATAGGATAAAATGAGGTAGAGTTTGTGGTTCATTGTCCATTCAGAAATCTGATGGTAGAGGGGGAAGAAGTTGTCCTTGTGTCACTGGATGCTCATCTTCAGGCTCCTGTATATCCTTTCCAAAGGTAGTAGTGTGAAGATGTCATTACCAAGGTGGTGGGGTCCTTGAGGATGGAAGCTGCTTTCTTAAGACAGCGCCTCTTATAGATCTCCTCGATGGAGTGAAGACTGGTGCCCATGATGGTGCTGGCCGAGTTCACAACTCTCTGTACTTTTTTTCTTGTCCTGTGCATTTACACCTCCAGACAGTGAAGTAACCAGTCAGTGCACCTGTAGAAATTTTCAAGAGTCTTTGGTGACATACCAAATCTCCTCAAACTCTTCACGAGGTACAGATGAGCCTGCTTCATGATTTCATCAACACGAAGGCCTCCAGGACCAATTTTCAGAGATGTTGACCTGCAGGAACTTGAAGTTTTTAACCCTTTTCACTGCTGACCCCTCAATAAGGACTGGTTCATGCCCCCCTCCTGAAATCCACAATCAGCTCCTTGGTTTTGCTAGCGTTGACTGTAAGGTTGTTCTTGTGACACCACTCAACTAGTTGATCTATCTCCCTTCTGCACGCTTCCTCATTGATGCCTGTGGCAAATGCAGTTAGGATGTGGGAATGCCAATTTTCTCTAAACAGGGACACTCCTAAGATAGGAAAAGTTGGAAAATTAATGGTGCAAAGAAAAATAAAACAGAATTGAAAAAGACAACCACATTGTTTGGTTAAAATCACTACAAGAAGAAGTTGACATATGTCGCATTTGCCAGATTTTGGTTTTAATTCTGAAACATTTTGGGAATTGGCAGTCTAATATTTAGCTTACTTTTCTTTTGCCCATTTTTACTGAGGTGCAGATGAGATCATTTGGTGAGAATTAATGTAAATGACTCCCAGAGGTGGGCCAGATTTAATGCAGCATCAATGAAAACCACTAATGCTCTGGGTTGAGACATTGATGGGTTCCAGAGGTGATGCCATCACTGCCTCTTGTCCCCTGCAGTCACTGTTCAAACAAATGCATGCAATGAAACGACTTGGGTGTGACAGCTGATGGGAAAGATATTTCACTCCAGTTCTCTTTCATTCACCTTTTTTTTCTTTTAGTTGTCAGTAAGGCTCTTGGGAAAACTTTAGATTGTCTCTTGCCTTCCATGGATGTACACTGACCTGCCAAGTTCCTCCAGCAATTTGTATGTTGCTTCAGGCTTTCAGCATCCACAGATCCCAATAAGTTCTTGGGATCTTCCAGCAGATTCCAATCGTGGTGTTCACAACCATTCATTGTTGCTTTTTTACACTTTTCTGCTCCTTGTGGCCCAGAATAGTCTGTGACCAACTTTCTCACACCTCTGCCAGTCCAACTCCAAGTGACAAGCTGGAAATGCTCTCAAAGGATGGGTTTGCTTTCGCCCACTGCTTCAAAAGTCTAGTCTGACTCTTGAATCTCTTCTTCTTTGGGTGAGGGTTAATCGAGATGCTACTCTCTCAGTGAAAAGTGTGATATAAACAAGCATAGTCTGATTCTTGAATCTCTTCTTCTTTGGGTGAAGGTTAATTGAGATGCTACTCTCTCAGTGAAAAGTGTGATATAAACAAGGCTAGTCTGATTCTTGAATCTCTTCTTTGGGTGAGGGTTAATCGAGATGCTACTCTCTCAGTGAAAAGTGTGATATAAACAAGCATAGTCTGATTCTTGAATCTCTTTGAGTGGGGGTTAATCGAGATGCTACTCTATCAGTGAAAAGTGTGATATAAACAAGACGAGTCTGATTCTTGAATCTCTTCTTCTTTGAGTGGGGGTTAATCGAGATGCTACTCTCTCAGTGAAATGTGTGACATAAACCAAAAAAAAAATCCAGGCCACTTTAGATAAACATTCCTATGACCAGCAGAGACTGCTAAAGGAATGGCGTTTGAACACATTGAGAGCAGAAGACTTCCTTGGTTTCACATGAAAAGTTTAGGGTTGGCACGTTAACATTGCTGATCATTGTGAATTGGTTCCCATCAGCATAATCTTTGGTTAATTGAGGAAAGGAGTATTTGAAGATCAAGACCTTGGAGCTGGCACAAGTCTGCCTTTGAGAAGTGGATTACCAACAGCAGGCATCTCAATGCTCTGGAAAAATCCCACAGACATTATTTCAGCAAAATCCTCCAAATGCATCTTTGAACTGATGTCCAACAGTCCCAGCATTGAAGTTACACTTAACCAGTTATGTTGAATTAATCACATCATTCATTTGACTCTCGAAGTTCTCTCTCTCTCTCTCTCTCTCTCTCTCCTGGTCAGTCATGGGAAGACTACTACATGGTCTGCAGCCTTCCCCTGAAGAAATGCAACATCCCCACTGATTCCTGGGAATCTCTAGCCAAGTGGGGAAGGGACATTTGGGGTGGCATTGAGACCCTTGACTCCTTGCATCTGTGTTGCTGAGAAATGGAAGATGGCGTTTAATCCAGACAAATGTGAGGTGAAGCATTTTGGGAACATCAGCAAGAATAAGATACACACTGTGAATAGTTAGATCTTGAGAAGTATTGAGGAACAGAATGATCTTGGAGTGTAAATCCACAGATCCTTGAAGGTGGCAACACAGGTAGATAACATGAAAGGGGCTTCAGTAGCTGGGACGAAGTGGGGATGTTCTACTCCAACTTGGTCCGACTTCAGCTGGAGTAGTGTGGGCTGTTCTGGTCAGCATGTAGGAAGGATGTAATAACACGTGGGAAGGTGTTATCACATCCTTTCTATATGCTGACCAGAACAACTACTTTGTTCTTTGAATTGACCATTTCATGCTTGTGGTGTCTCACTCAGGAGAGAGATCTTAATGTTAAATATTTGAGTTCCTGAGCTATGAAAGCAGAGCAATGTTCAGCGATGTTGCTGTTGGGAACATCCATGAATATCTTGATGTTCCACATCCCAAAATTCACATTGGCAGATGAAAGTTGATTACTGTACTATTTCACAAAGTGTTATGACAAGCTTGAAAGGTGGATACTGCTGCCACCATGGAGATGGTTATAATACCCTTCAGTACATCATCTAATGTGCGTTTTGCATTAACAGACAACCACAAATGCCTTTCCAATGACATCCACCATTCCACACATGGTTATATACACAGATAAAATTGGCTGGTGTTATTCCCCGAATCACTATGGTCCTCTTCCAGATGAGGCATAAGGCACACCATTAACCCCAAAAGAAATGCAGGGAGCAGAATTAGCTTCATTTCACTTACAAAATCCTTTGAATTCCGTCCAATGTGAGGAATTGTTGAACATCCTTCCTCAATTTATCGGTTCGCAGAAATTCATTTTTATCCTGCATGCTTTATGGTGGCGTGCAAATTGTGGTTTTTAACCACGAAGAGATTAATTACAAAGAGCAGAATGATGTCACACAAGGCTGGATCATACCTTAACACTATTCTGAACTGTACTGAACGAGTCCAAGACAGATGGGATACTCTTCAAAATGTGTTGCCTCTCTTCCAGAACCAATTTCGTTCCTGCTTTAATCATCGGGTGCAGGATGTGGACAGTGAATATTCATACATTCAAAAATGAGTTCTGACTCCATTGATCCATGTGAGAGGAGGTTATACTGAGCAACAAAGATTTTGCTTCCTCAACACTTTTGGGTGTATTTAATGCTGCTGATCACGGAAATCACTTCAAAACTTTCCTATTACATACCGTTTTTGTTAGATATAAAGTTTAAAAAAAAATATTCTGTCATATTTTTAACCTACTGCTCTGCTGGGGGAGGGACTTGGCACACTGTTCCTTCAACTCAGCAACCAGTTCAGGCCGCCTTTAGAATTTTATCCCAGTGACCCAATGATTTTCTTTAATTTTGCCACTTCAGACAAAAGGTGTGGTGGGGGTGAGTGGTGATTCTTGCAAGAGCTGGACTTGAGATATTTGGGCTGAGTTGCACCGGTGACTGGAATAACAAAACTCCAACTGGAGTCTAAACAGAAAGATGCCAGGAGACGGTTTCCACATGTGATTGCTGAGTGCTTCCATCACCGGCACCTGTTTCTTCTCAATTTCTCAGTGCCCATTAGAATCAATCAGCGTTCAAATGAACAAACACGGCCTCCTTTAGAACTGGGCAGAACTAGTGACACCTGCTCCATCTCATCGCATTTAAAAACTGTTGCTTCGATATGGCAGTGTACATCCAATTGAAAACTTCTGCTGGCACCACACGTCAATCACCACAGGCTGATGCAAAACTTACTTCATTCAAGAATCAAGAGACATTGAATAAAAGTGTCTAAAAACCACATCATAGATCTAAATCTAAAGCAGGCATTAATGAAACATCAAAAAACAAACTTTCCAAGATTTTGGACAAAGACAACCAGCAAACCCGTAGGGTCAGTTCAAACAATATCTTTTTAAAGAGAGGACCAAGGTCCACTCTGGAAGCCCTCAGTTTAAGGTTAGGTTTGGACCCATTAATCACTATGGGTAACTCTCAGATAAAGAGCACAGCAAGGCACAGGTCACAAAAAAACAGTTTGTCTCCTGCCCCCAGCAGAACAAATAGGGTGAAGAGCTCGCTCCAGGTTGGTGCCAAGCATCCGAGAAAGAAAATGCATCTTGCCAATATTTATGTAATACAGAATGTCACTGGGCTCCAAATTCATAGGAAATGAATGGCAGAAAATATTGGAATGCCTGACAGATCAAAATTCAAGATAAAAGTTTCCTTTATTGTCATGTAATAAAACAGATGTAATATTGCACGCAATTAACTTTAATCTGCTGTAAGGCAGACAAAGTTTTGCCATCAGCAGAAAATGCCCAGCACCCTTTACAGTAAGAGAGAGGAGCAAAGGAGAGTCCTCCTGGAGTCGTGGATTCGCCTCCAGTGCTCCCGCAGCCTCCTCAACCTTCAGTTCAAACCACCGGCAACCCGAGCTCCAGAACCAAACCTCCGACCCAGTCAGTCAGCCCTCAGGGAGCAAATGTAACCCTTCTTTAAAATTATATAGATTTTAGAAATTTAAAAAAAAAATGGAAAACGCAGTTTCTGCCTCAGCAGCTCAGATGCTGCCTGATCTGAGTATTTTTGTGCTGGATTTATATTTGCAGCATCCTGAAGGTTTTGTTGTTGTACCTTCATATAACACTCATCAGAATATAGCTTATTTGGGGTAGGGGATAGGCTACCCATCGAATGTATAGATCAGCAGACCATTCAGCTGCCCTTTTGTGTATCTCTGCCCATCCTTATGATCTAACCATACGTGCAGAGGTGGAGAAATGTCTTTATTGATAGAACTTCAACAATCCCAGAATGAATCAAGAAAAAAATAACTCGCTAATGCACAAATTAACATTATATCTGGCATCCATTACTGATCATTCATGCAAGATGTTTGAAAGAGTATGCAGAGTTCCTTTTTTTAAAAAAAAACTAAGGCTTCCCAACAATCTATTGGACTTATCCAGGAACATCAATTATGTGCATGTTTATATATTGGCTTGTTAGGCATTTCCTATGAAAAATGTGAATCAATGTTGCTGCCAGAAAATTATCTCAGAAAGCAAAATCAGGAGCACAGATGTGATTCAATGGCTCTAAGTCTATGATCACTGAAGCATACAGAGTATTGCACAGAAAACACAAAACTGAGGAAGTCCAGATTGTGGTAAACAAGAAAGCCTGCAGCTGCTGGGGTCTAGAACCCTACACAAAAGTGCAGGAGTAAACAGCGGGTCTTGTAGCATCCATTAGGAAGTAAAAGGCAGCCAACCTTTCAGGCCAGAACCCTTGTGTTTTTTTTTTGGTTCTCATCTTATTGGCATTTTAGCACAATGGTTTCATTAAGATAATCTTTGCCAATTGTTCAGTCACTATCAGCTCCATGCAGCCGAAACCCAAAAGTACTGTTTGGTAGACAAACAAAATCCTAAAGTCAATGAATAAAATACACCATTGGGATTAACATCATTCTACAGATACTAAATTAAATTAGACATACAGCACGGTAACAGGCCCTTCTGGCACGTGAGCCCAGTTAATCTAAAACCCTGTATGTTTTGATGGGTGGGATGAAACCAGAGCACCCAGGAAAAACCCATGCAGACACTGGGAGAATGCACAGACCTAACGGACAGTTCCAAATTAGAACCCAGCTCACTGGCGCTTAAGAGTATTGCACTATTTTGGTGAGGTATTCAAAGTCTCTAATCCCTAGTTTAGAAAAGGATCGATGTGGGAGTCACTTGAAAAATCCTGAGAATGAATGGAATCAATTAGCTTGAGATTCTTGGAAGAGAAATTTAGTTCTGATTTCCTGCGAGGAAGTGTTAAAATAGAGTCCCATGGTCGTGAACAGGCCTTCAGTCCAAGTTGTCCATGGTGGCTATCTAGGCTACCCTCATTCTCCTGAATATATCCATGCCCTAGACTCTATTCATTTCCTACCTAAGCATCTCTCCAAAAAATCTTTTCAACATTGTAATTGTATCTCCCTCTACCATCTCCTCTGGCAGCATGTCCCCTACAGCTTGGTGTGAAAAAGTTGCCTCTCAGATCTCATGGTACTTTCTCCCCTCTCATCTTAAACCTGTATCTTCTAGTTTTAGACTCTCCAACCTTGCTTTTGAATAAAAAGTACTTTAGCAATTATTTCAGTGTCTTTCATCACCTCATAGACAAAGTTCTTGAAAAAGAATTATGTCTGTGGTCATGGTACGTTCCTTTGTAAAATTCATTTAAATGGCACCTTATTCCCTAAAAACACAGCCATAATTTTCATTGTTTTTCTTCCAGATGCACCTCATTAGTCTTTAGGGAGAGAGCTATCGGACCTTTTTTTTAACTTCTTCCACAGTTTACTATGACAATTCAAAAGTAACATTTTTCTTGATGCCTCAGTTCTTTCCCAAATAATACTCCAGGATGCAGCATTTCCCCACACTTCACAATTGCACATTAAGGTTGTTGGACTCCTCAATTCTGCATTATTTTATTGGGGTTTTCATATTTCATATAAAAAGCTATACATCCATTTATAGGAACATAGAACAGCTGGATCCCATTACTTTCAAAAGGTTCAAATGTTTCTTTTATTGTCATGTAATAATACATTAAACATGTCATAAACATGATATACTTCCATTTTTGTCTGCCCGTAAGACAAGCAAAAAGACATCATGAGCTTTGGCCAGTGCCCCTGATAATAGGAGAAAGAATAGCTAAAGAGAGTCCCTTCAGAGATACCGAGTGTCTGGCGATTTGCCTCCAATGCTCCCGTGACCTCTGCAGCGCACAGACTCCAGTTCAAACCATTGGCAAAGCAACCTCCAGATCCAAACTTCCAATACGATCAAGAAGCCTTCAGCGTCTGAAGACCTTCGGGAACTCTTCTTGCCATCACTGCCCTCTCAAATCCCAGTTCCGATACCTGGTTCCAATGAACCAGTCTCCAACAGCCGCTGCCTGATGCGAATCCTCTGATCTCAAATCGCCTGCAGCCTGTGTAGACCTTACCACTGCTGAGCCCCTCGCTGGCCAGCTGCCATAGTCACTGTTGTGTAGGGTCATCTCCTTTGCTTCCCTTTCTCAATGAGGCTTGTTCTCCCCCTTTCTGGTGCTCTGCGCCGGACTGCTGCTTCCCAGAGCCTGCAATACTCGTGGTCAGCCTTACAATGCCAAGGGATATGTATATGATGAATGCTTAGAATAATATACACTAAAAATGTAACTTTTGACCAATTCAGCCCATATCATGCAAGAAAATCCCTTTTGTTTTTGCATTTCATCAATAAACCAGTCCATCACTACTTCTTTGGGTAAATGTGGGCCATAAATCTGCCCAAACAGCATTATCCGTATCAGGAGATCAAACAGTAATAAATAACATAATAAAATAGACTTTTTTATCGGATTGCAACAGTCCTGTGGCTCTTGTGCAAAAGCATGCCATGAGTTATTAATTTCTAAAACTCCTTGGATAATATTGTTTGCTGTTCCTTTCCAGAATATGAAATTGATCGTTCCTTCTTTCTGCGCATGAAATGTGTTCTGGCCAAAAGAAATGCGGGGTTGACTTGTGGTGGTTACAAGGTAAGAAAATATAAATTACAAGATGGAGAGGTGACACACAAGTAATATATAAAAATACAGTGGTCCAGTCTATAATCACTTGATTCTTCCTTTGGGAGCTACCCCACTGCTGCTTAATTAAGATGATGACATAGCATTCTTTCTCGAGGACACTGGGATGAAAACATATTTCAAGGAATTTCCCTTTTTATTAACACCACATTCACTGTGCAATCGTTTCAAGCTTCTAAAACTTTATAAAGTCCCATTAATTAAAAAAAAAGGTCATGATGCTTCACTGACAGAAAATTTTATCTGTGAGCCATTTATTCAAGGGTGCAGTGCTGCTGGAGCGATGCTCTGGCACCTCATGGGGGCCGCGCTGGACCTCTCTGGCCTGCTCAGGGCAGCAGCTGTGGCTCAATGCGGGATCCATGGGTGTCTTCACTACCCATAATCCTCCACGCAGCTGAAACCGCTCTGCCAGTGCCAACACCAGGGAAACGCAAAAGCCTGTTGCTGTGCCACCCCCCCCCCCCCCCCCCAAGACCGAGCACTATTTTCTATTCTGGACATACCTTCTCCTTCCCCGACTGGTCATCCTACTTCATGGTCCTACAGTTCACTGTCAATTATACAACATCAAATACAACATGGTGGCCACCAAGGCCAAGTCTCACGAAGCCTCCTTGTCTCCATTTTTGGAGAACTCCGGCACCTAAAACAATTTGCACTGTTCCTCTACACTTATTGGGCAGTTTTGGTCATAGCTGGGTTTTAGGGAATGTCCTCACAGCTGCAGAGAGATTAGGGGAAGAATTCCTAAACCAAGGACTTTGTTCAGGCAAATGATTGGCCCCAATACAAATCAACCACAATATTCAGTAAATTTAATTTCTTTTTCTGATGAATTCATATGACTGTAAACATAATTAGCAATTAATTCGTTACTCTGAAGGTTCAGTGGGAAAGTAAGTTTCTTGGTGTGGTCTGAGAAGCTCCTCCAGTCAAATGAGCTGCCCAACTACATTGATGACAGAGAGTTTATGCTGTTCCCAGCGATGTTCTAGTCAGGACATTCTTCTTCGGTAAAAAGGGTAAAAATCAGAAAAGTCTTCCTCCAGCAATGGCTTGATCCCTCATGAGTAATCAAATCAGCTTCATGCAGGGAAGGTTGTTGCATGCGTTTGGTTTCACCATTTTTCTCACGTTAATGGCCTTGGTACCAATATTTAACAAAGCTGCTTTGCTACATACTTCTCCAGAGGCAGATCTCATCTGGGTTAATAGAAGTTAGCACTTGATTAACCTGCAACTTTTGATTTTGACTCAATCTTCAATTATTTGACAATATCAAAGAGTGGTGGAATACAGTACACAAGGTGGTGGTGGTGGTGTAGTGGTTCAAAGACCAGAGATCCAAATTCAAATACTGGCAGCCGCAGAATTTAAATTGATAGAAAGAACAGTGGAATGCACTGGGATGATATTGTTTTAGTCATTTTACCAAAAATCAAAATTACCTCCCTTGTTTATTACTGGTTTGGAAATCATTACATAGTGCATGTAGCCTTGAATGTGAATTTCAGTGATAGCATGAAGTTAAACAAGGAAGTCCGCAGATGCTAGAGTCGAGTGCAATTATAGGAAGTAAAGGGTAACTGCAGTACGCAAAGCAACAGTGTACGTTATAAGTGCAAAAACAAAATGGTGGCACTGCTGTAACAGCTGTGCTGATACAGGTGTGGTCCTGGGAGAGTGGAGATATAACGCTGGTCTCAAGGGTTCAACTGCCCGGTCCTAATGCTGACAACTCTGTACGGGCTTTAAATGGCCTGTTCAGGGAGCCAATGGTGTTTTATTTTTAAATCCTGCAACCATGGGATCTAGGGCCAAGATGGTGATGTCTGTACTCGGCAGCAACCATGAGGGGTTGTAGAGTTCAGGGAACAGTGGACCAGGCACCATAAATGCGGAGAGCACCCCGCTGAGAAGGAGTTGCAAAGGAGACAACCTTACGGGATGGCGACCGCAGTGGCGGATCAGCAAGGTCCTCAGCGGCTGGGGGACTTGCACAGGCTGCAGGCTACTTGCGGTCAGGGAATCCGCACGGGCTGCTGGAGACTGGCTTGTGGGAATCAGGGATCAGAGCCAGGATTCAAGAGGGCAAGAAGGCCTCCTGAAGGGTCTCAGGCACTGAGGTTTGGATCTGGAGCTCGGGTTGCCCATGGATCGAACAGGAGTCTGTGCAGCACCAGATGCTGCGGAAGCACTAATCCACAGATGCTCTATCTCTGAAGCGACTCTCGTTTTCTTCTCTTTCTCTCTTCATATAAGGTGTGCCAGGCAACACTAATGGTGACTCTTTGTCAGCCTTAGAGCAGGCAGATGCAATTTCATGTAATATTACATGACAATAAAGTAATCTTGAATATTGTAGGATTTCAAGATTTGTCTGATTGTCAGTATTCCAAAGCTCCACTCTATGTGCCACAACAATATGACCACACAATAGATGTCACTGAATGCTAAAATGTCTCCAGCATGTGAAATGTCATGTGACTAGGTTCCTTAATGTATTCTATCTTCAGCTTGCTTTCCATGCTGGCAAGCTCATTAGATCTGGTGGTCTCCCTTCCAAATACTGACCCAGCCTGAATCTGATTCACAAGGGACTCAATGAGAGAGTGACATGAACACTGATGTATTGCTTTCCAATGCCATTCAATAATTGAAAGTTTAGGAAGCTTTCTCTCTATGCAATCAAAGTTTTCATTACAGATACCAACTGAAGTGTAATTTCACCTTGGATCAGTTAACTCAACCAAAGTCAGGAATCAAATCTGCTTCCCTTGCTTATCTCCTTGACTCAACTCTGAAATAGGAAGTGCATTAATCAATGGAGAACACATGGATTTTTGATTAAGGAAGGGCTCAGGCCTGAACGTTGGTAATATACCTTCACCTCCTATGGACCAGCTGAGTTCTTCCAGCATTTCTGTGATTTGATTAAATGGCAGCTCCAACAAATACAGTTGGGCAATGATAGAGATTATCTGCCAACTTGAACTGTTCCCATACCACATCGTGTGTTATGTGCCTGGACTCTCTCTCTGTGTGGTGCGGTGAGGTAACAGCAAGCAAGCACAAAACTCAAAAGACTGTACAACAGGCTTTATTCCAGTAAAAGTCTGAACACCAGTTCAAGCCTTGGTAGCTTCCTGTTTGACTGGCTCAGGAGGGGAAAGCTCAGGTTTATATTTAGGTCGGCTGATTCAGGTGGGGTCAGCTTCTTAGGTGGCCTTCCTGCAGGTACAGAGATCGCCCCCTGCAGTAGGCTGGCAGTCGATTCACCACACTCTTACAGTGGAGTTTTTATATTTTATTGGATTATTCTCATGTAGCAGTGTCCTTTCAGGTGTTTCTGATGTCTGCATTCCAACCAAAGCTGAAAAGTGAGACCTGGAAAAATCAGTCAGACAGGATGTACAGAGCAGGCAATTCAGGAATTAGTGAGGCAAGTTCAAACAAATAAACAAAATTGTGGAGATAACAAGAGTTTTCCATTCTTTAAAATAATGCACAACAAATTAATACAGGATGATAAATATGAATTTGAAAAAAGTCGCGTGGAAGTGATGTCCAAGAGGAGTGAGGAAGAAGATGGTGTTGAGTGAGGTTACATGAAACAGGAAGGATGCAAATCGGTGGCTGGTTTACATTTGCTAAGAAGGGAGAACATTCTAAGATAATTTCATTTAAAATTTGGTCTGTTGCAAAAATCTTAACCACGCTAACAACTTGACGCCTTTCAGCTAACAAGTCTATGTTTTCCATAGATTATGCAAACTGTTTTATGCAAATAACAATGATAACTGTTCAGAGAAGTCCTTCAAAGTCCACTGCACGTTGAGACATTTTTGAGAGTTTGGCCAAATTTGGAACTAACCTAACTTTCAGGAAAATAATTGAGAATTTAGTTGTGTTGTCATGGGAAAACTGAAGTATCTATTTATCACTGTACTTCTACATTATCGATACCTGTTGAGCTACTCTCCTTGACATGAAGTTTCTGATGCCAGGAGCTTAGGAACCATCATTCAACAGATATTCAATCATTCATCTGTGTTTATCCAAGAAACCTCTAATCGCATGCTAAATCTCAAACACCTGCATAAAGACTTGGCTCAGTTATTCAACAGAAAAAGTGAATGATTATTTTAGCATGCATTTTCTCCATTTTAATTTTTTTTCATTTTAATTTCTACTGATTATCTTGATTGATTTGACTGTGGTAATAAAGAGGTACTTGTGTTCCTGGAGTTCATCCATCTCCACTGCAGATCAATGAGACATGAATGGCAGGCACACTACATTGCCTTCCTTCCACCTTATCATCCCTGACTGGCCTTCCTTTAGTAAATTTCTGTTAAAAATATTCATTTTATAACAAACGTGTGCAATTAAGTAATATTTAATCGTGGTGCCAACTGGAGTCTTTTGAAAGACATGGATTCATTTTTAAAATTAGATTATTCTATCCATCTATAAACCTTATTCATACTTATCAAATTTTCCTTCTCTTTAGGTTATCCATTGCAGTGGATATTTGAAAATCCGCCAGTATGTATTTGACGTGACTCTCTATGATGGCTGTTTCCAGATTGTGGGGCTGGTGGCAGTCGGACACTCATTGCCACCCAGCGCTATCACTGAAATCAAACTTCATAGCAACATGTTCATGTTCAGAGCAAGTCTAGATCTCAAACTCATATTCCTGGACTCAAGGTAAGAATCTCAAACTGATAAAGGCAACTGAGGGTTACCTCTTTATGGGTTACATTTCTAAAGGCAATATGTTGATGTGCCAGTCACACATTTCACCATGTGGTGACTCTCTTTCCTTTTACTGAGTAAGACCCATTGTGAAGAAAACTGAGGATGATTCATCGCCAGGTCACCAGCAAAAGAGCTGCCAGATTGAGACCATCTGCAAAACCTGGCACCGAGTCCTGTGCCCACAGGAGATGCATCCACACCTCCTCCTTCACCACCATTTGGGGCCCCAAATAGTCCTTCCATGAGAAGCCACATTTTCACTCGTGAATCTGCAGGGGTCTACTGCATCCTGTCTTCCTCTTGTGGTCTCCTCTACATTGAAGAGACTAGGAGCTCGCTTTGATGAGCACCTTGGTTCTGTCTGCCACAATAGCGTGGGTCTCATAGAGGCCACCCATTTCAATTTCCCATCCCATTCCCTTGCTGACAGACTGAGACCACCTGAAAATTGGAGGAACAACATCGTGTCTTCCGTCTGGGCACCCTCCAACTAGATGGCCTTAATATTGACTTATTTGGCTTCCATTACATCTCCTCTCCTTTCTTCTTCTTCCTGTGCCTTTCCCCCACCTCTGACTCTCTCTTTCTCACTTCCCTTTTCTCTTTATCTCCTTTCATGGAGCCAAAATCTATTTTCACCTTTCCTTTGATCATACCCGCTTAACGCCATTTGTCTGTTGGTCTGGACTCCTCCCCCTGCATTCTTCAGTCTTTATTCAGATGCTTTCCTGTTCTTTGTTTCTACCTTGAATAAGTGCTCAGGCCCGAAACGTCATTAATATAGCTTTACCTCCTATGGATGCTACAAGACCGACTGAGTTCCTCCAGCATTTCTGTGGCATTTTTTACTGAATTATTGTGGTTTGGCTTCTCGGCGACAAATTATTAGGGGTTTCTATATATTCACTATATAGGATTTGATATAAGGGAGATGCAAGTTGAATAGAAGGATTATAAAATATTCCCAAACAAGGGAACAATGTAGTCCCTTGGCCAATTTGATTGTTGTTGTACTGTTATGGGTGAACAACTGAATGAGAACCTTTTTACTTCAGACCACAATCGCTTCACACTTCGGAGAAATTTGCCCTTTCTATAAAACTCAGTTTATGAACTACAAGATAGGCTTGAAATTTATTCATCCAGTTTCTTTGCCTTCTGTAAAACCCAAAAAGAGCAAATTTGCATACATTTCGAAACGACGAGCACATATTGAGAAGCTTGTCTCCGTGTTGTTTGGCAGGTGTTTAGTTCACCCCAAATTTCTTTTCTTGGCATCAACAGCAGTGCACACATAAAGTTCATTTGCAGTGAAATGTTCTAGCTCTCGAAACAAAGTTACTCACAGAAAACCCAGCTTTTACTGAGCCTGTGGAAACAGGCCATTCCTGCTGAGAGAATGCTTGTATCACTGTCTGAAGTGTAAACCTATAGACCGCTTCCTGTGTTTGTTGATGATATTTGCCGCATTTGACTATGACTTTTGCGTGGTTAGCGTAACAGTTAGTGCAATGCTATTGCAGCGCCATCGACCCGGGATTGAATCTGGTGGTGTTTGGAAGGAGCTTGTACTTTCTCTCCGTGTCTGTGTGGGTTTCCTCTGCTCCTGTTTCCTCCCACCATTCAAAATGTACCGTGGGGGGGGAGGTTGTAGGTCAATTGGGCAGCATGGGCTCGTGGGCTGAAAGGGCCTGTTACCCTGTTGTATGTCTAAAATTTAAATGCCACAATAAAAGGGTCAGAAAAGGCACCAACTTAGTCCCTTTTCGGTTCTTTACATAAATGGTTTGCTTATATTCCTCCCCAAAATTATATGATAAATATTTGTTTTACGACAAGTTCTAACAGCCTTCCATGTAAACACATCTTAACTTCTTTTTAATTCGATTAATGATGACTCTAAATTTAAACCGAGCAAAACACAAAAGTCTGCAGATGGTGTGATTGTAGTTTTTAAAAAAAAAAAAATCCCACAATAAACGCTGGAGGAACTCAGCCGGTCTCCCAGTGTTCACAGGACGTAAAGGTAATTTACCACTGTTTTGGATCTGAGCCCTTCTTCAAGGTATAAGAAAGAAAACAGACAGGAGTCTGAATAAAGACTGGGAGAGAAAGGGGGAAGAATGGGAGGGAGAGGAGTCCAGACCAACAGACTGTTAATTCGATATGATAAGAGGAAAGGTGCATCGTTGGCATAGCGGTTAGTGCAATGCTTTTACAGCGCCAGTGATCGGGACAGGGGTTCGAATCCCATGCTATCTGCAAGGAATTTGTACGTTCTCCCCGTGTCTGCGTGGGTTTTTCCCCGGGGGCTCTGGTTTCCTCCCACTGTTTGAAATGAACCGGGGGTGTAGGTTAACTGGGGGTAAATTGGGCAGCACGGACTTGTGGGCTGAAACGGCTTGTTACCATTTTAAAAAATTTTTTAAATTAAAAATTTTAATTAAATGTAATTGTTTTTGGCTCTGCAAAAGGAGACAGAGGAAACGGAGAGAGGCAGAACTGTGAAAGGAGGCAAGGGGGACGAAGATGGTAGAGGTTGGGTAGGGTTCAGGACCTAAACGGTGATCCAGGTAATATATATTTACCCCTATGGACATTGTGAGACCGGCTGAGTTCCTCCAGTGTTCACTGTTACCCACTTACTGATGAAAACAATTCTTCACAGTTTATATTGCAAAAACCTTCAAAACAATGAGCATTTCCCTTGACCAAAAAAGTGATGCTGAGTTTCTCAGCCACTCAGAAATTTATTCAAATTTACTCTTCTTGGGTTTGATAGAGTCAAGTTTATGGTCATCTGATTGTACAAGTACAACCCAACAAAACAGCGTTCTCTGGTCCTCGGTGCTAAACACGCAGACACACAACCAGACAAATAATGCTTATGCAGGACAAGTATTATATCTATAAAATAAATATTGCTCTGTAAAGATGAGAGTCTCAGATGTTTCACGTGAGCAGCTCCTTTGGTCGCTGCCCGTGAGAAGAAGCTGTTCCTCAGCCTGGTGGTGCTAGCTTCGATACTCCGGTATCTCTTTCCCAATGGGAGCAGCCAAAAGATGCTGCGTGCGGGGTGGAAGTAGGTCTGCAATGATTTTGTGCACCTTCTTCAGACAACGATCCTGGTAGATCATGTCAAAGGTTTGGTGGGGGCGGGGAAGCAAATGACACAAGACCTATTTTGGAACTGGATGAATAAATTTCCAGCCTATCATAAACTGAGAGTTTTATGTAAGTGGAAAATTTTTACGAAGTGTGAAGCGATTGTGGATTGAAGTGAAAAGGTACTCATTCAGTCATCTTTATGATCGAAGTCTCTCTTTCCCACTTGTCATATGCTTTTTAAATCCTCTCCATGGTTAAGACTATCTTCAGAATACCCAAAACTGCATACAGCATTTCACTAATTTCACCTTTCTACTTATTAACGGTATTTCCCTGCTGATGAAGACCAGGATCCAATGTGCATTGATTGTTATGAACTAGGTTGGTGTTTATGAAATTTAAATCAGCTTACTTGTTTTTCACTCTGCAGAGTGGCAGAGTTAACTGGATTTGAGCCCCAGGATCTGATAGAGAAGACTTTGTACCATCATGTTCATGGATGTGATGTTTTCCATTTGAGATATGCCCATCATCTCTGTGAGTAATCAACTCTCATTTAAAATGATACCCTCCTGTTACCCACTTACTGATGAAAACAATTCTTCACAGTTTATATTGCAAAAACCTTCAAAACAATGAGCATTTCCCTTGAAATTCCAAAACAATTTGCACATATCAGTTATTACACATAAGTAGAAGTTAAAAGACTCGAGCTGATTTTAATACTGTTTATTCTTCAAGATTTATAATATGTAGGTCAATACTTTTAAGTAATCACTTGGGGACTGTCAAGGAATGAACATTAACCTTCAAAAATCAAAAGCTGCAGATGCTGGAAATCTGAAATAAAAATAGAGAAGCGCTGGAAACACTCAGCAGGACAGGCAGTATCTGTGAAATGAAATGCAGTCATTATTTTGGTTTGAAGAACACCAGTAAGAGAGAAGACTTGTTTGACCGTGGGTCTTCGATCTGAAGCACTGACACTGTTTCTCTCTCCAGTGATGCTACATGAACTGCTGACTTCGGCAACACTGTCTTTATTTTAAGTTTTGAACATGGTCAGGGTGAGTGGCGTGGGGAGCAAGAGGGGATGGAAAGCTTTGTCTTCTGTCAAAGGATGGAATTGATTTTAAGTTTTCAAATGTTTCTTTCACTTAACAACATTTCATTTGATCGAAGAAAATCATTCAAGGAACCATTTAATTAAAGCACGTTAATACATTTGGAAATAAAAATATTAAAAAATTAACTGCCTTCTCCACGGCCTCCTTATTTTGTGCCCTTTGAGCCTGAGCGAGATCAAGAAGGTCTCGAATCTAGTGCCAGATCAGAAAGTCCCAACAAGACCAAGCTCTGTTTCTGGACCCAGGTTAAGGGACAAAATGAAAGGTTTAATATCTGTCCCTCATTTCAGTTTTGATTTGGAGGGAAGGGTATAATGGTGGAGCTCCAGCGACTCAGGTTCAATCCTGATCAGTACAATCCCTATGGAACTTGTTCGTTTTCTCTGGGTGTCCAATTTCCTCCAATAACTGAAAGATATGCAGGTTGGTAGGTGAATTAGCCACTGTAAATCGCTCCTGGTGTGTAGAAGTTGTAGCGAGTGTATCAGAATGTTGGGAGGGTGGGGGGGACATAAAATACAATTAGTGTAGCAGAAGTGGAACTGGGGGCTTGATGCACTCAGTGGCCAAAGAGCCTGTTTTCATGCAATGACCTAATTTAACTAAATATAATTTAAAAAATTTTTTTAGACATACAGCACGGTAACAGCCCCTTTCAGCCCACGAGCCCGTGCAGATCAATCACACCCAATTATGGGCAGTATGGTTAGCATAATGCTGTTACAGTGCCAGTGATTGAGGCAGGGGTTTGAATTCTGCACTATCAGGAGTTTGTATGTTCTTCCCCCAGTCTATGCGTGGGTTTCTTCCGGATGCTCCAGTTTCCTCCCACAATTCAAAACATACTGGGGATTATAGGTCAATGGGGTGTAATTGGGCCCCAGTCGGTTTCCTCCCACCATTCAAAATTTACTGGGGGGGGGTTATAGGTCAATGGGGTGTAATTGGGCCCCAGTCGGTTTCTTCCCACCATTCAAAACATACTGGGGGTAATAGGTCAATGGGGTGTAATTGGTCCCCGGCCATTCTAACAACATTGCGTTAACCGCTACACTAACTGTGCCGCTAAATGCATGCTTGGAGATCTAGAATTTCTTATCAGTGGTTAAATGGTAACAAATTTTGGCACCATCCTGCACAGTGTGACATGGAATTTCACAATCTGAGACTTTGAAAAGTTTATAGAACATAGAACAGCACAGGAACAGCCCCTTTGACCCACCATGTCTGTGCCTAACAAGAACTCCCAATTAATGTAAATATTATATTAGAGAAGAAAAAAATTTAATGAAATGAACAACAATTTTTTAGGAGGAGAAAGAGTATTTTAAAACATGCTGTTTGGACATTGCTCCTGTGGTGTGGGCAGGTTCTGGTGGCTGACTGCACCTACTCTCACACAATTAATGGGATGGACCATTCTGGGACAAAGACACCAGCTATCAGAACCAATGCAAGTGTTTAATACTACTAACTGTATCTATGAGATCCAGTTTCCAGCTTATAGTGGGAAATTAGCTTCCCTGGTTACACTTTCAAAATGTAAGATGGTATTTGTGAAGTTTGCAGTGTTTTAATGTTCATCTGAAATTATCATCGCCATGTTAAAAAAAAGTACATTTTCTGTTTGAATTATTCTGCAAGTGTTGGTCAAAGGTCAAGCTACTACAAAGTATTACAGGCTGCTATCAAAACACGGAGGCTGGGTGTGGGTTCAGAGCTATGCCACCATCGTACACAATAGCCGTTCCTCCAGACCCCACTGTATTGTGAGCGTCAATTATGTTCTCACGTAAGTAAATGTCGACAGTGTGGTCTTTTTGGCACAAAATTGTAACAAAGTTTGAAAGAATTAACATGTCATAATTTATAAGAATGCAAGCAAATCTAGATGTGTACAAGGCCAATTGCATGATTGTTTTGTTTTGATCTCTCCATTTGTTAATCCCTATATGAGAAAATATTAATTTACCACAAAAACATCTACGACTCTCCACCCCATTTATCACCGGTATCGACAGCACATCCTCCTTGAATTCTTTTTTTTAATTTATTGATAAATGTAAATATACATTTCCATTCAATATATCATATGGAATTGAACATCTAACGTTAAAACAATAATCATTACATTATTGAAATCAAGTGGGATGGAAAATCTTTTTTCTGAAAATCATCCTTGCATTGAAAACAAGAAAATGGAGAGTGGTGGGGGATAGTGGATGGAGCTGTTCTCAGTAGAAAATTCAAGGTCAAGGGGACATTGAACAGAACAATTTAAAATTGCAAGGGAATTTGATAGAACAAATAAGAAGCCATTTGTTTTATCTGTCAGGAAGCTCTGTCATCATGGATTTAAGGTAAATGGCAAAGGGGAAATAGGGGAGATTGAAGAGTTGGGTGATCTGAATATAGCAAGCAAAACACCAATGAATGAAAATGAGGGTTAACTTTTGGAAGAAATTTAATGTTTTATTATTTAAATAGAACATGTATGATCTCAAAGATCCAACATAGATAAATTGGTCTATATATCTGCCTTCTGTATTGAAGATTGAGGAAAGATATTTAAGTTTGCAACAGGATTTAGATCTGATGGGAAGTTGGCCAAGGAATGGCAAATGGAATTTAATTATGGCATGTGAAGATGATGATAAGTTATAATAAATGGCCCAATTTTTGAGACTCTATTAAGATAGGTTACGATAGATCAGGTGATATGGAATATAAGAAGTGACCATATTATTAATTTTTTTTAAACTTTATTTATTCATTCAAAATACAGATAATAAGTAACATATATAACAATAAACGAAACATGAATGATATATTTTATATATATATATAAAAGAAAAAAGAAAGAGAAAAAAAAGAGAGAGCCCCCTTCCCCTTTCAGCCAACTCTCCTAAGGAGAGCCATAAAGAGAAACAAAATAAAGAAAAATTAAGCATACATATTACATATTATTGATGCAACCTGGTTGAGTTCACTTAGGGCTGAAATCACTTAATCAACTTTGAGCCTTTACTCAATTTGTCTGCACTTGGGCGTCACTGCCGATCAGTGACCATAAGCAAGGAAAAGGGGAGGAAAAAAGGATATTAGCAAAAGGATGGGAAATAATGCGAGAATAATTTATATGAAATTGGAAAATACAATGTTCAGGGTAATTGTTTCTATGCGTCCTATAGAAAAAATGCTCTGCTTTGATGCAGAAATTATTCAATTCATCTGAACACTGATCTTGGCACAATTTTCTCCCCACCGCTAAAAATTAAAGTTTTATAGTGAGCAAAGGGAAAGATAATGTCAGAAAACTGGGTTAATATTTGCCCTCAAAGAGGAAGTAATCAAAGTAGTATTCTATGTATTTTACAGGCAACTATGTGGCATGAAATTAAAGAACCACTAAGGTTTGTTTCTATTTGGCTTGGGAAGCAAGTTTCTCATAAGTGGCATTTAAAGATAAGTGATTGAATTGAACAAAATAATGCATTAGAACACCACCCTTTCATAGCTGAGCATTCTGGCTTGACTCACACTGATCGGCAGTGACGTCCAAATGCAGACAAATTGAGTAAAAGCTCAAAGTTGAATAAACGATCTCAACCCTAAGTGAACTCAACCAAGTTGCATCAATTTAATAATATTGGCTTACTGTGATAAAGTACTTCAGTAAATTATTAATACACTATGGAATTCCAAAAAGACCAAAAGTTTGGAGTCATGTCTCAACCTTCTTTACAATCTATTGTTCATTGATGCCAGGAAGATAGAAAATGTCAGAGCATTGCCATTCAGTCTTTCTAATCCTGTCGTTCACATTTCCTCTTAAATATGGTTGATGATCAAACTGGTTAATTACTTATTTCTGTTCTCTTTAATCCACCTTGTAGAGTTATCCTCCAGTTAAAATAGTTTATTATTTCAAAAACCTCCAGGGAAAAAGAGTTCTAGCTAGCAATATTTCCCGATAGATGGGATGTTGACTTTGAGGCGCCCAATCAGAATTCCGTGGATGGTAGCTTTACACCGTTGTCTTCTCAGCTAAGCTCATGCATCAGATGCCAAACCTCTCAATTCATTTACATTATCACTTTTTGTGTACTTTCTCCAGTATTTTAATATCTCCTCAAGATTAGAATTAAGAGTCAAGGTTCCATTTATTGACAAGTGCACCAAATACAAAAAAACTCTTTCCTTTGCCCTATAAAGGGACACACACTATTACCACTATGGTTTCACCTCTGGAAATGATCTCCATTCCTTCGTGATTAATATATTTTTATTCACAGATCCCTGTGCTCTCTTACCCGGTTTAATTCCTTGATTTCCAAGGATAAGAGTTCTATTATTTCACAAGCTGAGCCACAGCTGTTGAATCAATTCACAAGTCATAACTGGTTTGCTTAGTATTTTTGTTTATTATATACTGCTAAAGTGCATTTTAATTATTATGACTGGAATATGAAAATATTCTTGCCGATTAATTGTGATTAGCTGTCATTTCCCAGCACGGTGAATGAAATTACTTTCAACAAAACTGATGCTTGAAAACATCTTGTTAACAAGGCACAGATAATGAGAATAATAAATAGGGATTAAGCTACGTTTGGAGCAAAATAAGTAAATAAAGGTGGGTGATTGGCTGATTGTAAATACTCTATGATTGCACAGTCCAGAAGGCATGTACGGCAGAAGAAAAATTATCAGCCACTTCCTCAGCAGCCAATTCCTGCCGCTCGTCAAAGCACAATAAATTTTCAGTTTAATTTTTTTTTAATATAAGAAACCGGGCTTTGTGAGTGCTGGTGGAATCAACAGCAAGCTCCAGGCACATTCCTGATGTATGACAAGCAGCCCTGGTCGAAAGGAAATGACCAGGACAAAGCCGTCAACTGGTGCCTGACACAGAGACAGATTGGGACATTAAACGGACTTAAAGCCAGCATCAGTTAATTACTGTAAATACTACTGTTTGTACACTTATGAATTTAATTTCCTTCGTGAGCTATTTTCAGAGAGTGAGTTAATAAATTCACATTAATCCCCTGCCAGTTTCATATCATGGCTGTTCTTAACCATTTTATAATAATCTTGTGTTTAATTCACATCATCTCACAATATTCAATCTTGCATTGCAGGGACATTGAATACAAGGAACTTCAGTTATCGCTGGATCAGACCACAGCGGTCAAGTCCTCCTTTCACTATAAAATGCTGCTGTCTACCTCACACGAAAACCAAAAACAAGTTAAACCCAAAATCTCCAAGTTGAAGTCTAAGCTAAAGACTTCTCCTTATCCACAGGTACAAATACCCTCGCTGTACTCTCTTTGTCTGGATATCACAGTGTGTTAGCTTGTGCCCCATGTTGCTGAAGATAATAGAGCAGAGGGCTACTGTTCCTCTTTTTTAAAAACAGGAAACATCAAGCGCCCATCCTACAAGAATGCGACATGGTGCAAAGGGATGAAAATTAAGCAAATGAGCTGCTTTTTGGGCCTTCTGGCATAGAATCTCTTGATTAAGGCAATAGGAGGAAGTGTACAAATGTCATCCAGGATGACTCACGAGATTTTGTTTACTTCTTACAGGGAAGTACTTGACCCGCAAACTGCTTCTCGCTGCCAGAACAGAACTAGAACTGTACAAAATGAGAAGCTCAAACCAGCATCAAATTTGAGCAGCAAAGATTCAGGTCTATCCCAGAACCCTGCATACCAATGTCTTTAAGTATTCACAACAGAAAATACTGAAATTCTTCATTATATGTTCAGACATTTTTAAAAGTTTACATAATGTTGGTTATGGTAGTGACATCTGCCAGCTTTTGACAGAGTGTTTATTTTTAAACTCTCATTACTTTTCAGCTCAGTAATAACTTCAGGGATTTAAATAAGGGAAGCACTGTATATTCATCTCTTCATAGAAGACTGTTTGCAGCTCATAGCCATAATTTGGACTACCACTTAATGCAACTTCAAAAGTGATTACTTTAAAGTTTCAAATGTTTACCCCTGCTTTTTAAACTATCCTGTCCCGGCTTACGTTGATCATCTCCAACTAAGAGAGTACTTCTCTGTCTTATCCCAGTGAGTGCTTGTGAGGATTGGTAGGCCTCTCAACAGTGTGAACTTCCATTCAAGTCAGAACACCTTCTCTTCCAAGGGCCTCAGAGGGTTTTTGACAGTCTACATCATTTGACCAATATGCAACATAAACCAAAGTAAGACTTCCCTTTGTCCAATGCAGGAGAGGACTTGCAGGACCACTCTTTTTTTTAGTCATTTAACCTGAACCAAGAACCAAACCTGATATATCCTGATTTTTAAAAAAATATGTTGACTGTTAGCTTAGCGGTTAGTGCAACGCTGTTACAGCGCCAGCGACCAGGGTTTGAATCGCGCGCTATCTGTAAGGAATTTGCATGTTCTCCCCGTGTCTACGTAGGTTTCCTCTGGGTGCTCTGGTATCCTCTCACTGTTCAAAAATGTAGCGGGGTTGCAGGTTAGTGTATTTGGGCTGTAGGCCGAAAGGGCCTATTACCATGCTGTGTGTCTAAATTAAAAAAACATCGTGATTTAGAGTGCACTAGCTGAAGGAGCAGTGGCAGTAAATTTTTAAAGGAATCCGATTAACATTTGAAATAAAGCTATTTGGAGAGGAGAAGGGAATTATGACCAATTGGAAAGATCTGATGGACAAACATCATGAACCAAATTAACACAGCATTGTCCCATAACTAGAGTAACATGTACAATTCTGGATTGCAAGAATTCTTTGATAGTTCTGGAGACTTATGAAGATGTTTCCAAAACTGCAATGTATAAAGAGAAACTGGCTGTTTAGGACTATTTTCTTTGGAACAGAGATTTGACTATGGTTATTGTGAATGGCTTTGACAGGGAAACAGTAAGGCCAATTTTCCAATTGTGAAACCATGGTTTTAAATGAATTTTCAGAAGGTAGAGGGTGTTAACTAATTACTTAAGTCTCAAACTCACTGCCTCAAAGGCCTTGTGTTAGATAAAAACCTTCTTTATAGATAAGGAGAGTTTGGATGAGCACCTGAAGAGGCCAATAACCTGCAAGGGTGGCAGATAAGAGCTGAGAACTGGCCAAATGACCTCCTTCTGGGTGATAATTTCTATGCTTCCTGGTCGTGGTGTTTGACAGAATCAACAGAGAATGAAAGAAGGTTCAAAATTCAAGATTCAATTTTTTGTCCTGTAATAAATAGTGTCATATTACACAAAATTGCTTTTGTTGGCTGTAAGGCACCATTGGCAGGAATTACCCTGAAGCCCCTCTTACAGTCAGAGAAAGAGAACCCTCAGAGTCAATAAGTGTCTGTGGATTTGCCTCCAGTACTCCCACAGCCACACAGTGTCCAGTCCAAACCATCGGCAATCTGAACTCCAGACCCAAACCTTTGCCCTTGGCACCCTCTCAGATCATGCTTCTGCTACCTGGTAACTCGTTCAGCCAATTTCGAGCCAGTCCGCCGCCTGGTGCGAGACCCTTGACCACAGTCTCCAGCAGCCCAAAGTTTGCGTGTGTTCTTCTCCTTGAGTCACCAAAAGCCAGCTGCCTGTGTGCCCTTCAGCCACGGAACCCCTCACTAGCCCGCCTCTGTGGTCACCATTCCCTAGGGTCGTCACTTCTCCTTCTCATAAAGAGTGGTCTCCCTGTTTTTCTGGTGCCCTGCGCCAGTCCTCTGCTTCCACAAAGTCTGCAGCCGATCATAGACGCCACCATCTTGGGCGCTGACCTCGCGGTTGCGAAATTTTTAAATAAGACATTGTCAGCTCCTTTAACAGGCCATTTAAAGCCTGTACGGAGCTGACAGCGGTTGGACCTTGCGGGAGGGCCGTCTCCCTGCTCTCAGCAGGTCCACACCAGCGCCGCCATTACAGTGGCTCTGGCATCACCACCAGCAGTGAATTGGAGTAAAAGTGACAACACAATGAGAACCAAAGCAGGAGAAAGGGCAATTGGATTAAAGGTGGGGGGGAGGGGGGGGGAGATTGGTTTATAAAGCAAAAGGAAGAAACAGAAGGAAAAAAACCTCACTATTTACTTTTACAAACAGTGAGGACCAATGCTGGAGTGACATTCCATAAGCTTCAAATGTTCTCTTTCCAGATGTTTGTTACATTGCACTTCATTTCAGAACCACTTAACTAAGGCAATTACGTCGGTTCCAATGATTTCTTGACAGGCAGTTCTCATTTATGCGAGACCAACGGTCTAGTCACACTAAACATCCAAATGATTTCCATGCTGCAATATCATGGGATTGCTAAGCACTAAGAACAATGTGAATCACGAACTCTTGCTCAATGAGTAAATGAGAATATTTAGGACACTCGAGGAGTTAGGAAAATGAACCCAACATATTTTGTAGCCTTCAGCTATAGATTTCCTATGTTTTGCTCTCTATTGTTCTACCTATTAGAAAACATAAAACAAATTTTACATACCAATACCTAAGAGAGAAAAGTTTTATCTTGGAAATTAATGGCAACTCAATTTATGGAAGCTCAAAGAGCAATGTTGTGAGCAGTAACATTGGGAGGGACTACTGTTCATATGCAGTATCTCACATCTACTCTATCCCAGTTAGGGAATGGACAGCCATTGCATTTGTCTATTATTCAATAGCTCTGATTTAAGATGGAACGCACTTTCATTTCTGAGATCCACCACGTCCTTTAGATACCTCAAAGCTTGCCATAGCAACGAAATTCGGTTAATGCAACAACATGAGCAAATGCACTGTCAGTGCATGGTCCCACAACCATCAATGAGATAAAATAACTCAATTAATTTTGGTTAATCAAGATGCCAAGAAATTGGGTCAATCTCTCTGAGCCTCTTTGAATTAGGCTTCATGGTATTGTGTAAGAATAAGGCTTGGTTTAATCCAGCATGTAGGAATCATTCAATCTGCAGCTGTACAAGCCTTAGTTAACCCACTTATGTGTGTGGAATGGAACTTGAGCCCGACAGATTCCAGGAAAGCAGCAAGTTAAAACTGACATCAACTGTGCCACAAAAACAAAGAATTAAGTAAACATGAAGAATCAGAGAGTGCCTATATTTTACCTAAGCATTAGGAAGCTAACTGTTCAACAAAATACTGCACTTCCAAGATGTTTTTAGGACTTCCACAGATACCCTTTAACTGACATGTTAACATTTAACATAAGCAACATGATTAGGATCAAGGATATAAAACAAATTTTCTAGCCGTCTTTAATATAAGGGAGGTCATTGACAATCCTGAGTGATATTTCATTTAGCATTCAGCTGGAAGAGGCAATTTAGAAAGACTATAGAGTAGTTGTTGAAACAAAATTAACTATTGTTAACGTGTTGTCACCAGCTGGAGCACACCTCCTAAATACTCAGGAGATAAATTGTCCCCGAATGGAATTTACAGCAAAATTATCAGAGAATTTGAATGCAGATTTGTGAATTTCTTTGGTATTCTAGGAATATAAAGGAGGAATCTGAAAAAAAAATCTCAGAATTGTTCAGTTTTTTTTAAAAAAGAGAAACCAGAAAATATAATCAACATCACGCAAACAAATCTGTGAATACGAATGAAAAATAATTCAAGAGTTTTTTTGCGCAGTTCAATACAGCAGAGTACAGGCCCTTCAGCCCATGATATTGTAAACCTTTTGGAAATAATTTTAAAACAGTTTGGGAAAGAATTAAGCAGTTTCATGATCTTATTTCTCAGAATCCAGTTCCTCTGTTAGAAGTGACTTTGCTTTTCACATTTTCAGCAATATAATTCATTCCAAATTGAAAAAGCCGATTGTGACCGTGCCAGTAGCTGGGGAGACAACCCTTCGGCGAACGTTGTAACACCACAGGAAAGCACTTCACACACAGAGAACAATGAACTCCTTTATGCATCCTCATACGGCCTCCCTTTCCCCTACACCTACGGACACTTTCCATTAGACCCACAAGTGCTTGGCAGCAAAAAGCAGATGGCACCGAGCAAGACAAGTCAGAGTCAAGAGTCACCTTGTGAAGCAGCAAGATTCTACGTGGGTACCTTTCAAGCAACCAACGACAACTGTTGGCATTTGACAAGCTCATCATCAGCTCAGAATCCAACTGCCTCAAAAGGTCCGCAGGATCACAACATCAGTGAATCCCAGTATTGTTCTGCACAGAATTATCAGTGTAAGTTGTGCTGTTCTACTGATAAACATTCATTTCACTCACTGTTGATTAATTTCTCCAAAGGGCTATCACTGTAACCAGTGCAAATGCAGCAACTATTTGACGTACATTAGATTCCACAAGCAGAAAATGCTATCTATGATCCATATCAAGTTGCATCGGTTGAAAGATTTCTGGAATATTTCCTCATGCACTTTCAATACAACCTGAGGGTCTCGATATAACATTTTTCCAACAATCTCTAAGCCCTAATCACCATGTGTTACTTGGTTGATTTCTGAAAGGTAATTTTTGATGCTTCCTACATCCAAAACTGTACAGCATGAGATTAATTAAAATTTGCTTTAAAAGGCAAAATCCATCTAAAAGAACTCTTCAAAAAAAGTTTCCTTAACCTGTACTTTTGACAATCCAGTGGACTGCTGAATGAGGCGAGACCCAGCACACACAGGAAGTAAAAGGCGGTTAATGTTTCGGAACAGAGTAAATGCCTGATTTTTCACACTTCTGATGAAGGGCTCAGGCCCGATTCGCTGAAACTTTGGCTGTCGTTTACTTCCTATGGATGCTGAGTGATCTGCTGGGTTTCTCCAGCACTCATTGACACTGCTCTAGACCGAGCATCCGTGGATTTTCTTGTTTACCCTGAATGAGTCAAGAGTTCACTTTATTCACTGCAGGTTTGCACTAATTGAGGCCCAGCACCATTTGCTGCAGCTTCAGTACAGCCCTGTCCCCTTCAGTGGAGAGAGATGGAAATGAATACTTGCTTATTCCTCACCACTGACTAAAATAAAACAACTAATCAACATTGCATAGTTACTTATCACTTTTTGTTTTTAAACACACACGTGTCAAAATTTGAAGAACAGGCAACACACACTCGCGCAACCCAACGTCCTCAGGGATACTTGATTAATGTGCTCATTGTGGTTGGAAAGTCCCTATAATAAATCTACATGCATGATATTGATGAGCACAGTTTGATCAGACTGTTAGATGGAATGCAAAGTATCACTGAAACTCAAATTTAATCATGTTACTTGGCTGCAATCCACCGACACTTCTACACAATCAAATCAGCGCTTTTGCCTAAAAGTATATAAAATGTAGTCCTCAGAAACAAGAAATAATCAACTGTGCTGTGAACATAAAAATGATGTAATTATTTTTACCATTTGAAGTACAATTCCTTCAAACGATCATGCTTGATTCACACTAATTAACGTTACTACATTATAAGAATGGTGACTTGATTTTTTTTCTCTCCTCCAAAGTAGACAGAAATAAGATCAAGGCTACCTTTGGGTTTTTACTCCACCATGCTGTTTAAATGTTGCTTTCACCATCCAGGACATCAATCAGAACAGCTGAATTGCAGCTGACTGAATTCATGTGTTGCTTTGCACAGTGATTCCAGTCACATACTTCCAAATGCCTGAGACAACATGTGGAACTGTTGCCATTTTAATATTAAATAAGCTATTTTAAAATAAATTATATCAATTACTCAATTGGAATTTAGAATACATTATCTTGCCAGCACTTTAAGTGGATGGTGAAAATGATCAAGTTTTAACTAAACAAACTGGGATAATTAGAAACACCAGATGTCAAATTGTGCTCATTCATCATCTGATTAAACTTCCAGTTCATTCTGTCTAATAAAGACTTAATACCTTCTCTTTCTTATAGGTGTATTGCCTAACAGCAGGCATTGTGAAACAGTAACCTACACCACCTTTCCAAGTTGTGCAACATCAAGACCAAATAATAAATATAAGGAAAAACCTTACCTTAACCCTGTGAAGCCGACCAAAATAGAAGCCCTGCAGCCCGCACGGCACATTATCAAGGAGGAGTGCAAAGTACGGTTCAGACACAATTCTCAGGAGAAGTTATGCAATGATGTAAAGTGTTTTTCATCTTCTTTAGACAATTCTTCATTAGCTAAGTCAGACTGTGATTCTGCCAAGCCAATGGTGAGGATAGGCCAACAACTTTTACCAACCCAAACAGCATATGAACAAGCCAGCAGGATTTGTGTGAAAGAGGTGTTATATGAACATTTCAACCACCAGAAACCAAATCTGGCCAACGTGAATAATACAAGGGACAATGCAAAACTGAATGAAGGGAGGCTACATGAACAGCAAGAATCATTGGGTGTGGGGACATCTGGTCAAACCCAGTTTGAATCCTTAAGCTATGGCCAACTCTTTACTAAGCACACCTTCCAAAGATCGCCCTGTGCACTTACAGGGTACATGATGGAAAATCGGGGATATGCCGCTGATGAGAAGAATTCTGGTTACCGAAATGCAAGCCCGGCTTTGAACTCTTCACCGGAAATGCACCAAGAGCCTGTCCTTCCACATTACATAGGAACATCTGTCATAATAACCAATGGGAGGTGACAAGGAACCTATGGATGTAGAAGGTAGATTTGTTACAAAGTAACTCAAAGAACTTCTGTTACATTCGGATACAACAGGGAATCCAGCTTTGCTGTTGTTCTGGGCAAACTATGAAGGACATATTCTCACAGATACAGCAGGGAATCCAGCTTTGCTGTTGTACGGGGAAAACTTTGAAGGACGTATTCTGAAGCTGGAGTTATTTTGTGGCCTCAATGCTCATGTGTTTCTTTGCCTCTAGGCCTCCAACCTAAATTAATGCATTGTAAAAAGACAAAAACGCAGACGTTATCACTTGTGCAATATTTTAAATGTGAACAGTTCACAGTGTTCTGCATTCTTTCCTGCATTATTGA
Source organism: Narcine bancroftii (assembly GCF_036971445.1). Taxonomy (NCBI): domain Eukaryota; kingdom Metazoa; phylum Chordata; class Chondrichthyes; order Torpediniformes; family Narcinidae; genus Narcine; species Narcine bancroftii. Next base: position 14,941,407 of record NC_091475.1, on the reverse strand, counting down.
AGATAAGCTTTCCTCACTAATAGATAGTATCTTATTGACATATATAAAGAACACTAACAATGCCAAGCAGAATGTGTCTGCATTGTAAGGTTTTATTTGAAATTCTGAAAGAATAATACTATGTATTAAAATGATGGCGAAGATTCAAAAAAAAGGTCCTTTATTGTTCCTCAGTTTACACCTTGTAAATGCATCTCTGTGCTGCAACTAGGAACCTTTAACGAATACATCATAACCACAGTGAGAACCGCAAAACCTTCGATTCATTGTTCAAAAATTATCTTAGCACTTTCAGAGAAAATGGGCACATATATGGTAAACAATTGCAGAAAATATTGTGCTGAATGATCAGTACATAACTATCGATTACCCCATTACGAGCTTCCGACCAGAACAGTTTTCCACCAATATTTTCAGTTTGAACAAATCCAGAAAAAAAAGATCAGCAAAATCCTGCCTCTTTAAAACGTGGTGAAGATTTAATCATTCTCTGATCAGAACAATATGAAGTGCTCAATGATATCAAGTAAATTTCACCTATGACAGAAAGAGTGGGGGGGGGGGGGGTAGGGGACCCTGTCAATGTTGAATTGTTTCTGGTTGGAGAGATGCAGTTTTAATGAAAGCTTGCATTTCAGAATGACCCGAGTGCTTTAAGCTATAGTTCTATTGTAATGTGTCGTCACTTAGTCCAATCACTATTGTAACATGGCAAACATAAGTCAACAGACACCCAGCAGTTGTTAACCTTCACTTGAAATACCAGCAAACAGAGAGAGAAAAAGAAATTGAGGCAAATAGATACAATAATATCCGGGTGTGAGAGAAACAAAAAGGCTCTGGAGGGTAACTGGGGCATTAGTGCAACGCTGTTCTAGTGCCGGCAACCTGGGTTCAAATCCAGCACTGTCTGTAAGGAGTTTGTACATTCTTCCTGTGTCTGCGTGGGTTTCCTCCCACCCTTCAAAATGTACAAGGGTTGTAGGTCAATTGGGTGCAATTGGGCGGTACGGGCTCATGGCCTGAAAGGTTTGTTACGGTGCTGTATTTCTGTCTCTCTGTAAAATGATATAATGTATGTATGTGTATATATATATATATATATATATATATATATATATCTTCTTTGGCTTGGCTTCGCGGACGAAGATTTATGGAGGGGGTAAAAGTCCACGTCAGCTGCAGGCTCGTTTGTGGCTGACAAGTCCAATGCGGGACAGGCAGATTTAGGAGTTGCAATAAAATAGAAAGGTGTTGATTGGTGTTTGATGTCAAATTATAAATGCAAGATACAGATGACTACAATATAATTTTCTACACCAATTATACTTCACACCACAGAAATTACATAAACCAAAATCGAAAATATTGGAGGTGTGTTTTAGAGGTGGAATAGAAATAGGAATGTTTGTACATGCTATGTAGTCGTGTGTGAAGGTGAGACCTTTCTGGCAGGATATTACTGAAATACTAATATATACACACACACACACACATACACACATTTATATGTGTGTATATATACATATAAATGTATAGGGCTGGCATTGTGGTAAGCACAACGCCTTTACAGCTCCAGCAATTGGGACAGGGGTTCGAATTCTGTGCTCTCTGTAAGGAATTTGTACATTCTCCCTGTGTCCGCATGGTTTGCCTCGGTTTTGGGAATACGTACCGGGGTTGTTGGTTAATTGGGTGTAAATTGGGCAGCACGGACTTGTGGGCTGAAATGCCTACAATTTAAAGAAATTTAAAATGTATATGTCTAAATTAATCCATGTTGTACTCCATCACCAATGTCTACCCATTCACTCTGTACACATTCCATGGAAGCCTCTTTGTATCCCCCTCACAATTCATCATCCCACCCAATTTATTGTATTACATTCCGTTTTTTTATCCAAGGTCTTTGAAACATATAATGAAAAGCTGATCTCTTCCAGATACCATCTGCCACTCTGAGAAAGACACGTTTATTCCTTTTCTGTTTCTTGTCTGCAACCAATTTTAATCGATGCAAATACTCTACCCCATTGCCATGTACTTCAAACTTGGACATTATTCTTTCATAAGAAACTTTAAGCTAGGCTTAAGTTTCAGCATAGCATCGATGTTACATTTTTACATATTATTCTTTGAATTTTTTTAAAATATACATATAAAAACTTTCTGTTTTCAAAATATACAAATATATAACTTTTTCTTACAACACAAAAAAAATACAACAACCCCTTCGCAGGGGTATAAATCAGTAACTGTCAGGGCTTACAGTTGGATTTTAAAAAAGAATATCTTCCCTGGGGAGATCACATATTTTTATAATAGCACCTTTTGTTATTATTTTTAAACTACCTTTTAATTTTTTTATAATATAGTCCAAATATGCTTGCCATATTTTATAAATACATCATATTTGTTCTTTAGATTATATGTGGGTTTTTTTCCCCCATAGGTATACAACTGTTCATCTCTGTCTTCCACCTATAGAGGAGAGTCAGATTTCCAAGTAATCGCAATACATTTCTTAGCAACAGCTAAAGCTATTTTAACAAATAAAATTTGGAATTTTTATTTCAATAAAATTGCCCAAAAGCTAAAACTCCGCATTGTCTGCAAAGGCCACCCTTGTTAGTATTTCAGTAATATCCTGCCAGAAAGGTCACACCTTCACACACGACTACATAGCATGTACAAACATTCCTATTTCTATTCCACATCTAAAACACACCTCCAATATTTTCAATTTTGGTTTATGTAATTTCTGTGGTGTGAAGTATAATTGGTGTAGAAAATTATATTGTAGTCATCTGTATCTTGCATTTATAATTTGACATCAAACACCAATCAACACCTTTCTATTTTATTGCAACTCCTAAATCTGACTCCCATCTCTCTCTCAATCTCTGTAAACCTGGTTTTGCACTTTCGTTTTGGAGAGCAAAGTACATCTTAGATATAACTTTAGGTGTGTTCCCCAGCTCAATAATTTCAGGTGGGGCCAAGTTTTTGAGCCTGTCTTTCTCTTAAAAACAATCTTAAGTGGAGAAAACAAAAGAAAATTCCATTAGCTATTCAATACATTGTGCAGGGAGGTGGGACTAGAAAGGGGTGTTTGGCTCGGTGCGGACTAGAAGGGCCTAATGGCCTGTTTCCGTGCTGTAATTGTTATGTTATGTTATGTTAATATATTGTTGCCCAGATTCATAGGCAGTAGTACATTTTTACCTAATGGTGTCCTCAGTGATACCTGCTTTTTTCCCCCGATACATTCATTTATTTCTTGCCTTATTCTAATCAAATGTATTAATAATTTTTATATATTATTACATGACTATAAAAGGAAACTTGAACATTTAAGATTTCCTTAAAATCCATGGCACCTCTGACAATACAGCTCTGTTTCAATATGGGGTTTGATAACCTCACTAAACCAGCAGATGAATATGATTCCAATTATGATCCATTCCAAAAATGTACTGATTTTCTTCAGGTCCATCAACAAACATTGCATAGTTCAGCTCGCATACAATTTGGTTTATGGCTTAAAATAAAAGCATTATTAAACATCTCCCTAGCTAAGTGTTATTTGGCAATCATTCTGGAGTATTTCAGACATTGTTGAATTTGGGGAGAAAGAGTACACTGGCTGGATTAAGTCCAATTTTTTTAAAGCAGCTGCCAGAAAATATTTGTTTCACACATCAAGTAAACTGAGCTCACAGCAACCACACTCAAAGTGATTAAGACACATGGCAACTGTTGTCAACAAGTGGATGAGGATTGATAAATATTTTGTTCCAGCTTTCTCTGAGTGTCATACACTTTCTTCCTATACATTAAAAAAAAAGGATTATTGGGATGGTGGCAACAGGGAGGAGAGAGTTTTAAACATAGTCCTGATTTATGTGATAGATTTTTGGCTATGTGTGGTCTGAGCTTTGAATGATCAGTTTTTAACTAGGGAATGTTAAATTTAAATATCTTTACTACTAGGAGAAAACACTTAAGTGTGATCCCATGAGCAAGGAGATCATATTTAACCCATTTAGTTCTGGCACTCTGCTGGTAAATCTGCATTGTACTCATTCCAAACATAATATATTCTTCCGGGGCAAGAAGCCAAAACTACTCCCAGTATTCCAGATGGGGTCTGACCAAGATGGTGTTACTGTATTGGAGGGAAAGGGGAGGGGGAGGTCTGGAACATGTTCACGAGCTACAGAAATGGAGGAAGGGAGACAAGCTTGCAAGACAGGAAGGTGGAGGTCATCATGGGGTGGAGATTATTTCCAAAAATGTGAAAAGTTGATAACATTGTGCAGATCTAAAACAAGAATATCATGACTGTTTCAATCTTGTACTGAGGAAATCACATTTCTTATGGCAGGGTAATCCAAATTACTGTAGGGTAAGAGTTCAAAGATTAAAAAAATATACTAGGGTAAAGTGTTGCTTCTGTACCTGACAATCTGGAGATATGCTCAAATCCCACCATCGTAGGTCAGGAATTCGAATTGTGATTGAAAGAGTATAGAACAAGCAAAAAAATACTAACTTTGGGACAAGTGATCCTGAGTGTTGGCAAAATCTAAAACAACAAACCAGGCAGTGCCTGTGGGGAGAGAAACAAAGTTAATATTCAGGTCAATGAGCTACACAGAAAATTGGATGAAGTTGGAGGTGAAACAACTTTAAAGTGCAGGGAATGGGACAAGACCACCTGGCTCAATGACGACCTGTGGAGCCCTGAGTAGGAGGAAATCGATGTTCTCTTGCAACCATTAGAGGGCAGCACGATTAGCGTAGCGGTTAGCTCAATGCTGTTATAGGGCAGCGGTCGGGACCAGGATTGAATCCCACGCTGTCTGCGAGGAGTTTGTAAGTTCTCCCCATGTCTGCGTGGGTTTCCTCCGGGTGCTCCACTTTCCTCTCACTATTTGAAGCATGCAGTGGCTCATGGCTGTACATCTAAATTTAATTTAACCTGGTCTATTTGTGACCCCAGGCCCACACAATGCGGGTGACCCCTAAATGCCCTCAAGAAAATGGCCAAAGAAGCCACTCTGTTTCAAGGGATGGGTGAGGAATGAACAAAGAGGAGAAATGTTTTGCTGAAATCCATACCTGCAGGCAATTGATCACCAGAGTAGGTGCAATTAAGTAAAAAAAAATATCCAAAGAGCCTAGAACTAGCAATTTCAATCTCTCAAAGCTCTGCACGAGAAAGGGGAAAAATCTGAGCACGCTGCTGTTGAAACAGGAAACTTGCTGTATTGGCTTCCAATCCACAATGGTGGAATTTAAGAGCTGATAATCGCCATAATATTAAAGACAAGGTAAGGAGACAGAGTCTGGGGTTCTGTCTGGAATTCTTCAATAACAAAAAAATTCTGGTGAGTAAATTTGAGCTGCAAATCACCCATGACTGAGCTCACTGGAGAGAATAAGGAGATGAATGGAACATTGTCTTCCTTCATTTAGTTATTTTGGCCCCATTCACAAAATACACATTTTGCCTCATTTCCTTCATGATTCTCCACATCGTAGCACTGGAAACCATCCCCTTCCCATGAAGATGATTCAGTGAAGAGACCCCGATCTCCCTGCATCTTTCTCCTGATAACATGAGTGCTTTCCAAATCCTAACCCAAGGCACTTCCTTTACTGCCATTACCTTGATCTGGAAATCACCCTCAGCTGCACCATTCCTTCATGAGATGATGAATGACCAATCTTATTTTCCATGAGGTGCAACAGGGATCTTCAATTTGTCAACTCTAGATACAGTGAATTCCATTTTTTGTGGAATTGTCAGTTATTTTTGCTTTCTAAACCTAAAACTTTGAAATGCTGTTTAACAAAGCGTGACTGCAGGACTGTCAGATACATAAAAACCCCTGGAATATGCCAGAATAGTGTATTTTCCAGTTGCCTGAGATTGCATGGTTGGTGAACTAATGGCGAGATGTGCAATTTTAAACTTTTGCATTTTTTACCTATTTATTTCCCACTATTTTTTTGCCGGTTGCTTGAGGCTGCCAGTTGCTTGAATTCAAGATAACAGGGGTTTTTACTATACTTTGAACTGTTTTGCTATTTAAAGAAAGCTGCATTGAATTTTCACTTTTCTCAACTAAAACCGGAGACATTGTTAAGGTACTGATTAACACTTGTCAAGTTCCAATATTGTCTGCTCTATTCAGTTGCCCAGCTGTTCTCTGACTTTTCACTGTTGAGTAAGTAAAATTGTCGGCTGCAAACCTCTCCAGAGACAAAAACCTCAGACAACAGCCACATATCAATCTGCAATTCCTTTTCTTGATTACAAATGAACCCTCTGTTAAGTTACTGACCATGTGAGGATATCTGGCAAATTGTAATAAAAGTAATACTTGACTTGCTTTTCAAAGCTACACCCTCAACCAGTGACTCTGATGAGCAAGAATGAAATGAACCAGCATCGAACTTTAATGTGAATCTCTTTACTGCACACAATTGAGATTGGTCTGATCTTTCTGTTGCATTCTTTCTGTTCCAGACAAGGTTTGGCCTAAAATGAACACAATTAACCACTTCAAATGGATTTTGCGAACAGATGTAGGCTTCACAAATGTAGCAGCAGCATTACCATTTAATCTGAGAAACAAGAAATCAGGAATTGTATCAAATTACCAGCATGAGGGATGGGTTGGTAGAAGGTAAGGACCAAGATCTGCAAGGTGGGGACAAGTGTAAAAGGAAAGGTGTTGGATCATCTGAGATGGATTACATAGGACTGTCATTCAACAAACTTGTTATGAGCCCAGAGGACCCCAAAACCCAGCAGCAATAGATATTCACCAAGACAAATGGTTACTTCAACAAAAGTTGCTTTTAATGATCTTTAAACATGAAAACAGAATCACACTTTAAATTATCACTATTGCCTTAACTAACCTAACTTAACCCCCTTCTAATTCTAAGCACACGTGTATGTAATGTGTGTGTGTAAGTTCAGATATGTTCTTTGATTCACAGTCCAATCTCACTTCTCATTCCTCCGTTCACTGGTTGCAGGCAACTCTTATACTGTGCACAGAATTTTACATTTATAAAGTTCACTAGGCTTGGGTGCTTGAAAGGTAAATGGTTACTGCTCAGGAAGGTTCTTGTCGGTTTTCAGAGAGAGATTTGTTGTTCCAGGACACCCACAACTGATTCCTTTTTAATCATCCACTTCAGTCTCTTGCCCCCTCAGGATACTCCAAAGGATAACCTCTTTCTTTCAGGTCACCACAGAGTTTGTTTTTGTTTCTCTTATTTCAAGTGAAACATTTGACAGCCAGTCCTCTCTTCTTGCATGAACCACAAAGGTTTTGACCAGGCTGAACTAAGCCCTCACAACCCATCTTCCAAAATGGGGTTTTCCACAAGCTTGTCAGCTTGTCCTGTTCCAGTCCCAGTTGCTGCTGCTCACTGTAACACTGCTTTCTGTGTGTATGTCTCTTTCTGTCTCTCTCTCTCACACATACACACAGAGAAAAATCTGTTGGATCCTCTCTGCTTGCAAAACCACATGACCCTCTTTGAACAGCAAGTTCCCCTGCTGACAATCTGCGGCTCTGACAAGCTCTTTCATCTGTTGCCTTTTTGTAAACAACAATCCATTAGTGAAGTCTCTTGGGCACTCTCCAAAGCTTCTGCAAAGACTGTTGGCCCCGACATGGGGCAGAGCTCCAGTATTTTAAATAAGATCTGTTTTAAAGTGTTTGTATGTGACCTACACTAACAAACCTGCCCCAATTTATCTCCCAAAAACATATCTATATTCTGTCACAAGCCAAAGAGCTGGATACTGAATACAGTCAGAAAAAATACTCTGAATCACCACAGAACACGGAGCTATGCTGGAAAATTATATTCTGTTTCTCGATGCAGAAGTTAAACATCCATTTCAGAAGTTAAAATCTGTGGAATGTCAATCATGATACAACTTTCATTTTTAAATTGAAGCAATTTGTTCATTTGCAAAATAATAAGAAAACCCAAGAGACATAATGAGAAATAGAAGTATTTATCCGCTGACAGAGCTTTGGATTCAAGAGTTTGTAATGCACCAACAATACTAGTTCTGAAAAAAAAACTGAAGTGACTTTGAGTTAAGATCCTTAGATCTCCCACTCTATTCCAGTAATTTTACCCCAGATTTATATCAAGCAGAAATCCTAGATTTTTTTTTGTTCAGTCTCTCTGGAGGTCAAATACTTTTTCAACATCACCCCATAACACTGTATCTGGTTCAAGACATAAACCTTCACCACAAAACCAACTCTTCGCTGTTCACTTGCACTTCCTGCTGGCCTCCATCAGTCCACTCTGTGATTGGAATGCCTGCTGCCATGTTCCAAGTTGGATCATGTCTCAATCACTCACCGCCTCCATGTAATTAACTTAATTGATTCAGAGTTAAGCCACCACTTCCTTTTAAAATTCTCAGTATCAAAGTCCCCAGGGTCTGAGTTTTCCAACCATCACATTCTTCTAGTTCTACAAATGTCAGAGCTCTCTGCACAATACATGACAATATCACAATGCAATTTGTTGTGATAATTAAAGGAACTGCATGAACTGAAATTGTCGTTGAAGTGGAGGTGTTACCGAGCCAGTATTGATCAAGAATTTTAGAAACACCTCCTAAAAATTAATCTGTGCCCTTGCTGCCAAGGTCATGCTTGGATCCAGGTTGCAATCAACAACCTTGCCATTGTTCGACCTGATATGAGAAAGTTTCTTTGATATCAAGTCCATGTTGGGTTCTTTCCCCTAAAGTACACTAGATTGGCTCCTCTAGTGAATAGGATGATCAGTTAGACAAGAAAGATGATGGATGGGCTTGGATTATTGCTTGAAAGGCGATTCTGTAAGCACAACCATTTCAGGATGTTGTTTGACTAGTCTGTGGGACAGCTCTTCCAAGCTTGGCACATCTCCAGATAGACACGAGGGGGACTTTACAGCTTGCCTGAGCTGAGTGTGTTTGAATTCATTCCAAAGTCAATGTTGTGTGGTCTGTCTCATTTTAATCTTATGAGGCAGATATTCCAGCCTGACACCAGGGCTAATCTGTGCAGTCCCATGAAAGTCAAAGTTCCTAGTGTTGATATTCGTCTAAATTGACAGTGATGCCTTCTGCCCTGCCATCTGTGCTGCTCCAAAGGAATCTAATGGTGTCCACTAGTGCAACACACACTTCTGCAGGTTTCTCAGCTCTCTGGCAATCCCTGATGCAAGTACAGCAGTGCCTCAAACCTCTTCCATTATTCAACAAGATCATGGCACCATTTTCCTCTCCTACCCTGATACCTTTTTAATCTGACTGTCTGTCAACATCTCTTCAGGTGACAGAAACCCAAAGGGTCACCATCCATCAAAGCCATTCCGTCAGTGCCGCTGGCACTGAGGTACCCCCTACCCAGCATTGGGAGCTGCTGGAAGATGCCTAGTCATTCATTCTCCTTGGGAAAGGTGCACACATTGATCAGCCAGATTAGAGTGTAACGGTACGGACAGAGAGTCCACCGGACAGAGGCATCTACCAACCACCTCTGATTCTGGAGAAATTGCCTCTCTTCAGCAGGTCAGAAATGCAACAAACAATGCATTCCTGACTATTTAAGGAAGTTGTCCACATGTCAGGTGAATAGTCAAGCATTGCCTGCCCTAAATAAAATATTTAAAAAAAAAGCATTGCTTCCCCCCCGCCCCCCACAACACAATGACTTTTCACACAATTTCACAGATGTGGTGGAATCAAAAGTTTTGTTGCACGTCTTCAAGGATCAGATTATATAAAAACAGGAAAGGAATGGGAGGTCCCAACAATGAAGTGAGTAAGGCAAGAGTAACTACCTTTGATATCAAAGCTGGTGTGTGGCATCAAGGAACTCCGATAATACTGAAGTCAGTGGGCACCAAGGGGAAAATAATCCAATGGCTAGAGCACACATGTCAAACTCTGGCCCGGGGGCCAAATTTATAATTATATTTGGCCCGCAAGATCATATCAAAAATGGATTAGAGGTGGCCCACTGGTCGCCGCGCCAGTATAGCGCATGCACAGTAACCGCTTTGTCCCAGGGTGAGAGAGAGAGAGAAAAATCCTGGTCCTTGAAAAGTAGTGGTGGGTGGTTTTATAAACACGCTGTCGTGTCCCCCCACCCACCCACCCCCACCGCAGCACGGCCTGGCCGGTGTCAGGGGAAGCCAAGGCCGCTTCCCAGCGCCCGGAACCCCAGTGGCACAGCGTTTCTTGGAGCTGCAGATGGAGTGGGGACGCCGGAGGGAAGATTGGGGCTCCCCGCCGGGCGATGGGGGTGCCTTCCCACCGGACCAGCGGCAGGTGCCCGGAGTACACGTGGAGCGCGAGGCTAGTCGGGCAGGTAGGGTGGAGTCCCCCGCCAATCTTGGGAGTGGCGTGGGCTGGATCGGGATTAGCCGCGCTCACCTGCTCCTCCACCGCTGACTGGGATCCCAGCATGGTCCTGAGTGCGGAGACTGCCCTGGAAAGGTCCTGGGACACCGGCACGGAGAGAAGAGCAGGGTCCGTAGAACATTACAGACCAGAAACAGGCCCTTCGGCCCTTTGACTCTACCTTGTGAAAACCCAACACTGGAGAAACTCAGCGGGTTAAACCGTATCCTTTATCCAGCAGAGAGGTACCTGACAATGTTTGGCCCTTGATCACCCTCATCAATGTATGAGCGAAAGTCTGTGGTTCTCGTAAAAACACCAGAAGGGAGAAACTCAGCAGGTCAAAGGGGGTCCGAGAGAAACTCAGCAGGTCAAAGGGGGATCCGGGAGAAACTCAGCAGGTCAAAGGGGGGTCCGAGAGAAACTCAGCAGGTCAAGGGGGAGGGGTCCGGGAGAAACTCAGAAGGTCAAGGGGAGGGGTCCGGGAGAAACTCAGCAGGTCAAGGGGGGTCCGGGAGAAACTCAGCAGGTCAAGGGAGGTCCGGGAGAAACTCAGCAGGTCAAGGGGGGTCCGGCAGAAACTCAGCAGGTCAAGGGGGGTCCGGGAGAAACTCATCAGGTCAAGGGGGGTCTGGCAGAAACTCAGGAGGGGCCTGACCTCGCCAGGACCGTTGCCCACTCCCCCTCCCTGCCGCAGGCTGACCCGCGACTCACGGTGATGGGGCCGCTGATCTGCCGAGATGCCGCCCTGTAGCGAGAGCCGATGCCCCCACACTGTCGTTGTCCAACCCGATCGCCCGCAAACCCCGCCCTCCCGCACACAGGCCTGAGTAAGGATTATGAACTTTAATCTCAGGATAAAACGATCTTCCAATAGTTTCATGTCACAGTGATAAATATATTCCTGGTTAAAAATGGTCCTGCACCTGGATACAAGCTCATTAGGCATAAAACTTGAAAAGTGTGTAAATCAAAGGATATCTGTACCGATGGAAAAAGGGCATGGCAAATAACCCTGCTAGAGTTCATGCCCACAATCAGTCACCCATTTGATTGTTTCAGGAATCACGTTATTCTCCCACATTCTCAATAGCCCTCAGATTTTACTATTCGACAGCACACTAGCAACATTTGACATATCCTCTATAGAGAAATATTATTTATTGAATATTTTATTTCTCATTTGTTAATGCTTCTGGAAAGAGTTTATCCAAAACTATTATTAAACATTTATTTTAATAAGAAAAAGTTTAATATTACATATGTTGAAAGAAGAGAAAACATGCAGATGTTGTTGAAAATTTTCAATAAATATTTAGTTCGGCCCTCGACTTATCCAAGTTTTTAATTTTGGCCCTCCGTGAATTTGAGTTTGACACCCCTGGGCTAGAGTGTTCTCTCATACAAAGGATGATGACTATGGTTGGTCTTCAAAGTCAATCATCCATCTCAGGACATCACTACTAGAGTTTCTGAGGGCAGTGTCCTGAACTGAAATATCTTAATTTACTTTAACAATGATCTTCCTTCAAAGAGCTAAAGTGGACATAGTTATCGATGACATCACAACTCTTCATTATGTGAAGCAATCCTGATTTGCAAGCCACAAGAGTTGTGCAACATTAAGGCACAAATTGGTAAACGGGCAACTAAATTTTACATCTCAGGAAGCTTCAAAGTCTAAACATCTATACATAACATTCAATCAGATTGCCATGACTAGTCCCTGGGGGTCATTTGGATCAGGTCAAGAATTACATGGCTTCAACAGTAGGCCGAAGACCTGAGGAGTCAGAGGCTAGATTCCCCATTTTGCAAGGATGGATCTCTTAGCACCCCAGTCTTCTTGTCATTCACAAGGTATATGTTGGGAATGTGATTGCATACCTCCCACTTAATGAATGCACTTTCAACTCTCAGGCACCATCTAGGACAATCCAATTAGAACTCCATCAACCATTCAAATCAATTATTCCCACATAGTGCCTATTGTATGCATCATCTACAAAATACCCTATGGACCACTAGAGGAACAACCAAACCTACACACTCTTACTACCAAGAATGTCATGAGTGCAATAATCATAGGAACTCCAATCATCTGCAGGTTTACCTCCATTTTGCACAACGTAGATCTGGAAAGATACTATTTCTTCTTCATCCTTCCAGCAGGAACCTGGTCGGAAGCCACCATATCTGCCTAGTCACACAGTTATGGGTGTAGAAAGAGTAGAGCATCCTTGAGGTGGATCTGTGGTGACTGTTAATGAGGAGATGTTGATAATGCTCTGCACTGACTGTCGTGTGATGAGGAAGTCAAGGATCTAGTTGCAGAGAGATGTGCAGAGGCCAGGCTGCAAGAAAGAAGCAGCTTCAAAATCATATTAAAATGAAAATAGTGATACTGTGCACAGTCACATTTAGATTACACTAGTGATTTACGGACCTCAAATAGCACTTAAAAGTTTAACAATTTTATCTTAACCATGACATTTTTGTTTGAGGGGATTATGAATGGCCTTCCAAAATGCATAGCTTCAACGTTTTAACTCATTTTGACACTTTTACTAGTGGTAACTTTAACCAAATATATATTTCAGTAATCAAGATAACTAATTTTTAATGTTTTTATATCTATCCAATGCAATTTCTTCTCAACAATGTTGAGATTTTTCAATAATGAATAAGTGACATCAGAGAGAAATCTCTAAAAATGATCAGTTGAAATGAGAAGGAGTTGAGGTTAACAGCTACAGCTGCAAATATTTATCCAACTCCTCTGTAACTACTAATATTAATTTAACTCCTTTGCATCTTCCAGGAGAGACATAACTAAAAGATTATATTTTCAGTTCGACAGAAGAAAATCCAAATAAATTATAAAATTAGCCATTACATGTAAACTTGCAATTTAATGTGGACAATCATGGAAAGGTGATGTTTTTCTTTAAATAAAAAGTGAGAGCTCACTATCACATGTGATTTAGATAGCAGGATCAGAATTTGTAAGAAATAAAATACAAGGGTGGTGGTGCAAGTATTCTGACATTCCCGTGTCCAACAGTATTTATTTAAAATGATGGTACAAATCAAATTTGCTTTTCAATATTTTCTGCGGATCTCATTGCTTAATTTCCTTCCATTTCCAAGAGTGAAAAACTAATGGGGTGCTGTACCTGCACCAGATTGAGAAGTGGTGGGTACTGTTGTGTCTTTTCACTGTATTTCATAGTTCGTGATTTGTAGCGAGTGCCAGTTGTTAGTTGTGTCAGGTGCGAGTGTATTGTGTGTGCCTTGTTCCCTGCAGCAATTTCCCCCCACAGGTGAATAAAGATCTTTTAGTTTGATCAACTTGTGTTCAGACTCATTGCTTTTTGGGCACTGCCGAATCTCTTCCTCATATTACAACACTCTACTCAATTATCCTGTGTACCTTCACCAGAGGACTGCAACAGTTCAAGGTGGTAGCTCATCATCTTCTCAAGGGTAATTAGAAGTATACTGCATGAAAGCTCTTCGAATTAGCACTGACCATGCACCCAATTACCCTAATTTTATTTCTTCACTTCCACATAAATTCTCTCCATTGTCATCCACACAAACACAAGGCAATTTACAGTGCTCTATTAACTTACCAGCCCACAGGCCTTTAGGATTTGCGGGGAATAAAAAGTAGAGCACCTGCAGGAAATCCAGCTGTTCACAGGAAAAAAAAAACACACATGGCACTGGAGTTCAGGCTTGAACACGGGTGCAGTGAGGCAGCAACTCTCTCAATGCTACTCCACCAGCAATACTCACAGCCTCCCCCTTCCAAAATGAATACATATAAAACTTGCTGCTCGAATGATGTTTGTAATTGTTGATGAATTGTGCTGAGGGAGCGGTTAGTTAACGCCCGTCAGTTTGAATGCAATGAATAGGCTTGTGAAAACAAATGAGAAAGAAGGGCTTGCAGTAATGAATGAGTTGGGTCCACATATTCCAAATCAGGCAAGCATAAAGCGGTTCATGGATACATTAGCTTGCTTTGTGTTAAACCAGAATAGGGTGTTTACACACAGGAATTATTTTGGACATAATATTAAGTGCAGAGATTCAAACAAACTTTAAAAAATTCAAAGTTAATGTTGCAATTATTTTCATGGAATTAAGATATATTAAGACATACAGCATGATAACAGGCTCTTTCGGCCCACGAGCCCGTACCGCCCAATTACATCCAATTAACCTACCACCTGGTACATTTTGAAAGGTGGGAGGAAACCAGAGCACCTGGAGGAAACCCACGCAAACCTAGGAAGAGGGTACAAACTCCTTACCTTTGAACCCCAGTCGCTGGTGCTCTAACAGGGTTGTGTTAATCATCACCTTAATATTTGAGTCATCTTAATTTATCCTTTGGAACAGAGATTATATTTAAGACAGTTGTTGCCTCATTATTTAAAAATAAATTTGAGTATTCAATATTTTTACAGCATTTCAAATTCCTGTGCCAGCTCTCCACGTGCCATTAAAGATTGACCTCAGTCAATAGCACATAACCACTGTGTGTAACCCTAATGCATATTTAAAGGCTGTTAGGGGATCCAATGAATGGGAGACTCTTCTCTGGGCTGTAGTTTCCCTGCCTGAAGGAGAGAGGAAAGTAGCAGGCAAATGAAAAAGAATATAGTTCTTAGGGACAGAAAACTATTACGCCACCAAACTTGCATAACGTTTAACTGGTCATAAATCTACAAGTGACGGCCGCGATGATTTCTGTGCTTTGGGATATCTTGTTCCAAAGGAACACTTACATTTGGAAAGGACAGGTTAGTGCTCTAATATATGTATATATGTGCTTTCGCTTAATTTACTCTGACAGAAATTATTGGCATGAACAGGAAATTATGTTCTGCCTAAGCTTGTGTTGTAAAATGATGCCTGTGGATACACACAGATTTGGCATCGTAAGTGAATTCATATTGACTGGAATTCCAAGAGGAAACAAGTTCCAGGATAAATTAGGGAAATAGGCCTGTGTAACATCATGGCTGTTTCCGAGATTTTTTTTTGTTGTTGCCCAAATCAGATTATTGGCATTATCCTGTAGTGTTGAAAGTGGACCAATAAAAACAAAGAAACTTGAGGCCTATTTTTTTTTAAAACGTACAAAGGGAGTTTACAAAAGCACTAAATGTGAAACTAAGCAGGGTTCCAAAGAATTGTACTGGCCGATCTAAGGATTTCTACTTTTGGAAATGATTTTTTTTTTAAGTAAACAATTTATTAAAAGTATTCTTCCTGTCGTAAATATATCAGGCAAACAATCTTCTTTCAGAAAAGCAATTCAGACAGAATAAGAATCAAGTTTATTGTTATGAACATGAGTCACAAAGTATTTAGTTTGGTGGCAGCAATATTGTGCATTACAGATGCAAAATCGCTATAAATTACATATCCATAATTATAATATTTAAAAATAGTCAAAAGAGGGAAAAAAATGAGGTAACATCTACTGTTCCATTGTCCATTCAGAAATATGATGCTGAATGGAAGAAGCTTTTTTTGGTAACATTGGGTGTGTTTATTTGGGATCCTGTAAGAAAAAGGAATGGCCTGGGTGGTGATGGTCCTTGATGTTAGAGGCTGTTTTCCTGAGACGCCGTCTCTTAAAGATGCCCTTAATGGAATGAAGACTAAAGCCCATGATGGCTCTGGCTGCAGCCTTTTCCTGTCCTGGACATTGGCTCCTCCATAACAGACCTTGAAGCAACCAGTCAGAATGCCCTTCACGGTACACGTGTAGAAATTTGCAAGTCTTTAGTGACATACCAAATTTCCTCAAACTCCTCTTGAAATATATCTGCTGGCAAGCCTTCTTCACGATTACATCAACATGATGCCCCCAGGACAGATCTTCAGATATTGCCACCCAGGAATTTGAAGCTAACCCCTCAACGAGGACTGGTTTGTGTTCTCCTGATTTCCCCTTCCTGAAATCCACAATCAATTCCTTTGTTTTGCTAACATTGAGTGCAAGGTTGTTGTTTTGACACCACTCAACTGGCTGATATATCTCAGTCCTATATGTTTCCTCATTGCCGCTTGTGATTCTGCTGACAACGGTGGTGTCATTGGCAAATTTGTAGATAGTATTTGAATTATGCTTAGCCATACGGCCATGCATGTTGAGAAGAGCAGGGGGCTAAGTACGCATTGTTGAGGTGCACCTGCGTTGATTGTCAGTGAGGAGATGTTGATATTGATCTGCACTGACTGTGGCGTGATGAGGAAGTCAAGGATCCAGTAGCAGAGGTCCAGAAGCCAGGATGCAAGAAAGCGCCAACTTCATAATCACATTATAATGAAAATAGAGATATTGTTTACCGTCACATTTAGATTACACTAGCAATTTACAGACCTCAAATAGCACTTAAAAGTTTAACAATGTGGCTACCTGATGTTTGAGGGGTTTATGAATAGCCTTCCAAAGTCTTCAGCATTTTAATGCATTTTCAAGCTTATTCCAGTAGTGCCGTTAACCAAATAAAATTTTCACTAATCAAGGTAATTCTAATAATTTTTCTGATACAATTTCTTCTTAACAATGTTGAGAGTTTTCAATAATGAATAAGTGACATCAGAGAGAAATCTCTAAAAATGATCAGTTGAAATGAGAAGGAGTTGAGGTTAACAGCTACAGCTGCAAATATTTATCCAACTCCTCTGTAACTACTAATATTAAATTTGTCCCTGTCCCGCATCGGACTTGTCAGCCACAAACGAACCTGCAGCTGACGTGGACTTTTTACCCCCTCCATAAATCTTCGTCCGCGAAGCCAAGCCAAAGAAAAAAATATTAATTTAACTCCTTTGCATGTTTGGGGTGAGTAAGCTTTCCAAATCCATCTTCCACGAAAGTCATAACTAAAATTTGATATTTTCAGTCTAACAGAAGAAAACCCCAAATAACGATAAAATTAATCATTGCATGTAAACTTGCAATTTAATGTGGACAATCATGGAAAGTTGACTTTCTTTTTTCTAAAAAAATTGAGAACTCACTAACACATGTGATTTAGAAATAAAATACAAGGGTGGTAGTCCAAGTAATCTGGCATTTCTTTGTCCAATGCTACATATTTAAAATGATTTCATAAATCAAATACACTTTTCAATAATTTTTGTGGATCTCATTGTTCAATTTCATTCCATTTCTAAGAGTGAAAAATGAATGGACTTGCCTGTAAAATAATGCGTTTACTTTCTCTTCTAACCAAAGTCATTGTTTTAAAAGTAATTATCTTTTTTCCTCTGAAATCACATTGAAATGTGAAAATTAGTTACCACTACTGCAGTTTTTTTTTCAGTTGAGGATCATTAAATAACCTCAGTTTATCAAATTGATAACCAGCATTAAAACACCTTTGCATACCTTTGTGCTTTGTAAAAAGATAAAAATTAAATGTGGATTCAATACATTTTCAATCTTTGAAAAATTAACATCTTATAATCACAAATATGTTTTCTATACGTAGGGATGTGGATATTTAGATCTGTAAATTATTCAAGCAAACAGGATTATTGTTTAATTAAAGTGCTTGGTATTGGAGGTAATTATGTTTGAGAAGCGGTTAAGAGAGTAGAAATAAATAGGTAATTTTTTGAGTTGAGGGCCTGCAATTAATGCTGGGACTCTAGGAACTTGCAGTCTGGGTGCTGAGTTAAAATGTTTGATAATGATACACAACTGGGTGGTGAACTGTATTATGAGGAAGATAGGCAGGTTAAGTGAATGGATGAGGACAGGGCAGATAGATGAGGATGGGAAACAAATGTGGAGGTTATCCACTTTGGTAGGAAAAATAGTATTGTTTTAAATGGTAAGAGATTTAAATGTATTTTATTCTGAGCAACCTGGATCATGTACTCAATCTTCAGAAGTTAGAATTAAGACAATTGGGAAGCCAAACAGTGTTATAAGAGGATTTTTTTAATGCCTTGTTCCAATTAAATAAAGTTCTGGTGGGACAATGTCAAGAAGTCTGGTTTTCCTACTCGAGTAAGTCCATACTCCCATTGGGAGTGCAGTAAGGGTTCACCAGATTGATTCCTGGGCTGGGCGTATGTTGTATGACCTCACATTAATCTGACCAGATCCGCCATGTTCATATTGAATGGCTGAGCAAGTTAGTTATTCCTGATCCTATTTTCTAGTGTCCAAGAATAAATCAAGAAATTTCCTTATGAGCTTAGAAGAGTAAAGGGGTAATTTATTTGAAATATATCACACACAATGGGAGAATAATATTTCTCCTAGTTAGGGTGTCCAGGACAAGTCCCAGAGTCAAATAAAGGGGCCACCATTCGTGTCAAATAAGACATTTCTTCAGCCAGATAACAGTAAATCTTCACCCAAAATGCAACAAGTACACATTTGCAGAGGGAATTCATGACAAGTGATTGAGAGATTTTTAGAAATTAAAGGAATAAAAAAAGTGGGATTAGTGCAGGGAAGTCACAACTAGGTAAATGGCCTGCCACAAACTAACTGAATGGTGGAATAGCCATTGAGGGCCCAATGGCCTCTATCCATTTCTATTTCTTGCACAGGCATTTGGCCCGACTCGTCTGTGGGGAAACTGGGCATAAATGCACTTGTTCAGTGTAATTTAAAAGTGGTCCAAAGATTACCGTTAAATATTTCAATGAGCTTAAAATTTTCAAAGAGGACCCAGTTTAGACTTCAGATGTGAAGAAATACAAATCTAGCAACTTGCCATGCCCATAAAAGACACATTACCTCCACCCCTAACATCTCCTTCAGGTCTGTTAAATAACATAACAGGAAGGTTCCTATGTTCTGTGCGGAAGGATATGGTTGGATAGTGGGTAATGAAGCAAATACAGGTCAATAACAAATGATGTGTTTCAATGTGAAACTGCCTGCTGTCAAGACAATGAGAGGTCATGTACACAGAAAAGGGAATCTATACAAAGAGGAAACAAAGTTATTCCCACAAGTTCCACCTGTGCACTGACTTGTCCACACTTCATTAGCTTCCATCTGTTAGAGATTCAAACAGGAAATGAAATAATAATGTATTTTACATTCAAGAAAATTCTTATATTACAATTGTATCAGCATTTGCTTTTTTATTTAAAAACTGTCAAAATAAAATTGTGGAGGAGGAGAAACAGTTGCTTTTCCTAATTGGCTCAAACTATTTGTGCAGGCCATGTTTAAAACATTTTTTTGTCACCCTTGAGTCTGAACCCATCTTTGGCCTCTCTTCACTCCACCATTTACTGCTAGTTGCATTAAACTGGGGCCTGAAACTGATCCACACATTTTAATCTCTGCATTTCCTAAAGTATGATGTAATAGTTAATTGTTAGAATTTATTCCTTTAAGGGCAGTTTCATGTTCGCAAAACCAAACAACGTGTGTTACAAGGTACACCATTCTTGCTCTTGTTAAAATTTTAAATCATTTTCTTATTTAATTTTTTCAAAAATTTAGACATCCAGCATTGGGAACAGGCCCTTTCGACCCATGAGCCCACGCTGTACAATTATACCCAATTAATCTACAACCTTCAGTATGTTTTGAATGGTGGGATGAAACCAGAGCCCCAGGAGGAAACCCATGCAGATACAGGGAGAATGTACAAATTCCTTACAGAGAGCGTGGGATTCATACCTGATCCCGATTGCTAGCGCAGTAACAGCATTGTGCTAACAGTACCGTCCTAACAAGAGACACAAAGTAACCATACAGAATGCTTTGCATGCATTTTGTCACTTGCAAAAGAAATATCAGACATGAAAAAGTATCCATTTGATTGGCTCGCGTTCCTTAATCGTAAAACAGCTGATGATCACAACAGGAAAAGATGGAGTTGCATCATCAGTGAGCGACAGGTAAGGAAGGATGTGGATGTAATACAGAGCGGGCAGAGATTTACAAGAATGCTGCCTAGATTGGAGAGCATGCCTCATGAGGTGAAGCGAACTTGGCCTTTTCTCCTTGTAACAGTGAGGATGAGGAGTGATCTGATAGAGGTGTACAAGAATGATCAGAGGCATGATTCTATGCAAAGACTGAAATGGCTAACATGAGGGGGCACAGTTTTAAGGTGCTTGGAAGTAAGTATAGGGAGGATGTAAGAAGTTCTTCACATAGAGAGTGGTGGGTGCATGGAATGCACTGCTGGCAACAGTGATGGGGATTGGTAAAATAGGATCTTTTAATAGATTTATTAGATACATGGAATGGAAAAAATGGAGAGTTACGCAGAAGAGAAATTCTAGGCAGCTGTCATTTAGCTTCTTAGGTTGGCGCAATTTCTTTGGCTTGGCTTCACGGACGAAGATTTATGGAGGGGGTAAAAAGTCCACGTCAGCTGCAGGCTCGTTTGTGGCTGACAAGTCCGATGCGGGACAGGCAGACACGGTTGCAGCGGTTGCAGGGGAAAATTGGTTGGTTGGGGTTGGGTGTTGGGTTTTTCATCCTTTGCCTTTTGTCAGTAGAGGTTGGCGCAATACTGAGGGCTGAAAAGCCCATGAATTTCTACATTCTAATAAAAAAACAGCCATTTAGTTCCAAAGAAATTACAAGCCAAAAATGAGCAGTCAACACCAGCCAGAAATTGAAAAAAGAATGGCTAACCAGTCAACTCTTCAAAATTCTTGTTGGTCACCAATGCTGCAATAGGACAAACATTTAATGATAATAACTTATAAAATGCTCGAGAAATTTTAGGCATGTCCCTACAATTATATTTTTAATCGATTGAAAGGCTTATCGTAAATATTTTAGTACAATGCAAAATATTTTTCCCCTCAAAAATATGGAAGTCACATTATACTCAAGAGTAAAATTTAAAAAAAGATTTTCTGCAGGTGAGTGGGCGAGCGGTAGACAGCAGCGTGACTTGGGCAGCCGGGTGGGGCGAGTGGTAGACGGCAGCGTGACTCAGGCGGGCCGGCAAGCGGTAGATGGCAGCACGACTCAGGGGAGGGGGGGGCTCATGAGAGACGACATTATGAATCGGGCAGGTGGGGGGTCGTGAGAGATGCCAACGTGACTCAAGCGGGTGAGGGGAAGGTGGTCGTGAGAGATGGCAGCGCCACTCAGGCGGGCGGGCGAGCGGCCGGAGAGACGGCAGTGCGACTCAAGCGGGTGAGGGGAGGGGGTTCGTATTAT
Organism: Narcine bancroftii; assembly: GCF_036971445.1. NCBI lineage: Eukaryota > Metazoa > Chordata > Chondrichthyes > Torpediniformes > Narcinidae > Narcine > Narcine bancroftii. The sequence continues at coordinate 14,919,763 of NC_091475.1, read as the reverse complement.
ATATGGGGGTAAAATTTTTCCCCTCAAAAAATGGGGGGTGGGGGGGGTCGCATTATACACAGAACGCATTATACACGAATATTTACGGTATATATTTTCCATTAAAAGACAACATTATGTTAGAGAGTAAAATTTTGATCACCACAGACAGGCAGAAATGAATCTGAAATCTGCTTTTTCCATCATATGCAAACCTTTGGGAGAATTTTAGCATGATCGTGAAAGATTTCCATCGGAAATTAATATGAATGAAAACTCTAAGAAATCATTTTCAAGACTTTTTTGTAAAAAATGGATTTATTTTTGTATAAACATTAGAAACTGAAGAAAGCATTGTTAACCTTCAGAAATTATCTTTATAACAAACAAGTTCTAATCAAGAACTGTCTAATTACATATGAACATTGAAATGACAAATGTCAATTGAAATATTTTGTTTTTGAATAAATAATTATTTTTGCTTTCGAGGTTTTGATTTTGCATAAAAATAACTCCAAATTAATTATTCAGTACAAACTAGCAGGAGTGTTTCAATGTTAAAAGAATATTCTGAATAAAGACCCTAAAGAAAGTGTTTAATTATCCATTTAAATGATCAGAATGAAAAAAAATGTTATATTAAGTTTATACACTACCAAAAATAAAACAGAATCAAAACATATGGCCAGTCGTCCTAGCTGTATGAAGGCACATGTAAACTGTTCATGCAACTACGGCATTCATTCTAGAACATTATGGGAAACAGGCCACCAATGTAAAGTGGGCAGCATGTCTGAAGAGATTGTTGGGAAATTCCTGCTCAGACCTCATTCCTACAGAACTGACCAGATCTCCCCTGGTTGTTTGGGTTCAGAACAATATTTAGCTGCACACATCAGTCGTGACCTTCAGGTAGGTCCTGAAGAAGAACAGGAAATTGGAAGAGCACTTCCTATTGCATACGTATCAAAGTGAGGAATAGATAGATGATTCTGTGCTATGCTGAGAACAGGTTCTATCTATTTTACATTGGTTAGCTGTGATGTCAGAAAAGTAGCCATTTGAAGTTTTTGCAGCCAACCTTCGCCTGGTAATCTGTCAAACAAGGTATTTCTTAAAGGGTTATACTCCACATGAACCTTTCCTTCTTTAAATCAATCACTAGCAATGGATGGAAACCTTTGTTGGACTAAGTGCAGACTTGTTTAGGCACAGAAGATGGCCTGTAAAATTGTAATTATTTTCTCCTATAGTGAGTGACACAAGATACAACTTTAAAAAAAAAATAATTTAAATTTAGACATACAGCACTGTAACAGGCCAATTCGGCCTTACGAGTCCGTGCCACCCAATTTACACCCCATTAACCTACGTCCTGGTACATTTTTGAAGGGTGGGAGGAAACTGGAGCCCCCTGAGAAAAACCCATGCAGACACGGGGAGAACGTACAAACTCCTTACATATAGCACGGGATTCGAACCCAGGATCTGTCCCGATCGCTGGCGCTGTAAGGGTGTTGCGCTGACTGCTACACCAACCATGTCATCCTTTTTATCTTCATCTTTATTTTACAAAATTAAAGATTACTTTGTGGATTTTGGATACCTTTCCCAAGCATCTTCATAGCTCTTTTCCTAAAAATATCAACTGATACCCAAACCTCAGCAACTTCATCCTCTCTGGCAAAAGAGTGACCTCTCACTCATCACGCATTGTGCCCTGGAAAGTTTGAAATGAGATAAAAGACTCATAGCACAACAGAATTAAAAATTAATAATCTCTTCAGCTTGCCTGAAGAGCAAATATTCCACAAAACCTGGTCAGCTCTAATGGTGCTTGGTGACGATCAGGTTACGAAGCATGTCGAAGGAGTTCCCATCGGGCTGCACGGTAACCACATCATCATCACCTTCCAAAAGAACCTGAAGGAAGCCAGAATTATCCAGTCCAACAACCAATGCTGTAGGACCATCCTCTTTCCATAGCCGTACCTGCGTGCCACTTTAAAAAACAAACCGTAATTAGTAAAACCAAAGACAATCGTGTTTACAACAGATAATAATGAGGGAACAAAATACAAACAGATAAATTGCTTTCCCAATCTTCAAAATCTGCTGGAAAATGAGGAAGAGTGGGCAGATTTATTTTTGAACACCTAACCAACAGTCTGTATGAGTACATGGGGAACAGTTATAATGCACACTTAGGGTTCATGCAAATTGTTTCCATTTTGTACAAATGACAAGAGAATACCCAGGTTTTTCTCTTGACCCAATTCCAAGTGAAATGGCTAAATTCTGATACTACATTTAGTTGACACGTACAATGTATAAAAAGCACAATAGAAGCAAAAGAATACCAGATATTGTTGAGTTTTGCAAGTCATCCTATAATATACAACCCAAACAATTAAAGAACAAACTTTACAGGACGTAGTCTATAGATTTAAATCTTACCCATCCAAAATATCTCCTTCAAATTGGACACTTGGTTCAGTAGATACTGAGCCATCTGTCTTGCAATGAGAAATGAAATAACTAAATGCAGTCTTCTCTACATTGGAGAGACTGGTAGCAGATTGGGAGATTGCTCCACTCAGCGCCTCTACTCCATCCACAACAACAGTGACCTCCCAGTAGCCAAACATTTCAATTCTGAGTCACACTCCTGTGCTCACATGTCTGTCCATGGCCTTATGTACTATCCCACCCTGTCCACCTGCAGGTTGGAGGAACGACACCTTTTGTTCCATCTGGGCACTCTCCAGCCAGCTTGCCTTAATGTTGACTTCTCTGCTTTCTGCTAAATTTGCTCACCCTCTTTCCCTTCCCCCTTTCCAGTTCTCCCCTCCCTCCCCCCTTACCGACTCAGCCATCCCTCCTCCCCCTGATCACTGCTGTCACTTCCCTTCCTTCTCCACCTATCATCTCCTGCCTTTACCATTCCCCCTTGCCCCCTATCTTTAGTTCGAACGCCTGCCAGCGATCTCTCATACCTTGATGCAGGGCTCAAGCCCAAAACATCGGTTTATGTATCTTTATCTTTGCTACATAAAGGACACTGTTTGACCTGCTGAGTTTCTGCAGCATTTTGTGTTTTTACTTCGACAGCAGCATCTACAAATTTTTGTGATTTACCAATGGAATAACTGAAGGTAGTTTTATTGAATAAAATCAAAAGAAAAACATAGGAAGTATAAATAAAAGATAAACAGGATTCCAAACAGGCCCTGTGTCAATGCCAATCTAATTCATGCCAGCAGGTCAGTCAGACCACCTATTGTTGCTTTACATATACTAACTACAATTTCAATGACTGGATTAATTTGCTTTTAAAATAAGAAGGTTTAGGGAGCACAGCAAAGAAAAAAAAAGAACAAATCATTTGGTGCTTATTGGTTCATTTATTCAGGAAGCTCAAGACTCAAGCAGACACAGGAATTAATTTGGATGTAAATTTTTTCAGCCAGCCGACTAAACCACGAGGCTGCCGTCTGTTAAATCCACGCTGCACCATGCCAACTGCAAGTAAATGAAAATGTTCAAATATCTTTGTATCATTTCTCAATCTTTAGAGAGACTCTAAACAGTGTACTCCCTATGCATTACATTCACAGAAGTCCCATTGTGTGCCACATATTACTTAAGAGGACAACACTGATGACTAAATTCTCCAGCTGAAGGAAAGGCCAACCAGCAAACTGCGGCTTAGCATGCAGGTTTTCTGAGCAGTTATCCAAAACTATACAAGGCTAATTTGGAAGCCTGGTGAGGCATTGTGGATTAGTAAATCCTCTTAAAATACATGGGTTACTAGATAAAAATCAGATGCAAAATGAAAATGATTTTTTTCCTCCAAAAAAATATAATGGAAGACACACATTGCAACCTTCACAATTACTTCTTGACCTGTCTTTCCACTTAATCTTAACCACTGGACTGAAATTCAATACAAAAAGGAACCATTTTTTATTTTCAGTTACAATATCTTCATCTTTCCCTTTTAATCTTAGTGTTTATTTTCTATGTGAGTGCAGCCCAATGTTGTTTCTCCAGCACTCACTGTTCTTGGTCTCGAGTAAAGTGGACAGCCAAATCGCACTTTGTTCAGGCAGCTTTTCAGTATGGTCTTTGCAAACAGCTTACTTGAACATAGAACCGGTCATCTTTTGTGGAGGATAGGAATTTCAAACAATACTGGAAAAGCATCTGTGTGAAAAGGCAGAGTATCGACATGCGCTGCCAGAATGCCTCACATTGTGCAATTCTGTCTTCAAATATTCTGCTCTGACCTCTGTTGCCAGTGTCAACGTTCAGTGAGGCAGAAAACTGAAGATAGGCAGCCAGGCAGATGGAACTGAGGAACAGTGAACTGAAGAAACTGATCTGATTACTTCAGTGACTGATTTTAGAGGTAAAATGATATTTATAGAAAACAAAAACAAAAAATCCACGCGATTATCCTCTCGGATAGTTGTTTAAACAGAAACATTCTTCAATGCCAGTTGCTCAAACATTTAGTTTCATAAATTTAGGTTTGGAAATTGGGCCTATTAACCAATTTTTGTCTGCTAAACATTCCCTTCATCCTAAAACATCAACGGTGGTGCACATGCGTACTTGTGGAGCAAAGTAACAGATCACCACATGGTGAGAGTGTCGTCTGATGGAACAATAATCTAAAGTCAGTCCTGCCACTCTGGAACTTTAGACAACTTCTTATAACTTCATTATAACATAGGTTCAGCAACAGGGTAGAATGCTCACCTACATCATGTAATAAGATATTCAGTAATTAAATTTTGGACATCAATTGCCTCTGACTATATGTGTGATTCCAGCAATGTCTGGTGTATTCTGTAGATGTCACGTTGGAAGCACCAGTAGACTATGGAGTGGCAGGTGTTGATGGACATTTTACTTACTTTTAGGATTTTGCACAAACCAAGTGCTTCTAAACACATGGATTGGCAGATATTCTCCAAAGAACACGTTATGGCTGGAATAATGAGCAGAGCAGCTGTTGAAAGAGGATGGAAAGCAAGGTAAAAGAGGAGAGAGAAACGGAGCACCTTGGTGCAAGGCCAAATGCACTCACTGCTAAGGGAGCAATGTCCAATCTTCTGCAAGGAGTGACTGTCAACAGTTCAGGAAGCACCACCACTCTCCATCATTACCCCAGTGAAAATGACCATTACAGCACATTACAGGCCCATCAGCCCACAATATAAACAATCTCATCCTTCCCCTTCTATTTTTCCTTACATCTATGTGCCTATCCAAGAGTCTTTTGAATGTCCCTAATGTACCTGCCTCCTCCACCATCCCTGGCAATAATCTCTGAAAAATACACTAAAGTATTATGCTTTTTTTGTCCGAGGAATGAACCGTTAATATTACGCTGGATTCTAGCTTGTATGAAGAAAAATAATTTTACATCTGTGGATTAAAATTTACTCTGATAAATATTTCAAAAGTAATGGATTTTAAAGCAGCTATCTATTATTTTTTTTAAATATATTCCAATTTCTATATAAATTTCATTCCAATAACTTAAGCTATAAAATATCTAAATTAATAATTAAAGATTGTGCTTTTTTTTAATGTTCTGTTTCGCTGTGTAAGAATTTGTCAGAATGACTAACAGTGCTACGAAAAACATTGTGCAGGAGACTCAAGAGCTTACATCACACAGCAAACCAATATCACATTGGAGCAAGAACACTACACCTAAGAGAAGGGCTTTTGTTGAAATCAGATGTACGTGTCAGCAATTCTTGGCTGAAAGCAGGTGAATTACTTGTGCTTTATTGAGGATCTCCTTGTCAAAATCTGCCTTCTGCTGCTGCCAACTGAAAACTCAGGACAAGGACTTCATGTGCGTCTGTCTCTCATGAATTGAACATATCAAAGTGCTGGTACAGGCCTTTTGACCCACCATTCCTGTCCCAGAAAAATGATGCCCAATTAAACTAAATCTCTTCTGCCACACATGATCGATATCCCTCGTTCCCCTGCATATTTATGTGGCTATTTAGAAGCTTCTTAAACACTATGATCTTATCTGCTTCCAGCATTACCCTTGGCCACCCATTCCTAGAACCTTCCTACAATGAGGCAACTTGAACTGAACACAATACTTTTAATTATGGTTCTCACCAGATTTTTTTTACTGGAGTTGCGACATTACCTCGGGACCCTTGAATGCAATCCTCCAACTAATAAATGCCAGCTCACCATACACCTGCTCAATCACCCTATTAACTTGTACAGCAACTTAGAAGCATCTATGGACTTGGAACCCAAGATCTCTCAGTTCCTCCAGACTGTAAGAATCTTTCAATTAACCTTGTACCCTGCCTTCAAGTTAGATCTTCCAAAGTGCAAAGAATTCCAAATATCCATCCATAAATAATAATTGTACAAAATGCATAATCATTCCATTAATAACCATAAAGTCTCTTAGCTCATCAAACCAGGGCTCTCCTTAAAGGTGGCCCTCGAAGAGAGATCATCCTAATATTTTAAATTCCTGAATGTTATTTTGCAACATGGAACATTACATCTGGATAAATTCTAGAGAATGCATGTACATGCATTTTCTTTTTGGGCTTGCTTAACTAACCTGTGCATCCATCTTTTGTAATAAAGTGGTAAAACTCCATTTGGCCCTTTGGTTTGGAAAACGTTTATCAGGTTTTCAAGGATAGTGACTGTCTTGGCAATCAGCTGGTCTGTTCGAAGTGGCTGTAAATGCGTTCCATGCTCTTTGTTATGCTCCAGAATGATTTGATTGATGCATATGGTTGGGTTGCTGTTCGTCACATTGAATCCACAACCTTTAGAAGAAAAATTAGCAAAGAGCATAGTTTGTCCCAGAAAGTAAAGGCCACAATCAAACGTAACCCATGGATAAATATTATTTAGGTCATTGTTGCACTAGATAAGATGTTATTGACTTGAAATACTTCAATCAATAGATTAAAGCAGCCATCCTCAACCACCCCCCCCCCCCACCCCCCCGCTTAGGACTCTCCTCAAAGTTTATGGGTCCCCTTCCCTGTGAAGCTGTCATTTAGTTGGCTTATTCCATACTTCTCTCTTGACGAGTGCATAAAAACATTAAAAAATGTTATGATTTCAGTCCATGCACCGCACCCCCCCCCCACCTCCGTTTAAATGTGCTGCAGCCCCCAAGGCCCCATTGCGAATGGCTGGATGAGAGAGCATTAGATAATAAAAAACACAGAAATGCTGCAGGAACTCAACATGTCTCAGTGTCCATAAGGGGGGTAAAGATATATAAACGATGTTTCAGACAGCACCTGCAGAGTCCTTAATGATGAGTTTTTTAAACTCACATTCCACCTTAAGTATTCCCTATGCCTTAAATGCTCTGTGATTGGTAAGAAATTGCTTAAGGTGGTATGTGAATGGAAAGAAAAAAGTTTGAAAACCACTGTTTTAATCGTACCTAATTGACTCGTTATGTGCACGGTTTCATCACTCCAAAGGAAATGGGCTAATGACAATTTTTCTCAAGCAAAATATTCCAGTAACAAGTGTCTAGATCAGTGGTTCTCTTCCAACTCACATACCACCTTAAACAATCCCTTACCAATCACAGAGCACTTATGGCATAAGGACTACTTAAGATGGAATGTGCATTTAAAGAAAAAAGGTTGTCCACCCCTGCCTTAAAGCATTAGACAGTCTAACCCAGTGGTTCCCAACCTTTTACTTTCCACTCACATACCACTTTAAGTATTCCATACGCCATAAGTGTTCTGTGATTAATAAGGGATTGCTTAAGGTGGCATGTGGGTGGAAAGAAAAAGTTTGAAAACCACTGTTTTAATCGTACCTCATTGACTTGTTATGTGCACAGTTTCATAACTCCAAAGGAAATGGACCAATGACAATTTTTCTCAAGCCAAATATTTCAGTCTTTTGGGTCTAGAGCAGTGATTCTCAACCTTCCCTTCCTACTCACACACCACCTAAAGCAATCACTTACTAATCACAGAACACTTATGGCATAGGGAATACTTAAAGTGGTATGTGAGTGGAAAGTAAAAGTTTGGGAACCACTGGTCTAACCAGTATGTGGATAGTCCAACCAAGGAAGGGGATATACTGGAATTTGTTTTGGGGAATGAGTCTGGCCAGATGATTAGAGTTTCAGTGGGGGAGCATTTTGGAAATAAGTTTTAAGATAGCTTTACACAAGTATAAGAATGGGACTCAGGGGGGAAATGTCAACATCTAACAATGTGAGAGTTGTTTAAAAACCAGCTAATCATAATTCAGGATGAACATGTTCCAGTGATGAAGACAGCCAAGGATGGCAAGGTTCAAGAATCCTGAATGATGAGATAGGATGTAAATTTAGTCAAGAATAAACAGGAAGTAGATGCAAGGTTTGGGAAAATGAAATCAAGTGGGTTCCTTGAAAAAATATAAAGAAAGCAGGAAGACTAAAAGGGGAAAAGAAATCTCCTTGGTGGAGAGGATAAAGTAAAACCCCAAGGCATTTCAAACATACTTTAAAAACAAAAAGGTTACTAAGTAGGCAGGACCACTCAAGGGCTAAGGAGGGAATTTAATCCTTGAGCCATAAGAAGTGGGCAAGGTACTAAATGAGTACCTTGTATCAGTATTCACCAAGAAGGACAAGGAAAATAGCAAGATCACTGTGGAGAATGCTAATATAATGCATAATGATATCAAGGAGGAAGTGGTGCTGGGTGCATTGAAGAACATTAAGGAGGACAAGACCCCAGGGCTTAATGGGATCTAACCAAATTATTCTGAGGAGATTACAAGAGCCTTAAAATACATCTTTGTATCCTCTCTAGTCATGATAGGTCCCAGAGGACTTGGAGAGTATTCAATATTGTTCCTTAGTTTAAGAAGGGCAATAGGGATAATCTAGCAAATGATAGGTTGGTGAGCCTTACCTCAGTGGTTGGGAAGCTATCTGAGAAAATTCAGAGCATTTACTTGCAATTGGAAAAGAATGAGCTTATTAGGTTGCCTGGATTAGAGTGTGAACTACAAGAAGTTGTACAAACTTAGACTATTGGCTCTGGAGAGTCAGAGGTTGAGGGAAGGCCTAATAGAAGCTTATAAAATTTGGAAAGGCATGGAATAGGGTCAATAATCAGAGATCATATCTTTTCCCGTGTGGAAAAATGTCAAATACTAGAGGCATAAGCTTTAAGGAGAGAGGAGGGAATGATTAAAGGAAATGTGTGAGGCAATTTTTGTTTGAAGACAAGTCTGGAACATGTTGCCGGGAGGTGGGTGGAAACAGATACAATGGTGACGTTTAAAAAGCATTTAGGCAGGCACACAAGCATGCAGGGAATGGAAGGGCATGAATCATATATAGGCAGGTGGGATTAGTTTAATTTGGCATCATGTCCAGCACTAACAGTGTGAGCCAAAGAGCCTGTTCCTGTCTGTACTGTTCTATATTCTATCACTTTGATTGTGTAAGTAACATTTTTGCATTACATTGTTTCAAGGTCATGTTTAAAGTTGCAGCCTGCTGTTTAAGTTTAAATATGCCATTCCACAGCTAAATTTTCATTAGTCAATCAAATTCATTAATAAATTGGGGGAGATGACAAGCTGTGCTCATCAACTTTTCCAGTTGATTTATTTTCTGAATGTAAAAACTTAAAGGCACCGTCTTTATTTAGATTCTCCAGCAGATATTCTGCAGTGACCATATTTTTATTGCATTAGTCTGATCCCAATCCTATTCAACAACATTCTCAAAGAGAAACACACGATTACGGAATATAAATGTGAACTCTAACACTGGTATCTCACCGGCGGAGACGTCGCCGCGACAATTCGGGTGACTCGGGAGACCAAAAAATGACCTGCGCTCTCACCAAGGCGACGCCAGGGCAACGTCCGCGACATCTCCAGACAAGGTGACAACCAATTCACCCGGCAGTCGCGGCGGCGTCTCCAAGACATCTTCTCAGTTGCGGAGACGTCTCCGAGACCTGCTGGAGACTGGAAAAAGTCTCCAAAAAAATCGAGCATGTTTGAATTTCCCGTGACTCCCCGGAGACCTGGCTAGTCTCCAGGAGACGTTACGGAGACTCGAGTTGCCACCAGGTTGCCACCTAGTCTCCAGGCCAATGAGATAGCCCCTTTACAAAGGAAACCATTTTACTGCAATAGTGTCCAAGTTTCAATATGCTGTCAAGCTAAATTGAGGAACCTATCTTAAAATGGTATGATTAACTAAGGCAGTTAGACATGCACTTTTTAGAATTTGTATCACTATTCTGAGGAAACAAAAATAGCAGAAAATTCAGATCACAATAAAAGATTAGTGACAAGAAAGATTTTTAAATTGATTGAATTGCACTATCTGGATGTGTCACAGTCTTGGAAGTTGAATGGGTGGGGGATCAGTTTAACTCAAAATATCTGCCGAAAGGAACTTTAAATTGATTGATTAATTTTGATTCAACTAGATGAAAAAACACACAAATGCTGGAGAAACTCAGCAGGTCAAACTGCGCCTTTATGTAGCAACAGTAAAGATACATCATCAATGTTTCGGGCTTGAGCCCTTCATCAAGGTGTGGAAAAACATGAGAGATATAGCTAGATCATCTTTTTCAACTTTCAAGGGCCTGAAGATTCTATCTTCTAGCAAAACATTTATTTATGCCAGGCAGTAGAGGAATTCAAGAAACTGAATGAAATCATGTATTGTATATAACTGCATCATTAACAAAGTTAGTGAAAATGCTATTTGGTTGACAATGCATATGACATAAGAACATATGGAAATATTTGGACATGCATAATTTTCTCCAATTATAAGAAACAATTTTGGATGTCAGCAACATGCACGTATGGCCACTGGATATCACTGCCCATTCCCTTGCTGACATGTCTGTCCATGGTCTCATCACTGCCAAACTGAGACCACCTGAGATTAGAGGAACACCTCATCATCTGTCTGGGCACCCTCCAACCAGATGGCATCAATATCGACTTGTCTGGTTTCTATTAAGAATCCCTCCCCTTCTTTCTCCCTGTCCCCTTCCCTCTAGTTCTGTCTGTCTGACTGTCTCTCTCTCTCTTCCCTTTTCCCTCTATTTTCTTTCACAGAACCAAAATCAATTCTCTCTTTTCCTCTTATCCTATCCAATTAACACCATTTGTCCATTGGTCTGGACGCATCCCCCTCCCATTCTTTCCCCTTAATCTATAGTCTTTAATTAAGATGCTTGCCTGCTTTTTGATATACCTTGTAGAAAGTTTCAGGATCACAAAGTCGGTAATATATCTTTACCTCTGGTGGACGCTGTGAGAACTGCTGAGATCTCCAGCATTTCTGTGTTTTTACTACAATGTCAGCATCTGAAGACTTTCGTGTTTCCTATACTGACCATTCATACAGACACAAGTCTTAACTATGTCTACATCAGAAATACCCAAATGGATCATTTCCTACCCATGTAGCCTCACAGTTGGATAGATAGCCATTATATTAAGAAGTTACCTATTGTACTGGGTCTCCCTTGGCTCGTCTTGACCAATCCTTGCCCATCAGCAACCCTATCCACTGACCTGGAACCAGCAGATCTAAACATAAACATTCACTAACTCTTTGTTATCCTGGTCTTGCTGGCCTGTGTAGTCTTAATTGCTTCTGAACTAAATGGCTTGTTAAGACATTTTAGAGGATATTTAATAGTTCACCACATTGGTACCGCTAGAGATCGACAGAGGTTGGACCAAGTCTGGATGGCAGATTTTCTGCCCTGTGGACAGAAGTCAATCACATAGGTTTTTATAACACCCTGGTATTATTCTGGGCCTCATTACCAATTATTAAGTGGTTTGTAATTCCAGATAACTGAATTTGCTGTAATGGAAGTTGAATGAAGATCTCTGGATTACTGATCCAGGCCACCATCTTGCTACTCCAATTAATTAGTAGCAATAGCTCAGAGTAAGAGCACAGATATAGGTCCGATTTTCCTGCATTCAACCCATATCCCTCTAAATCTTTCCAATCAATATACCTGTCTGGATATTTTGTATCAACCATTCATCCTTTTCAATCCTCATTCCTAAGATGTATTGGACTTTGTGCAATACAGTTATGCAGGGGCAAGACTTTGCATTGGGCATGTAATGGCATTGACCACTAATGCAGCCATTCTCAACGGGGCATAATACTTTCAGGGCCACAACACCATTTAATGATGGTGATGGACTAAAATCATAATTTAAAAAATGTTTTTATGTAGTTAGTAGAAGTGAAGTGCGGAAGAATCCAATTAAACTTGACTGCTACACAGGGAAGGGGACCCATAAACTTTGAACAGAATCCTAAAGGGGCCATAGCCAAAACAAAAGGTTGAGAAGGGTACGAATGCACCCTTCGCTGTATAGCATAACTTCTGGACCAAATCTCTTCAGTACAAGTGACAATCCAACTATCAAGTTTGAAGTTTTTAACTTTCATGACTGTTCTCTAGTAACTTTTTCAGATAAATATTATACTTGAAGAAAACTAACACTCCTTCAGTAAAATACAATTAATATAGGTTTCCCCCACCCCCAACAAGTGAGATATTTCAAAATAACATATCTAGAAGCCTCCAAATTTCAACCATCCTCTGCTCCCTTCTACAAACATTAAAGCACATTCCAATGTTATAACTTTCTTACCAGATTTCTATCAAATTGCAATTAATTCACTGAACCACTTAGGTCGGTCTGTCTGTGTGTGTGTGTGTGTGTGTGTGTGTGTGTGTGTGTGTGTGTGTGTGTGTGTGTGTGTGTGTGTGTGTGTGTGTGTGTGTGTGTGTGTGTGTGTGTGTGTGTGTGTGAGAGAGAGAGAGAGAAAGAGAGACAGAGAGATAGAGAAAGAAATGTATACGTTTTTATTGGGAACAATGTGGATACATTTATGGCAATGAGCCACTGAACTGGGATACAAGTGAATCACTACAATATTTAAAAATGAGGAGTAAAGGAAAATGAAGTGAATTCTTTTCTCACACTGGACTGAAAGTTGATGGTTTGCTCTGCATCAAAGAGAGATGGAAGCAGTGTTTGTATATTTTTAGTGCAAATATAATTTTTGCGAAGGGCAGTGGTGAAAAGTTACCTCAGATGGATGTGATTGTGAAGTTGGGGTTAAGATCTGCTGCAACCTTACTGAATGGCAGAGCTGGCTCCTAACTCATTTGTTTACATTATTGTATTTAATGGACAAAATCTTTTTAAATCATTGTACTCAAAACACAAGGTCTGCCATTATAATCCTTAAGTGCATGCTCAAACTACTTTTGCTCCAGGCAAAGTGAAATGAATATAAGAGATAATGGTACCTCAAGTAAACAGAAAAAATACACAATGAATTCAAATAGGTATAGATCTTGCACAAAGATCTTGTGAATGGTACATTGTTATATTTCTTTTCAATTCCCAAACATCTTTCCTGAGTATGTTTGTGTGTGAACAATTAATGACAAGGAGAGGAAAACTTGCCAATTCTAGCCACTATTATTTGTTAAACTTGCAAAATACTATTTACTTGAATTACAAAAAATATCCAATACTAAAATTTATCCTCTTGAAATATGCCACTACTGACAAATTAAAGTGATTTATATCCATTAATAATTAAAAACATATTAAAATCAAATTGATAACATGTCATGTATGACATACAAGTACTAGTTCAACAATACTGCTTCGTTTTTAGAACATGTAAACCATATGTTTGTATTTTGTACATACCAATTAGAATGTGAAAAGTTGTTCCCATTAAGGATGAATTGACCAGGACACCACCCAGCTTCATGAGATTACTGTAGTAAATGTCATTTGGCCATTTAACTTTTAATTCAATTTCCTAAACAAATGTGATTTAAATGATATGTTAGTTTTGCATTGACATAACTCATTGCAGAAAAAACATCAAGAAGTCAAACATTAGTCCAGCAATAGGTGATACAATACTCTTGTGGAACCCCTTGACAATAATTTCATCTTAGGGTGCTGATGAAACTGTCTACCACTGTATACAAATACTCTAGTTCTTGTTAAAACTTGCCTTCCTTTCTGATCTTGTTTGGTGTTGTCGACATTTTACTTGAAAAATAAGAGCGGGCTGAGTATGCGGGGGGATGCTAACATAAATAGATTTTTCAATGATTTTGGGGACTGGGTGGGAAATGGAACTAACATAAAGATTAAATCAGTCACGATCATTTTGAATAGATGATCAGTCTCAAAGTGCCATGCAGTCATACAGACTAATCTTTCACCTACTTTTCATATTTTGTTTCAAACTTCAAGATCAAAGTTCAGATTTGTTATCAGAGTATATACATGATATCACATACAGATTCATTTTCCTGCGGGCCAGGCAGAATTTCTACTTAAAGGTAGTGCAAATTTGGAGTATTATGTGCTGTTTTGGTCACCTAACTAGAGGAAGATTATCAATAAGATTGAAAGAATGCAGAGAAGATTTACTAGGATGTTGCTGGGTCTTCAGGAGTTGAGTTACAGGGAAAGATTAAACAGGTTGAGATTTTATTCCTTGGAGCGAAGACTAACGAGGGGAGATTTGATAGAGGTTTACAAAATTATGAGAGGGATAGATAGAGTGGATGTGAGTAGGCTATTTTCCACTTAGATTGGAGGAGATAAATACGAGAGGTCATAGTTTTAAGATGAAAGGTTTACTGGGAATATTAGGGGAAAGTTCTTCATTCAGAGAGTGGTGGGAATGTGGAATGGGCTGCCATCTGATATGATGAATGCAGGCTCGATCTTGAGGTTTAAGAATAGATTGGATAGATACATAGGTGGGAGAGGTCTGTAGGGTTATGGAGTGGGAGCAGGACAGTGGGACTAACGGAATAGTGGTCGGCACAGACTAGAAGGGCAAAATGGCCTGTTTTCTGTACTGTGCGTTCTATGGTTCTAAGATTAGTGAAAGATAACTAAACATGGAATTTTTACATTTTGAAATAGCATTGGTTTCACAGACCTCATAACCTGGAGTGGAGAGCACAGACTCCACTGCTGCCAAAGCAACTAAATGCTGGAGGAATGAAATGTTTTGTCCAAGCTGAGAATGCAGTTGAATCATAACGTGGATGGTGAATATGGCACTGCCTATGGGACTGATCCACGTGTTTTGTCCGCGACCTGAAAGTAGAATTCACATCACTATAAAAAGATATATTCAATATATTTTGAAATACAAGTCTCGCGTTAAAACATTCTGCTTTCTCAATTGATCCTTTCATCTCTTTGAACTGAATCTGAGTCTACTCATGATGATGGAATAAGGTTTTTCTTTTTCCTGGATAGGAACATCCTTCTGGCCAGTCAGATGGTTGTAGGTTGATGCCCTCTCTCATATATTGTGCACTTTAAATTTTAAAATCATATTTAGACATACAGCCCTTGAGCCCGTCTCACCCAATTACACCCCAATTTGCCAACAATCCCGATACATTTTTGAAAGGTGGTGTTACGGAGTCCAGAGGACCCCATTAACTAGCAGCAATAGATATGCACCACAACACGGAGGTTCTTGAACAAAAGTTGTTTATAATTATATTTGAACAAGAAAACAGAATTAAACTTTAACTTATTACTTAACCTTCCTAACTACTTAATCCCCCCCTCTAATACTAAGCGTAGGTGTGTGTAATGTATATTTAAGATTAGAAAAATTCTTTGGATCACAGTCCAATCTCACTGGTTGCAGGCAACTTTTGTACTGTGCACAGAAGTTAGCATTGACAAAGTTCACCAGTCTTTAGTGCTTAACAGGCAAATGGTTACCACTCAGGAGGGTTCTCGCTGGTTTTCAGAGACAGATTCCTTTTCCAGGACATCCGCAACTGATTCCTTCTCAATCAGTCTTGCTGACGAAACTTGCCCCTTTCAGGGTTCTCTAGATGATCCTCTTTCTTTCAGGTCACCTTTCACACCGCCAGTCTTCTCCTTTGATCAGGCAACCTTCCAAAGTTTGCCAGCTTTGTCCTTCTGGAACTGATTTCGGTCTCCTCTCTCTGTTTCACTCCCTTCCTCTCTGAGAGCAAAACTCTTCTGCCTTCAAAGATCACATGCTCTCCCAGGCAAGCTGCTGTTGATACTTTGTTGTCTCCTGCAAAAAGCATTCTGCAAAAGTCCTGCAAATATTCTGTGTTTTAAAGTGTGTGTGTGTGCAAGCTGCTCTAACAATTACTCCCAAACCAACTCTAAATACTCTATCACAGTGGGAGGAAACCAGAGTACTTGGAGGAAACCCACACATATATGCGGAGAATGGATTCAAACCCGTCACTGGTGCTGTTGCAGCGCAGCACTAACCACTATGCTAACTGTGCCCAAATAGTTCTAAGTAATTCCTCAATAGCAGAGGATCCATCTTCCCAAAATGAAGTTAAACAGAGGATCCATCTTATCTCTTAGTTGGATGTAAAATACTTTAATCCTTAGGTGCAAGGAATTTCACCTCATTTTTCAGTTAACATTCATCCTTCAAATTTCATTACAAAATGAGCAGGATCTTTATCTAATTGTTTTACATGGATGTAGGTGATGATGTTAATTGGCATAAACTTTAATTATTAAGTGACTAAAGTATCCAACAATATTTGAGTCATTAAAAGCCTTCAAGAAAGACAAAATGAATAAGAAAAAATATCCAAAGCACATTTCCGTACTTAACTGCAAAATTATTTTGAATATCTGTAAATGGTTATATGGTTATATAAAATACTGTAACCTCCTTTTATCAAACAACCTTTTTACATGCAAAAACCATCTCCCATTTGAAAATTACCAATGTATTTTATTCCACCATTCATTGTTGGACAACTTAGATAGTAACCATTCAATGGACTAGGAAAAAATAAACTTCACAAATGGTTTTAAAGCGCTTTCAATTCAAAACCTTTCTGCCAGTGGCAAGACCTATTTCTTAAGGGACTATATCATTGGCGGAGATGTTGCCGCAACTGATCAGTCGCGGCAACTCGGGTGACCAAAAAATGGCTTGCGCTCTTACCAAGGCAACGCCAGGGCAACGTCTGAGACATCTCCGAATCGTCTCCAAACAAGGTGACAACCAATTCGCCCGGAAGTCACGGCGACGTTTCCTCAGTTGCGGTGATGTCTCCAGCAGTTGCGGCGACGTCTCCGCGTCGTCTCCAGCAGTTGCAGCGACATCTCCAGCAATCGCCGATAGGTCACCGTGGGTCTCCGCAATATACCTAGATCTACAACTAGATCTATCATTCACTTTTCGGACGTCAGACAGTCAAGAACTCTCACCATGGACATCTGCAATGAGGGTGTTACACTGTTGGGGCAGGATCCCTACCTGGAGGATGAGCAGGAGGCCTTGGCCCTCGTGCTGATAGCTCTGGCCGTGAACAAGGCAAAGGCCAGGGCTAGGGATAGGGGCAGAAAGGGTGTCAGGAAGGCAAAGACAGTGTGGGTAAATGAGTGGCTCCTACAACTGCAACACCATGGCTGGCACGAGAAGCTGATGAAACACCTGGAAGAAGGGGATGTGAGGTCCTTCAAGAATTTCCTGAGGATGGATCCAGAGATGTTCAGGAAGCTGGTGGCTCACCTTACTCCCAGGATCCAGAAGCAAGACACTAACTTCAGGAAGGCCCTGCCCCCTGGTTTGAAGGTTGCCATCACTCTGAGGTTCCTTGCTACAGGAAACTCCTACAAGAGCCTGTCCTATGGCTTCCATGTAGCTCCAAGCACCATTGTCAGTTTTGTCCCAGAGGAGTGCCAAGCCATCTATGATGAGTATCATGAGGAGGCCATCAAGTGTCCATCTACACCAGAGGAGTGGAAAGAAGTGGCCAAGGGTTTTTCTGAAAAGTGGAACTTCCATCACGTCTGTGGTGAATTGGATGGTAAGCATGTCAGAATTCTTGAACCTCCAGGGTCAGGCAGTGTCTACCACAACTACAAAGGCTACTTTTCCATCATCATGCTGGCGTTGGTAGATGCTGACTATAAGTTCTTGTACCTCAACATGGGGACTCCTGGGACTGACTCAGATGCTGGCATCTTCAGGGACTGCAGTTTATTCAAAGCACTGGATGAAGGTCAAACCAACCTGCCTCCTCCTGAACCCTTTCCTGGTGGAGATCAAGATGTCCCCTACATGTTGGTTGGTGATGATGCATTCGCCCTGAGGACATGGATGATGAAGCCCTACTCCAAGCGCCAGATGACCCATGCAGAGAGAATCTTCAACTACAGGCTGTTCAGGTCCAGGCTTATTGTGGAGAACAGCTTTGGCATCTTGGCAAACAGGTGTGCAGCATCTTATTATTTTTTTTCCCTGCCACACAGACAGTCATATTTTCCAGATTGTAAACACAGCAAATACAATTACTTTTAATTTTATTTCTATTTTTTTCTTTCCAGATTTAGATGCTTCCACACCATGACAATGATGTGCCCCCACAGATGTTTGAAAAGGTGGTCCTTGCTGCCTGTACTTGCTGCCTGTACACTCCACAACATGATGACAGACATCAGACTCTCAGCTGATAGAGAGGACCCACACACCCATGAAGTTGCCCCTGGAGAGTGGAGACGGCTTACCAACCAGTTGGAGGGGATGCAGAGAAGAGGAGGTAACATGCCGTCTGTTGCCAAGAACCAGAGAGAGCACCTGACCCAGTACTACTCTGGGGTTGGAGCTGTCCCCTGGCAAGACAAGATGGTGGGGCCTCTTCCAAGGCTGTACAAGGAGCAGCAGCAGCAGGAACAAATACCAGATAATGAAGACCTTGACCGGGATGTACCTGTGACTTGGACCAGGAGTGAAGGCGTCTCGATGATGCCAGCACCCGCTCAGTTACGTGGTCTCTAAGTCAAGCAGCGTTGTGGAGACGTCGCCGCAGCGTTGCTGCAACATCTCCTCAGTCTTCTTGGACAAAATTAGTCTCCGCGACGTCACTGCAACTGTTGGAGACGTCTCCGAGACCTGCTGGAGACTGGAAAAAGTCTCCAAAAAAAAAAATCGAACGTTTGAATTTCCCGCAACTCCCCAGAGACCTGGCTCGTCTCCAGGAGACGTCGCGGAGACTCGAGTCGCCACCAGGTCGCCACCTAGTCTCCAGGCCCTTTAACTGTCAAAACCCTACACAATTCTAAATATTTTTACTGAATCTTATCTCAACCCTTTCTGCTTTAACTCCAAAAAGCTTCAACTGTCCCTGTTGCTTTGGACAGGGGGTGATGGGGGCGGTGTGGTGGTGGGGGATGTTCTTTCTGAAGGTTAGAGAGAAAGCGGAATGAAAAACAACTGACCTTTGCCTTGCATTTGTCGAACTGCAATAGCAATTAACCCGACTTCCTCTGGTAACTGAAACATCAACCTGTGAATTAAGATAAAAGATAGTCACCTGAAATGGAATGAATAACTGGAAATTCATTGTAACTGTTAAAGCATCTAGCAATTTGAACTAGGTGACAATCTTCTGGGATTATGGTAAAGTCAACAATTAACAAAAATCAGTTACTTTTTCCGACATTTAATAGGACCCTGGGAGCGCATATTACTTCAATCTCAAAACATTCACAAAGTCAAATACGGT
Organism: Narcine bancroftii; assembly: GCF_036971445.1. NCBI lineage: Eukaryota > Metazoa > Chordata > Chondrichthyes > Torpediniformes > Narcinidae > Narcine > Narcine bancroftii. The sequence continues at coordinate 14,900,123 of NC_091475.1, read as the reverse complement.
CAAAACCATCTCTTCTTGCTTAATGACACATAACAGGCCAATAATTTTCAATTGCAATATTGTTACAAACCTTCCTAAATCAAAGCACAACACACATTATCAAGCACTGTGACTATCAGTGCTGACCTCACGTTGAACAAAAGCTGAAGATAATTCTACGGTGTAACTAATGGAAAATACTGAATCATTTCATGGCTGAAATTATTTTCAGATAGAGACAATCGCCAATAGTATTAAACCACAGAACAATGAAGGGGTGGGGTCATGTCCAAGATGCCATTTGTTAGATGCAGCCACAGCCCAGAACAACATCACAGGGAAAATCTTCCCCATCATTGAGAACATCGGCAGGTAACGGTGCCCTCAGAGAGCAGCAGCAATCATCAAGGATCCGCACCACCCAGCACACAATCTATTCTCTATCCACTGCAATAGCTTGGACTCCCCCAGTGGCCACACATTTCAATTCTCCATCCCATTCCCTAGCCAATAAGTCTGTCCACAGTTTCATGTACTGACAGACTGAAGACCACCCTCAAATTGGAGGAACAACACCTCATCTTTCAAATGGACGTCCTCCAACCGGATGGCATTAATATTAACTTTTCTGGCTTTTGTTAAAACCCCCACCTCCTTGCTTCCCCTTTTGTCCCTCCATCCCTTGCTTCCTTTTGCACAGACATGATAAATTACACCTAGTCCCTTATCACGTCCAATTAACACCTTTTGCTGGTCTGGATTCCTCCCCCATTGTTTGAATTCTGAGATTTTCTGATATATCCCGCTTCTGCCTTTTCCGTTTTTTTTCCCTTGAAAAAGGGCTCAGGTCGAAACGTTGGCAATATATCATTGTCTCCTATAGATGCTGAATAGATCAGCTGAGTTCCTCCAACATTTCAGGGTTTTTTTTTTTAACTACAATCACAGCATCTGCAGCCTATTGTGTTTCTCCCATGCTCTGTTTTCACTGCCTCCATCAGGAAAGAGGTCTAGGTGCCACAAGACTCACACCACCAGGTTCAGGAACAGCTGCTACCCCTCCACCATCAGACTCCTCTACAACAAACTCAATCAGTGACTCATTTAAGGAGTCTTTGCACTTTATTTTTTTTCCTCTGTATTGCACAGTCTGCTTACATTTCTTTATTTATTTACATGTATACATATATCATTGAGTACAGTTTTTTGCGCCACCAATCCTCGCCTGCAGGAAAAAGAATCACAGGGTTGAATGTGATATCATGTATGTACTCTGACAATAAATCTGAAATCAATATTAGATTCAGAAAATTAGCTCATTTTAAAACATGAAAGAAATTTACTCAATGAGTTGTTCTTTTCTTGGCTCCAACTTGAAGAGCCCCTAATCTTCCTGCAGTTTACGCTCTTATATAACCACTTACAGCACAGAACAGGCCAGTTCGGCCCTACTAGTCCATGCCGTAGCAAATCCCCATGCATGTTGAACAAGTGTTCCTCTCATACTACCTTCTGGATCCCCATACCTGCTTCACTGCAAGTCCCATCATCCATTCACTGACTACGGCCAAATGTATCATACTTAACCAAAAGAATCCCTCTACCCACTAAATTGAAGTCTTCAGGTACCCAACATTTCACAGGGCCCGAAGCTCAGACTCGTTTATCAAAAAATGTGGTGATTATTAAAGGTCTCCAGCAGAACCTCTTACCCTTGGGCTTGTGCTCCTCCCCCTTCCCCTACCCTACCATTTTATTCAGACACCTGTCTGCTTTTTGCTCATACTTTGAAGGGCTCAGGCGCGCCACATTGGTTATGTACCTTTATCTTTGCTACATAAAGAACGCTGTGTGTCTTGCTGAATTTCTCCAGCATTTTTGTGTGGTCCACAACACATAGGCTGCCCCATTATCTCTATCATAATTCAACATGATTAATTGACTTAGAAAACTGGTTAATTATTACTTTTGATTATCATTTAAGGCAATTGTTTTAATGTCTCATTTGCACTGAATACAAGTTAGAGCAAATTTTATGAAAAGAGAAAATTTACAGCGCAATATCAAAAATGCCTTCCTGCGACTGTTAAAATTTGATTTATTTTTCTAATTTGATTGGATTTCCTGTCACTGATGCTTTGATTTAATTCAACCCCTCAGCAAAGTCCAACCACTACATTCACTTGAAAATGCACTCAGGTTAAATAAAGGTGAACAAGAAGTCCTCAGATACTGAAGAATTCGAACATCCATAGAAGGCAAGAGGCAGTTCTCCTTTTGGGAACCTCAGGTCAGAAACGTCAAATGCCTATTGCTTTCCATGGATGCTATGTGACCTACTGAATTCTATGTGACCTATGAATCTAGGAATCTATGATTCTATGTGACCTATGAATCTATGTGACCTACTGAACTCCTCCAGCATTTGTGTGTATTGTCTCAGGTAAAATCAATGTACTTGCGCTCACACACTTCAACTAGTAACCATTTTATAAGCAATCTTTTTACATGTAAAATCCATCTCCCGTTTGAAAATTACCAATGTTAACAACTTAGCCACCAAAATAGATCAGGGTTCATTCGTTACTTTATTACTCTCTCACATTACATCTCTGTTCCACTTCCAGTGAGGAACAGGGTGGCTTACGAGAGGCAGTATTTCAATTGTTTTTCTTCTTTCAGGCAATCATTGAGTGGGTGGTGTTAAGAGTAATTGTGGGACCTTGAGTTCAAGGCTTGATAGTGACTGGAACTTTAAAACATTCATATTATTTTTAATTATTTTCTGTTAATGCATTCTGACCTTGCACTCAACATTAGCAAAACTAAGGAATTGATTATGTACTTCAGGAAGGGGAATCAAGAGAACATAAACCAGTCCTCATTGAGGGGTCAACAGCGGAGAGGGTAAAGAACTTCAAATTCCTCGGTGTCAAGATCTATCCTGAGGCCATCAAGTTGATGTAATCATGATGAAGGCGGCTCACCAATAGTGATATTTCATTAGGATTTTGATGAGCTTTGGTATGTCACTAAAGACTCTTGCAAATTTCGACAAGTGTACCATGGAGGGCATTCTGAATGGTTGCATCACAGTCTGATATGGAGGTGTCAGTGCACAGGACAGGAAATGACTGCAGAAAGTTGTAAACTCAGCCATTGCCATCATGGGCACTAGTCTTCACTCCATTAAGGACATCTTTCAGAGGCTGTGTTTCAAGAAAACAGCCCATCAAGGATCTTCATCACCCAGACTATGCCCCCATCTCATGGCTACCATCAGGAAGAAGTAACAGGAGCCTGAAGACGCATACCCAACATTACAAAAACAACTACTTCCCCTCTGCCATCAGATTTCTGAACGGACAATGAACTTATAGACACTATCTTGGGTTTTTTCTCTTTTTTTGCACTAATTATTGGAGGAGCTCTGACTAATTCCTTGCTTTATTTGAACATTATCTTTAGACTTTTGAGGTTGGGCAAAGTACAAACAATGGCTGTTGCACAGATGATGTGGATCTTGGGATTAGAAAGCAACTGAACATATCGTCAAACAATTTAAAGGTCATGAGTCCTTTTCCAATTAACATGGTGAGGATTTGAATTTGTGGAAGGCCATGGTGAAAACAGAGGAGAGTGTTCAAAGATTTTCTGAAATGTAGATATACGTGACACGACAATTTCTAAGCCCAGAATCTGCAGATTTCTTGTTTACCTTTATACTACAATGCCCCTGATTAAACTCAAGACAATGTTAGGATTTTGAGTATCATGAATAAGCTGTATCCCTCTTTTTTTTTAAAATTATTTTATTGTGTTTTATTATACAACCAAACATTATAAATTCATATAAATTAAATACAATATACATTTGGATTTGTATCAAATCATATAGAAGTAATAATGCGTGGATTCGTATTCCAATCTAAACATATAGTGAATAGTTTAAAAAAAAGGAAAAAAAGAAAAAGAGAAAAAAGGTTAATTATAAAGATCCAACACCATCCACGAACCACGGTAGAAATTAGTATTCAAGCAGACTTGAAATCGAGCAAATGGAGGTCCAACAAAACATGCCCATTTGCTGCATCCCCGCGCCTTGATAATTCCAATTATGAAAGAAAGCTATAAATGGACCCCAAGTCTTATTGAAAGAGATCTTAATCTTCCTAATCTTATTCTTGTCTGATTTTTTTTCCAAACTTAGAAAGAACATAATATCCAGTAACCATTGTCTATAGGTGGGTGGAAAGTCCTCTTTCCATTTAAGAAATATTCCTCTTCTAGCCAGTAATGTAGAAAATGCCACGACCTGTTTTTGGTTATATGTTAAATATACTTTGACATTACTGGAGAAGCCAAACATTTCAATCAATGGAATATGGTTCTAAATCGATCCCAAAAATGGCCGAAAATGTTCTGAAAATAGCTGTCCAAAATTCTGCTAAAATTGGACAAAATCAAAACATATACATGAAAGAGGCTTCAAGTCTTGTACGTTTGTCACACAATGAGTTGATATCTGGGTAAATTTGAGCGAGCTTAACTTGAGAAAAATGTACCACTTTAAATTGAGTCAGATGAGTCATGGATAAAAAGTCAAAATTGAAACCCAATGTTCTTCTGAAATAGGGATATTAAGATCATTCTCCCATTCAGTTTTAATCCTAAATGTACAAATAGTAATTTTAAAAGTTAATCTATGAAATTTGGATCTGGAAGATATGGAAATATTGAAAGTTTAGAACAAATAAAATGTCTAATTTGGTAATATCTAAAAAAACTGTCTATTTGTCATCATCAATTGTTGTAAAGATGTAAAATTTTGTTGATAAAAAGATCGTCAAAAGTCTTAATTCATCAACGATTCCATTCTTCATAGTTTGCGTCTAAAATGGCAGGTTGGAATAAATGATTGACTAGAATAGGACTAGCAAATATAAGACCCATAGTTCCAAAAAACTTCCTAAATTGACTCCAAATCTTCAATCTATGTCTCATTATTAAATTCTTTGTTAGTTTTGGAATAGAGAGAGGTAAAGGTGAGCCCAATACCAACTGTAAGGAAGTATTCCTAAAGGATTTCAATTCTGTTTCCATCCAATTGGGGCAGTTTTCTCTATTATCAAACTGTAAGAACAATGACATATTCCTTATGTTCATTGCCAAATAATAAAATCTAAAATTAGATAATAATATTTCTCCATCATTACTTGTGTTCTAAAGATAACTTCTTTTTATTCTTAGTATCTTTCCTTGCCATATATATGACATAATAGATGATTTCAATGTGTCAAAGAAAGACCTAGAAATAAAAATTGGTAATGAGTGAAATAAATAAAAATGTTGATAAAATATTCATTTTAATCAAAATAATATGGCCTATCATTGTTAGAAAAAGTGGTAACCATCCAGAGAGTATTGTTTTAGCCTGATTAAATAAAACTACAGTTTTCTTTAAAGAGGTTTTTAAAAAATCTTAGTTATCATAATAGCTAGATATTTAAATTGATCATTTACTATTTTAAAAGGAAAATTAGAATAAAGAGTATGTGGGCCTTTTAGTGGTAAAATATTAACCCTCATGGCTGACAAGAGGTTGTTCTTTAAATTTCCTGCTCAAAGAAATTATGCAGAGCTGAGTTACATTTGATTAACTTAAGCCTGACCATTTTATTTCCAATGGGAAATTGACAATATTCAACATTTATTATTTATCACGATCTTGCTCACTTCCTTTTAACCTTTTTTGAATTTTCATTAGGCTAAAAGTTGCTTTTTCTTGTATACTTCATCTGAAGAGCAAACACATGTGGTGTTGCATCATGAATACACAATCAGGCTTGCACCATGCCTCTGCATGAAATATTCTCATAGAGCATAAAATGTCATCATAGAACACTGCATTATAGCTCATTTGTACAGGCTTTACTCAGTAATTTGATAATCATTGATATTCTTTCATTTATCTTGACATAAATCCTATTGGCAGCCTATTTCATAAATTAGACATGGAAGGCTCAGAAAAGGCTGTCACAGATATTCTCCCCTGATGTCAGCGGGTATAGGTTTGCAACTGAGAATTTATCTGGCTAATAACCAAATATAACTTCCATTTTCACATTAGCTGTTCATTATGCATCATTTGAGTTTCCTGTTCTTTATCCTTATGCAAGTTCACATTCTGCTGAAATATGTAATTATTTATCATTTTAGTTAGAATCAGAATTTATCGTGACAAACAAGTCACAAAATTCGGTGTTTTTGTGGCAGCATCAATAGTGCAAACATTGATATTATAACGATCTTACAACAATAAATCTAAAAATAATAGTGCACAAAAATAAGTCAGTCTCTTTGATCAGGTTATTCAGGAATCTGATGGCAGTGGGGAAGAAGTTGTCCTTGTGCTGTTGAGTGCTCATCTTTAGGCTCTAGTACCTTTTTCTCCTGATAGTCGCAGAGTGAAGAGGGAGTGGGGGTCTTTGAGGATAGAGGCTGCTTTTTCATGTAGATGTCTGTAATGTTGCAGGCCGAGGTAACAACCCTATGGAGTTTATTGTTGTTCTTAGAGTTGGCGCCTCCATATCAGGCAGTGATGCAACCAGCCAGAACTCTGTTGAAGTTTACAAGAGTTTTCGGTGACGTTCTGAATCTCCTCAGGCACCTCACAAAGTATAGCTGCTGGTGAGCCTTCTTTGTGATTGCATCAACATGGACGTTCCAGGACAGATCCTTGGAGATGTTGACACCCAGGAACTTGAAGTTCTTGACTCTCTCCACTACTGAACCCTCGATGAGGACTTGATCATGTTCCCCTGACTTCCTTCTGAATTCCACAATCAACTCCTTGGTTTTGCTAACATAGAGCACAAGGTTGTTGTCGTTCCACCATTCAACGAGCTGATCCATCTCCCTCCTGTACACTTACTCATTGCCGTTTATGATTCTGCCAACGACTGTGGTGTCATTGACAAACTTGTAGATAGCTTTGGAATTGTGCCTGGCCACAGAGTCATGGGTATATAAGTAGAGAAGTGGGCTAAGCACGCTTCCTTGTGTTGATGATCAGTGAGGAGGAGATGTTCTTTCCAATTTGTACTGACTGTGGTCTTTGAATGAGAAAGTTAAGAATCCAGTTGCAGAGAGGGGTACAAAGGCCTAGAGTTTGTAGCTTCTTGACCAGCACTGAGAGAATAACGGTATTGAAGGCCGAGCTATAGTCTATGAAGAGCACTCTTCTGCATGAATTGCTGTTTTCGAGGTGATCCAAAGCTGAGTGGAGAGCCAGCAATATTGCATCTGCTGTGGAGTGATTGAGACGACAGGCGAATTACAGTAGGTCCATATCTTTGCTTAGGTGCGTGTTAATTCTGGCCATGACCAGCCTCTCAAAGTATTTCATCACAGCAGAGTTGGTGCTACTGTGCAGTAGTCATTGAGCCAGCTCACACTACTCATTTTGGGTATCGGGATGATTGTGCACTTTTGAAGCAGGTGGGAATCTCTGACTGCAGCAATGAAAGGTTGCTATCCTTCAACAAAACTATTCTTAATTTCGCAGAGGCTGCCTCTTGTAAAAGTATAAATGAGTAATGCTAACTTATATTTTACCGACAGACCAAATCTCAATAATTAATTATAGTGCAATGGGCAACATTGCTTCATTCATTAAAGATCAATTCTATTAATAAAACTACCTTATTCCTCATTTTTTGGGGCTACAGGTGGAATCTTGCCCCATGCTTTCAAGCATTGTTCCAGTAGGAAGTGGGTAATAGGAACACCTATTTCTGTACTTTTTCTTAATAAAGTTTGATTAAATTGTGGTTTTTGAATCATGACCTCACAATTAGTGAAAAGAATCTCTGGGGAATTTGCTCTGGAAAATAAATCAAATATTATGAGTAAAGAATATTGCAAGATGACCATATTCTTTGTTGTAATTTTGCAGGTATACCAGCCAATGAAACATGGTTAGCATCAACCAAAATATAAAATAGAATAGAATACAATAAACACGTAATAAACCATATGCAATAAAACTGCAATATTCTAAAGTAAATTGTTAAAAAATGATTGATTCTGAAATATCAGTGCAGCACCACTCAACACCGTGAATTGATAAACATTATCACGACTTCATGAAAAAAGCTCTTTTGAACTCTAGTAGTTCTTGAGTGAAGGCTTCTATAGCACATGGCTGATGGTAGGAGAGCAAATAGTTCATGGTTAGGGTGTGTTGCATCTTTAATGATATTCCTCACCCTGTCCAAACCTTATCCCGTATAGATAGATTCGATGGTAGGCAATTGGATTCCAACAGTCCATTGGGCAGTTCCGTACAAGATCGGAGTGCCTTCCAAATTTGTGCGGAACAATTCCCATCCCAAGCTGGAATACTACATGTCAGCGCACTCTCAATAGTACATCTATAGAAATCAAATAGAGCAGAGGGGTAACTTCCTCATACAGACGATGTTGCGCCTTTTTGATCAACATTGATGAATTCAAAGACCAAGTGAGATCATCAGAGATATGGACCCCCAGGAATTTGAAGCTCTGTAATCACTCCACCCCTGCTCCATTGATGTAAATCGGGACGAGCATGTGGCTTTCTGCCTGTCTAAAATCCACAATAATCTTTTGTCTTCTGGGCATTGAGTAACAAATTGTTCTCAGCACACCACAAGGCTAGGTGCTGAACCTCACCACTTTAGGCCGTTTCATCGTCCTGTGATGAGGTCTGCCACCACGGTGTCATCTGCAAACTTTATAATTAAGTTTGAGTTGTACTTGGGAATGCAACCAGAGATAAAGATAAAATATTGCCCAACCGAACAGACTGGAGTCTGTCAGTAAGGAAATCCAGAATCTAGTTACAAAAGGATGAGCTAATACCATACAAAGAAAGTTTGGTCATCAGCTTTGATGGTACAACAGTGTTGAAAGCCGAACTATAATCAATAAATAGTAATCTTACATAAGAGTTTGGTCTGTCCAGGTGAATCATAGTAGAGCGTAGCACTTTTGAAATGGCATCCTCTGTTGACCTATTTGCATGGTAGGCAAATTGATGTTGGTTGATCCATAGTGGAAGGCAAGCAAGATTTCAGATGAGATCAACCTCTCAAAACATTTTGCACTGATGGGAGTAAGTGCTACCGGATGGTAGCCATTCAGACTCGTGGCGGTAGAGTGCTCTGCCACAGGCACAATTATAGCAGTTGTTGGAACAACAGTCTTGGCCAAGAACAGATTAAAATATCCGTTAAAAACCTCTGCTAACTGATCTGCACCAGTTCTAAGCACTCGACCAGGAATGCCATCCAGTCCGGCTGCCTTCTACTAAGGATGGCCCATACATCTGTATTAGAAAACGAGAGGTCCTTCATTCAATGAAGGATCCACCTTGAAAGGGATGTCCTTATTCTCTCAATTGATAGGAGCATAGAAATAATTAAGCTCTTCAGAGAATTTTAAGGGGTCACAGCTAGAAACAGGCACTGTCCCAAATTATTTATAATCTGTGATAACCTGTGTTCCGTGCCACATGCACTGTGAGTTCGAGGATGCAAAGTGCTCCTCAATCTTCTCTTTGTATAAATGTTTAGCCCAAGAGATTCCCCCCTTTAAGTTGGACCTGGCCAAACGATACATCTCTTGGTCTCCAGCTTTAAAATCCAAGTCTCTGTCTCTAATCAAACGATGGACCTTACTGTTCATCCACAGTTTCAGGTTCACAAATATTTTAATTTTCTTCTGTAATGTAACTCCATCCACACACCTATTTATATACTCAATAACAAAGTTGGTATATACATCAATATCGATCTGAGTAACTACTGTGGTACGTTCAGCAAACACACTCCAGTCTGTATTTTGAAAATGTTGCTGAAGAACAAGATCATCCCCCTCCCGCCAGATCTTAACAGTTTTAACTATGGGGCTTGGGAATCACAAACTGTGAAAGATGGTCAGACTGACCCAAGTGAGGGAGGGCAGTGGTTCTATATTGGGAGATCTAGTCTAGGTTTGATAGAAGGGAGAATACTATTAAGATTTTTGGGGTGTGAGAGAGGAAATGAGGAGATGGGGATGAAGGGGGTACGTTGCAAGATGGATGGAAAAAACAAATAATAGTTCATTCCCGTATTTGCATGTGCCACTTTATTTCCTCCTCACGTCCCTCCCTGACTCTACTTCTCCAATACGTCCCTCAGCTCTTCCTCTATTTTCACATCTCTTATTCTCACTACTCACTCACCTGACACCATCAGGAGGTCCATAAGGATGAGACCCAACATTAGTGAGGGTTGTTGCGACAAGTTTGATGTACAGCACTGTGCAGGTGCACTATTGGCTGAATTCCAGAAAGAAGAGACTTAAAGTTGCAGAGTCTTTCACATCTCTTAGATAATCTGAGATCCACTGAACCCTACAGAAATCTTTTGAAGAATAAACACTGTTGTGATAGTCGTTACATTGCAGTCAATGTATAAAGAAAAAGATGTGGGGAAAAAAAGCAATAAACAATTCCTCACCAGTTCCAGGCAGTTCCTTCAGGAACCACTTCTCATTTTCTACTTTCATGACTACTCGTTCAAACTTGGAACCCAGGGACAAATTTAAATTTAGATACTGGCGTCTTTGACCTCTCAGTATGTTACAGATCGTGTTAATGATCACGAGCTTATTATCTTAGACATTCTTTAACTTAAAAACTTCAATGTATTTTTTAAAACCAAGTTCCAAAACTATCAGTATAATATACTCTTGATGACCAGATAAGGTGACCACATTCTTCCAGCAAATAAAATAAGCACATATTAGTTAGAATGCAGACAAGGAAAAGGAAGACCCTGGTGTTAAAAATCAGGTTAAACAGTCAATTCAGTTCAGTTGTTGTCATCAAAATGGGCTTAGCAAAACTCATTGTCTACATAAGAAGAATTATTTTTTGTAATATTTTATATATCATTTTAAATATATTTAATAATCAATACAAATGTAAAATATCATTTTACCCCCTCGCTCCACCCCATCCCCTTATTAAACAGAGAAAGAATGAAAAAGAAACACAATAAAAAGCAGTCCATTGTCAGTGCGTACAGTAAAACATATGGAGACACGATAATACCAGTGTTAAAGTCTTTACAGAGGTCTACTGGCTAGCCAGTAGCAATCGTAACCCTCTATTGCCATCAGTGAGATACCTATATGCTGTAAATAAGGCTGTCAGATTTTTAGGAAGGTGTTATATCCCTTTCTGAGATTATATGAGATCTTTTAAAGAGGGATGCAGCAATTCATCTCCGAAGACCACCTATCCACGAGTAGATGGGAGTCAGACTTCCATGTTACTGCTAGGCACTTCCTCGCCACACATAAGGCAATTTCTATTAATTTAATTTGAGAATTAGTTAGTGATCCACCCACCGTGGTAAAGTTCCCCAAAAGACAAAGCTCTGGATCTACTGGGAAGGTGACTCCTGTGATCTTGGTTAGGGTGTCATAGAGATCATACCAGAAGGGCCTCACCTTCATGCCAACCCAGGTAGAATGCAAGAAGGAACCAACCTCTGCACCACACCTAAAACTCATCTCTGATAATTCAGGTTTATATTGGTGTAATTTCTGTGGGGTGAGGTACAATTGATGGATAAAATTATAATGGATCAATCTATACCTGGCATTGATTGTAGCCAACAGACTTTCCTGACATAGGTCTGACCAGAGTTGTTCGTCAATTGCTATGTCGAAGTCTGACCTCCATCTCACCCTAGACTTATGCAAACCTGGCTTTGGGATTTCACTCATCAATAAAAATTACATTCTAGAAATAAACATATACACATTTCCTTCTTGGATTAGCTTCTCCTTTTCAGTGAGTCCTGTTAAGAGTCATTTCAGGGTCCAAATTGGCCCTAAGGAAGGATTGTCACTGAAGGTAGCAAAAAAAAGTCTTATTAGACAAGTCATATTATTTCTTCTTCAGCTGTTCAAATGGCATGAAAAGTCCTTGATCATAACAATCTTCCAGACATCATATCTCCTTAAGATACCAGGTTTCCAAAATTTTATTGTTCAAAGTCATGGGTATAAGTTCATTTTGTCTTAAAGGTGTTCCACATTATTCTTGTAGCAAATATATGAAAGACGTATCCCAAAGACTCGATAACATTTTAGCAGATGTAGCCTTGATTTAAAATCTCATCTTAAAAGCACTCCTTTAATAATGCTCCAACACTTCATTAGAGATGCCAGCTTTAGTAAGGTTTAAAAAGACGAAGTATGGTGCTGGAGCCCACTCTCAACACTTGCTTAGAAATTATCATGCAGTGAAGATCGTATTCACTGTGCCTCTAGAAGCTACACTGCACCTGAGATGATGCTACATTTCTGTAGAAAGAGACTTACTTCTCTGCCATTGCCAGATTGAGATTTATCTCCTCTTCTGAACCTTTTGCTACCCTTTAACAGGATCAAAACAACATAGTGTGATATCTTAAGCTGCATTAAAAAAGTGATTTTAAATTGTGACATTGGTGGAAGAGTGTTTCAGATTTCCTTCTGCAACATTGCATTGTCAGTCCCAGCACAGCACAGTCCTTTCATCAGACAACCTCTTGCAATTGCCAATGTTTAGGTTTCCGGGTGGGATCTCTGGACCCAGATCTTTTTGGGGCGTACCACAATACAAACATCACTCTTTGATTTGCGGGAAAGTTTTGTTGCTCAATGAGTTCTGATTGGAGGATATTGGGAGTGTGTTCCCAAGGGGTTGGGGGGGCTCTCACAAGCTAATGAAGAATAGTGCCCACAGGAGGCACTTCTTGTGCAAAATGGCATGCAGATTATGCAGGTTGCATACAGGTGCTCCTGGCAAAACAATGCCAGGGAGGCTTGGATAGGATACAAGTGTGGTCAATGAATGTCTACAGTTTTAAGAAGACTGCAATGCAGGCAAATGACTGTGCCAACTCTGCCTAACGCTGTAGGCTGATGAAAAAGCAATGAAGTTTTCTAAGGTTGAGAATGGAGATCACTTTACCAATAAACTTGTCAATTAAGGAATGGAAGCAACAGAACAAACTACACCATTTCTCCCAATACAGTAGTTAGCCTAGTGGATAGTACAACATTATTACAGCACCAACAATCCACTCCCACCCTTTAAAAACATGGGGATTGCAGGTTAATTGGTGATTTTGGGGGCACGGGCTCATGGGCCGGTAGGGCCGGTGATCATGCTGTATGCCTAAATTTTAATCTAAAGACTGGGCCATTTCTTCAGAAAAATGCAGATAGCTTCATAGTGCAAAACCAGGTTTACAGAGATTGAGAGAGATGAGACTCGGATTTAGGAATTGCAGTCATGGCAAGATGTTGGTCTGATTGGTGTTTGGAATAGAATGACGTAAATTATAAATGCAAGTTACGGATTTGCACAATATAACTTGCTACACCAATTATACCTCACACCACAGAAGTTACATAAATCAAAATCAGAACTATCGGGAGATGTGTTTTAGATGTGGAATGGAAAGAGGAACATTTGTGCGTGCAACGTGGTCATGTGTGAAGGTGATACCTTTCTGCCAGGATATTACTGAAATACTATCAAGGATAACAGGGGTGGATTTCGCAGATGACTCATGGCTTTATTTTTTGGGCAATTTTATTGAAATAAGTAACAAACTAACTAAAGACTACATTTCATTTGTTAAAATAGCTTTAGCTGTGGCTAAGAAATGTATTGCGATTACTTGGAAAACTGACTCTCCTCTTCAGATAGCACAATGGAAGAAAGACAGAGATGACCAGTTGTACACCTATGGGGGAAAAAAACAATTTAAAGAACAAATATGACATATTTATAAAAATATGGGAAGCATATATAAATAAATAAGTAAATAAATAAAGTGCTATTATTAAAATATAAGCGATCTCCCCAAGGAAGATTTTTTTTAACCCAACTGTAACCCCTGAAGGTGTATGGATTAATACTGTAGGGGATGGGAGGGGGAAGGGGTTGTTGTGTTGTGTTTTGTATCTTGAAAGTGGAGAATTTTGAAATGTATATCTATGGAAAAAAGAAATATTATGAAGTGCAAAAAAAAAAAAAGAACTTTATACAATCTGTTTACATAAAATCAATCTCAGTCACCTGTGGCAGTGCAATCGCAAGGCTTAGCAATAAGGGAATCAACCAGCCATCTAAAACCACTGTTTGACGCATCACTATCAATATATGTCGCTAACTTATAACTGGCTTTCAATCCCTAGGTTTGAATCAAGGCCTGGCTAACAGAACACATCTTTTACTGTTTACTGCCTGAATTGTTTCTGTGTACTGACTGCAAGGGTCATTTATAAAATGACTTTGAGCCATTTCAATCAGCTTTGACAACGTCCAGAATTCAGCACATTAATGAGAAATCTCAGTAAGAATTAAAAGGATGACTTTAAGCGAGAAATGGAAAAATGCTAATGCGAAAACCTACTTTGCATTGAAGCATATGATCCCAATGGAGTAAGTGTGGGTTCCCAATATAAAATTTCTACCCAAGAAACAATAATTTATATGATTTATTTATAATAGTAGACCTTTTTATATATATATATTTTTTTTTTTAAATTTAATTATTATTATTTATTTATTTTTTTTTTTTAATGAACTGGATAAATATTCTAAACCTTAAGAAAAATATTGGAAAATTAGAAATCTGAAATTAGGGGCAAGCTGTTATCTTGATTAATTTTCATCAAAATTGATAAAAAGACATCAACACACTTAGTAGAGTTTAACAACTTCAGATCATAACCATCTTTTCTTTTGAACAACAGCAATGATTCCCATTTACACTCCTTCTTGGCTCAATGATTACTTTCTTATTTTTCTCTTTAAATTTTTCTTCCTTGCCACATTACTTTTTTCTTCATAGATTTAACTCTCTTCCTTGCAATCATTTTAAAGCTCTTCCATATGAATTCTTTCCTTCCCCTCCTTCAATGATATCTTAATGCTCCTACTATTCTCAGCATCTTAAAACTTCATTCCCTGGAGCACAGCAGAATGATGGGAGATTTGATAGAGGTATATGAGAGGTATAGATAGAGTTAATGCAGCGAGTCTTTTTTTCCCACTGAGGGTAGATGAGAGACAAACTAGAAAACATGGGTTAAGTGTGAAAGGGGAAAAGTTTAGGGGGGAACATTAGGTAGAACCTCTTCACACAGAATGGTGGGAGTGTGGAATGTGATTCCATCTGAAGTGGTGAATGCAGGCTCAATTTTAACATTGAAAAATAATTTTGACAGGTACATGGATTGGAGAGGTATGGAGGCCTATGAACTGGTGGACATCAGCGGGACCAGGCAGAATAATAGTTCACACAGACTAGAAGGGCCAAATGGTCTATGTCTGTGCTGTAATGCTCTATGGGACTAAAGTTCTGTTTTAAAGTCCTTCCTTATGGATTTTTCCCCTTCCCTCCTTTC
The DNA here is from genome assembly GCF_036971445.1 of Narcine bancroftii. Taxonomy (NCBI): domain Eukaryota; kingdom Metazoa; phylum Chordata; class Chondrichthyes; order Torpediniformes; family Narcinidae; genus Narcine; species Narcine bancroftii. The sequence continues at coordinate 14,884,637 of NC_091475.1, read as the reverse complement.
ATACCTGTTGATGTCTTAATTCTACTTTTCTCAACATCTTAAAACTTTTTTTTCAACTCTAATTATTTTACTGTTACCTGAAACTTTAACTCTGTTTTTTTTTTCCTTCATATGTTGGCTGACCTGAGTACTTCCACCCTTTATGGATAAGATAACTGCAATTTATAAGATTTGCAAAAGAGTTCTTATCAAGTACTCCACAAGACACCAGAACTTCTGAGCTAAAGCATGCCTGTAATCTTCAGAAGAGCTTAAGAGTGCTTAATATTAATAATAAGAGTGAATTCAGATTCTAGAATGCATGAACATAAAATGCATGAACTTCTTGACAAGAGTTTAAACACATGGATAGATGGTCAAAAGGAAATAAGCATCAGAATGAACATTCATATTTATTTTAAACAAAAATGGCAACAATTTGCACAAAGAATGCAGATTTAACTGATCCACAAATAAAGTGTAACAAAACTGAAACTTTTAAATGCGTCGAATGTATTAAACCAAAACCTCTTGTTGATGGTCAGATGACATCTTTTTAATTCTTATGGATGTTTACTACTTCCAAATATCCAACGATACTCATTTTACATTTTCCTTGCTTGGCCATTAAGGTGAGTGATACTTAAAAACTAATTATGTGCCATTTGGTGCATTGTGAAGAATTGTATGGCATTTTAGCACCAATAGTTATTGCTGTGTGAGCATTTCTTGCTGGAGATACTTTGACGTGGGATTAACTTCTAGAGGAATGCATTAGTCATGCTAAACACCAACAAGCTTAGGCTAGCCTGATAGATTGCACCACACTTCAAATCAGAAAACCCTTTTATTGACAGCTTCTCATTGAACGTCTAAGAGCATTAGTGTATTTAGGAGCGAGATGTTTTGTATCGTCTAAAGCTGATCTCATAATCATGGTATAAAATTAATTCAATGCTGCTTTACATGTTAATCCTTACAGGATTGATTTTGGGATCACAAAGTGTAGGATTGGAAAATAGAAAAATAGCACTTAAAGTGAATCATTTCAGATCTCATTCTCCACACTGACTGAAGTGCAGCTGTCCTTTCTTTCAGATGGTTAGGTTCATGAGACAATCCTCACTGTCCTATAGAAAAGATCAACTCAGTCACAGGCAACTAAGTCAAACGAATCAAAGCAATTGGGCAAAGCAAAAAAAAAATTGTTTAAATTATAATATCTCTGCAATCTCTTTCAGCTGTAAAATCCTTCAAAATCTAGAAATGCAAAATAAACTAAATTTACACGAGATCCCCATGGGTGCAAGAGGATGCAAGGCGACAACTGAATGAAGGAAAAAGACATATCAAGAGAAAATATAAAGAAATTGGAAGTTAAGGGAAAAGGGAACTTGGAAATTAATATACATGACACCAAACACTAAACTATTTCACCAATACATTAATAAAAGAAAGAAAGGATGGGATAGGAAGAAGTCCGTATCGGAATAGCAGGATTTTATAAGTATGAAAAAGTGATGGCAGAAATATTATTGTTTTACTTCAGAAGCTAGTTGGGAATTTGAAAAGATGGACATGACATTGGATGATGAGGGCTTTATGGGGGGAAAAAAAACTCAATATCAAAGGGAATTAAACTAGGTGGTTCTGTTGGATAGAATACAGGCATTTGAGAAGAAACCAGAGAAGACGTATGTGACAGAGTATACTCTTAACAAACCTTTCCTAATTTATCTCCCAAGTGCATGTCTATATGCTCTGTCACACATAGCATATGTATATTTCATACTTCAAAAGAAAAACATTGTGAAACCAGGGGACTTGGATTTGGTTGTTCAATTGTTAATTTGTGATGGTGGATAAAACATGTCCATTACTTAACATCAGGTATAGAAAAAGTGATGAAATCCCTTCTAAAATACTTTAAAATATGAACAAAAAGGAGAATCTTGTTTGATCAACCTGATGGAATTTTTTGAAGAGGTAACAGAGAGAGTGGATAGCAGGAATGCAGAAGTTGTAATTTATTAATATTTTTACTCAAAAGAGTAATCCAGTCTAATGAAAAAGGTCAGAGAATGTGGGGTTTGGGGAAATTAGTAGAATGGAGGAGACAAATAATTGCTGCTAATTGTTGCCCAATTATAATCTGACTTTTAATAGCAGAAACAATGCAGTGCCCAGAAGTTTTCTGTATTACTGGATTTTTCTCTGATTTCCTCAAGTTAAATCATTTTTCTTTATTTTTGGTCTACACCACTACTCCACCCATCAGTACCACTCCTTCAAATGTTGGAATTCCTGCAGTCTTGGAAACACTTACAGAGAGGAATGTATCGCAGCTGTTGGTCACCCTTTCCTTCTTCCCTAACTTTGTATACTTTTGTAGCTGCACTTTGGCTGACTTGCAGGGAGTTAGCTAAAAACTAGTGTGAAAACGTGGTCAGCCATCACTATGTAAAACACAGAAGTCTGCAGACACCATGTCTGAAGTAAAAACAATGTTGAAGAAACTCAGCAGGTCAAACTGTGTATTTTATATAGCGAAGGTAATGGTACTTATCCAATGTTTCGGGCTTGAGCCCTTCATCAAGGTATGAGAAATGTTGGCAGCCGCCCGAACAAAATGGTTGGAGGAACATGGTCCCAAAGGCAGGAGGTAATAGGTGGATAAAGGGAGACACAGCAGCAAGCAGGGGGAGGAGGGATGCCTCTGGGAATAGAGAGGGAAGGGGTGAAGAGCTGAGGGAAAAGAAGGAAAAGGGAAGGGAGGGAGAATGGAGAGTAGGCTAGCAGAGCGCGATGTTCATGCCATCCAGTTGGAGTACACAGACAAAAAATCAAGCCTTGTTCCTCCAATTTACGGGTGGTCTTAGTGGGATAGTACATGTATGTAAGCATGAGAGTGGGGCGCAGAATTGAAATGGTTGGCCATTGGGAGAGCAGCCAAACAATACATTAATATTGCTCGCAAATTAGCAACAGTTTGAAAGCAGTTTTGTCATTCCCATCACTTAATGGCTTTTTTGCTGCAGTTGCTTAATATAAGTGACTCTCCTTTTGTTAAATCTGGGCTGATCACATGGAAGGTGCAATGCACACTGGTGTGTTCATTTTCTCCTTGTGCAGAAAGCTCCTTCGGTTTTGTGTGGCTGTTGTGGATGATGGTATTGGAGACTGGGTTTCTTATTAAACTTCATCTTTGTGGTAAGAGGAATTGCAGAGGCCAGCTGGGCCTCCTGCCTGCATGCATCAAGAGTTAATTTTAGAGGACACACAGTCATCATGCACAAGTGCAGAAGGTTTTCTGGTGGTCCTGCCAAACAGCAAGAGCTCTTAATTAGCAGCAGTGCTCAATCAGACTGCTTAACCTGGCGGAGCTCTGGGAGGTCATGCTCCTGCCTGCTGCACAGGCACAACAGCAAGGCACAAGGAACTGACAGCAGGGTTTTTAAATGCATCATTAAATGTGCCTTTTTCTACTTGTAACTCAATTTATCATTAGCTTTTAAGTCCAATTCTAGGTTGACTGGAAAAACAGTGAAAATATTTTTTAAACAAGCAATGATAAGAAATTATGCTGTCGATTCAGGCTGTTAATTTTATAGTTTTTAATCTTTTTCGAAGCTCATTATCCTTCTCCCAAAATGTAACATGGCACATTTACTGAAAATACAATCATTCCTCTAAAATTTCAACTTCGCATTACAGTATCAATTGAATGTATTCCCTTTGTTATTTCACATTCAGTATCGGAGATAATCATTAAGGCTCATGAAAATAGTGTCCAAGTGATATCAAGGAATTAAATAAATAAAATGATTCCCTGCATCTATTCATTCATATTGTTGTTTCAGAGTTGTAGAAGATGAAAGCAAATGGTTACCACTGAGGTACATTGGGAGAGGGAGCAAGCAGTGGCAGTGTTTACAAAATGGCATGCATTATTACTGAGTATATTACTAAAAAATTTACTTCTGAGTGAAAAGAACAGAGGCATTTTCTGAATACTTAGACTATGTAATTAATCTTGCTAATGGAAATAAAGGATTTCAGAACTGCATTCTTTCTAAAGGATATGTTATTATTGCTGGAACCAGACTAAATGCAGTAAAATATAATCAATTCAGCCTTCTAATCTTCAGAAACCACTTTTAAACCAACCTGGTTTCAATGTATAGGCAGTATGAGCATACTTTAACCACAGGAAGAGGAGCTCTCCAATGGGTAGAAATATTGGACCGAAGCAAGGCAATAAATTTACTTTTTTTAAGGTATGTATTGCTTTCTATTTAAGGAACATTTCACAAAAAAATCAGAAAATATGACAAAGATATTGAATATTTTGTCTACTGTTATTACAATGTTAAATGTAATGGGTAAAATTAAAGTCCTGTCTGCCAGTTCATTCAATAATTCATACATAAATACAGAAATTATTTTACAACATCTTGCGGACCATATAGATTTTTCAATAAAATCATACGAACTTACACCCAATTTATATCTTGGCGTTTTAGGGAAAACCTTCAAAGAGGTCTAAGGAATAGAGAGCACAACTGCACAGAATCATTCATTTATATGGAAAAAAGTTTTGAACAAAAGCACAAAAAAAATTATTGCTTTTGTAAAATGTAGTTGGATGGCAAAACATCTGAGGCTTGCGGTTAGCCAGACGCTGGCTCTCTCAACCGCTTTATGTTGAGAGATAGTGGCTATACTTTTTGGCTATAGTTCGTTGAAAAGGTTGCTCACATATCATTGTTAAAAATTTCTGTTATTTCTCAAAGCACAGATTTGGAGATGCTATGTTTTCTGAAAAGGTTTCTCTTCTCAAAGGCATGTGTGCTATATTATTTTAATATAATACAACATCGTGAGTGGAGTGACAAAATTCAATTTTTTAAAAATCACAGATTTGGAGAACTGAATCTTTCCTTTTCCCAGTACTTACCGTTTTTTTCCCCCCCTTTCGGATGCTAATCAAACTGTTGTGAATTTATGGCAATTCTAATTTTATTTGAAACTACCATAGTATTACATATGCCAGTTCCAGTGTCATGAAAGTTGTTACACACTGTACAAATTATACTGCTAAAATAAAGCTATATTTGATTTCAACTGTTGAAAACATTTGGCAAATTAGCATGTGTTTCTAACTTTCAGACACCTACTCAGTAAGAACATTAAAGTAACTGCCTTTCACTTTTTAAAAATCACTATAGATTGAGTACAACAGAGTAAATGCATTTTCAGTACAGCTTTGCTTCCTGAAACTTTCTAACAATGCTGAAGGAGTTGCAACTTTTTAACTGTTGAAAGAAATAATGGTTATATGGACCTGTAGAACATTTGTACATCACTAATATTTGCCAGAAAAGCTTAAAATCATAATGCGATCAAATCCAGCTAAATCTTGATTTTCCCACAAGGATAATAAAGACATTGTTAACAAAAAAAAAATGAAGTCCTAGTTCCTTATGGATTAGCTGGTAAATGCTTTATTGTGAATTACCAGCTTTTCAAGCTATCAATGAAGATGGTGTCTAAAAGCATACCATTTCTTCATGAATAGATTGTCATACAATGTTAGTAGAATAACCCTGTTAAGTTTTCTGAAATTTGAATTCAAATTCTCATAAATTTCTGCAATTTGCTTTTCAAATCAATATTCACGTTTTTGAGCTCACATTGTTACTTCATTTAAACAATGACATATTAAGAGAACAGTAAAACATGCAAGTTTATGGCTACCATAGAAACAACATTGTACATTTCCCAGAATATTATATCATAATTTATCCTAAAATAAATGATGCAAGTATTTCTCAGAACACCTCGAGCATTTTTAAAAAAAAGTATGGAATAAATAAAATACACAGTCAATGTATAAACAAAAATATTTTACTTCATAAAATCTACTCAACAGTGATGTAAAACACAAGAACGTAATCAGTTAAAATTAAGGCAGCTCTGCTCAATGTATTTTCAACAGTTTAAAATTCTAAACGAGCTTTCTCAATGTACAACCAATTTACTTTTATTTACCTTTAATTATTTTTAAAAGTTTAGCATGCCATTATTATACAGCACCAATAGTTGGTTTACAAGGACAAACATCTTGCTGCTTTGCAACATTCAGTCATTCCACAAAATTGAGGCACATAGTCTCATCAGATTTTTACACATCAAGTAAGATTCTAAAATCTGTCTGGTTACTACGTGCCAGTGAATTATTAAACTACTTTTCTAAAGTAAATTTTTTTTAAAAAAACAAAAATCATCTTGATTGAATTGTCAGCCTATGCTGTTTTTGAACAGCGAGAAAGACGGCTGCATTCTCTGAACTCTCTGTCCTGAGGACTAATGCAGTAATGTTTAGTCTGTTCTATTGACACAGTCCTTTGCATTATAAAAGGTTTCATCGGCTTTCCTTAGGAGGGAAATAAATTGGAATTCTTTGTAAACTGTTAACTAAATTCTAAAATGTTAAACTAATCCTGAGGGTACACACATATCAGACTTAAAATACCAAAGATTCCTGATGTTTTTCTACACTTTAAACAGATTTGAACATTGGTTTATTCTGATATCTTAGACCAATTTCCCATCAATTCTATAAACTGCAGATTCCAATTTTATTCTAAAGTCAACAAAATTCTTTATTTAGACTGTAGTTGCAAATGTAATCTACTCCACAGTTTTTATTCAATATGTGCCACATTAAATTATACAGATTTAGAAACTTGTAAAGTGGAACCATCCAGTTCTGGGTTTTCAGATTAAAGCATTGTTCAGAGCAAATTTAAATAAAATAAGGATAATATAAACCAGACGAATTCTATCCCGCTTGAAGGAGTTAAAATGGACTAGAGCATCAAAGTTTTTTGAAAGAGAAATATAAAATAAAATGAATCTAGAAAGGATTTATTAAGTATTATCAAATGCAAATTTCAACAAAAACTTTTGTCGTTTTGTGATAATGATTGCCTTTTGATTAATGTAGTTAAGTTTTTCTTTTAAATGAAGCCCTTATACTTTTTCACAAGAAACTTTGAGGATACCTTTAAATTCTTGAATGGTTCTTTAACTTAAAATGATAACTATGAAGTATCAAGCAGTTGTAATTCCCTCATTCAGTATCGAATAAAATAATTAGAAGCAGAAGGAAAATAATGTAGCCTTCTAAGTAGAAAGCTCATTGTTAATATTTTTCTTAAACATGAATTCACTGACAGTCGAATGCTGTCAAAGCTTGGATAACACATTGCAAAAATAATATATTGGTATTGCTGCTTGAAACTCTGTTGTGATTATAATTGCCTCACAATTCTGGATATCAAGGTATTCTGTATTAAATTGCTTCACTAAGTTATAATCCATTGGAACCTAATGATTCTACAGTTCGAGTTAGTGTCAAGTTAGCGATTTGAAGTCAGTACTATTGAAAAAGAAAGCTTAAAAAAAAACATTGAACCCCTTCAGTTCCTCCCATCCTGAGACCAGTAATTCATCGTAAGTTGGTGCCACAGATAACGCCAATTCTATAGTCAGAAGCTCTTGTTTCACGTGTAAGACTAGGTACTGAGTGTCACATGTTCTTTTGACAACAAAGCTTTAAAATAGTACTCCCGAACTCTAAATAATCATATCCAGTACATATCTGCAAGCTTCGCTGATTTAAGATTTTTAAAAAATGAGAACACTGGCTGTCGTCCTGCTGCCTAGCCTGGAGAATCTGATCCAAAATAACCACTTGAATGGTCACATAACAATAAATGAACCTTCCTTCAAATTCCACACTTGCTACAGAACAGATATCTACAACTTTCAAATAAAGATCAATGACATTGGTGAGATGCACAACTACTAATGACTTTGGAAGGACGAACTGAAAACAAGGATTTTCCAGGAGAAAGAGGAAAAAAAATGGAAGGACAAATATAAAGAAGTGAGTGTTTAATATAAAGTCATAAAAATTATATTTAATATTAAATATAAAGAAAGTAAGACCACCCGGAAATTGAAGGAACAACACCTCATCTTCCAACTGGGCACACTCCAAACAGATGGCATTAATATCAACTTCTCTGGCTGTCGTCAAACCTTCCCCCCGCCGTCCCCCCATCATTTCTACCCCCGTCACCTTCCCCAGATCTGTCTCTCCTTTCGCAAAGACACCTCGCTCCTTATCATATCTAATGAACACCTTTTCGTGGCCTGGATTCGATCTCCAGCTAGCATTGTCTGAATTCTGAGATTTCCTGAGGTTTCCTGCTTCTGGCTCCATTCGGCCCTTCTTCAAGGAATCATTGACAATCTATCTTTGTTTTTTATGGATCTCTGAAAGACCGGCTGATTTCCTCCAGTATGTCTTTACTAAATATAAAGAAGCTTTCAAGATGACTCTAAGTTGTGGTATTCTGAAAGGAATGTGACACGAGTTGGACATTTCCTTTTTTTTCTAAATACAAATAATATTTACAATTTTCCAATTTGAATAGATGCTTTTACCAACAGCACTTCATTCTTCTGCACCCTATAGATGTATCATTGAATGCAAATATGCTTTGGTAGATCTTGAATGATTTATTGCTTTGAGTACTTTACATTCACTTTCCATATTGTTCTGAGAATTTACCAAAAGGTTTGGTAATGCCCACTCTTAAAAAGTCATGAAAAGTGCAATAAAGTGGCTTCAGAAAAACAGTTGTCAAACTGACATTAAAGTTGTTTTCCATAGATGGATGTATTGGTCAAACTTAAGGTAAAAACTGTCATTCACATGAAATACTGATATGTGTAATCTTACAGCACTCGAAATAATTTCCTCATGATGAGTGAGAGGAAACAACGTTACTTTTAAAAGCATGTTTATTGGGATGGAAGAAACATAGAAAATAAGAGTGGGAGTGGGCAATACGGTCCTTGGTGCCTGCTCTGTCATCCAAGCTTGTCAGACATCACACCATTGATCCTTAAAACAGCATTTTTTAAAGAAGATACAAAATAGTTTTCTAAAAAAAAAATGAAATGACAGAATGTTCTTTCCATTTTTTTGAATTAAAGGAACTCCTGGTGCCATTCCTTTCATGAGACTATAAAAATCATATCATTTTACCAAGCCTTTTCTGTGTAAAATATCCTTTCCAATAAACACAAAGAACCATTGATGGAATTAATGTGCAGAACTTTCCATTAAATTACATATTCCCTGGATCTGATATTCATTATTTTCTTACCACTTCTTGGGACAGAGTTGAATATTTTTGACTGTTAGAAAACTTGATCATACCACTGCTGTGGTCCAAACTATGAAATTTATTTTATTAGAATTTAACCTTCAATGCATTCCTTGCAAAGCCTGAAGCAACCCTTGGCAATACACATAAATATGCCAAGGCTTGAATCTAAGTCTCTTACTGGCATATGTACTGATTTTGTCCAGAGGGAAACTCTCAACCCTGCTGCCATCTGATCAATTCAATATTCATGCAACAGCTTTGATGCCTTCAGGTAGATTATGTCCTTCTACTCAAAATACAGGTGCTCCTCAAATTACAATGGGGTTATGTTCCAGCAAACCCATCGTAAGTCGAAAAAAATTGTAAATTGAAAAAGAATACAGGTATAGCTTGTATAACACAGACAGTGCTATATCAGTTCCCTCACCAATCCCACTGCTCTGTTCTCACCCCACAGCCCTTTATCATTCCTAACATTGATCCCACTGCCCCTCTCTCCCCTGACAGCATTGTATCAGTCCCTGCAAAATTTCCGACTGAACTAAAAGAAGTGATTGACCAAGGAGGCTACAAAGAATTCACCTTAGAGGAATTATCAATGTTTATTGGAAAAATCAATGATGCTTGTGATTAATTTACTTTAACGTATTACATGAAAGTAAATAACGGCCATCGTAATTTTAAAAAATTGTAAGTCAGATCATCGTAAGTAGGGGAACACCTGTACCTTGACAATGAGGTTGTGCAGACTATACTGTCAGACATGAGGAGAGATATATATGACAAACCCGTTGGAAACTATGATATGCAATTACCAAATTTCATTAATATTATCACAATACACATCTTTAAACAATTTCAACATTTTACAAAATATCAACACTGAGCACTCACCTAATGCTAACTTAAAGATTATAATTTGGGGATTATATATATATATATATATGCAGCTCAGTTCAGGCATTTTTTTAAAAAAAGGATTAACAATTAACATTTAAAATGCATTAGTACAGATCAAACGCCAAAAGCTCAGATCAATACAACAGCAAATCTAAATTTAATTCACTGAAATCTTTTAACAGTGCATTAGAATTATTCATTATTAATAAGAAATCTTGTTCACAGTAACTGTTCAGTTTTATTTAAAAAAAGCAATCCTCTTTTAAAAGTTTTCATTTTAATAATGTCTGGAGAAGGTAAAAAAAATTGAAGTCGGTAACATTGAAAATTTAAATTCGTAACATGACTCCCTTTAAAACAGACACAATGAGCACTGTTTCTTGAAAAGGAAAGAATTAATCAACCTTTCATTCTTTTTAAGAAAACAGAAATCATTGCACAATTAAGATTAAATGTACAATTCAGGTAGTAAAGTCAATCATTTTGATGAAACATATGCTGAATATCCTCAGAGAATATTTTTAGAACAGTTTATATGAAAAAGGTAATAACTGGAAACTGGTCTCTGCTAACTGTCAACATTCATTAAGATACAGCGCAGCGTTCACCCTATTATCAAGAAAGGAGCATTTTCCGAGCATGTATTGTAGATTTACAAGCACGGTGCACTATCTACTATTTTCTGTTCCCCTCATCATAAATTATAAGTTATTGTCCGATCCATCTCCAAGGTAAGAACTGAATTACCATCTATGTCAGCATAAAAGACGTTATATAGACAACCCTCTGAATTTCCACCTCAAACGTCAGTTTTGAGCTATACTCACTGTACAAGACTACCCTATATCATGCAGCACCAATATTCCTTTACCAACCACCCCACTGACCAGTGGAGTGATCCTGTCATAATATTTTAAAAGCAGATTATCCAGTAAAGCTTTACATTTTATGAGCATATTTTAAAATAAACCACCTCCGGCTCCTTTAACTGGCCGTTTAAACCCTGTACAGAGCTGACGGCAGTCAGACTGGGTGGATGGAGCCCGCAGGGAAGCGCTGAAACTTTGTTGTTATGGTTTGGATTTTATACTTGCCATATAAGACGACGCGTAGTTTTGGGGTGACATTTTTAAAGTTCAAGTACCGTATTATACACCACCATATACGGTATTCCAAACTTTTGGTTACTAGCAATGTTCCCTCTAATTTTCAGTGGTCAGTGTGTGCAAAAACCTTCTGTTTTGTAAATATGTTTCCTGTGACAAAAGTACGTGCATACTGAATGCTTTTGCAAATGTAAACTTGAAATGATTTTAAGATAATTTTGGCACAGCTTACCTCTCATGCCTAACAAAACTGGATTGGCATGTTTTAATGTAACACAGGTATGATTCTTTGGCTTGGCTTCGCGGACGAAGATTTATGGAGGGGCAATGTCCACGTCAGCTGCAGGCTCATTTGTGGCTGACAAGTCCGATGCGGGACAGGCAGACACGGTTGCAGCGGTTGCAAGGGAAAATTGGTTGGTTGGGTGTTGGGTTTTTCCTCCTTTGTCTTTTGTCAGTGAGGTGGGCTCTGCGGTCTTCTTCAAAGGTGGTTGCTGCCCACCGAACTGTGAGGTGCCAAGATGCACAGTTTGAGGCGATATCAGCCCACTGGCGGTGGACAATGTGGCAGGCACCAAGAGATTTCTTTAGGCGGTCCTTGTACCTCTTCTTTGGTGCACCTATGTCACGGTGGCCAGTGGAGAGCTCGCCATATAACACAATCTTGGGAAGGCGATGGTCCTCCATTCTGGAGACGTGACCTACCCAGCACAATTGGATCTTCAGCAGCGTGGATTCGATGCTGTCGGCCTCTGCCATCTCGAGTGCTTCAATGTTAGGGATGAAGTCGCTCCAATGAATGTTGAGGATGGAGTGGAGACAATGCTGGTGGAAGCATTCTAGGAGCCGTAGGTGATGCCAGTAGAAGACCCATGATTCGGAGCCGAACAGGAGTGTGGGTATGACAACGGCTCTGTATATGCTAACTTTTGTGAGGTTTTTCAGTTGGTTATTTTTCCAGACTCTTTTGTGTAGTCTTCCAAAGGCGCTATTTGCCTTGGCGAGTCTGTTGTCTATCACGTTGTCGATCCTTGCATCCGATGAAATGGTGCAGCCGAGATAGGTAAACTGGTTGACCGTTTTGAGTTTTGTGTGCCCGATGGAGATGTGGGGGGGCTAGTAGTCATGGTGGGGAGCTGGCTGATGGAGGACCTCAGTTTTCTTCAGGTTGACTTCCAGACCAAACATTTTGGCAGTTTCCGCAAAACAGGACGTCAAGCGCTGAAGAGCTGGCTCTGAATGGGCAACTAAAGCGGCATCGTCTGCAAAGAGTAGTTCACGGACAAGTTGTTCTTGTGTCTTGGTATGAGCTTGCAGGCACCTCAGATTGAAGAGACTGCCATCCGTGCGGTACCGGATGTGAACAGCATCTTCATTGTTGAGGTCTTTCATGGCTGTTTCAGCATCATGCTGAAGATTGAAAAGAGGGTTGGTGCGAGAACGCAGCCTTGCTTCACACCATTGTTAATGGAGAAGGGTTCAGAGAGCTCATTGCTGTATCTGACACGACCTTGTTGGTTTTCGTGCAGTTGGATAACCATGTTGAGGAACTTTGGGGGGCATCCGAGGCGCTCTAGTATTTGCCAAAGCCCTTTCCTGCTCACGGTGTCGAAGGCTTTGGTGCGGTCAACAAAGGTGATGTAGAGTCCTTTGTTTTGTTCTCTGCACTTTTCTTGGAGCTGTCTGAGGGCAAAGACCATATCAGTAGTTCCTCTGTTTGCGCGAAAGCTGCACTGTGATTCTGGGAGAACATTCTTGGCGACACTAGGTATTATTCTATTTAGGAGAATCCTAGCGAAGATCATGATTAATGATTTGTTTAACCAACTAACTAGTTAACAGAAACAGTTAGCTAAGAGATTATTTTCAATATTTTCAATAAGTATAATTATAATTATTATTTTAGGTAACTGTCCTTTTGTGTACACATTAATTTTCTTTGAACGTTAGCCACAAGTTGTGTGCATGCGCACACGTGCACAGCTTACAGGGAACAGCAGCCACCAGCTTATATGCTATTGAGGGCTCGCTGAATTTCATCAGTTTCTGGATCTACCTGCCGCCGATTATCATTAAGAGAAGTGATTCCTGAAATCCACCCTGAATGTGCCCATTGGCATTGCCTGACGTTGACATTTGGCTTAAAATACTGTTGGAGTTTACCTTTTCTATTCAACTTCTGCAAATGCTCAAATTATTGACCAAAGATGCATAGTCAATACAGGAAAGAGGTTGTTCACTGGTACAATCACAACATAGAAAGCTGGGTTATGGTAATTTATGGTAAATTATTTCACCTAAAAATGAAGTGCAAAACCAGTACATAAAATTGGCATATTGATTTCAGATTTATTATTTGTTACAGTTGTCAATGTTAACTGCAAGACAAAATCTAAGCAAGTAAAAATGGAGTTTTGAGGTGCATGAGTCAATCCTCTCGAAGGATCACTGTCAGCTAGAATGGATTTTGGAATCCTTCTTGAAGTAATCCAATGCTATGACTGAGAAGAAGGCCATAATATTGATTTCCATGGGAGTGTGAAATGAATCTCGTCAGAAAAAATGCACTGATTTCAAGATCCTTATATTCCTGAGTTCTCAAAGCCCAGTTCTCTGAGTGAATCAATGTTAACTACTTCTTACTCAAACAACTGTTGAAAATAATAGGCAGGGCAGAAGTAGATTTGATTTTTGTTTAATGAAATAATTTTGAAAAGAATTTTATATGGATTACGAGCAAATTCAACATCTTTTGTACAAGAGCTACCAAAATAAAGCAGATCAAGTACCAGCTTAATAAATGTCAAAAACGATTCCAAAACAAGTAAGAAAACCTGTTCATAGTGGGTGGTAATGCTTTTAAAAATATTCATATTTCCATCTTTTTTCATAAAATTTTGTAAATTTGGCAATGAAAAACTACACCTGTCATGCATCTCCCTATGACTTGTTAACATACTGTTCTCAATGTACATACAGTACTTGTCAAATTTGCCACATTTTTACCGTTCTTTGCACAAATTCATGAAGAAATAGCAATCTACCTGATGCAGGGTTACATACAATTACAGCTGAGGTATGATGCTTACTTCAGTAGATCCTGGGGTTTTTTTCCAAGTTAATCTCCTAGTTTTGAATGAATCAAGTGCTAAAAGGCAAAGATTTAACATCTGCTTACAATTTAATACAACTGCAATTACACTACACAAGGTCAATTTGTTAAATTGAGTTTTACATCAAGATCTACTACATTTAGGATTTTTATCCAGAACCTACTCCTTTTAATCTAAGTATATGTTGTTAAATGTCAGGTTCAATTGAGGCAGGCAAAAAGGAGCCAGGCCTACACCCATCCACCTTTATCCAAGCAATGTATCATTACGCTTTTAACAAGGTTCTCAGATTTACTTCAATTCAAATTTATAATTCTTTCCCCCACCCCCCCAGAACATTTTTTGGGAACTTCCTCTTTTGTTCATCTCTTCACAATGTGGCACTGTTAAAATAATAGGAAATAAGACATCTGTTCAGGTGGGGAAGTCAAGGGCAATGAGAGAGACAAAGCTCTATGGCATGCATATTCACTCCTGCAAAAAACTTGAATAAGCCAGCAAATATGTTAGTATGTTAAATTAGGTTAAAATATGTTAAAATTATAGTATTCCAAATATTACCTTGATAAAAAAAAAACATCTAATTTTTACAATATAGTTAACACTAAATATATCAGAAGCATTGATAGTATAAATCAGGTAAACAAGAAAGACTGCAGATACTGGAAAATTGGAGCAACACACAAAATGCTAAAGGGACTGAGCAAGTCAGACAACAACCATGGAGGGCAAAGGATAGTCAATGTTTCGGGCTTTAAACTTTCATCAGAAAATATGCCAATTTCTCAGGGATACCATAATAAAAAAAATTCTCCAACACTTCACTCGATCCGGATCTGAGACTAGGCAACTACATCAGCTACACAGAGCTTTGAGGTAAGGTGTGGAGGAAGGGAAGGATGTGTAGAAAGAGAGGGATATAACATCAAAATAACTTAAAACTATCAAAGGTAACTTCCACCATCAGGATGGAGCTGTTTAAGCATTGGCCTGCTTACAGTGAACATGACAGGAGAGGTCTTCGGCTAATCAGACTTGAAAATCACTTGCATCTCTTCTCACTTATACTCTGCACAAAAACCTGTCTTTGGCTGCCTCCCAATTCTAACATGTTACATTATCAGCAGATTCAAACTTTAATGCACAAGTCATTTTCAATGGATATTGTTACAGAGTTCTGTGTTGTCTATTAACCTATGTGTTGTGTGGTTTTATGTTAAAAAGTGACAGTTTGATTTAAGTGCCAAGGTGAAGGTGGACTGCTGAGAGAGTGGGAGACGGACTGAGCATGTGCAGAAAATGATCTAAAAATTTCTGGACTTGGATGATAAACCACCACTGGCTGGTGCTGTGGAGTGGAAGGAGGCCCAGAGCATGAGTCATGGTCTAGAGGACAGTTTAGAATGTTGGGATTTCGAAAAGGGATGAACATTCCGAAGGCAGCCGGAAGGATCCGGACCAAGCCAGTTGTTCCTCTCTCTGCAAGCAACACAAGAAGACAACTTCAAATTTTGTGCTCTCTCTTTCTCTCTCTCTCAAAGATCTTTTGGCTTCAATTTACCAAACAAACTGAATTTTGTTTATGATCTTTGCTTCGGTTGCGATCGAAGTTTTGTGAGTCTTGTGTTTATTTTGTGTCAAAGTTTTTCTGTGGGCTGGTTGGAAATATAACTTAGATTTTAATTACATATGTTATATTTAGGCTGTGAAATTTATTAGTTTTACACTGTTATAGAGATTTGCATAGTAACCAGTGGGCATTGTTATAAAAGGGGGGATATTGAATTAAAGTTTGAAGGTGAATTTTTTTGTTAATAAAGTAATTGTTCATCTTTACACCTGTGTGATATGCCTTCTTTGTGGTTGCTAGTTTGATCTTGCAACAATACTTAACCCAATGGTTTGTGGCTGGGAAGAAATACTGCAGAATAATAAATTGCCATTAATTTCTACACTTTTCAACTAGCCCTGAAAACATGGAAATTTGCCCTCAACATTCCATTAACCAGCTGCAATTGTGGAGTTAAAATTAATAAAATCAGAAAGCTTCTCCAGGATCTTAACATCCATTATAATCATGCCATCATATTCAAATTTCCTTTCTCACAAAGGAAGAGCAAATTGAAAAATTCTTAGAGGTCTTTAAAATGTAGCTTTTATTTTCTTTATTCATTTTTTCTTTCTGTATCTAACAGAAGAGTATATATAGATCCATCAATCTGTTTTCAAGATTTTGAGTGGTACACCTTTTGTACTCATTTTTTTTCAAATCCATACCAGTGGTAGGGTACAATTCTTATTTGAGATCAATTTCTTATTCCACAATTAACTAAATGCTTGCAAATCCCAAAATAGAAAATAAAAAACGGCAGGATTACGATGGATTCATGCTGTTGTGAAGCGCAGAATACTTTACTTCATCTGTTTTGACTCCTGAGTGATGATTGCTTTGTTTAGGGGATAGGATCAAAGCAAAACTTTTTTGTGGGCTTGAGAAAATCTACTGGTCCAAGTTTACATGCTTAGTTATTTCAGAAACTCTTCCTTAATAATGGAAAGTGATTGAACTTGATATCAGCAATAAAGAAACATACACATTCTCATGTGGAAATATGGCATTTGGCCAAATCAGTAATTTGTTTATCATTTGAACAACTACACTTAATCACATCATCGGCTTTGCTCAATAATCCTTTATTCTCTTTCCCTTCATCAGCCTGACCACAATTTCTTGACTTCCATCGAGTAAAACACAAAAGTCTGCAAACACAGTGACTGAAGTAAAAACACAATGCTGAGAAACTCAGATGGCCAAACTACCATTCTTTAAGTAGCAAAGATAAAGATACATAACCAATGTTTTAGGCCTGAGCCCTTCATCAAGGTATGAGCAAAATGTCAACAGGCACCTGAATAAAATGGTAGGGGGAGGAGGAGCAAAGACCCACAGGCAAGAATAGGTGGATAAGGGAGGGAGGGGACAAGAAAACGGGGGGGGGGGAGATGGCAAGATGTAATGGGTGGATAAGGGAGGGAGGGAGGGCACACCAGCAAGCAGGGGGAGGGAAGGGGATGGAGGAAAGAAGACAGAGGGAATAGGGAAGAGAGAACATTTCTTTTTTATTTTTCACCCAAAAGTTTTCATCCTTTAACTTAAACAAAATGAAGAAAAATGAAAACCTGAAAACCCAAAGCAAGAAACTGATTGTTCCTGGTATTTTGAGTGAGAGGTTGATGTAATGTTGCTTTCAATTATAGGATTTCAAAAATCTCTGTATTAATAACAAATATATATGAACACTTGGAATTGTTGAATATAGTGTATGCATTGAATGAAGTCCTTTGCACAGCATACCAAATGGCTACATTGACAACACAAAATATTTCCAGCAGTTATTTCATACAATGAAATCTGTTTAAGGAAACAAAATATATAAATTTTTTTGACAAGTTTTATTTTATTTCAGGATCATTTTTAATTTGAGTAAATATTGTTTGTAAGTACATTCCACTATCAGCGGCATAGCCATGTGTGTGTGTGTGTGTGTGTGTGTGTGTGTGTGTGTGTGTGTGTGTGTGTGTGTGTGTGTGTGTGTGTGTGTGTGTGTGTGTGTTTGCAGGGAAAGTGTTGTTTCCTTGAATGACATGCTTATTCTGCACACCAAGGACTCCCCCAGACCGTCCTCATTCCACATGAGAGGAGCCGGCCTTGGGGAGCAGTTCTCAATGCATGAAATCCACTCGCAGGTCAACAGACTTTGCCCACACAAACTCAGAAATCACAAACATTTCACCGCGCAACACAAACTGCTGGAAGAGACTTGGCAAGACCAGAGGAGTGCCTTCAGCATTTGTTCACATTTCTTTTGGATTTCTAACATCTGCAAGTTGCTTTCTTGAACACTCATGGAATCTGGGAGTTATACAGATAACTGTATAGGCCATTCGGCCCCTTGAGTCTGTACACCCCCCTCCTGCAGGAATCCAATCGCATGTTTGCAATATTTAAAATGTGCTGGAGTTGGGTGGGGGGGGGGCGATCTTAAATCGTCTCTTTGAAGACAAAGAGAAAATCAGAGGTCAGTTTGCAGAAACTTGTTACAGATTTCCCAGAGCCTTGGGAGATAGGAAAGAACCCTCATGAGCCACAAGCTAAAATAGGGTCCAATGTTGTGTGCTTTAACCTGATGAACGTTCCCATCCCTTCACTTCCCAACCTACAGTACTAAGTGCAACAATAACCTATTCAACAACTGCTGTTGTGTCCCAGGATCGCCAAGCCTGGGAGAAACTTGATCGGTCCTCAGTCCAATGATACACACAGTTGGAAGACGGCTGTGGTCAGCACAGCTGCCCTGGAATGCCCCAGACCCTGTCTGTCAGAGAAGGGAGGGTTCCCTGCGGCACTCACAAAGCGGTCACTGCAGCCTCATGTCCACAGCCTTTTATTGCAGAGCCAAGCAACCCCAAAATCAACACATGAAACAACCCTTCATCTGCACTCAGAGACTAAATCATCACAGAAAGAAATCCCAACTGACAGAATTCATCACCGGTCCACGTGACATGCACTGCCAATTACAAATTTCACAACTCCTGCTTATTTATTTCAACTGGTAACACGAAAACATTTCTCATTTGGTGATAACCTGTCAGCACACACCCTGATCTTCCAAGACACACAAAGGATTATACTTTTCATTTAGAGGGGCTGAGGCAGGATGCTTAGATTTTTTTTTAAGGTGAGAATTAGTATTTTGAATAAATAAAGAGAGGCTCTATGCTGCTGTATATGTGCTCAGGGGGAGCGGTCTGGCCACTGGCATATGGGGAGGAATAACTTTGACAGTATTTATTTCTCCTTTCAAAATTATAAGAATTTACTGATAAAAGGTGTAAGTGCAATAAAAATAATATAATGTTGGAAGAGTGGACATAACATCAAATTATAGGCTACCCATGAATTTTGTGTTGTTTACTAGCCAAAACACTTTGGCACAAAGTAACGTATTTAGTTAAGATTTAAACTACATTATTTAAAGGTAACTAACCTTTTGGGTGCACACTCATTTCTTTTGTGCGCTGGCTGCAAAACAGGGAACAGTGGTCGTGGTGCCTCTTTTATGTGCTTGCTCCTCCCAATATTAGAACTTGGCTACACCCCTGTCCACTCTACATCTTGTTTTATACTTTAAGCAAAGGGTATAACGTTGCCGTAAGTTGCATCTGCAGATTTTAAGCATTCCACTAAGCATTGATCCTTAGAAACATGCTCTGGTCTAGTAAATGAAACCTATTCACTATAAAATCAGGTATCTTCAGGCTCACACAGCAGGTGGCCAAAGAGAATCATAAATCTACAACAATTTTTGTATCAGTACTGTACATATAGTGATTCACCCACAGAAGTCCGCTGAAGATCTCAGAGCTCAATTACACCACACAGCATAAACAACCATTTATTCAACCTCCAAGCCCTCTATATGCACAAAATAAATGTCTTGAAAAACAACTTCATTCAGTTTATTGCTGCATATTATTGATACAGTATGTGTTTTGAACAGTCTCTGGTAGTTTGAATTGGTAACAGTTTTATCTTCAAGTTCCTCGGGTTTGAAGATTCAATGTAATTACCTATTGATCATGTAATCCAGTCAAGGCATGGAAGGTAGTAATACTGGAGGCTCGATCTCTAGCTTGAGGTGATTTATATATTAAAGCCAAGTTTTTAAGGATTCAGAAGATTCCATTTCACATTTCATAAATGTATAAAAAGTTCTCCAAACTATGAATTGCAATATTGATTATTTGTGTAGCTAATTTGATTTACATTAATGTAGTTTTATGCACATTTATGTACAAATGCAAACTTCTTCTTCCATTGCTCAACGATCTCAGAATCAAATAACATTTGCCTTCTCAATATTTATCTCTACCTTCAAAAGTGACTGGAAATCTGCAGATCTTGTAAACCACAAACACCCACAATAAATTTTAAGTTATAAATGGCAAGTGCCATTTCTTCACAGTGTCCCTTCTTTTGAATTGCAAACTCTAAGTCGTAATTTTAACAACAGAAAAAATCCATCAGTTTTATGTATTTCTTCAGGGCTTTCAAAAAAATGAAGTTGCTATCGTGCCCTTTTTGGAAAAAAAAAGTTTAGTGTAATTATATCAATCATTCAAAGGTTATGGAGTTCCAGTGCACACAAAAAGGCCCTTCAGCCAAACTTCAGGTTCAAGTTCTTGTCATGTTATAGCTGGTTCCACCAGCAATACAACAAGTCAACTTCAACATGCATATAGCAATATACGGTAGAAGAGCAAGAACACATGAGTGTGCTGTATGCATGGAGCATTCATGGAGGGGTTTCTCTGCTGCATGGCATTCTGGAATGTCAGGTCTGCCATTGCCTTTTCCACTGTCTTTATAAATGGTGCGCTGTAGCGCTACCAATTTTCCTATCCTGTTTAAAAATTGTCTGCTATTGCTATTTATTGCTATTTATTTCCACTCTCACTCTCCCGCTGCGATTTTTCTTACAGCATAGTTTATACCTTAATTTTAATCTTTTCTTCCTTCATGTTCCCGCACTTACGCAAAAAACTTGAATTATTTTAATCCCATAATGCAGTTGCCCATTTCACACTTGGCTGATTGCAGATGCTGGGGACTGTACTAGGGATCGAGGCCGTCAATCCCCGGCATGAGATGATGTCATCTGACACCGGCGTTGAGCTGATTTTGCTTTCACACTAGACATTTCAAAGGCCAATTAGCGGTTAATTCCTGGGATCACTTGCAAGTGTGAAAGGGGCTTTTGAAACCGCTGGTGTGCCATTTAATATTCTCTAATTTTCTCCACAATGGAGAAAGGATTGGGAGTGATGAAGAAATAGAGAGTGTCTAGAGTGCGATAGATCCTTCAATATGGTGGCTGCCTTTCTGAGACAGCAGGAATTGTCAATGGAGATGGTAGAAGGGAGCGGGGTTTGTGCAATGCTCTGAACTGCACTCACCGCCTTCTGCAACTTCTTTCGATCCTGGATGGAGCAGTTATTGCAGCATGCTATGATGCATCCAGCAAGGATGCTTGCAATGCTGCACAGGTAGAAGTTGTTAATAATAAGGGGGGATGACATGCAGAACTTCCTTAGCTTTCTTGACTGCCACATCAATATGGATGGCCCAAGTCAAGTTACTGGATCATTTACTCCCAATGACTTGAAGCAAGCTGTTGTCTCCAGTTCAGTGCTATTGATGCAGATGGGAGGGGGGGTTGGGGGGGTGGAGGAGTGAGTTCCAATTCTCTCCTGAAGTCTATGATCAGCTCCTTCGCCTGACTGACATTGATAGAGATGTTGTTAAATCAAAACTAGGCCACAAGACTTTTAATCTCCTTCCTGTATTCCGTCTCATCATTATTTGATAACCAGGCTTCAAATATGGTGTCTTCAGCAAACTTAAAGATGGTATAGGAGGGATCCATGCTAGTCCTACCAAGCTAGTCCAATTTTCCTATATTGGCCCACATCTCTCTTATCCTTTCCTATCCATACTATATATTTGTTCAAATATGTTTTCAATGTTACTACTTTCCTTGCCTCAACTCATTTCCCATCTTGATCTATATACCCACTACCCTATGTGTGAAGATTTCCCCCTAAGATCCCTTTCAAATCTTTCCCCTATTGCCTTAAATCAATGCCTCCAAGATTTAGATTCTCCTACACTGGAAAATAAACTATTTACCAAAATTATGCCCCTTCATGGCTTTATAAACCTCAATAAGGTGCCCTCTCAGCCCCTCACACTCCAGACACAGAACACCCAGCCTATCCTACCTTTCTTATAATTCAAGCCCACCAGTCCTGAACTTTTTCTGCACCAGTTCTGGCTTAAGATTATCTTTCTGTTGGGTGTCAATAACTGTGCACTATACTCCAAGTGTAGTCTCATAGTAATGCCATACACGCCATCCCTAGTCCTGCACTCGATGACTTTACTGATGAAGGCAAGAATGCTGAATAACTTCTTCTCCACCATGCCACTTCATGGAATGAACTTAGCTGCACTCCCAAGTCTCTGTCCTACAAACCTTCCTGGGCATGACTATTCACCGTAAGTCGTACCTTGGTTTAACCTACTGAAATGCAACACCTACACTTGTCCAAATTAAATTCCATCTGGCATTCCTTGGCCCACCTTCCCAATTCATCCAGATCCTGTTATAATCTCAAATAATCTTCTTCACTATCCCACCAATTTTGATGTCATCCACAAACTTACTCACCATGCCATCTACATAGTCATTTAAGTAATTAATATAGATGATGAACAAACTTGGACCCGTGCCGATCCCTCTAAATCAGTGGTTCTCAACCTTTTTCAGTTTAAGGCCCACCTGGCTTCCGGCCTTACATACCATTACCCACTCGTGGCAATGAGTGAGTAATATTTTCAAGTCAAAGGCAGTTCTGTAAGAAATATATATTTACCTGCTTTAAAGTACTTTATTTAATATTTTTAAAGGACAAAAACCACTGCAAGCCTTCACTGAACATAAAAACTCTCAATCAAAATCAAAGCTCAAGCCACTTTAATGAGACCCCTGTTCCTGAAGTTTCTTCTCCAGTTTCCACATCCTTGGTTCTGTGGCTCGCCATCCACCTAAGGTCACTCGGTAGGACCGAGATATGACCTCGGACCCACCCTGACCTCAGTGGGTTGGGAAGTCTCCATTGCCCACATGGAAACATGCTGTGGCCACCAGTGGTCCATGGTTGGGAGCCACTGCTCTAAAGGAAGAGAAGTCCGTTTTCCCCACAGAAGCCAATCAAATTCTTCAAGAATTGTTTAAATACAAAATTAGCAGGTTTCCTACCAATTGTAATAGCATGCCTTCTCATCATTTCTGTAACCAGTGCCCAAAATCCTTAGTCATAATCAGTCATTCACTGCACAATAATATTTTACTATGCAGTGAATATATTTTACTGAGAAAGAACAATGAAAGCAGAGAGAATCAACAGAAAACTGAAGAACACAGAAGGAAGAGTTTAAAAAAAAATAGCATCCAGACAACCAACAAATATACTGGGAAGAGACAGAAGTACACAAGTGAACATCTATATGTATCTAAAACAGAGCAATTCATCTCAGCATCATACATGTTTTACACTGAATAATTATAACCTCAAGTTCAAAAGACAAAATTACCAACTCTGAATATAGTAAAAGAACCAAATATTAAAATGTAACAACTTGAAACAATTTGTTTGAAGAAATTATTCAGTGAATGGAAAATCATAGCAGCAAGCTATAAATATAAACCACAACAGAAAGCTCTGAACTGCAGTCTCACACCTTCCAAGCCATAAACCCAGAACAATTCCTCAATATGTGAAGTCCCACCACTAAACACTAAGCAGATGTCTCGAAATGATTAAATTCTTATATTTTTTTTAGGGAGGGGGGGGGGAATTACCAAGTGAAGCAAATGGCAGGGAAGCTGAAAAAAATAAACCAGCATTACAGTGAAAACAATTGAAAAAGACAGGGTGAGAAATACTTAGCAGTTTCAGAATTTTTTCACATGCAAATTGATCTGAAGCAATCCACTCTTTTCGAATGAAAGACAAAACTATTTTTTAACTGCATTATAAAACCATGACTTAAGAATAAAGAAATAGGAACAGGAGTAGGCCATCCGGCCCGTCGAGCCTGCTCTGCCATTCAACAGGCCCTTTTATAGAGTGAAGAGATGCTACCGTAAAGGTGGAGATTCTCTGCCCTTTCATTGCAGAACTTATCATCATAAATGCTCCGCGAGCAGCTGCAAGGCACCGTCTCCAACTCTTCAACCTAGTGGCAGCAGAGGAGTAGAGCCCTCCACCACACATCATAAATGTAGGTTGCTGAAAGCGACTGGCGAGGGGCGGGCTGATGACATCACGATGATGCCATCAGCCCTCAACCCTGGAGCCACCACCAGGGCTTCCTATGGTGATTGGTGCTGGGGTTAGGGCTCCCTCCTGCCACCTGGAAATGCCCTCTTCTCGTTCTCCCTCTGCCTCTCGCTCCTTCACCAAGAAACAGGAGGACAGCGAGGAGCCGGAAAGAGCCAGAGGCCCAATGGGGGACAAGGAGAGTCAGAGTCCGCTGACCCGCCAGGGCCAGAGGGCAAAGGGACCTGGGTGCTGAGCTCCATAACCTGGGAGGAAGGAGGACAGATGCTGAGGAGTGGAGACAGAGAGCGAAGAGTCGGAGGGGCAGCGCTGGGCAGAAGAGCTGGAAGAATGATCATGGCTGTCTTCATCACTCATAATCCCCTATGCAGTTGGAACTGCTCTGCGTTTGTCAGAGTGGTTCCAGCTGCGTGGGGCATTATGGGTCACGAAGATGGCCATTGCTTGACTTGTATGTTAGACCTCTTGGCAACGGGCGGCACTATGGCACACCACTCGCCCTGCCTCCATAAGACGCTACGAGGCACCACTGTTCGTAAAAGCGGTGCAGGGGCAGCTTTTTAGGGCTGCTCCATAAAAAGGTAAGTTCAAATTTTTCTCCGTGGTTGGAGCCGGCCTCAAGGTGGAGGGCCACCGTAAAAACACCTAATAAGTCAATGGCTGATATAACGATAGGCTCATCTCCACCTGCCTGCCTTTCCCCCACCCCATATCCCTTAATTCTCTTACTATGTAGAAATCTATCCAAACTTGTAACCATATAACCACTTACAGCACAGAACAGGCCAGTTCGGCCCTACTAGTGCATGCCGTAACAAATTCCCACCCTCCTAGTCTCTTGAGTCTACTTACTGAGGTTGTCTCCACTGCTTCAATGGACAGCAAATTTCACAGCTTCACCATCCTCTCGGAACAACAGTTCCTCCTCATCTCCATCCTTCAGGTTACATTCTTTTTTAATTACTTAAGCCTTTAGATTACCATATTGCAGTGCAAGAAACTTAGAGACAAATAATACTTCAAACCTGTTTAAATGTTATGGTCATTTTAATGTACGTCAACCTGAGACAGTGCCCATTAACCATGTTCAAGGATCAAACTGCTGCAGACAAAATTTCAGCTAGTAATTTAAAAAGTCTCATGAAGTGGCCATGTTATGTGCATGCATGTGGTTTTAATAAGCCTTCAAGAACTACAGTGGCAATCTTGTGCCAAAACATTTTTTTTTAATGCCATCAAACTAGGTTTCACAGTGGATTTGTTTTTTGAGTTCCAAGTAAACAAATGAAGCAGAGACTTTCAGTGCAGGGTTCTCAAGAAATTGTTTCGATGAGGTACGATGAGATATAGCAAGAAAGTAAAGGTTAAGGCCTACGGGTTCATGGACTTCAGTAGGACCAGGAATGACCACCCTCCACTACACATCAACACATCTGTAGTAGAAAGAGTGGAAAGCACCAAGTTTCTTTGAGTTAACTAGTGACCTATTGGAGACACACAACATCTCACTTGTCAGGAAGGCACAGGGCTTCTGCCCACCATTACGCCAAACCTTCTATCAAGAGCATCCTGATCGGCTCCATCACAGTATGGTACGTTTGCTGCAGAGAAATGGATCAGAGGTCAATCCACATTAACTATCCAAGACTCTCATATTCATGAAACAATTTTAATTTATTTATTTGTATAGATGAATACTTGCCCTGCATCCACATTATTTGCCTGTATGTGTGTTATGTCTGCTTGTAAGTCTGCGTAGTTTGCACCGAGGACCGGAGAATGCTTTCTCATCGGGTTGTACTTGTACAATCAGATGACCATAAACTTGACTTGACTATCTAGATAAGTGCACTGTGTAGAATGTCAGTTCTGCTATGACAGAACATGAGGAATATGATGCTTTCATGATTATCATTCACTTCATTGTGTGAAATACAAAATAACGAGAGACACAGCAGCAACTGAGTCGTTACAATTTGCTGCAACACCCCTCGGATAGGTATAGCCAGTTTGGGGGTGAAACACGGAAATCTGCAGACGTGACTGTATTAAAACCACACAATAAATGCTGCAGGAATTCAGCTGGCCTCACAGCATCCATAGGAGGTCCTGCTAACACGGGCTGAGTTGTCAGGAAACTCCCCAGCATTTATGACCAATTGGGGTTGTCAGGAAGAGGAAGAATAAACTGCTTAGAGTGTACATTTAGCGTCCTACTGCCAAGTAATGTGGACTGATGGCATTCAAAGGTCAAAGTTTTCTCTTGAAAAATGCAAGGTCTCTTTCAAGGGTTTAAAATTTGTCAGCTCTCATATGGGCAAGTGGACAAGCATCCTGAACATCCGAGAGCAAACTTATGCATTAAACTATTACTCCACACTATATTGTTTCATTTTAATGTTTATTGGTGAGGTGCTTTCTCCTCCTTGCTCATGCCCAAGAGATCAGTTTGTTTGACTGAGGTACTAGAAAGGTGGTGGGGGGGATCAAAATGTGTTCTGTCATTTTAGAAAGTTATCAATGCTTTAAGAAAACCACTCAGCAGGTTAGAGAGTAGCGTGGTGAAAGAAACAGAGCTAATGTTTCACTCTCTGTGGATACAGGCTAGTTTGTTGAGTATTTCCAATGTTTTCCACATCAGCAATGCTTTTCTTTTTTTTTTAAGACATTCACCCTTGTTAGTTTTGCATTAGCTATAGTGCAAAATATTTAGATACTGAAAATATTTAGTACAGTATTACAGTTTTTAAATTTAAATTTAGATATGCAGCACTCTAACAAGTCCTTTCAGCTCTCAAACCCGTGCTGTCCAATTACATCCAACTGACCTTCAACCCAGTATGTTTGGAAGGGTGGGAGGAAACCAGAGCACCTGGAGAAAACCCACACAGATGTGGGGAGAACACACAAACTCCTTACACTGTAATACCGTTGTGCTAACCGTGCTGTCCATTTTATTTAAATACAAGATGATTCTTAACAATTGAAAAAATACAGATCCTGGTTGTATCCCTTTTATCAGGCAGAGTGCCAACACCGTATTCCAACAATGGAACAGAGGTAGGGGTGCGATCGTGCACAAGGCCACCCCAAGCCCCAGAATCAGATACAAGGTCCCAGGAGCAGCAGAGGTTGAATGAGCCTGAGGTCTATTCTGTAACCATATTCAAAAGTATGAAATAATATTAAATAAGTAAAAGACAGATAGAGCACCTACTCTTGAAATCCCTCCATTAAACTTTGAAAGGAGCAGTAAAAAGCTAAGTATTTTTTTTTCCAAATCTTTAACCTTAGAGGAAAAACATTATTCACTCCCTATCTGGGCTCAATAACCACTGTACTTCACAAGCATCAGCTTTTCTTTCTGGGTATCCTTCAAATTCTTGTGCCTGGGCCGGACTCGAACAAGAGCAAAGTCTATGAGAGGGGCCAGGGCAGGGGATGGCTATTCAAAGAACTTTACAGCCTGTCATGCCTGTAATACCTCAAGAGAATTCTGAAACTGAACTTTCTGCCAAAGAAAGGCTCACGCTGGTTCCGAGTGCCAAGGCATGGCATCAAGTGGGCCAAGTCCATGATCGTGTGGGGACCGAGGAAACAGGCTGTGATGGGGAGGGGACCCAATATTCCATGTTAATGGATCTCTCATTTTATCATTGATTATATCCGTGTTGTTTTTAATCACAGTTTTTTTTTACAGTACTTCAGCACATTAAAATCTTTCTTTTAAAGTTTTACTTAATATGTTGAAACTGTGTCTACACTGAGCGCATCACATTTATTTCTTTTTACATTCCTCTCATCTGAGCAGAAGCAACGTCATGGTACATGTGACAACTGAAAAGGTTTTTTTAAAAAAAGTACTGATAAATGTAAAAAGTGAGGCAATTAACAGTAAACAAAAAAGAATTTCAAAGAGGAACAATTGTTAAAATTATATCAAAAAATCTATTTTTGCCATTGATAACTTTTGACTTAACAAAGTTTTATATAAAATAAAACATCAAAATCATGCATAATGTATATTGTGATAAAATTATTATTTCTCAACAATTACATTTTTATTTGAGAGCAATCAATTAATATGTGTTTGAAGAAAGCTAAAAAGCCCGGAGTTCGATTTTTTTTGTGTCTTTGGCAACGAAGAGCAGATTCCGCAATCTGAGCATATGGGTTGTATGCAATTTCCTCATCATGCAGCAGTTGAACATAATCAACCCTGATGTTACCAAGTTTTCCCTCTGCCTCCTCCAACATTTATTTTGTCAAAGTGATTTTGGAGGATAGCAGTTGTAGAAACACAGAAATGTTAAATGTCTACAGTTGCTAGGACTTCTCATCTCCCCGTTTTTACAGTTGGTATCATCCTGTCCTATGGTGAGGATTGTGCCCTCGAGGAACGATCTCTTTCTCTTTTTCCTCACCAAGTTCGACCAAGTGACGTTTCCACAAATAGTCAC
Organism: Narcine bancroftii; assembly: GCF_036971445.1. Taxonomy (NCBI): domain Eukaryota; kingdom Metazoa; phylum Chordata; class Chondrichthyes; order Torpediniformes; family Narcinidae; genus Narcine; species Narcine bancroftii. Next base: position 14,855,862 of record NC_091475.1, on the reverse strand, counting down.
CAACTTTTTAAGCTCTTCCGGTTTTCTTTTACTCTCTCTCATTTATCTATTTTCAACTCCTTCATTACATTTAGTCATTTTGTCAAACTTTACCCACAAAGTCATTTCCAACTCAAGGACATATGAAATAGGATCAGAGTTGTGCACAAAAATGTCAAGGTTATTCGAACTCTTAATATTACACCTGATCTAACATTGGCCTCATTTGCTGCCCGTTTTTGTCACCTTTGATTCCTCCTTTAGTCTGAAAATATATCTCAACTTTGAACCTGCTTAATGGCTCAACACTCTGGAGTACAGAATTGCAAATATTAATTTGTACAGAATGTAAATAACTGAGCCACCCCAGTAGCTATTTCTTGTCAAATTGAAAATGACTAGACTATCCCGAGTCTTTGTTTTCCATCCATTCACACTTCTTCTGCAGGTGGTCCCCACATTTCTGCTATTAGTGTTATAGAAATACACCCTTACAGAATTCACAAATCAAAAATTTGAGATACCGAATAAAACTTACTCTCATGGAATTTGTGTGGAAAAAAAATTACACAAAATTTATTAACTCGCGTCACTTGAAGCACGATCTGGAGACATGGCTACATGTTATGGAAAAATTGCACACAGGTCATTTTCCAGGAACACAACTTACCCTGCCCCCTAAACACATGTTAACGTTTTACTTTGTAAATCACATGTCCTTATATTCAGTAACCTTTCACGCTATACTAATTAAGTGTCTTTTGCAAATCCAAAGATTTTTCATAAATCATGTTAAAATTGCTATATATCACACAGTGGGCCATGGACAGATGGAAGTAGTAAAGGCATGGACAATTATGATATTTAAAAGTAGAGTGGCTATTTCAAAGAATGAGAGGATATAAAATGAACTTGGGGAATGCTATTGATCAATGGAGTGCCCCTTCACCTCCTCCCCCATCGACGTGATCTATCGGGACCATTGCCTGAAGAGGGCGCACAAAATCAGTGAACCGGTGCGGACTCGAAAGGCCAACATGGCCTGTTTCCGCTCCGTAAATGGTTATATACGGTTATATATAAAAACACACACACACACACACATATATTTGGCTTGGCTTCGCGGACGAAGATTTATGGAGGGGTAAATGTCCACATCAGCTGCAGGCTCGTTGGTGGCTGACAAGTCCGATGCGGGACAGGCAGACACGGTTGCAGCGGAAAATTGGTGGGTTGGGGTTGGGTGTGTTATCATTGACATAAAATGGTTCTATCAACTTATGGTTGCTTAAATACCCTGTCATTTACTGTTTCCTTTTCTTGGTCCCTTATTCTTGATTAGCCGCAGTTTACTTTGACCAATGTTTTACTATGTATATATTTATAAGAGACTTCAGCCTTTTTTTAAAAGCACTTGCTGGTCTTTTGCAAAACACTATTTCCTAGTGGGCTCTCTGCATGCTTTGTACTCTGAGTGATTTATTAGTGTCTTGTAAATTTAACATTTATCATAAAGCTGCTATTGTTCTAACTTCATTATCTATGAATCACCAGGAAGTTCTAGTTCTTTATTCTGTTTCTTTCATCATGTCCTCTCAGAGGACTGTGTTCAGTCTCTCACCATCTCCTCCCTAAGATGTTATTCAGCATTTTACTACTAACTGAAGTTCTCCAGCAGAACATGAGCCACGTATTGGACTTTTTTTTAAACCACTTCACCCTTTACATTTTCTCATGCAACCCAAATTAATTTGTAATTTTCTTGTGTGGTGCAAAGAAACGGTAGCTGTCACAAATATGGAGAAACATTTTTTTGTTTCTGTGAGGCACTACAAAAAAATACAGCACTGTGGATAAGTGGTTCTCTTCTGCAATATATTCACGGTTAAACATAATTAAATTCTTTCTAGCTTTATGGATTTTTTTTCCTTTAATCTCTAAAAGGAAAATTGCAATGGATAACTAGGCAGTAGGATGTTTAACCTAGATAATCTAATGATCCCAAACCTTTTAAAATTGATCTAAAAGTGCTGCTGAATAGTATTACTCAGAGTGGAGAAAAATGGATAATTTCTACCCAGAACTTCACAAGAGAGGTTTGTTGCTGGGAGAGGTGAGTTAATGCAGAATGTGAGATTTTTTTGTCTCTTTCTTAATCTAATTAGCTTTTAAGGAATTCTGAGAGCCCATTCCCACAGCCACTTCACTGGCCACACAAGGATAACTCTGAAACAGGACAGGATAAAATAATTTCTGATTGATAAATACCGAGTAATGAGCACAAAATACTCAATACATTTAGTACTGTGTATATTTAAGCATGACCATGGAACATTTGCTTTTCAATTCACTTGCAAAACATTCCCATGTTCCTTGATTTTAGGTCCTTAATTACTTCAAAAGGCATGAGATCGTTAAGCACATACATGTTCTATCTTGAAGTCATTGGGCCACAAAATCTGGCATGCATCTTTCATAAGATGAAGAATCTACAAGGTGCTATTATGACAGATATGCATTCAAACATATCACGGTAACTCACCCATTGAAGCCCATGCTGCCCAATTACACCCCATTGCCCTACAACCCCTGTACGTTTTGAAGGATGGAAGGAAACGAAACTCTCAGAAGAAACCTACGCAATCACAGGGAGAATGTACAAACTCCTACAGACAGCATCAGATTCGAACACCAGTCCCGGTTGTTGGCGCTAACCATTACGCTAATCGTGCCACCCTTTTTATATTGGCTGGGTTCACTACAAAATAAACTTCATCACAGCACTCTTTTGAAAGTGGATCTCAAGCACTCTTAGAAGCTTCAATGTTATTGTGCAATATATAGGTTAACATTGAGCCCTTCAGCTTCTGTTATGCATACCTATATAAACCTTTATAAGGGACCGTGGGAAAGTGTGAGCAATAAATAGTAATTGTGGAAACTTTTTTAAACAGGATGGGAAAGTTGTTAACACTATAGCGCACAATTTATATAGCGTGGGAAAGTTGGTAGCCCTATCACATACTATTTATAAATACCGTGGGGAAAAAAAATGACCTGCCCTCCCAGAATTCCATGCCCAGCTACATACATGGAGCATTCATAGAAGGGTTTCTCTGCCACATGGCATTCTGGGAAGTCAGGTCCATCATTGCTTTTCTCCCCATAGTCTTTATAAATTGTGCGCTATATCGCTACCAATTTTCCCACACTGTTTAAAAATTGTCTGCTATTGCTATTTATTTCCTCCTCTCTCTTTCTTTCTCTGCTCCATGACAAAGTAAATACCTTCATTTTAATCTTTTCTTTCTGCACTCACACAAAAACTTGGGTCATTTCAATCCCACAATGCAATTACCCCTTTCACACTTGCCTGATTTCAACACCAGCGTTTGCAGACACCGGCATGTACTAGGCATCGAGACTGTCAATCCCCAGCGTGAGATGACATCATCTGACGCTGGTGTTGAGCTGATTTTGCTTTCACACTTGCCACTTTAAAGGGTGATTGGCGTTTGATTCCTGGGATCACTTGCAAGTGTGAAAGGGGCTTTAGATGGATAATCTGTTAATTTAACATCTACTATTAAGAAATTACAAGGGTCTATAATAGTTTGAAACAAAGAGAGCCCAATTGTATTTGTTAAAATCTGTTGAATGTCTGGCAAAGCTGCTTGAAGCTTTGGAAGAGGTGAAAAACAATCGAAAGGGGAATGTTCATGGATATTATTTGTACTACAATATTATTGAGCGGGTAGTTGCTCCTCATGGGGCCAATGTGTTCAAATATAAACAAAATCATCCTAGAAACTCTCAATGTTAAGCAGTTACAACGCAGAGAGAATTATTAACTTTGCTTCTGCCTTTGTAGATGCTGCTCAACTTCTTGATTACTTTTAGAATTTTGTTTTCAATTTCCAGCAGTCACAGTAGTTTTCTCCTGGCACTGAAAGTAAATTCTGGACAGCAGTAGATAAAATAGGAAAAGTGACCAAAAGTGGAAAACACAAAAACTGGAAGGATATTATGAGGATCTATAAGTTGGTCTGCCATAATACATGCTTGTAGGGTGGGATGGAAAGCTATATATCTGTGTTTGCCGAAGACATTCTACCTGGTTGTATCACCATCTGGTATGGAGGTACCAATGCACAGGACAGGAAAAAACTCCAGAGGGTTGTTAACTCAGTCAGCGACAACATAGGCACCAATCTTCACTCCATCAAGGACATCTACATGAGGTAGTATCTTAAGAAAGCAGCCTCGATCCTCGAGGACCTCCACCACCCAAGCCCTCTTGCTACCATCAGGAAAAAGGTACAGGAGCCTAAAGACAAGCACCCAGCCACACAAGGACAGTTTCTTCTCCGCTGCCATCAGATTCCTGAATGGTCAATGAACCACAGACACCATCTCACTTCCTCTTATTTTTCTTGCATTATTTACTTATTTTTCAAATATAATTTATTGCAATATTTGCACTGCAATGATGCCACAAAATGAAGAATTTTGTGACATATGCATGACAAAAAAATTTTGACTCTGTTTCTGAGGCAGGGAGCTTTGCAAATTGTGTAGAAAGAAACAAATAATGTCAAAATGTACTTAATTAAACAATGCTGTGCAGGCAATGGGTTTCAACATGGGCATATCAACCTATTCACTATAAATATAAAAAAGAATAAAACTGAGGACATTCTAAATAATTAGGGGATTTAAGGGACAAAGCTATTCACACAGAGAATGGTAGGAATCTGTTATGCTCTGCCTGAAGAGAAGATGGGTTCAGGTACTCTCACAATATTTGAGAGACTCAATCAGACACTCATTTAAGGACTCTTACTTTGTACATTATTTATTACTGAATATTCTTTATCTGCATTGCAAATTTGCTTACATTTCTTTATTGTTTACATTTACCTCTTTTGTGTAAATATCTTTCTTCTTCAGTGCAAGTTACTGACAAGTAGAAATTCTGCCTGGCCTGCAGGAAAATGGAATCTCAGGATTGTGTGTGATGTTATGCATATACTCTGACAATAAATTTGAATTTTGAACATCACGCTAAGTTCTTGAATTGCAAGGGATAGAAGGCTACATTCAGAATCCAGGTAAACGTGATTGGTGTAAATAGGTACAAAGGGCAATATGAGTTGATGGGCCAAGAGGCCTGTTTCTGTACTGGATGATGCAGATGTCCTAAGAGATTTAAAACTCATGGAAACAAATCCTAATAGGACATAAAATAGCAGGAATCTGATACTTGGCCCACCCCACCCTCCAAACATGCCCTATCATTCAATATGATTATGGCTGATCTGCCCCAGGCCTCATTCCCACATCAGTGCCAGTTCTCTGCAGAACGGAACTCCACATTCTTTCAAAAACTTATCTATTTCCTTCCTTGATCTCACTTCCACACCTCCAGAGGATTCCAAAGATTCATCACCCTCTGTGATGAGAAATTATTATGCAATTGTAAACTTCCTAATTCATATTTCCATGTTAACTTTTCCATTCCAACTCTAGCCAACTTCCTTTTCCATAAAAATGTTCTAATAATCGAATTTAAGTCTTAAAAAATTTTTTTTGAGGAATCCCATATGGAATTGATTGAAAAAGATCTTGAATTTTTGGAAAAATACTCATTTTAATACAATTTACTCTTCCTATTAAAGTAATAGGTAAATCTTTCCATCTTTCTAAATCATTTTTAATCTAACTAAATAAAGATAAATAATTTAATTTATACAAATTATTTAGAATTCTATCCATCTTTATTCCTAAATATTTAGATTGACCATTTAAATCGCATAACATCTTTACATTTAGTATAGTCTCCATTTGTTTGACATCATTTCACTTTTATCAGAATTAATCTTATAACCAGATATTTTGCCATTTTCTCTCAATATTACCGATAAATGCCTTAAAGAATTTATTGGATCTGTCATGTAAATTAATACACATCTGCAAATAAATTAATTTTATGTTCTTCTTTTCCAACTTTAATACCTAATTTGTCTCATTAATTCTGCTAAAGGTTCAATTGCTAAAATAAACAACAAAGGAGATAAGGGACATCCTTGTCTCGCTGATCTCGTCAATGAAAATGTTGAAGAAATGTTTCCATTAGTTACCACCTAAAAAGCAGAAGGCTTTTTATAAAAGTTTTAATCCAATCAATAAATATAGATCCAAAACCAAATTTTTCTAAAAACTTTAAATAATTCAATTCTAATCAATAGCTTTCTCAGCATCTAAGGTTAATACTAATTCCAATTCCTCTTTATTTTGAGCTACATTTATTAAACATTTATGAGCTATATTTATTAGAATTACCTAATTTTCAAAATTACTATTAGGCAGCTCAAATTAATTAATGGAATGTTTGATTCAGAAAAATCTTTAGCTTGGATTAGAGTAGAATTACATAATATAGGAGAAGATTCAAAGGAAGAGGTTATTTATAAATGGAATCCTAAATTATTAATGGGAACTAAAAGTTCATTTTTTTTTAAAAACATTTGTTAGAAATTTGGAATAAAGTTGATTATGAAATAGGAGGAAAAGGTTTATTTCTTGTAAAATGCCTTTATATCAAAATCAACATATTCAATTTTCTATGAATAATCAACTTTTTAAAATTTGGTTTCAAAAAGGAATTAAAATAATAGATGATTGCTTCAAAGTTAGTAAATTTATTACTTTGACGAAAGAGAAGTTTAATGTACCAAATTATACACTTTTTGCTTATTATCAAGTAAGAGCTTTTTAATAAAAAAATTAGGTCATAATTTAAATTTACCTAGATAGAATGAATTTAAAGTATTAATAACTAATGGAGGTATTAATAAGTTTATTTCAGAAATGTATAAATTACTTCAGAAGAACACTCCAAAATTGGGAATTCATAAATCAAGATTAAAATTGGAATCTGATTTGAATGTTAAAATAGATGAAAATCATTGGAAAGAGATATGTAAAGAAAAATATGACTAAAATTATTAATAGGTTAGTACAATATAATTTTTTACATCAATTATATTTAACTCCTAAGAAATTAAAGACATTTAATTTGACATTATCAGATTTATGTTTTAGATGTTACAAAAGAAGTAGGTTCTTTTATACATTCTACTTGGTTTTGTCCAAAAGTATATACATTTTGGTCTGAAAATTTTTTTTAATTAATAAAGTATTAGGAGTTACATTCCCAATGGATCCCATGATATTTTTGTGAGGAGATATTAAAAATACTTGTATTAAATTGGAATTCACTATGTATTAAATAGAATTATTATGAATTGCTTTAATTGTTTCAAAGAAACGTATTGCTGCGACATAGAAATTTAATGTAGATTTAGAGTTAGAGAGATGGTATGCAGAACTGTGTCCGTGTATTTCACTGGAAAAAAATTACTGATAATTTACGCAATAAGTATAATTTATTTTTGAAAATATAGTGCCTGTATACAAAAAGTGTTGGTTTAAAAATTTTAAGATCTCTCAATTTCTGGTATGAGTGGTGAACCTGAACTCCACAATTCAAATCAATTTATATTTATATTTTTAGATTGACATTTTCCTATATTATATTATCCACATATATATTCTTCTTTTTTAATCAATCCATTATCTTTATTATTATTAGATTAGAAATGGGGTGGCTAGAGAGGGAAGTTGGGAGGGAGGGTTGAAAATATTCACTTATTTTGATATCAATATATTTATATATGTACTTTTTGATGTGATTTAAAAATTATAAAATATTTTTTCAATTCTTATGCAGCGCAATTTTCAAAGACCGTGACCTTATTTTGCAACCACGTCCCCAATGCCGAAAGATCTCAACACTGTAATGTTCCCTTATGATTTTACAATTCATTATGGTCACCTCTATTTTTGCACTCCAAAGAATCAGCTAATCACTGCAGAAAGCATCACATCAACAGGTAAATGAGTGTTCCAAAAGATTATTGGTCATCTCTTCTATCGGAATGATTAGAACATAAAGAGATAAAAGTTATTTCAAAACATTTAAACAATGCCTACCATAGAAACATATAACCATATAACCGTTTACAGCACGGAAATAGGCCACGTCGGTCCTTCAAGTCCGTACCGGTTCACTAGCTCCTCCGCAAACTCCTCCGTTACACAATATTCTAATCAAATCAAACAGAAACCGTATCTAATTCTTTAATCATACCCTTTATCACCATCAAAACTCAGCATCAACTTCAACAATTTTGGCTTCAAACTTTCAGAGCAAATCGGAATCTTGCCATTTGTCACTCCTTTTAGCCCATCTTTTGTTCCATTTTGACCCTCTTTTGCCTTGCACCACTCTTCATTGTCATTTCATCTTTCCTATCCCACCCCAGAACAGTCGGAACCTTTTCTTCTTGCTTTGCTTTCTCCCACTTTCCCTACCCCTGTATTTGGTGAAAAGGACTGAAAATGTTCATACAGTTTATCTCTCCACAGATGCTGACTACTCAATGGAACATTTCCTGCATTTTTTTTTTGTTCGTATCAGATGTTAATGTATCTAGCATTTTGTGTTTGAAAAAGACAAACTCACTTGGATCAGAAATAGAAATATGCATTAGCACCATGAAACACCAACAAATTAATCACTCAACATGAAAAAAAATTAGAGATTTCATTCATTTTTCATTGAAGAGAACACAGAGTGTTTGTAATAATTAGAAGTGGCGATGGGTTAAGATTCTATAATGAACAATATACCACTCAGAATAAATTGGGATATCCCTGTGAACAATGGCATGTTCAAATAATGGTGAAAGTGTAAATAATTAACAATTACAGTTAGCATTACAATTTTAGAAGCAAATGCAATTTCAATAATAGTCTTTTCATGCTAAGAAAGCTAACACTCTTTGTAGTGCATCCGGGTTTACTTTCAAGGGGGGTGGGGGGTTTAATAAAGAGAAATCAGAGAGGATTACTGAATACCTTTGTCCGTTCACCGCAAGGACTATGAAGTGTTGTTCATATTAAGAAATGATTAAAAGCTGACATTATTCCACCAACAAATAAAGGCCAATGAACTGAAACATCTCTCAGTTCCCAGAAACTTTTGTAGTGCCAAATTATAAACTATTCTTCAAAGGCATATGCCTCAGTTTGAAACTCAGTTTGAAAACAGGCAAACTTTAAAGCAAGATAATAGTTTTCGCAGTAAGTTATAGTTTTACCAACATTATGTTGACATCAAGTCGCTCTCAAATTTGCCCATTTTCTATTAACTGAATGGGAAGAAGGCCACATCAAATCTTGATATAAACACTTACACAGTATCGGAAGCACAATGTGGTTTCAGTTCAACAAAAAAGTTATTCAAATTTAATGTCTTAGGGGTTAAATAGCAATATCCTTATGCGATATATTTACCAAAGAATTTACAATAAAAAAAATTGATCATTACTTGGTTATCCTCAGAAAATATAACAAATTCTAACTCACTGAGAAAGAGATCAAGGAGCTATGGCAAGAAACCACATTCTCATATATCTGTTATGGCAGTATCTATGTTAAATAAGTCAGTTTTGTAAACCACATGGTTAAGAAAATCACAGTGCAGCAGACCAGTTGAAAAGTTAGAGTTTGGTGTGATATAAATCCTGGTGGTTGTCACAAGACCTAACGTTGACTCAGAGGATCAGAATCAGTCACCCACACCATCCCATCTGAACCTCAGAATAATATTTATTTCCAAGTGTATAATGATCCAAGAATTTTGGCTAAACCCAAAATATACAGGGGTGGATCATGCATTTCTATTCAGAGTGGTGGCTATGGTAATTCGTTTCTTCATGCTATCTCACAAAGAAATGAGTAAAAGAAATTACCATCATAGAACTTAAAATGTTATCCTGGTTCAGGATAGCAATAGAAAGTTCAGAGTGGGGCCTGAGGGCAGGGTTTTTTTTCCCACACTGAGGGTGTTTGGAATAAGCGACCATGCGAAGTAAACATTATGCTGGGATTCACTCCTGAGGAAGGGCTCAGGCTTGAAATGTCAACTGCCTTTAACTTCCTATGAATACTGAGTTTCTCCAGCATGTTTGTGTACTATACCAGAGGAAGTGATGGAGGCAAGTAAAATCACAAAGCTTAAAAGACATTTGACCAGGTTCATGAGCAGCTTGGCCAAATACAGGCAAATGGGACTTGCTTAAGTATTCAACTTGGTCATCATAGATGAGTTGAGCCAAAGGGCTCATTTCAAAGCTACATAACTCTACAACTCGAAGTCCAGCAGGTCTTAGCTAAAAAATAAACAAAATGTTCCTTTTAAGGGAAACTAACATAAATACAGCAAAAGGGATTAGATATTAAACAATGTTTAATTTTTCACAGTAATCAAGAATTTCTGCCTTGAAAGGTGGTTAGTTTATATAGGAAGAACATGGACACCGTTAATTATTTGTTATGACTGCATCATCTTCCATGTTAAAACCTGAAGATGCCCCAAATTATTTTTCAATTGCACTATTGTTCATGAGATGATACATAATTTTAACACCATCATTACAAAAGAGACAGTAAAACAAATTAAGAGATGACCATGTCGTGAACACACTCCACCTTATACTTTCTGCCTATCACAGCCAAGCTAGTAGAAAATTTATTTAACTCACCAATATGAAAAATGAGCATACATTCATGCTACTGGACTGAAAAGCATTACAGATCATGACAAATATTCAAAAAGTTACCAAAATGATTTGTGTGGAGAAAGCAAACTTATAGTAGGTATTCAATAACTGCGGTATTAAGCATTGTAATTTCCGTAGAGGTGAGGTTGAAGTTCTCATAATTTATCAATGAGGAAATATTTACCTTTCAAAGTCCAGCGAACACTGCATGTGTGATCAGTTATGATAGTTGGAATCTGAAAATCATTTACTCTTTGGAAGGCATGAAATGAAATGGGGAAAATTGGACTAATGGAGATAGATATCACAATCAACATGGATGAGTTAGGTTGAAGTGTCTACTTCTGTGCTGCAGAACTTCTTGATTCTTACTCTGTACAAGTCCAACAGATAGATCATTAATATTATGCTAGCTGAAGGGCCTTTCAAGCAGGCTTCAATCATACCAGTGCCTATGAAGAGTATGATGACCTGCCTAAACGACGACTGGCCAGTGGCACTCACATCCATAGGGATGAAGTATTTTAGACAGGCCAGTGTTGAAGCACACCAGCTCCTGTCTGATCGGCAACGTGCATCTGTTCTAATTTGCCTACCACCGCAACACATTTACAGCAGATGTCATCTCACTGACTCTACACAAAACCCTGGAACACCTGGACAGCAAAGATTCATGCATCAAGATACACTTTATCGCCTACAGTTCAGCATTTAATACCATCATCCCCTCAAAACTAATCAGCAAACTCCAAGACCTAGGACTCAACACCCCACTGTACAATTGGATTCTGGATTTCCTGAACTCCAGACCTCAATCAATGAGGATTGGCAAGAATATCTCTTCCACAATCTCCATCAGTGCAGGAGCACCGAAGGACAGCAATCTTAGTCCCCTGCTTGACTCACGTTACACATATGACTATATGGCTTGGTAAATTTGCTGAAAATACCACCATAGTGGACTGTTTCAAATGGGGTGATAAGCCAGCATACTGGAGGGAGATTGAAAACGTGGATGAATTGTGTACTAACAACAACCTCTCACTCAATGTCACCAAGACCAAAGAGCTGATGGTTAACTTCAGGAAAGGAAAACCAGAGATGTTCACTGATCATTAGGAGAACAAAGGTGGAGAGGGTGAGCAAATTTAAATTCCTTGGAGTCACTATCTTGGAGGACAACATACTACTGTCATCATGAAGAAAGCACGTCAGCCCCTTTACTTCCCCAGGAATTTATGGAGGTTCAGTAATGACATAAGAAACCTTGGCATAGTTCTACAGATATGTAGTGGAAAGAATGCTGACTGGCTGCATCATGGCCTGCTCTAGAAAGACTAATACTTCTGAGCAGAAAGCCATACAAAAGGTAGGGAACACAGCCCAGTAGATCACATGCAGAACTCTCCCCACCATCAAGATCATCCACATGGAACGATGCCGGCATAGAGCAGCAGCAATTATCAAGGATCCACACCACCCAGGACATGGTCTGTTCTCGCTGTTGCCATCAGGAAAGAGACATAGATGCCACAAGACTTGTACAGGAACAGTTGCTATTCCTCTAACATCAGACCCTGGAACAACAGATTCAGAGACTCCTTTAAGGATTCTTACTTTGCTCATTATTTATTTCTCTATATTTGCACAGTTCATTTACAATTCTTTCTTTGTTTCTATTTCTCTCTTTTGTATACATATCTTTCTTCTAGAGTATAGTTTACAGTTACCAAAGTAAAAATTCTGCCTGGGCCACAGTAAAGAGAATCTCAGGGTTGATTGTGATGTTATGTATGTACATTGACAATAACCTTGAACTTTCATTAGGAGTGTAATCAAAATATTAAGTTCACTTCCAGAGGATTGTTGGAGTCCAATGATACATTTATACAATGACTTCTTATTTTCCTCAACTCCATGATAGTTATATTGAAAATGGTTCCTGTTTTTCAGAACCGACTCCATTCTTTCAAAACTGTTACGTCAAACAAAAACTTTTTGTTGATTCCTTTGTTCTGAAAATGTTCTTTTTCAACTTTTCCTTCCAAAGAACACAACCTGTTGCCCCCTTTAATCTTTGCCCATCATTCCCAGAGCTCCATGTTTGAATTTATTTCTATTTATATCGATCACATCATGCTATCAATCAATGGGACTTCCACATCTAACAATAACAGCTGCAAAACTCTAGCCATTATCTCAAAATAATTCACCTTTAATCGTTCCCAACGCACAGCTACTAGTCCATCCTCATCGTACTTTTCCTTCCCAGCATGCCTCTCATTGTAGTGAACTTTCAAAGTTGCACCCAGTGCTCCTGCAACTACATGCCTGAATCCTTCCAGTCTACTTTCCACATTTATAGACCGCTAGAAGATCCCCAGTACTGGGTTCCTCTCCCTTTCTACGTCCATTTTATCATTTCTAAGGGTCTCTTCACTCCATCCGTGGATACATGTGGTCAGTTTTGACAAATGCAGCCAAGAAAATCTTGATCCATCCATTCTTATTTAACCAAAATCCATTTCAGTGTCATCTATTTGCAATGCCATGACAAGTCTTAGGATCTTTACCTACATTAAATTACTGGAGTCTCTGTTACTTAAAGGGAATTACTCACAATGGCTGCTATAACTTCTAAGAATAACTTACTGCTATTTATTTAAGTTAAAATTTTGACATACAGCAGGGTAACAAGCCCTTTTGCCCCAAGAGCCCGTGCTGCTCAATTACACCCAATTGACCTACAAACCCTGGTACATTTTGAACAGTGGGAGGAAAATGGAGCCCCTGGGGAAACCCCCACGTAGACAGGGGGAGAATATACAAACTCCTGACAGACAGCGCAGGATTCGAACCTTATCCCCGACTGCTGGTACTGTAAAAGTGTTGCGCTAATCTTGCCTTGAGGGTTGACCTGGTAGAGAAGTGTAAAATAGGAATATAACCCTTGGAAATTGGGTCAAGCCATTTTTCACCTCGTTACTTGCACATCTTCAGGTTATTGATCCAGAACAAACAAAAATTCGAACCTTAAATTCTACCTAATGTTAATTAATACAAACCACATTTCCAGCTCTAATGTAGATAAATTTGATCAATGTTATGCTGAGAAGTAAATGATAAATGTTGCACGTAAACCATTACTAGTCAAGTTACTTTGACCAGAGACAAACTCAGGATGCATCATGGGCAACTTTGATATGTGCTAAACTTCTAATGGTCATTACATTTTTGACAACATAACCAATGATTTGAACAAAGAGAAGTTGGAGGGCCTCAATGGGTTAGGTAGAATCCATGGGTAGAAATGGTCACTGAACATTTCGGTTCCGGTCCCTTTATCAAAATAAATAATGGGTCCTAACCAAAGTTTTATACAGCGGCAACATGGCTTCTCAGCTTTTACTGTATGTCTAATGATCCAACCAATAAAGGAAAGGATATCATATGCCGTTTTTACAACCCAAACTACTTGTCTTACCACTTTCATGAACCAAGAAACCTCTGCCTATCATCCCACTCACTATATAAACTTTAGAACTATATATACACACCTGGGGCTTTTGATGCATAAATTAATAACAATAAACAATAAATAGCCTTGCATTCCCAAACTAAAATAGTATCTCCTCGAAAACCTGAGGGTGTATAACCTCCTAAATCACATCCCAGTTAAGCGTTAGTCTGGTGCTCTTGATCTCCAAAGCCCAATACATGAAATTCAAACAATGGCATCACCAATGAAAGCTATGGTCCTGCACTATATTTGGGGTTTTAAATCCGTCGAGTGACGCAAGCTAAACCTTCATCTAAAGTAATCCCACAACCACTCACAAACACCAGCTCTCCAATTTTCATTACAGTTCATAAGATTCAATTAGTCTACACAAGAGTTTTAAAAAGTCAACATCAAAAATAATAAAACTTAACATGAAGCAAACACTACCAACATAAGCCAGCTAATTTCATACAAAATCAGGAAATACTAATCAGCATTTTTTTTTGTTTGGTACAAAGGACATGCAGTATGCTATCATTTTCAATTCAATTTTCAAGCATGGACCAAAATTTCAGAAACAATTTCTCAAACCATTATGACAGATATAATGGTTTCCACCTGTATTTGAACCCAAGTGCTGACTGGCATCTTCCTGGTTGAAGTGGAAACGTAGACAAAGATCTCTATAGGCTCTGGCTGTTCTACTGCTGAGACCACTGAGGCATTAAATTAGTTCCACCCCACTAACTACCCTCCCGTGCTTTGGCTCCTTCAGGCCAAAGGTTTGTCACCATTGTTATTACAGCAGGGTTAAGAACACACACTTAAATCAGCCTGGCATTTTGGAATTCCAAACTT
The DNA here is from genome assembly GCF_036971445.1 of Narcine bancroftii. Lineage (NCBI taxonomy): Eukaryota > Metazoa > Chordata > Chondrichthyes > Torpediniformes > Narcinidae > Narcine > Narcine bancroftii. The sequence continues at coordinate 14,840,835 of NC_091475.1, read as the reverse complement.
CCCTGCCCACCACTATCCTTCATCTAGTTTTGGACTATTCACAGACTATTGATACTTCTCTTTCAAAAACCCAGTATTGAAATTGATTAGTAAACAAATTCTGTACTTTAAGACCAGCCCTTATGTTTCACATAATTCAACAAAATAAATCCTCTGCTTTCTTCAAATAAACCAACCTTGATGTCTCAGGATTACAACTGAAAGTGGTGTAGAATGTAAATCAGCTGAAGAGTCGGAAGTTCAGTAAATTTTCAGGCTTTTAAAAAAATATCAGCCCAAGTCTTGTTGGAGGTTCCAATCAAAACCACCAGTGATCAATCTGAACTGCCATTATAAATGCATTGTCCAGATTCCTGGGCATGCATCATCCAGGACTAAATGACATATTTGGAAGATTTGATCTGTTCATTTTCTCCACCACTGGAATACAAGAAATAGCAAAGTGCTGTTGTGAATTCTCAGCATTGGACAAGAGAGAATCACTTATTCAAATCAGCTAAGAATCTAGAATTTTTTTTTAAATTATCATTAGTAATGATGTCTACGTACTTCTTCACCTGCTTCTACAATACTTCTATTATAGGAAGGATATCAAAGCTCTAGGTGCAAAGAAGATGAGCAAAGATGGTATCAGAAATGTGAACATATAGACATCAAGAAGCAATGAAGAAATTTCAGTTCTTCCATTGAGAAATGATGACTGAGGAATTACCCAACAGAGATCCTTAAAATCATGAACGTATCAACCAAGATCAGAATGGGTCCAATGCATATCTTTTAATTTGATATGGCATAATAGGAGTGGTGATGTGAAATCTTAATAAAATTTTATTCGCACTAGGATACATGGTAAAATTATAGACAAATCCAACTTTTTGGGGATTTTTTTTTTAGACATACAGAATGGTAACAGGCCAATTCGCCCCACAAGTCCGTGCTGCCCAATTTACACCCAATGAACCTACCTGGTATCTTTTGAATGGTGGGAGGAAACCGGAGACCCTAGGGAAAACACGGGGAGAATATTCAAGCTCCTTACAGTCAGTGTGGGATTCAAACCCTGTCCTACTTGCTGGCGTTGTAAGGGAGTTGCCACCCATGTTAGAAACATTTTTAAAGGTTCTCTAATCAAAATATTTCATGGCCATTTTGTTGCCTTTGCAGCAGTTACATTAAAAATCATTCTTAAAGGAACAGTGAGTTTTACTGTTTTACTCTCTTAATTGCTAATTTTCCAGATTTACCATTAAAAGAGCTTTTTATAAGAAACATGATCAATTTTTGTCTGAACATACACATAAGATACAGTATATAAGAAAATAAGAGCAGAAATTTGGCCACCTCGCTCTTCAATCCTGCCTCATTATTCAATATGATCATGGCTGATCTATACTGGGCCTCAACTCCTGATCTGTGGTAGTTCGTCATAATCCTAAATCCTTCAAATATTTCTCTATCTCCATCTTAAATATATCCAATGATTTGGCCTCCACTATCCTCATGGGCACAACATTCCAGATGCACTATCTTCTGTGAGGAGAAACTTCCAGGCACCTCAGTTTTAAATGACCTGCTCCTTATTTTCTCGAATTTGTGTCTCCCTGCTGTTGAAAACATTTCAATATTTATCCTATCAAGCCCCATTAGGATTGTACATGTTTGAACAAGGTCACCCCTTGTTCTATATTCCAAGACACACAAACCCAAATTATCTAGCCTCTCTTGTTAGGACAACCTTCGCATCCCATAATTTAGTCAGGCAAATCTCCTTTGGACTGTCTCCAGTACTGCCATTTCCTATTTTAAATCAAGGGAGCAAAATTGAACACAGCATTTAAAGTGCAGCCTCAGAACTGGAACAAAACCTTCCTTTTCTTAAACTCCAAACACTTCATAATTAAAACCAACATGTTGTATGCTCTAACCCTAATGCCTGCTCAACTTTTGTGATTCACGCATGAGAAAACCCATATCCCTTAAAGTTCACACATTTGCAAACTCTTCATTTAGAAAATAATTTCCCTTTTAATTCCTCTTACCAAAGTGCATGACATCCCCACTCCCCCATATTAAACGCCATTTGTCAGGCCATCCCTCAATCGCAATTTCCTCAATACAACATCCCCTTCTACCTATTTCCATATCATTACCAAACTAGAAAACTTTACGTTTTGTTCTCTCCTCCAGGTCATTAATGTAAAAATTATGGGGAGAAGGCTGGGCAGTGGGACTGAATGGGAAAATGGATCTGGTCATGATTGAATGGCGGGGCAGTCTTGAGATAAATATCCTATTTCTGCTCTATGTCTTCTGGTCTTAAATGTAAATTTCTTATTAATATAAACCCAAGTTTCTATTTTTCATAATAAAAGACAGCAAAATAAATCATAAGCCAGTAAAGCAGAAAATATTGGAAACACAACGGGTCAGGGAGCACCCACTGGAAGCGGCGGGCTGCTGGTGACTTGAGGTGAGGAACCCACGGAAACTGTGGATTGCTGGACAATGGCTTTAACCGGCCGGAAGAGTACCAGATATAGGAACTGGAATGTGAGGGGGTGCCGAGGGCGCTGAAGGGTCCCTGACCGTGTCGGAGGTTCAGATCCAGAGCTCGGGTCATCAATGGTTTGGACCAGCGGAGGCTGAAGAAGTGGTGGTGGCAAATCTACGGACACTCGGTGACTTTGGGGTACGCTCTTTTGGTTCTTTTTCTCTGACTAGGAGTCTGACTGCAAGAAATCTAAGAGGCACTTTCTGCCAGTGGTGAATTAGTCTGCCTTGCAAAAGGAATTTCATGTAATAGGACACTATGACAATAAATTCAATCTTGAATCTTGAAATGCCTATGGGACGGGAAACATTCTTTTAAAACTGTAGAGATTGTTTCAAACTGTAATTGCTGGAATTTTATTCACCTCTGTTTTTTTCTCTGTCAATTCCATCTTTCTTTCCATCTTCATTTTGTTTTCTTTATATGATTTTAGACTGATCTCATCATCCTAATTTACCTTTTCTGTTAATTGATTAATAAGACACAATGTGATTTACTAATTTCAAGTCAGTCTGAGTTCCTATAGTGCACTCCATTCCATATCAGACTCCTGATAACCAAAGGTTGCTATACAGAAGCCAACGAAAAGTCTGCAGGCAGCTGTAAGCATAATAAACAGTTATTCACCACTAGCCACAGGTCATGACTAATGAACATGTTCAGAACTCGTGCCAATCTTACCAGCAACACCTACATCCCATGAATTAATTTTTCAGAAGTGCTTTAGTTTTCATATACCCAAGAGTTAAGTGACTGAAATTATTGTAGATATGTTTAAAACAGGAAAATTATCACCAACTTTTGTTAGGTATGCAAACTTCTATTGGCATTCAGACAGTACATTTTGCAGGATGGTGTTCAATCGGTTTACGATTAAAATCACAATACATTTCACCTATAATTTAATTTTGCATTTCAGCCCCATTTTGGTTTCTACTTCATGAACAAGCACACCTTCCATGTAAGGTCACAAGGTAGTGCATTTGATTTTTGAAAGCTGCATTCTAAACAGTTTTCTCTGTGTTAAGTGGCAGTCTATTTCAAAAACTCAGAATAGCTGTTTAGTCAGACATTCTCTCTATCACAGTGTGGCTAAACTTGTATCACATTTCCGATTCTATGTAAAAGAACACTTCTACATTACCAAGAGTGCCTCAAAACTTTACATATTACTTTCAGAGGATGGTGCGTCTCTAGATTTTTATTCCTTTTCAAGATTAAATCTGAAGTCATTTATGTTTCCATCTTTTCTCAGAAATCAGCACCACCCATGGAATTCTCAAGGAATCCAATGGTGTAGATCCCTTGCCAATTTAACTGAAGGCATGTCGATATGTTTAACTCATTAATGTTAAATTTGGGCCACTAGACGATAATCCAGTTACACCCTGTGCAATAAATCTACCATACTCCAATCGACATATTTGTCGGACTGTCTCTCCTCCTAACCACACAGTTTTCAATTCAAGAAACCTATTTTTTAAGTTATTGATTAATGAAGTTCAACAATAAATGTTTTAAAATGTTAAATTAGAAAAAAAATTGCAATTTTATTTACAGGACAGTAGAAGCCAATTCTGGCCATTTAAACCCATGCTGCCCAATTACACCCATATTAACTGTTTTGAAGGGTGGAAAGAAACCAGTGCACCCAGCAGAAACCCACGCAGACAACATACTCCTTACAGAGAGAACATACTCCTTACAGACAGCACCAGATTAGATTAGAACCTGGGTTGCTGGTGCTATAATTTAAAAAATTAAAAATGTTCCTTCCTATGTGACGTTAAATTTAAACAGCTATTTTAATAATAATTATACCATAGGAATATTGAAAAGACAGCTAGGCATAAGGATGCTAGAAAAATGGAGGGTTATGGGCTGTGAGGGAGGGAAGAGTTAGATTGATCATGGAGTAAGTTTATAAGGGTTAGCACAGCATCATGGGCTGAAGGGCCTGTGCTGTGGTATATTGTCCTATATTCTATATACCCACCATCCTCTGGGTGAAAAACTTGCCCCTCAGGTCCTCTTTAAATCTTTCCGCTGTCACATCAATCCTGTGCCCTTTAGTTTTAGATGCACTTACACTGGGGAAAGACTGTGACCAGCCACCTTATCTAAAATCAGTCGACTTTGGCCTCCTTCTCTCCAAGAAAAACAATCCCATCTTATCCTGCAAGCCTCCAGTACTATTAACATACTTGTGAATTTTTTCTGCACCCTCTCTAGTTTCTTTGGCTTGGCTTCGCGGACGAAGATTTATGAAGGGGTATGTCCACGTCTGCTGCAGGCTCGTTAGTGACTGACAAGTCCGATGCAGGACAGGCAGGCATGTTTGCAGCGGTTGCAGGGGAAAATTGGTTGGTTGGGGTTGGGTTTTTCCTCCTTTGTCTTTTGTCAGTGAGGTGGGCTCTGCAGTCTTCTTCAAAGGAGGTTGCTGCCCGCCGAACTGTGAGGTGCCAAGATGCACGGTGGGAGGCGAGATCAGCCCACTGGCGGTGGTCAATGTGGCAGGCACCAAGAGATTTCTTTAAGCAGTTCTTGTACCTCTTCTTTGGTGCACCTCTGTCTCGGTGACCAGTGGAGAGCTCACCCTAGAACACGATCTTGGGAAGGCGGTGGTCCTCCATTCTGGAGACGTGACCCACCCAGCGCAGTTGGGTCTTCAGAAGCGTGGATTCGATGCTTGCGGACTCTGCCAGCTCGTGTACTTCGATGTTGGTAATGAAGTCACTCCAATGAATGTTGAGGATGGAGAGGAGACAGCGCTGGTGGAAGCGTTCTAGGAGCCGTAGGTGATGCCGGTAGAGGACCCATGTTTCGGAGCCGAACAGGAGCGTGGGTATGACAACGGCTCTGTACACGCTGATCTTTGTGTGTTTCTTCAGGTGGTTGTTTTTCCAGACTCTTTTGTGTCATCTTCCAAAAGCGCTACTTGCCTTGGCGAGTCTGTTGTCTATCTCTCTAGTTTAATCACATTCTAAATGTAACAATCAGAATACACACACAATATATCAGGAACAGTCTCAGCTTGGCTGCTACACAACACCCTTGTCTCAGTGCCCTGTCTGATGAAAACAAGCATTTCATATGCCTTCTTCATTACCTTGTCTCCCTGTGTTATCTCTTTCTGAGATCTTTGGGCACCCAGGTCTCTCTGACCTACAACACTCCACGGGGCCCTACCATTCACTGTGCATTTCCTGCCCTCGTCTGACTTCCCAAAATACTTGTCTAAGTTGAATTCCACCTGCCATCCCTTTGCCCACTTTGCCAGTTGATCTAGATCCTGTTGTAACCAGAGACAACCATCTTCATGGTCTACCATTCCAACAAATTCGGTGTCATCTGCCAACCTACTAATTCTCTCATTTACATTATCATCCAAATCATTATAAATAATATTGGAACACTCCAGTTTTTTCTGTCCACAAACAGAAACGTGTGTCTTTCAAAATTTTTCATTATTTTAACAGTCTCTGTCAAGTCAGGACATGATTCAGCATTCCTTTTTCAAGAGAAAAGAGTCAGATAGTTTCTCCTTTCCAGAATGGTGTAAACAATTGTTGGCCTACCCAATCCCATGGTTCTACTTACCTTTCATAACTCATCCAATACTCTTCTGTTTAGTTCTAGCAAGTTTCAATACACATTTACATTACCTTCACTATTCTATTCTTTTTAGCTCCATTGTTCATGGTTTGTTTTGTCAAATAACTACTTACATTCACAACAGTGACCACCAATGCATTACTTTGCATCTTGATTTCATTCTTGTTCTATTCCATTTAATTTGGCAGTATTATTTGAGATAACTCTTAATGATTCCTTATATCATTATTAACTGGGACTGCAGGATTTATTCAACCTGAATCCCCCTGCTTTATGCCTGCGAATTATGTACTCTTTTTTAAATCAATGACCATTCTCACATTTAAAATCATTTGCCATGATTATTAACACTTGTAACAATACTCTTCTTCACATATAGATACTCCATATCCCCCAAATGTAAAGAGTTCCTTAAACAATCTAAATTGTAAAAGTAACGTACAAAATAAGTCGTGCCAGTAGGACCCTACTTTCTAACTTTGTTACCCGTTCTTCTGCTTCCTTCAACATGACCTGAAGCCAGTTGGCTATCCTTTGTGCAACTTTTCCTCTCATTGAGCACAATCTTAATTTGTTCATTGTTTCAACATCCATTGCATTACTTGAGTTTATTCCCTTATCTCATACCCTTCCTCCGTCATCTATTTAGTCAATCAATGAGCTAGATTTTCGATTTTAAATTCTTCGTGATTTACATTTTTGACTTTTTAATCCTTCTTTTCATAGATGCATTATCACTTTCTTACTTTTCTTCTTACGTTGGCCCTTGAAAATTAACATGCTTCCACTCCAATTCTGCGCCTGCAAATTCTGCCTCAGGTAGGAAAGGTGATGCTCAAAAGCATGAGCACGTGAGTAATTCAGGAGATCCTTCCTCTTCTCAAGTCTTGTGCTTCTGACCAATGAACCTGGGGCTTTTGACGCCATCCCAAATACTCATTCTTCATTTTGAGATGTCATAGGCCAAGGATTCTCATGAGCTGGTGAGAATGTTATACATTTTCAAGTAAGCTTAGAAAACATTCTTGAATTGTTTCCTCTGCCTACATGGTAACCTCTTGCTCTGATGGTGCTCAGAGTCAGACCTGTTTCAGGTGTCAGGCAGTCAAACAATCTGGCCTTTCTATGAAGAGTAGTTGGAATGCCAATTGTGCTTCAATGCTGGGGATGTGAGCCTGAAAGAGGACAATGAAGTTGGTTCATTTTCCCTACAAGTCGATTCAAAGGATTCTGCAAACACTGCAGTTTGAATTGCCTGCTGCATGCAGTCTATAACACAGATATACCTGATGGAAATGGATTGTTGCTGCAGGATTGTAAGACACAGGAGAATTTCACCATCATTATCATTTTTCATTGAAAAGGATCTCCCACAGAAGGGAAAGTAGTCCACATTTTCCAGGTCTAAACTTGGGCCTTCACTGTTGGTGTGTACAGTGGAAAGCAGATGGGTAGAGACCCTTGTTTAGTGGATGCTAATTGTAGGGGCTATTTTCTTGTATGCTTCAGTGAATGGAACAAGGATGATGAAAATTAGCTTCTGAACATGGATTCTAAACATCATTCCTTACTGAAATTGAGGTACAGCTCTTCAGCCAATGGAAGAAAATGGTAAAGAATTCTGGCAATGACTTTCCCTGTGGCAAACAGCACAGAAACCCCTCTGTAGTTTCAGAAAACAGATTTGCCTTCTTTTTTGAAGATGGCTTTGGTTATAAGATTTCTGAGATTCCTTCAAACATTCTATTCTTCATCTGGACATTAGATTGTGTCACGACAGCATGTAACACAAGTATGTCCTCTTCACCTGCATCATTGCACAAGAACTCATGAATGTTGGACAAATCACTCAAATCTCTTTGTTATTACCATTAGGCTGGCCTATAAGTAATGGGGACTGACGATGACATTGCAGCAAGAGAGCAATGCTTGAAGGTCGCAAGGATCATTGGGTGATAGTTCTTTTCATATTTCACCTCAGAGGTCAGCAACATCTGGACAGCAGGTTGGCCCTAATAAAAACCATGACTGGTTTGAAGAGAATATCCAGGATTTGCAGGAGTTAATAAGATTTCTTGCTTTGCAAACATCTCAACAGATCAAAGGAAATGAAATAGCTCCACCTGAAGCCCAAGAACTAATAGAAAAACCACGACCAACTACTTGCTGATAACTATGTTACAATTAGTACCTCAATGTACTCAAGGTCTATCGCCAAACATCAAACAACTCACTCCACAGAGAGTCAAGAATGAAACGTACTGAGGGCAGTAAGTGCCTACCGGAAGGAATGTGTTCAAAAAGGTCTCAGTGACTCCATCCCTGACATGTTCTTCCCTTAACTCACTTCCATGGTAAACGATCTGGTCTGTCCTCACTGCCACTCATGACCATTTAGATGTCAAAAAGGCTACATGTCAACTGAGAAGCAAACTTTGGGAGTGGACTACACCCTTATGGTGGAGAACTTAATGCACCGTTTCCTGCTGCAAAAGTGAGCTGACTGGTCTGTATGGATATATTGCTAATCCTTTTTAGTAGAGATATTGTTATCCATCTGTCTCTTCTCTCTATCTAGATCTTTGTGGAAAGAATAATATGTCAAGAGCAAAAACAGGAGGAACTCAGGAGGTCTTGCAATGTACGTTGGAGGTAAAGGTATATAACTGACATTTCTGGCCTGAGCCCTTCTTCAAGGTAAATCAATACTTTTTCTGCTATTTTAATTCATCCAGATCAGGGGCTTCATTCTGCATTTGATTCATTTATTTGAATATGATTACATTGCTTCAAACCATATCTTGCTATGAGGGGAATTGTTTTATAAATATGCCATTGATTTCCAATTTACAAAAGTAGACAAATTCTTGGAATAAAAACTCTAAAACAGCAGCAAAAAAAAATCACAGAATGTCAGGTAAAAATAGAATTTGACATTCGATCACTATATAACAATGGTAAAGGCTACAGTAAAAGCAAACACGTGTTTCAAATCATCCATCACAGTTATATTAATTATTTTTAGTACACAGGGGCATTAATTAGGCTATTGCTATACAAGCAGTAAGTGAGGTGGAAATGAAACAGAAAGAAGTGATGAGATGGAAACCTGTACTTCTTCACAATAAATGCTAACATTTATTAAAGCAAGACTTTAATCTAGACGCATGTTAGTGGTATCCTTACCCATCAAAGACATCCATCGTAGTTGGGATCACTTCACAGAAGAAAATTAATTGACCTAACACCTGTGTTTGAAGATTTTCACAGTAGATTTTCAGGTCAAAGTATTCAGATGAAAAATTATGTGATTCTATAATGATAGGCAGAGAGGTAGGTGTCACGACCATTCCAGGTTGCAGCTTTTCTACAATTTTTAAAGATACTTTTGGTGATTTAAGTACAACTTCTTCATCCAGTCTAGGCCACAGCCATCTAAGGAAAGTATGCCGAATGTCCTGAAATATAAAAAAATTAATTAGAAATGTCAATAAAATGATTATTTATTGAACTGTTAAGATTAGTTGATTTTAATATGTAAATATTAAAATCCTTTGTAATTGAATCCATACAAAAGCAATCTAACCTACTCCAAAATCAACAGAAATTCAATATATGCATAACACTGTTGGATTTCTACTCAGGATTACCACTTTGCAATGTATTGCTAACAGGATTAGAATTTACCGCTGTTCCAATGTCCTATATTAGCAGTATCCATTCAGCATCCACATTTTAAAAAAATCACGATTTGTAATCTCAAATATATGGGAATATTTTCTAAAGTATTAGAGTGAGCATTTTTTTCACACTTCTGGGCAAGGATGATAGTTTACATCATATCAAGACAAATTTTGATTGTTTGGGCTATATCAAATGAGCACTAGTTTGAAACTGAACACAACCCTGATCTAAAAACTTAAAGCTAGCAGATAGGCAAGAATTTAATCCTAAACACTTGGCTAAAATATGGTGTGAGACCTGTAGAGACTCTGGACTGAAAAGAGGATTGTCACCGAGGACACCTTTAAGACAAAATGAATTTATACCCATGACTTTGAACAATAAAATTTTGGAAACCTGGTATCAAAAGGGGATACAACGTCTGGAAGATTGTTCTGAAAAGGACTTTTCATATCATTTGAACAGATGAAGAAGAAATATGACTTGTCCAATAAGACCTTTTTTTTGTTACCTTCAGTTACGATCCTTCCTTAGGGCCAATTTGGGCCCTGAAGTGACTCTACTGGGACTCACTGAAAAGGAAAACTACTCAATGAAGAAAATGTATACTAGTTTATTTCTAGAATGTATTTTTTTATTGATGAGTGAGAGCCTAAAGCCAGGTTTGCATAAATATAAGGTGATATAGGAGCCAGATTTAGATACAACAACTCTGGTCAGATCTACGTCAAGTAAGTAGATTGGTCCATTATAATTTTCTCCATCAATTGTACCTCACCCCCCAGAAATTACACAAATATAAACCTGAATTATTAGAGATGTGTTTTAGATGTGGTTAGAGGTTAGTTCCTTTTTACATTCTACCTGGTTTTGCACAAAGGTGAGCCCCTTCTGATATGACCTCTGTGACACCTTAACCAAGATCACAGGAGTCATCTTCCCAGTAGACTCACAGCTTTGCCTTCTGGGGAACCATACTATGGTTGGTAGATCACTAACTAGTTCTCAAATTAAATTAATAGAAATTGCCTTATGTGTGGTGAGGAAATGCATAGCAGTAACATGGAAGTCTGATTCCCATCTACTCATGGATAGGTGCTCTTCGGAGATGAATAGCTGCATCCTACTTGAAAAGGTCACATACAATCTCAGGAAGGGATATAACACCTTCCTAAAAATCTGGCAGCCTTATTTAGAGCATATGGGTACCTCATTGGAGCCAATATAGGGTTACGATCACAACTGGCTAGCCAATAGACCTCTGTAAAGATTTTAACACTGTGGTATTATTGTGTCTCCATATGTTTTACTGTACGCACTGACAATGGAATGCTTTTTTGTGCATTTCTTTATCTTTGTTCCTTCTGTTTAATAGGACTTGTATAGAGGGGAGGGAGTGGAGGGAGAGGTTCTCTTGATGCTTTGTATTTGGTATGATTGTTGATTGTTAAATATATTTAAAATGATATAAAATATTACAAAAAAATTAATCTTATCCATCTGAGATATATTTGAACATGCCCTAGAGGCAGAAGACAAATCCAATCCACTGGAGTTTCCCCTCCCCAACCTTATTTTTCATATGTGTTAATGTAATTGTCAATTCAGACAAATATATGTATGTAAAATATATGTAAAATGAAATCAGCTCTCCACTGCGTATTAATTATTTGGAAGTATTTTTATTGACAGTGGCAGTGAGGATTGGCTTAGGGAGACCAGAGGAGAAAGAAACTGAACAGTTTTGCAGTTACCATCATGAGTTGAGGGGGAAAAAAAATAAAAGAACCATGTTGCAATAATTTAAACTGCCTGTAATTTATAAGGACAACCTGCACTGTGTACCACACTACAGGCCAAGTTCACACTCCAGATATAGTGAATTTCCGAACCAGGAGGAACACTAAGCAGACTATTTTGATAGCTACTGCAGTTACAATGAATGATCTGGAAGCAATCTTACAAGCAGCCTGCACTCATCAGCAAAATGTTTATTGTGACAAAGTGGCCAAGGTCAAAGGTTAAATGTCACCTTCAAACTACTGGCATACCTAAAAAGGAATGAATACAAGTTTTTACATGTGAGAACAGTACGTTTTTGTATTCTGGAGATCAATATAAAAATGTTAGGAACACCAAACAATTTGATTATAACACCCATTGGATCTGTACATTTATAAAACTTCATTTCTTCACATGAATCTAGTTTGCATAAAATTCAGCTAAACTAACCAAACATAGTGTTAACTAAATATTTTCAACAATATTTTCCCTTCTCGTACTGCTGCAATTTTTAAACTTCCCAAGGATGAATAGAACTCAATCTTGTACAAATAATTTATTTTAAGTGTAATGTTAAATAAGACTAACTGCAATAACTTGCTTCCTCTTTACCAATTACTATAATTATTAACATAATTAAACACACTTATAGAACAAAGTGAAAGCATCAATTCAAGCACATCACAACAATTTTAAATATCTTATACAAATGTTGAAATGTTTGTTTTGTCCAGATCTCTCTCAAGCATGTATATACACACAATGAAAGGAATTAACAAAATTGTTCCAGGTAATTTGCAAGCTGTAATGGGAGTATTTAAATACTAAGGGACATCAATTATAAATTTTGATGGCAGGAGCGGGAAAAAAAAATTAGGCTGAACTTTTCCATCTGAAGAATTTACCAGAGAAATCAAGTAATATTACAAAGAAAGTTAGAAATTGGGAGCAAGAGTCAAAAGCAAATGGATTGAGTAATACGATGCCAAGATGATAGAGAACAATAGGTAGATCTGCCCAGACTGATGATAATTCATTAATAACATTACTTCAGAAACAAAACGTAATAAATAGATTAGGAAATCTAAAAGAATTCCTGAAGGAATGAACTCAAAACAGGCAAACAAATTCAGGTGCCTGCCTGCATTTTGTTCAAGCCTTGATGAAGGGCTCAGGGCCAAATCAGTGTTTACCCTTTAGTTCTTATGGATGCTGCATGACCTGCTGAGTTTCTCTAGCACTTCTGTGTACTGCACTACAATCACAGTGTCTGCAGACTTTCCTGTTTATCTCTTAAAAGAATGAGGTTACATACAAAATAAGTATGTCCCAAACAAACTGTGGAGATAACGATATCACTGAGAGAAAAAAAAACTATAATCATGCCTAAAAAATGCTGGAAAATATCCAAAACAAAATTCATCAAAAAAAATTCTATTATCAAATATCAATAAGAATTTTTTTTCCTTATTTCACTTCTCATAATTACATTACATTTCTTTGTCAAATTTGCAGAACTTTATAAAGCTATCTACATGTTCAATAGTCAATCCACATGAAAAGACAGAATAATCCCACCAGAAGCCACATCTTTGCCTCCCACTCTTTCTGCTTTTCACATGGACCATTTTCTCCATGACTCTTTTGTTCACTTTTCCATCCCACCCATCCCTCTATTTCACTGCAGTATAGGAGGTATAGCACCTGTCCCTACCCGCTAACCAGCAACCTAAACAGCCATTCCGCATGAGGAAGAGTATCATACACATCTCCTTCATCATTATCCACTGCCTTCAGTGCTCTCGACGTGGCCTCCTTGACACTGGTGAGACCAAGTGCAGAGCAGACTTCGCCAAACACCTGTGCTCTGTCCTCATAACAGCTGGAATTCCCCGTTGCCGACTATTTTAATTTTGTTCCTCCTTCCACACCAACCTGCCCATCCTCAGCTTCCTCTATTGACTGGGTGGAACCACACACAAATTTGAAGAACAGAATTTCACATCCCCCTGGATAGTTTACAATCCAACGGCATGAACACTGAATTCTCTAATTTCAGGAAATGCACTTCCCCTTGGTCTATTTTTCCTTCTCAGGAACACTGCATTCTCTAATTTCAGGAAATACACTTCCCTTTGGTCTATTTTCCCTTCTCATCCACCCAGGTCCTCTCACAGCCCACCTTCCCTCCATCCAGCCATTACCTTTCCCCTTCCTTCCCTTCTCCATTTGCTCACTACCCACCTCACTGTATGCTCCACTCCTTTTCTTCCCCTTTGCTCGTTCTCCTGCTTCAGGCTCCCAACTCCACCTTTCTTGCTTCTCCACCTGACTCCATCAGTCTGCCAACTTTCACCAAGTGACTGAACTCTCTCCTCTTTCATCCAGTTTCTCTCTCATTTCCCAGTCCTGAAGCAGGATTTGGACCTAAAACATCATGTGTCTATTTCCCTCCATGGACCAACTTGACCTATTGCATTTCTCCAGTGGTTGCATCATGACCTAATAAAGCATTAGAATGAACTGGAATAGCAGGAGCATTAACCTTCTTCTCTATTGGTACCACCTGACTTGCTGAGTGTTTTGTTCTGGATTTCCACAAATGGTATCATATTATTTTTGTTCTTTAATGAAGATTAACTTATTTAATAAAACTGCTTCAAATGTGGAAGTAATTCAAAATAGCAACTGACGGAGGCTGCAAATAATCAACAGAAAAGGTGAAATCAGACTGAGGACTTAAAAACAGACCATGAAGAAATACATTGGACAGTGAAAGCAGTTAACCATAAAAGTTCCCTCAACATCCTCAGCTCATACTTACAATACAAACTCCAATTGTGCTACTGTTACGAGCCCAAAGGACCCCTCTCTCTCACCCAGAGATTGCTTGCAAAAACACCTGACCTTCTCCATCAAACAATAGAAGTCAGTCTTCTGGTTCATCTGTTGTTTTTAGGTAGTGACCTTTATGTGCACTCTTCAAAAGCCTTACAAAAAGGTATCAACAAACAGCATGTCTGTGCTTTTGCTTTAAAAGACAATAGTTCATTCTTCAGTTCAATTAAGACCTACTTGTGAAGTCTCCAATATGCACTCTTCACAATTTCTGCAAAATCACTGTGGATATAAATTCTTCAGCATTTCAAATAAGATCTGTTTTAAAGTGTGTGTATGTATGTAACCTACTCTATCTTTTCCAATTTATCTCTCAAAAATATTCTGTCACATTACAATTTAAATGCTTTATACCCTCATCAAAAGTTTAAATACTTTTATGAAGGAATAATTAATAGTTTGGCAGTGAGGTGTGTCAGTGTTGGCACTCGGCCCATTAAATCAAAATAACGTTGTTTCAGGGCACATAATCAAAGATGACAAATCAAGCAAATGTTGTAATACTTCAGATAATGTATTAAAAGGCATACCTAACCTTGAGATAATTAAATTTAAATTTTATTTATAGCATGGCAGAATCCGATTTCGGCCATTTCAATCCATGCCACCAAATTATATCCCGTATGTTTTGGAGAATGAAAGGAAACCAGTGCACCTGTGGAAAATCCATACAGACACGTCCAAACTCCTTACAGACAGCACCAGATTCAAACCCAGTCGTTGGCACTGTAATAACCTCATGCTAACCGCTACACTAACTGCACCACCCAAATTCCAACAGTATTTTTCAAAAATCCAGAAAATAAGTTACTCCCTTGTTCTGTCCAGAATATAATAAAAATAGATCACCTAGTCTTCAAAATCACTGCATTGTGAGTTTGCCATCACATTTTCTACAAAATATCACAGCCTAAACTTCAAGAGGTCTAAACTAATAGTTAATCATTTTATGAATTATGTGAAATTGTAAAATATGATTGCTTAAAACTTTTTTTTAAACATTTTTCCTTCTATTTTAATGTACTCTTCCATTTCCAAGCAACGCCCTAAAATATTAATGGATTAATTGGCATTCTTGATTTTTTCGATGTTGATTAAAAATAATGTCTAACTAGATGCCTTAAAAAAAAGGTGTCACTAATTATAGAGGAAAATGCCAGCAGCTTGTGAAGAAATAGATGATTAGATCAAATAAAATGACAACACAATCCACTCTTAGGCTTCAATGTCCCTCCCTGCCCTGTCGTCACTTTGTGCTTATGTGGTCAGCAGGCACTCAATTAGTACTGAATAATTGATGTAGATGTAGCATCCAATTGCAGAAGCACCAAAATCAAACGAGGTGGCGACTGATATCTGATAATGTCTCAGAAGTTGTAATGAATTAAACAAAGGCCCCGTATCTAGTGTCAGAAAACATCTGCTCCCTATAATACAAAATGCAAGCAAAAACAGAATTTTCTTGGAATTCCCTTGAACCATTTATTCTCTGCAACAAATTCTCAAAGATCAACATCATGTAGGTCAAAGACACAGGTAAAAGTGATCCTTTAGAAGGGTATGTTTCTTCTAGAAGTCATGTTTCTTTTAACCCAAGGGTAAAGGCATCTATACCATCAAAAAAAATCATCTCCAACTAAATTAAGTAACTGGACCAGCCACGCCTCTGGTTGTTTCAAGTACCACGAATACATTAGAATCCCCACTATCCAGAATTCAATCAACAGGAAACTTAAACAACCGGCAAGAAAAATAAATAATTTCAAATAAATGAGACTAAACAGATGGACCACGCAGGGGACTGCTGAGACTTCATTGGGCACATGTAGGTTTGCCTCGCTGAATTAGCAATGTCCTACAATGCATTTCAAAGAAACGCAGTGTAAAAAAAAATCACTCTTTTCACTGTCGCCACTTGTGTGGAG
This sequence comes from Narcine bancroftii, assembly GCF_036971445.1. Classification (NCBI taxonomy): domain Eukaryota; kingdom Metazoa; phylum Chordata; class Chondrichthyes; order Torpediniformes; family Narcinidae; genus Narcine; species Narcine bancroftii. The sequence continues at coordinate 14,824,380 of NC_091475.1, read as the reverse complement.
GTGATTCACGTTGTCAGCACAAGAAAGGTGTGCCGAGGGCCTTACTGGAACACTTGCGTGGATGTCAGGCAGGTTGTCAGCACAAAGGAGGTGGTAAAGTTTCAGTAAAGTTGCATTGGAATGAAATAGTGGCACCCAGGATGAAGAGACAGCCAATGCCGCTCACCACTGGGGCGACTCTCCCAAAGTGTCTCCCTATCCCTGCCTAGGATGTCTTTTTTCTTTAATTAGATATATTAGTATGGATTTATCTGTAAATTTGGGGGAGGGGGTCATGACAGTGGTACAGTTAATGTACCAGTTAGCACGACGCTGTTATAGCACCAGTGACTGGGGTTCAAGTTTAAATTCTGTAAATTACGGGAATTACCTAATTAAAGTGAACTTTACAATTAAAGACTTCAGTAATGATTTTTTTTCAAATTACTTTACATTTTGCACTGTCCTTTGTCTTCTATTCTGTGTATTCGTAATGCAGGTCTATTAATTGGGCACGGGAAACAGTCTCCGTCAACCGAAAAATTTGCATATACAACACCCACAATCTCTGTAGGTGCCAGATAATGGGGATTCTACAGTACTTAACCATGTATAATCATATAATCATGTACGGAGCGGAAACAGGCCATGTTGGCCTTTCGAGTCCGCACCGGTTCACTGATTTTGTGCGCCCTCTTCAGGCATTGGTCCCGGTAGATTTTCATTCAATAACTATGGGCGAATTCAATGCAGGTGGAATCTTATTGAAATTGAAAGTAAGATTGTTGTCCTGGCACCACACAACCAGATTCTTGATCTCCATCCTGCTTTCTGACTCATGGTCATCAACTTGGATTTTCGAAAATCTTATCGACTAAAACTTATCTTTAATAAACATACTTAATAACTGAAATCATCTGAAGTTTCTTACCAAAATAATTTTTTATAAAATAGCAACAACACCAGCAACCAGATTATCTGTCAAAGAAATTTTCCAAGTTATATGTCAGATCATAACTTTGAAGGCAGTAATTTTGGATTCCTTGTATGTATTAGTATATGAGAATCTGCCACCCAAAACAGGATCCTTATGTGCACAGGTATATAAATTAATGCACCTGTTAGTAAATGAAACCAACTAGATTACTAATCTTATTTTCACATATCAGGCTGGTTGGGTTAGATGATAACATGCAATTTAAAAGTAAAAATTACTTGTAAACTAACAAGAACTAAAAGAAAATATGATAACTTTATCACCATGCAGTTTTCCAAAAGGGATTGGAAATACTCAAGAGGCTTAAAGCAACACCAAGGAGTTGGTAAAGAACTGATGTCTCAGGAAACTGCCCATTCTTCAGTTCTGGAAACATGGATAAAGTAGCTTGAAGAAGCAGGGAAAGGAAAGAAAGGACTACAGACAAAGAAACATTACAGTTCTGTTGTCGCTAGGGCAAATGTCAAAGCACAGATGATAATCATTAATACTGCATTTGGGAACTTTCAACACATTGACATAATGTATCCCAACTTGCTCTCTTTATTTTGCAAATCATTTCCCATCCTATATTAAAATTAACTGTATAAATCTGCCAACAGGATGGGGGGGGGCGGGGGGGGGCAGTAATCTAGTTTGAAAAAGGAAGCATAGACAATTATCATACACTAACATACCTTCTTGATTAGTCAGGGTGTCAAAGGTTATGGGGAAAAAGACCGGGCAGTGGGGAAATGGACCACCTCATGATTAAATGGTGAGGCAGACTCAATGGGCTGAATAGCCTATTTCTGTTCCCATGTCTTCTGGACTTAAAAATTGATTTGGACAACCTTTGTTGTGTGCATCCATTTTACTTAAATTTAATCATCAATTGCAAATTGGGAACGGAATTCAGTGTCTAACGATAATATGGCACTAAGCAAGAATACAGTGAGCAAAGCACAGGGAAAAATAGATGCATTTCAAAGTAATTTCAGTCAAAAGTCTTCATCTACATGAAATGTTGAGTCAGAATTAAATCAATCAATATATAGAACTCAAAACCACCTCAGTCAAAAGATTCATTGTTGGCCCTGTTTATCCCTAATCATGTTGCTCCAATTACTTCAAATAAATGGAAAGAACTCGTTCAAACGTTCCCTCGGATATAATCACAAAGGAACTATTTTTAATCCAAACTAGTCATCATTGCTTATGTCTAAATTAAACGCAAACTCTATAACCTTCACAGATAGCAACTGCTGTGGTCATTACATTGATTTTTGTTCTCTCTTAACAGGATTTACTGTAAGCTAATGCAATGCAGCACAGGAACAGGCCCTTCAGCCACATTAATGGTGCCATCCATGGTTCCAAATTAAACTAATCCCATCACATCCCTCTAATTACTGCATGTTCTGGTCCCTGTCCAAACTCCTCTTACCATCACTATTGCAATTGCTTCCATCACACCCCTTGGCAGAAAATTCAAAACACCTACTATTATCTGTAAAAAAAAACATCCCCTCTCACATTAAAGATATGGCCTCTACTATTTGACATTTCAACATCTGGAAATGACTTTGACGATTCTGAATATTTTTTGTCATCTCCTCTCAGCCTCCAATGCTCCAGAGAAAACAATCCAAGTTTGTTCAAACTCTTCTAATAGCTAATATTAATAATATTCTCTAATCCAGGACACTGCATGATGAACCTCTTCTGTACCCTTTCCAAAGCCTCTCTATCTTTCCTTCATTGGAGCAACCAGAACTTCATACAACACCAAATGTGTGTGTATATGGAGATTAAAAAATACATATACACACACACACAAAAATGAGTTTTTATTAAAAAAACATTGATTTGCAAGTTCAACGAGATGTCAGATTTTGAAAAGTAACAACTCCACACACTCCCTAACACAGGGAGAATTCTTTTACCACATTCACACATTTTCAGGTAACTAACATGACATTTTTAGCTATGCAGTGCCTCCTTGTGGCATTCAAAATATCAATCAGTCTCACTGCAAAAACTGCAACAGAGGTGCAATGGATTTTTTTAAAATCAGCAACTCAGAAAATTAAAAGGAATCTGAACTCTTCCTTGCATTTTCATCGTCAGGCTGGGATATCAAATTTCCAATATAATTTTATAATATTTTGCTCAACATTAATCCTTCTGCTACAAGTAAATTTTATGTGACTGTCTCCAAAGTGTACACTGGATATGAATGGATGACGTTTCTAAAATTAAATACATTTAAAATGCATTTGGACCAGAAATATTTGTTGATATCCTTGTATTGTTCTGGTATCACTGAATAGGTCTTTTTGGTCAAAGAGTGTAAGATTGATCAAAGCTGAACATTTTAAAAGTAACCTGACTGCAAAAACTTTACGAACACTTAATTTAGCAAATCCATTTTCTTTAAATAATATTTTATTTTTTTAATTTTAAATTATGGGTTACTTACACAGGAGCTATGAATATTTATGGGAATGGCTTAAAGAATCAAGGAACGCCTAGGGAAGTCACATGATGGAGTAGTGGCTGGTCGAGTGGAACCAGCCCTCTCCAGAGAAAAGAAAAAAAGTCTGAAAAAACAGACCTCAATAAACATAAAATACAGGAAAAGAAAGATAAAGTTACAGAAAAGAGACAGAAAATGGCACCTAAAAGATAAAAAGTAAGAATAACAAAGAAAAGGGAAGAAGGAAAATCACTGGAGAAGAAGGCCTTACCAGCACATCGAAGCAGAGAGCCACCATGGAGAGGAGCGGCCGATCTCCGATGTTGGTGAGTCCCCAGGGGAGGCCCAACAATGGGTCGACCTGCAGCAGGAGACACAGCAGCTGGAGGCCCAGCAAGGATACAGAAGCAGCTCACCAGAGAAGGATGAAGATACACAGATACAGAGAAGAGAAGAAGATGACACAGACATAGATACAGACACAGAAGCAGAGGAGGAAGAAGACCAAGAATTTCAAAGGAAAGAAGAAGGTAAAATAGAAGGACAAAATTTAGATAAAGCCTTTTTCAAAGAACAAATTAGGTCATTAAAAGAATGGCCATCATTAGAATTTAGTTCAATCAAAAGAAAAATGAAAGGAGCTGAAGACAGAATGCAAAGCTTCGAGTTGGTCATGACTGAAATAGGGAAAAGAGTAGAAAATGTGGAGGAACGAGAAGCTGCTGTAGAAATGGAGATAAATGATTTAAGAGGGAAGTTGGAAGAGAGCAAATTTTTTTTTAAAGAGGCAAGATTTATTGTCACAAAAAATTGACATATTGGAAAACTACAGTAGACGAAACAACATAAAAATAGTGGGCCTGAAAGAAGTAAAGAAGGGTCACATATGAAGGAATTTATAAAAGGGTGGATCCCGAAGGTGCTGGGAAGGACAGATTCACATGAAGAAATAGAAATCGAAAGGGCGCAAAGAGCACTAGTACCGAAATCGCCACCGCATCAAAAACCGAGATCCATATTGGTAAAACTTCTAAAATATACGACAAGACATACTGAAGCAGGCAAGAAAGAAGGTTAGAGAAGACAATAAGCCGTTGGAATATAAGGGACAAAAAATATTTTTTCACCCGGACATAAGTTTCGAACTATTAAAGAAGAGAAGGAATTCAACACGGCGAAAACAATCTTATGGAAGAAAGGATATAACTTTATATTAAGATATCCAGCAGTACTCAAAGTATTTATTCCTGGGGAATGGAATAGACTGTTCTCAGATCCAAAGAAAGCCCAAGAACTTGCTGAACATTTGCAGGAAAGGAGAAGAGAGGAGGAAGAGTGACAAGAAGGATGACCGGCAAGAAAATATACAAAAATATGTAAAAATATAAAGCAAAGATAATGTATATATAAAGATTTAAAGATGGATAAGAGAAGACAAAGAAGGGGAAAAAAAGAGAGAGCTTTGTTATATGTATAGGAAAATAGAGTTCTCTGGGGGGGGGGCTGGGGGGAGGGCTGGGGGGGAGAATAATGGTCACTGCGAAATCGGTTGATGCTTGCGAGTAAGTTCGCAAACCGAATGGAATGAGGAGTTGTGGTTGCCGTCAATGGACAAGGGGCAATCCAAGGAGGGGAGGTTCATTTGGGGTTAAAGGATTATTGCTTGTGGGATTGTTGGGGTATTTCATGTCTTAAGTGCATTGTCATAATATTGAGATTAAAAAGGAAAACTTAAAAACCAGTAATAGAAAAAAAGGGGATGGAGGTGATGAAGAGGCAGAAAAGAAGTGAAAATAAAGATATGGCCACATTGGACTATATGACTATAAACATTAACAAAATATATAACCAAGTTTAAGTGTATCCCATTGGAAAAAAAAAATCACATATAATTTAAAAGACAAAGTTACAATGTTTGAAAAAACCTGGGAACCATATCTGGAACATAACAGAAAGAACAGGCCTCGGACCACCACCACCTAAAATAATAAGAAAACACAATCAGATTTAATGTGTATAAGTAGATGATACATCTTTTTTGTTTGTATTCCTTTTGTATAAAGATATTGTTTTATTGTATTTTATATGCTCAATATTTACAGTTTTTTGGAGGGGGGTGGGAAGAGGGAAGGGAGGGATGGGGAAAAAAAAAGATAAAATGTCACTGTGAATATTTAAGGAGATGCATCTGTAAATATACTGGTTGATATGGTTCATAATGTGATAAATAAAAAATTACAAAAAAAAGAATCAAGGAACATCTTTGTCAGATTGTTGTTCATTGACTACAGCTCGGCATTCAACACCATCATACCAGCAAAACTCATGACCAAGCAAAAGGACCTGGGATTCTGCCTGTCTGTCTGCAATTGGATCCTCTAATTTGGCAGACCCCAATCAGTGCGGATCAGCAACTTCACCTCCACCACTCTGACCATCAGCTAGGGAAACATGCCAAGACTGCATGCTTAATCCCCTTCTCTCCTTCTTGTACATCCATAACTTGACTGCCAAATTCTAAATAAACCTACATTTTCGCTGACGACACTATTGTTGTTAGCCGAATAAATTGAAAAAATTAGTCAGAATACAGATTAGAAGATCAAGAATCTGGTTGGGTGGTACCAGAACAACAATCTTCCTTCAAACTAAAGCAAGATCAAGGACTTTATGGTTGATTTTGGGAAGGAAAGGCTGAGAAATCAGTGCATCTGTCTGCACCGATGGGAAGGATGTGGAGAGAGTCAGAACCTTCAAGTTCCTACAAATCCATATACCAAAAGACCTTTCCTGGAGCTAGCAGATTGGGGCAATGGTGAAAAATGCACACCTTTGCCTCTCCTTTCTAAGAAGTCTGAGAAGAGAATATTCTATAATTATCCAATCCAGTCTTGAGTCTAACCAAGGAACCAGCCAAATATATTAGAATATTATCCGCAAATAAATTAATTTTATATTATTCTTGGTCCACTTTAAACCCCTTTATGTCTGGATCCAATCTGAAAGCTCAGCTAATGGCCCTATTGCTAAAACAAAACAGAGCTGGAGACAACGAGCAACCTTGTCTCATGGATCTATGTAATAAAAAAGTTGATGAAATCTGTCTATTAGTTATTATTTTGGCTTTAGCTCAATAATACAGATCTCTTATCTAATTTATGAATGTTCAATCTAATCCTATTTTCTCCATTGTCTTGAATAGAAAATCCCATTCAAGTCAATCAAAAGCTTTTTCAGCATCTAAAGCCACCACCATGCTCGGGTCCACCTTTATCTTAGCTAAATATAACATGGTTAACAATCCAAAAACATTGTCTGATGATTATCTATTTGATCAATTTTGGTAAATATTAGCTAATGTCTTAGCAATCATTTTGTAACCTACATTCAATAATGATATTGGTCTATAAGACAATGGTTCAAGTGGGTCTTTATTCATTTCAAAAATCAATGTTATAATTGCTGTTGAGAAAGAATCTGGGAATATTTGGGTCTCTTCAGCCTGAATCAGTACCCTCATAAATTCTTTATAAAAGATAATTATAGTTTAGTCTCTGGTTATAAAATAAATTGGGACTAAAGTGAAATTTCACCTTTAGCTAACGCAGACTATACTCAGTATCAACATTTCAGTCATTTTAATTGGATTAAAACAGAAATAAAATATTTGGGTATCAAATTTTTTCAATTGTTACCTATCCCATTACCTACTAATATTTAAAAAAATTTAAATGAACATGTTCATTTATTTTTTTATGGTCAAGCAAAATATCTAGAATATCCATGGAAAATTTGACCTGGGATTACAAGTTGGGAGGGTTAAAACTACCTGATTTTTAAGAAATATTATTTAGATGCACACACTGCATTTGTTGCTTCCTTTTTTAATCAGATGGCCATTCCTGGTTTACACATGGTTGGAGAAGGCAGAAGAATTTGTACATAAACGGCACTCTAAATTAATCAGGAAAAAAAAACAAATAATCCTTTATAGAGGCACGTATTTTATGTCTGGGATAAGATCAAACAGTTCATGGAACTAAAGGAGGGCTTATCCTCAAAGATGCCTTTATTTAAAAATAATATAATGCCCATGACTAGGGAATAAAATTTTAAACACCTGGTACCAAAATTGTATCAGGTGTATTGAGGATTATTACAATCAACAGATGCAATTCATGTCTTTTGAGAAACTAAAAAAATAAATATAATTTGATTTAATAGAACATTCTTCTGCTATCTCCAATTACGATCTTTTTTTAAGGGATAAGTTGGAACCATCATTGACCCTTCCAACGAGCACAGACATGGAGATTCTAATTCAAAAGGGGAATGAAACTAAATTTACTACCACTATGTATTTCCAGCTCCAAGACCAAAGGCCAAAAATTGGGTTGCATAGGTCTCGGGAGAGATGGGAATCGGATTTAGGCATTGTAATTGATCAATAATACTGATCAAATTTATGCTTTGATAGTATGACAGCTCTTATTAATTCAGGATATAGAATGATACATTTCAATTTTTTGCATCAACTATATCTCACACCTCAAAAGTTAGATAATAGTAAATTGGAAATCTTAAATATGCATTTTAGTTGTGGCATAGATATTGATACTTCTATACATTCTACCTGGTTAGGCACGAAATTAAGATAATTTTGGATAATTTTGAGGGAAATATTAATGAAAATTATACGGGTGGACTTCCCTCTTGATCCGCAATTGTTCCTTTTGGGGAATTTGGCTGTCATGAATGTTAACTTTATTTATTAAAATCGCTTTGGCAATAGTCAGGAAATGTGGAGTGATAACATGGAAATCCAATTCCCTCTTACATAATAATCGTTGAAATATGGAAATGCAAAATTGTATACTCCTGAAGAAAATTACTTATAATCTTAGAATTTAATATAAAATGTTCATAGATATTTGGCAGCCTTATTTGAATTATTTAAAGCCCAGATAATTTAATCCAGTGGTTCTCAACCTTTTTCTTTCCACTCACATCCCACTTTAAGTATTCCCTATGCCATCAGTGCTCTGTGATTAGTAAGGGATTGCTTAAGGTGGGATGTAGGTGGAAAGAAAAAGGTTGAAAACCACTGTTTTACTCGGCCCTAATTGATGTGCACATTTTCCTAACTCCAAAGGAAATGGGCCAATGACAATTTTTGACAAGCAAAATATTTCAGTAACAATTGGGTCCAGAGCAGTAATTCTCAACCCTCTCTTCCCACTCACATCCCACCTTAAGCAATCCCTTACTAATCACAGAGCACTTGTGGCATAAGGACTACTTAAAGTGATATGTGTGTGGAAAGAATAAGATTGAGAACCACGAGTAAAGTCTATCTATTAAATATTTTATATTTAATTTTCATCACTTATTAATAATTTAATATTTTTATTTCTTTTTTGATTGTATTTAATGTTGATGCTAGCTCTTTCCTCTTTTTATTTTTCTTCTCCCCCTCTGTCCACTGTTTCTTTTTTCTTTCTCTATAGAGGGATTATTTTTAGGCTTAATGTACATTTTAAGGATCTCATTTTTTTTGTATAAAAAAAGTTTGTAAAGATATGGCATATCGTCAGATACAGTACCTTATCAAACTTCAAAGGCTTCTGAATAAAGTATACTAATTGGTTGCAATCACAAGCTGCCTTGACAAGACAAGTGCTCAGGAGCCCAGAAGACTTCAGAAGGCAGCACATCTAGCCAAGTCCACCACAGGCTCTGACCTCCCATCCACTGAATATATCCGCACAAGGCACTACCTCAAGAAGGCAACCAACATCAATCACCCAATCACAACCTCTTCTCCCTGCTTCCCTGGGAAGGTACAGAAACCTGAAGACCAGCACTTCTAGGTTCAAGAACAGTTTCTTTTCCAATTTCTATCAGGCTCTTGAACCTCCCCTTGGTACATTAATCATGGACTGCACTACTGTAAGTCCATTTTTTGCATTAGGATTACAGAGAATATTTATCATCTATCTTATAGATTTATTGAATGTTTTAATTTAATTTAGTTAGTTTACTATAATAGTTTTTCTTTATAAGTATCTGTTCAGCTTCAACAAGTATGAATTTCAAGCATATGTACATGTGGAGGAATTAAATTAAATAATATCACAGTTTTCATTGGTCAATGAGACATTGTCAAAAAGTCAATATACTTACAAGCTTTAAACATAAGATTAAAATAAAAAGCTCACTTGCAGAAAGGGGTTAAAATAAAATGTTATGCCATAATTACTTTGCAAAAGGAAATGAAATGGTAGTTTGAATAGACTATGTTAAAAAGCATCAGAAATCATTGGGAGTTGGCGAATAAAAAGTGGTAAAAATAAAATGAGCAAATTGGCCACTTTATGTATCCACTAAAATTAATCTTTACCTCTCTCTTGGTCAACAGATACACTGGTGTCAAAGCTGGCATTTCAGAAAGTCCACAGCCAAACTGAAAATGTTTCAGGATTTCTGTCAGTACTTCATATTGTAGTGCATTACTCAGTTCAAGTGTTCTGAAATCCTCTTGCAGGTGAACCTCGCATGACTCAGGGGAGATTTCAAGATGAACCTATACATGCATTACAACCAAAACTAAAGTTATTCAGTGAATTAAAAATTCAGAAATTTCTAACTACCATTGTACAGTGCATTCTGGATTTGCTCAGGGAAGATATTTGCCTTTTGAGTGAACTAATTCCCATGTCATTTATAATTTCCATCCATCCTTGTTTCCTCAAATTACACATTACAGAGACTAGTAACCTGCTCCAAGTTCATCTGTAGTATTTTTTTTCTTCCTCAACACTTTCACAGAGAAAAGGATGATTTGTTTCCATTCTAGGTCTGTGCATTGGATGATATTTGTGTGTGAATTCACATGAAATGGCCATTGCACACCAGCCATGACATGGCTTTGACAGGATGCAATCTTGGCCCAATGCCAACAAGGTCCAAGATGATTAAATAAAGCTAAGGGGTATATGGTATGTGCATACACACACATATGTACTTATCTTGCTCACGTCACTTCCTCCCAACCTGATCCTCTTCCTCTTTCATTTCCATCCTTGTCTTCCTATTCTGCTCTCTTTCTCATAACCACTTCCCTTAGCTCCCTCAATTCTCTATTTCAAGCAACATATCCCCATTAGTTCTTCATCAAGGTATCAGCCACATTTTGGGCCTGAGCCCTTGATGAAGGTACATTGATGAAGAGCTCAGGCCTAAAACATTGGTTAGGTATCTATCTTTGCTATTAAAGAAGACTGTGTGACATTCTAAGTTTCTCCATTATTTTTGTGTAAGCTATGCTAGCTATCCCTGATCCGTCCTCCTTTGCAAATGTACATAAATCCTATCCCTTAGAATTTTCTCCAATAATTTCCCTATTACTGATGTAAGGCTCACTGGCCTGTAGTTACCTGTCTTATCTCTGCCACCCCTGTTAAATAAAAGAACATTAACTAGGTCTTTGTAGTCAAGGACCTCAACTACAAAGAAATAAAATCTCTGTGAAGGCTTCAGTTGTCTTCTCCTTTGCTCCCCACAGAAATGTGGGATGGATCTTATCTTGACACTTGTGTGTACATTAGAGCACCTCCTCCTTAATTTTTGACCTGCTCCAGATTATTCACATTGCCCCTCCTAGAATTCACCATCTTCCATGTCATTCTCCTTGGCCCTTGGTGAATACAGATGACAATTATTTTATTTAGAACCTCATCTACTTCACCTAGCTCCTCACACATATTACACCATTGGTCTTTAAGGGGTCCATGCTTGAGATTCTCCTCAATCTTACCTGTTGAGGAAATTCCATGGCCCTTTCTGGCCTTCTACTAACTTGTTAAGTTCTCACCTAAACACTCGGTATACATCAATATTCCCTCAATCCCAGTTGTGTATACCAATCATGCTTCTATTTTGTTATCCCTGATCAAACTTTCAAAATCTTTTGTCATTCAAGATTCCCTGGTCTTGCCATCTTTGTGTTTCACTTTCACCAGATGTTCCTGGTCCTGAACTTTTACTGATTCTCTTTTATGACTCCCAATTGTCATCTGTTCCCAATCTACTTTAGCCAGGTTTTCTCAAGCTACTGAAATCAGCCTTCCCCCAATTCAAGACCTTAGTTTGAGGATCAAGCACTTACAAAGATTTATTTTATCTTTAAAAGTTTGGATGATCATTTCAAGGCACATATGTGGAAAAACAATGAATGACATTAATCTAATTTCCAAAAATAGAAAGCAGTATTTTTTTTTAAATTAATGTACCTGGCAGAGAACAGCTTCTCCTCCATTTTCACCATAAGATAAACGTACGATCACCACTTCTTTTTCAAGATCAGTCAAACTCCCCCACAGCCCAAGGTCTTCTGTGGCATCCTTTGTGGTATTAATGTCTCTTAAGAACACTTTGCCACTGGTAAAAGCATCCAGGATTATGTCTGTGCCATCAGATTTTGTGAAGCATAACTTGTGAATCTTTTCCTTCAATTCGTTTTTATGAGCTATTTGGATCTCACCAAAACAAAATGATGTGCAGAGCCCCAAGATCTTCCCACCTCTGGATAAGTAACTCATGAATTGTCTATTAATTTGTTCAGACACTGGCTTGTCACAGGCCACAACCAGTAACAAAGAATTATCAGCCCAAGGCTCCTTCAGTACCTGTTCTTCAAAAAGAGGATAGATAGCATACTTATCATTGTCAAGGCAATCCGTCAGAACAGACTTTACTTGCTGAAGCTTCACCCTGTACTGACTGCAGTTAGATCCAACATATATCAACACATTGGGAGGCTTCCCACTCTTGTTATTTTGCTTTGTATTTCCCATTAAGTTGTCTTCTTCAATTAATGTTTTATCAGAGCTTTCGCAATAGTCATCAGAGAGGTCCAGAAGATTTTCTGCTGAGGCATATCTGACTGATTCAATTGTGCTGTTTTCTAACTCCAAACATTCCGTGCAATTGGCAAGGTGAAAGTGATGCCCGTGATGATCTTCCATTCCTCCTTGGGATGCAAGAAAGTTTCTATTGTGAGAGTCCAAACTTTCATCTACATCTCTTTGTTGGGGTCTCCTTGAATCACCCGTAGTGTGGCAATCATCATAAGAATCCAGAGTTGATTCATTGATTGGTTTGTGAGAAATATCTTTGGAAGACATTTCAGCTGCAATATCTTGGATCTGGGGATTATCTGGCTTTTTGCTCTCTCGTTCAACCACATTTGATTTCAGCAACTCAATTTTCACTGATTCATTAAGCTGTAAAGCTGAAAGAAATTCATAAATACCTGAAATTGTTACATGAGTCAGAATATCGTGTACAAGATCCCACTAAACATTTTCCAGAACTGTCACTAGCTCCTCGCACACTTGCCAGTGATCCCAGGTATCAAATGCCAATCGGCCTTTGAAGTGGCAAGTGTGAAAGCAAAATCTGCTCAACACCGACGTCAGATGATGTCATCTCACGCTGGGGATTGCAGGCCTCGACCCCTACTACCATCCCCAGTGTCGAGATCAGGCAAGTGTGAAATGGGCAATTGCATTACAGGCACTTCCTATTAAAGACAGAAGAAATGCCGGAGATAAACCCATGCAAGTGTGAAAGTGTTAGGGGTGGTCTAGTATAAAAGGCCAAACCCCCATTCTTATCCCAGGACACTGAATTTACTGGGATGCCAGTGTAAAAGGGGCTAAAGATTAATAAAACTATTTCAGAATGAATTCAATGGTAGAAATTTGATCATTTTACAAAAAATGCTTTGTTTCTTTATTAAATATACTGTATTACAAACAAGCTCTTGTGTCCCTGATTTGCTCTTCATGGTTCACACAAGGGTTTCTATGTAACCTGGCAATGGTTCACCGTCTAAATTTGCATTTCCTACTGGGAAATATCAAAATCTTCAACTTAAATAATAATCTTAGATCATTTTACAACTGTTAAATATTAATTTATATCAGTAATTTTTAAAAATATTTATGTAAATCTGGTTATCACCAGCCTTACAGAAACCGCACTCTCTCTCTCTGAAGATAATACCTCTTTAAAATATAATACTTATTACCGATTTCTGGCATATTGGGAATGAAAGTGCACTCTTCGAACATTTGTCTAAACATGAACCAAAGTTCAAAGAAAGAAATAACTTTCACTAACATAATTAATTACATGGATAATTATCTTATTTAAGTAAATAAGATCATTTTTTAATAAGGTAATCAAAATATAACTGTTATCCCCTTATGATTAAGAAGGAATTGCCTTCAGAGGTTTTCAAAATGGTAATGGTAAAAGGTAACATTGATCTCAGCTATATAGTTTTAAATTGGGGGAGGGTTTATTTCAACAGTAGAATAACTCCCATAATCTTGCAAACCTCTATCAAATCTCCCCTCATTCTTCTCTCCAAGGAATAAAGTCCTAGCCTGTTTAATCTCCCTGTAACTCAATTCCTGAAGACCCAGCAAGATCCAAGTAAATCTTCTCTGCACTCTTTCAATCTTATTGATATCTTTCCTGTAGTTCATTATCTCGGAAGATCTTTCCTGGAACCAACACACCAATGGCATCATGAAGAAAGCCTCTACTTCCTCAGGAGTTTGCGGAGGAGCTAGTGGAGTTGTTCAAGTGAACCGGTACGGATTTGAAGGGCCAACATGGCCTGTTTCCGTGCTGTAAACGGTTATATGGTTATAAGACAAGATGTATGAGGCATTTAAAGGCAAGTTAGCATGAGTTCAGAGACAGCATGCAAGAAGCAAAGATGGTAAGATTAGGGAACGTTAATTAACAAACGAAATTTAAGGTTTGATCAGAAATAAGGGAGAAGCATATGTCAGAAATTGGCATTTGGTATTGAGTGAGTCCTTTGATTTTTATGAGGATATCTGAGATAACTTGTTAACAAGATTTAAGGGGATTCCAAAGTCTCAACTATATCAGAAGCAAGAGGGAGGCTATGTGTCTGAAGCCAGGGGATATCCACAAAAAGTCATGCCAGATGGTTTTTTGTTCATAAGTTAAGTGTAATTGCAACACATTATCAAAATGAATTTAATATACATTAATCTCACAACTTAATAGTTGAACATTAGATGGCGATACTGTACATACAGGCATACAAGTCAAGATTTGATACTTCTCTAAATGTAACCCCAAAACAAGGGGTCGTCTTGTACACCAACTATAAAATTTGAACCTTGACAGCGAAGTCTCAGCGCTCTGCTATCCCTGTTAAAGGAGGCAATGGTGCCTTATTTACTGGCAACTTGCTTTAAAAATATGTGACAGTATTACTCCATTAGTTAGTGGCAAGTGTCAGACTTGGGGATGTCATGTACAACGAGTATAGCTCAAAACCTACATTGTAAGTGGAAATTCTGGGGATCAACTTATAGAAAAGTTGTCTTATACACTGGCATATACAGTAATAATTTCTTTGGTTGGCAAAGTTATTTGCAATAAATTCATGAAAGAAACTACTTGAATAGGTTATTCAATGAACTGCAAATAAATGTAATTTAAAAATTGAAACTACCACACAGTGAAAGCAAAAGTCACTCACAAACAATCTTTTGAGGTACAATTCTTTTATCCATTTCCAGTCTGTTCTCCATGAAGGCTACTCCAAGCCTGCTAAAATCTTCCACATTTGTTTCAGCAATTAACTTGTAGGGATCCCCAAGTAAATGTGCCAATGGTGTGCAAAAGTCAGAATATTTTAAAATCTACAGAAAAGAAGCTTGTGATGAGATATAGCTTTAAACAATCACCACCCTCAGTCAAACATAATGTGACTACTTCAAGTCGACAATCAGTGTGAGATCTTTGGAATCTCAATAGAGAGAAATAGCAGGTACCTATAAATGTTTTATTCATGCAGAGATTGAACTTTGAAATTAATAAACAGCAGGACAGATGGTTATTAACACTAACAATATTATGAACAATTTGAAAAAATATGCTAATGCTGTTGTATTGGGAATGGGCAAACCATGAGATGTTGGAGCACCTCAGTGGATCAGGAACATCCACAGAGAGAAACAGGCAGTCGTTTCTGGTCAGGACCCTTTTTCAAAACCAATATCCAGTCTCAAAAATGGGTCTCAAACCAAAACATTCACTGTCAGTCTTGGAAAAAAAAGTCTTGACCCAAAATGCGTACTATCCATTTCTCTCCACGAATGGCGTCTGATCTGCTAAGTCCATCCAGCTTATTGATTGTTCAAGATTGCAGCAACTGCAGTTTTTTTGGGCCTCTTGTACAGTAAAACTCCCAAGTATTCTGCTCCTACAGGGATTGGTCAATGCCATATATGTGCATTTTCCAGCTGCTTGAGAGTCACTCTTACAATGTCTAATACATCTGCATTAAGAATAAATAGCTTAAAAGACATAAATATTATACTTACACCAAACATGAACTTGCATGAACATATAAACCTTAAAGAATTTTACTTTATTTTCAGTCACATTCTTTGAAAACATTTAACCATTGCTGCATCTCCACAGAACTGCCCGAAAGACAAATAACATTATAGATAATTACACCCCCCCCCAAAGTTTACAGATAAAGCCTTACTTATATACTTAATAATATACTAATAAAGATAAAGACTCTTACTAAGCAGACAGCTAACAGCAAGCAGCATCAACCTGCCCTTCATTCTGGGCAACATCATTTTATTCAAACTGGTCCTATGAGCAAAGCTCTTAATCTTGGACGACACCATTTTATTCATCTTTATTCAAACACCTGATATGAGCAAAGCTCTTGAATCTGAGCCACGCCATTTTATTCAAATACAATTTTATTCAAATTGCTGCTATGAGCAAAGCACGACCAAGGCACTCCACTGACTGAATATTTGCTCCCATCTTCACCAAAGGTTTACGTGACACTTCAGAGGACATTTACTTTTACAATTTAAAGCTTTTATTTAAATGTTTATTAATTCTTCTTTATTTCCGTTTATTTATTTATTTCATCAATTTTTCTGCCCGTTGCTTTAAGTTGCCAGTTGTTTGAATTCCGGGGATTTTACTGCATAAGCAATGTACTGATACTGCATTAAAATATTTAAAATCAAAGTTTCACTCTTACAAGGAGGCATATAAAAGATGCTCGAATTTGAAACAAAACACAACATGGTGGAGTAACTCAGAATTGATGAAGAGTTCTGGCCTGAAATCCTTTTCCATCCACTCATGTCCAAGTTCTGTTTCCCACTCTATGATCATGTTTTAGTGCAAGTTCTGCTCCCTGGCTGGATGGGGATAATTAGGCATACTGTGTTTAGGCACTAACATGGTAAATTAAGCTGCATTTTCAAGAGAGACCAATTTACTTGGGCTGGGCCAATAGGGAGTGAAGATCAAATGCTAATACATATTAAGAATAATTCCCCTAAATCTCTGTAGATCACAAAGGCAAAACATTTCAAGTCAACAATAACCTGCATTTATGTAACTTTAAATTATTAAAACATTATTTTCTGTTTAAGAGAATATTTTAAAATTAAATAAAATTTGGCAGCAAGATACAGAAAGAGATTTTCAATGGCAGATTTGGGACAACCTTTGCCAAAGCAGTAATCTACGACATGTCCTAAAGAGGGATAAAGAGAAGCAGAGGTTTTGAAAAGGAATTCAAAGTATAGGGTTCATCCAGCTGAAGACATACTGAAAGACAGCATTGTAGTGCAATTATAGTAGAGCCACTGCCTGCGAGAACCAGATTCCTGGGCCTAATCTTGATTCCAGATGCTCTCGATGGGAAGATTCCATGTTCTCCCAATGACCACATGGGAGTCTTCAAAGTGCTCCCAGCTTCCACCCACATCCCAAAGTCATGGGGTTAGCCACTGTGAATTGCCCTTAAGGTGTCTGTGAGCGGTAAAATCTTAGGCAGTGGGTTTTCATGAAAATCTAGGATCAGTGTGAATGGGTGATTAATGTACTGTGCAGTTTTGGTGAGCTTAAGGGAATAGGTTTGTGTTGCGTCTCTTTATGACTCTATCTTCTCCAAGTAGAGGAATAAAAATCAGGGATGCAGCAAAATTAGCATACTGCAGAGTTTTATGATGATTGTTGGGCTGTATGAGATTATTGAAATGGGTTACTTGATTAATCTTTTCTACAATAAAAATTCTCAGAAAAGATAGAAGATATTTCTGCCAAAGTGCTTGGAAAATAGCCTATTTAGATTTCATTCTTTCACTTTAGTAGGAATGAAGAAAAAAAAACTATTTAGTTAGACAAGAGCTCTAAAAATGTTTGGTATAAACCAGCAAGCAACATTATAAAGTCCACATGTAACTCCTCTATCATTCTAGCTATGATGTCTTCTTCCGCCAACTTATACAAATTCAGAGAACCCAGCAAAATCAAGATGTGTAACTTCATTTCACAAAAAACAAGAAAATAGGAGTAGAAATGGCTCCTCAAGCCTGCCCTGTTATTCAATATGATTGTGGCTGGTCTATCCTAAGCCCCGTCTGCTCTTTTGCACCATTTCCCATCATCCTCAATTTCCAGAACTTTCACACGTGTACCTACCTCCACTTTAAATACCATATATATCGGCCTCTCCTTTTTTAGCCTTATTTTAACGGTTTTTATGTTACATTTGGTGTGTGTTGACCCCATTTTTCAGGCTGTCAAGGCCTCCCAGGAACAACCAAAAATGTTTTAAAGCACCCCAATCGCAAATAACAAAGCTGTAAATTAAGTTAAAAAAAAACCTTGGTCTACCAGTCAGCACCGGCAACGGCCCACAGAGCTGGAGTGGCAACATCGTGCTCCCAGAGAGAGCAGAAACCTCAGACCACCAGGCAGGAGCGGCAGCAGCCACTTCAGAGCCCCAGGTAGGAGCAGTTATGGTGGTGCCCAGCAGGGGGGGGTAGGTGTCAGGGAGCAGCGATGCCAGCAGTGTGGAGGTGCTTCCAGCATCAACTTATACGCCAAATTGCCGTCAATGTTTTCTTTTGGTGAATTTAAGATCCCAAGAGTATATACGGCCTACACGTCGACCCTATCTCTCCCCCCCACCCCACCCCCCACTTTTGAGAAATCTTTTAGGGTTTCATGTCTCGACTCATACGCCGAAATACACAGTACCTCCAATAAGTTGGTCTCCACAACCTTCCAGGGTAAAAAATTCCAGAAATTCATCACTCGAATTTCAAAATACTAATTTTAATCAAGCAAAATTTACTCTTTAGCATTTACAGACCTTCATGGCCTTACAAAATTAACTGTTTACCTTCTCAGAAGGAACAGAGATAGAATCAGTCCTGACGTTTTCCAAAGTACCTTCAATCAGAAAGGTCACTTGCTTTCCATGCTGAGAATGTTCAGGGTTAGGTATCTTGGGCTCAATTAGTAACCATTTACTCAAGTCATCACAAAGCTGAAAAATTGATACAAAAGAAAACACAATTACAAAATTGCGGAGCCAAGCCAGCAGTGAAATTTTAAATTTTAATTCCAGACTGCTCAACTGCAAAAGTGTCAATTACAAAATTTGTAGGCAACTCAACCACACTTGACTCCATGGCACGAATAGGGCTCATCATGAGCGACGAAGGACAAGAAGTAACTTAATGGAGGTATTGAAGATTATGAGAGGCATAGATAGGATGGATAGCCAGTACCTTTATGCCGGGGTGCAGAGCCCACCTCACTGACAAAAGGCAAAGGAGAAAAAACCCAACACCCAACCCCAACCAACCAATTTTCCCCTGCAGCCACTGCAACCGTGTCTGCCTGTCCCGCATCGGACTTGTCAGCCACAAACGAGCCTGCAGCTGACGTGGACTTTTACCCCCTCCATAAATCTTCGTCCGCGAAGCCAAGCCAAAGAAAGAAGAATACAAGGTTACATCTGTTTAAGGAAAGTTTAAGGGAAACATCAGATGCAAGTTTTGGGTTTTTTTTTTAAAACACAGGGTGGTGCCTGGAATGCATTGTTGGGGGTGGAGGCATTCAAAAGATAGACACATGGATCATGAGTGTGAGGTAGAGAAGGATTATGGTAGATGTTTATATAGGTCAGCACAACACTGTGGGCCAAAGCACCTGTTCTGTGTTGTTCTGTTCTAATCCAAGCTAATACTATAATTAAAAAGAACAGAAAAAAAATTGAAAATTTCCACAAAAGATAGTTAATCCATGAAAAACTAAAAGGGAAACGTAGGGAAACACAAATCTTTCCACCATTATAAACACCTTCCACATACAGCTTTACTTTAAAAGTAATTTTGAGCAAAGCCAGCATTTATTTGCTATCCCAGTCTCTCTTGAGAAGTCAACTTTGATTCATCATTTTGAATAGTCCCTTTGTAGTCCTTTTGATGAAGATGCTCCCACAGTGTTGGATAAAATTCCCGGATTTAGATTCAGCAGTATATTACTAAGTCTAGAGATGACGTAGGTTAGAGTGGTACATAATCCCCTTGTTCTTCTAGTTATTAAAGGATGTTAGCTTGGAAAGTCCTTTTGCAGGAGTCTGTATTCATTGTTGCAATGCATTTTGCAGATTTTATACAGTACTTTGGAATCCCAATGCATTGGTAGCAGAAGAAGCAAGTGCTTAGATGGTTGGACTTGGTGTCAAACAAGCAAGGTGGCATCAAGCTTCTTTCATCCTTGGGGAACATCCCATGACAATCCTAGTTTGTGCTTTGGAAATATTTAGGGGAGTCAGGTTGCAAGTCACCATCCAATTATTCTAATAGCTATTATTTGTGCAGCTAATTCAGTTGTTTCTGATCAGAAGTCATCTCCAAGTTATTTTCTGAGAGATACTGAATGATAAAGGAGGCAGTTAAATTACCCCGTTTCAGATAATCATTCCTTGTGGCAAGAAGCATTCAATTCACACATTATCCCGTGTCTGAGTGCTTTTGCAGGCATAGACTAGTCCATCTTCTGAGAAAATGACTGGACTGGGATTAGTGCAGAGTGAGTATATTCAAAGGGTTTGAGAGAGAGGAGTGTAGAAGTCTGATAAGATGTGAATGAATTTACATTACCTTGCATCACCACACCACCTTTATGCTGGTGGAAAGGTCATAAATGAACAAGTTAAAGCTTGATTCAGAACAGTGCCCTGAGAGGCTTCTGCAGTCATGCCTCAGAGCCAAGATGAATGACTTGGAAGCACTTGTGCCACTCAGCTTTGTAGACAATGTGATTCCAGTCAGTAGAAAGTTTTCCCCTTCATTCCCAATTTCAGGTACTTAAATGTACAATAGCTCCTCAGTCGTGAGGTGCCCTGATTTCAATTGCTCACCCCACCTCTGGGAATCAGGTCTATTATTCATGTGTGGACTAACCCTTCAATGAAGTTTGGAGCTGAGTAGGCCCGGTGAAATACAAACTGGGTTTTAGGAAATAGATGCTGGTGTAGAAGTACTGCTTAAGGGCACTGTTATGTAACATCTGACATTCTTTTGTTGATGACTGATCAGGAGGGGATTGGATTTGACATGATTCTGTCCTGTAATCATCCTTGATCTGAGTTTCCAAACTCACTTTGCAACTAGGCCACCTACTTATACCATCCTAACATTTTCTATTCCAAACCATTCATTCTAGAAGCCTCCTTTAATCAAATATTTACTTTGCCACCATCTCATTCTAAATTTAACCTCATCCGTAGTCCAACCATGACCTCATGACCTCACTGACCATGTTATTACAGTTGGTCAATTCTTTAATATGGGATTGCATTCTGTATGGACTGCCCGGCTAGGTGTCAGTATCAATTCTAAGGGCTGAATGGCCTGCTTCCAAACAATATCGATTCTGCCCTTAGATTTCTCCACGTCTTACCCATTTCCCTCTATGCATTGTTTTTGTTCCCCCCTTTTAACGCCTGTTTTACATGATTGTTCTATTTGAAAGGCTTGTTCAAAGAGATGCCTTTGTTCGGACTTAGCCTGCTAGCAAAGTACATAAGGAAATTTGAAATGACAGTGATCTTTCTTCGACCACCATTGTACTTTGAAAATCAAAAGGAATACCTTAACTAGTTTCAGACTTAGAATTCTAAGCACTGATGTTTAAAGCAAACAGATCTCCATTCAAGAGGGCTAACTGTGCTACTCTTCAGTAACTTCAATGCACAAACATGCTAGGGAAAGTCAGCACATGGATGCTTTACTTCCTATGGCTGTTACATAACTTGCTGAGTTTCTCTTGTACATTCATGTATTAGGGGGTAGTTAGCGTAGCGGTTAGCACAAAGCTGTTACAATGCCAGCGATCAGGTCTTGGGTTCGAATCCCATGCTGTCTGTAAGGGGTTTGTACATCCTCCACATGTCTGCGTGGGGTTTCCCAGGGGCTCCGGTCTCCTCCCACCTTCCAAAAAACGTACCAGGGGTTGCAAGTCAATTGAACCCAGCATCTGCAAATTTTGTTGTTTAACTCTAAATGACTTAGTCTTTTTTAAAATTTTTTCTTTCTTTCTTTGGCTTGGCTTCGCGGACGAAGATTTATGGAGGGGGTAAAAAGTCCACGTCAGCTGCAGGCTCGTTTGTGGCTGACAAGTCCGATGCGGGACAGGCAGACACGGTTGCAGTGGCTGCAGGGGAAAATTGGTGGGTTGGGGTTGGGTGTTGGGTTTTTCCTCCTTTGCCTTTTGTCAGTGAGGTGGGCTCTGCGGTCTTCTTCAAAGGAGGTTGCTGCCCGCCAAACTGTGAGGCGCCAAGATGCACGGTTTGAGGCGTTATCAGCCCACTGGCGGTGGTCAATGTGGCAGGCACCAAGAGATTTCTTTAGGCAGTCCTTGTACCTTTTCTTTGGTGCACCTCTGTCACGGTGGCCAGTGGAGAGCTCGCCCTATAACACGATCTTGGGAAGGCGATGGTCCTCCATTCTGGAGACGTGACCCATCCAGCGTAGATTACTTGCATCAGATATAAATGTATTAACAACAAAAGTATTTGGATTCTTATTTTTATTGATTCTTAATGAACTGATATTCCAAAACATTCAGTGCTAGACTATTTTGATAACTTGCTTCCCCATCTTCTGAAATACATTTTGTAATCTAGTTCCTGATTCAGATTTAGGATGGTTTGCTCATCGTAGTGTGAGGTACTGCACACCAGGACCACTACTTTCCAAAGAGGCTGAGGAAATGTGGAATGTTGCCAGCTACTCCATCAAACTTTCTACTAAGTATACTAACTGGTTGCATCACAACCTGGTTTGGCCACAAAAGTGCCCAGGAATGCAGAAGGCCACAGAAGGTAGCAAACATGGCCAGGTCCATCACAGACTCTGACCTCCCATCCATTGCAGACATCTATATTAGGCACTGCATTAAGAAGCCAGCCAATTTCATAATGGACCCCATTCACCCTTGCCATAACCTCTTATCACTGCTACCTTTACTCAGAAGGTACAGAAATCTGAAAACCAGCACTTCTAGGTTCAAGAGCACTTTCTTTCTGATGGCTATCAAACTCTTGAATATCCCTCCTCCCCCTGCTTATGGCTGTGCCCTCCCACCTTTTCACCTCCTGCTATTCTCCTCCCCTAACCTTCCCCCACTACCATTTTGTTCAGACGCCTGCTGACATTTTTCCTCACCTTGATGAAGGGCTCAAGCCTGAAACGTTCGTTACGCATCTTTATTTTTGCTATATAAAGTACACTGTTTGACCAGCTGAGATTCTCCAGCATTGTCTTTTTATTTTAACCACTGTGTCTGCAGACTTTCGTGCTTTACTTTACTCTTGACCCTCACCTTGGTCCATGAATCATGGACTATGTATACTATTACAAATCCATTATTTGCACTAGGATTTTACTGTAATTATTTATTTTACTGTAGATGTGTGCTACTTGAAAGAAGACACACACCTAGTGTAGTCAGGTTAAGCTCTGAGTTTTATTAGGAATCAGGCCCGACTTTTATACTTGCACTGTTCCTGCCATGGCCCCCCCTCAATTATGTCACAATATGCATATCAAGAGAGTTTCTTGCACGCAGGTAGTTTCCTGCATAGCAATACCCTTCTTCCCCGCGCACCGTCCTTGTCTGTTGGCTGTACAGCAAGGACAGCGCCATTTTGGGGTCACTGGCCTTTAAGTTGCCCTTGCTGGTTACCCACTTGTTTGGGCCAGTGCCGCTGTGTGGGCTGTTGGCCTTTGGTTGCGCTCGCCGCCTGGAGCACTGGCTCCATCTTTTGTATTGATTATCTATATTAATTTAATTCAATTAATTTATTTTTACAGTTTTTCTTTAGTTATCTATTCAGTTGCAGCAAGTAAGAATTCCAGGCTTATGTACATTGTACGATGTGTATGACAATAAACTCTTTATCATTATCTGAGCAGGGATTTCCCAATTAAGACTAGGGCTGCAGCTCTGAAAAATTCAACACTGGGATTCCTCATATGACAATTCTTAGTCTGTATATCAAGAGCATCTACTGTCAGCAACTTCAGGGCCATTTTTATGTTTACCGTATAATTCATGGATGTTGGCAACTCCATGTGTTGGTTGATACTGCCTTACAAATGTGCATGCAGGAAATATGAAACAAAATGCACAAGATGTCACGTGTCTTCAATGTCAGGATCTGTAAACTCATTGATGCTTCAGGCATTATCCTACATTAATATTAGGGGAAATGCCTGAAATATCAAAATGTTTCTTTTGTAGAAAAGGATATCAGCTGGACATGCTAAATTTTTTTTTGCACCATTGTGTATTTCTGGTTGATAAAATAAAGTGGGCCATACACAAAAAAATAAATTGTTGTCAATTAAACCAATGGATTTACAGATCTTGTTTTCAATAATTAGGAATTTGATTCTAGGCCTGATTGGTCTCTAACTTTTGCATCCACATAATGAAAATGTTAAATGTGATTATCCTCTAGGACAGTCAGAATTACAGATAAAGTCCAAGACCAATACAACTAGTTTTATTTTTAACTATTTTACATAGTTATTTTTTAAAAAAACAATCTTTACAAAACATTAATTTGACATGCAAGATATGCAGCCCAAAGAATAGAGAACATTTTTGGAAATGTATTTATTTGCTACAGATTCGTCTGTTGATTAAAACTATATCCAAGCTTGGTTCTACTTCTCTGGGGCCTTCATTCATGGAACATTATTGTCAATCATTAAATGTCACTAAAGAAGGAAGGTCAGCAATAACCATCACTGGAATTTCTGCAGACTCACTTCTGATGGTTCGCCCTCCCTTCCACCTCATATGTCTTACTAAGTAAATTTAAAAACTGCAAAATCGAAAATTCCTCTGAAAGATTGTTTTTTAAAAAAGGGCCCACATTAAGCTAACTTTTCACTGCATTGAAGCTCAAATCAATTTTATTTTAATCTCCAATTAGCTGACATCAACATGTTTGGGGAAGACAAAACATTATCACCAGCACTCCCTCACTGCCATTTGGAAATAGCTGACAAACATACAATCCAATTATTACAATTTTGCAGGACCATTTCAACCATGGTTTGAGGAGAAACAGAACAACAGGAGCCCATATTCAGATCTCAAAAACACAATATGGCTCGAGCAGTTTTGTCAGGACCATGCAGTTTCTTGACGAGAATATTCCACTGTTTTAATTATTTCTTGAAATACAAAACATCCAACTGACACCTCAATGAACAAAAAGTTCTGCCACTGATGTTTTTTCCACTATTCAATGAATATATATTTTGTGTTAAAATTGTTTTGAGCACACATTACTCTTCCTGCCAACTGTGAAATGGAGCTGCATTCAAGGCTCTTGCTTCAGAAATGTTGACCATTACCGAAGATTCTTCATGCTCCGAGAGCTCTACATTCCTGCAATACACATGGTATTCAACATTGTCTTACCATATTCTGTAGAACTAAAGATAAGCAAAAAGCCACAGCAGTTCATATTTTCATCCAACATCATTAACTGTCATGGCCAAATCTCAAGCTCTATTCCCAAGCAAAGATGCAAAAGTCTCTGTGGTCAGGCTTGTAAACGCCACCTTTATCACCATCACACACAAAATTACCTCTTAAAAGCTCAGACTGGACCCAAATGACCAATGTATATGCAAATACTAGAAATACAGTCAATAATATTTCAATGTGGAAATGTTAAACAAGTTTCATTTTATTTTTTTACCTTTTATAATTCCCTGGATGGTCTCTAAAGCTGCAAGCACTTCTAACTTGCAATGGAGGAGCTTGAAGGTTTTCACATTGTTGTGCTGGCCTATTATCATGCGATACCACCCAAATCTGGATTTTTCAAAGTTATTCTATCTTTGGTTGGATATTGTTTGTTAATTAATTAGCCAATACTGATGGCACATCTTAGCTAGAGGAAAATACTTTTTTGCAGCTTTTGCATTTTTATTTTACAATACCACGATAAGGAAGCATAATCCTATCTCTACAGCCAAATGAGTTAGAACACAATATTCGGCATCAACCAATTCATGCTCCAATTCCCCAATTTTAAACACCATATAAATCTTTATCAAATTATGTTTTGTATTTGATCTCCTGTCACGTATCATATTCAATTGAGATGGCATATTATACGCTACTTCGCTTTTGCTTCAACAGATTGCAATCAGTGTCACATGTAGAGAAGTTCATCAAAGATTATGTTGACGATAATATTGGTCATTTACTGGTCAATAAAGACAATAAATAGCAAATTAAATTTGTGCATGTGAGGTGGTGAAATATGCTGGCTGTCATTAATGTGCATTGCATATAAACATGGTAGTACACCCCAAACAAAATGAGAACAGGGAAAAAAAAGTACAAGGATAAAATTGATGGCTTTTTATCCAAATGTCGCTTTTGTATGTAGATGAAATAATAACACAAATAAAAATAAATGGGCACAATATACCATTACACACGTGATTGGAAAGTGACCAAAGCTGGGAACTGAGTTTTTCAAAATACTTAACTTTTAGAAGGGGTAGAATTGGAAAAAGACAGTAGAAAGGAAAGATCCTAGCTCAGAAATCCAAGTAGGATTAATTAGGGTGGCATTAAAAAAAAATAAAGAAGCAGAAAAATAGAGAGTGGTCTACATAGACCCTCCATAGAGGAAAATGTAAATTAAATTAGAGATGGATGTTGCAAGGATTGTCCAATAATCTTTGGTTGGTCAGCATAGCATTTGGTGTAACACTATTAAAAGGCACCAGCAATGGGGGTTTGAATTTGCCACAGTCTGTAAGGAGTTTGTACGCTCTCCTTGTGTTTGCGTGAGTTTCCTTCAGGCATTCCAGTTTCCTCCCACCCTTCAGGATCATAGGCTAATTGGGGTATTTGGGCAGCGTGGGCTTGTAGGCTGGAAGCACTGTTACCATGCTGTATGTCTAAATTAAATATCTCTTATTATATAATCAGAATACTAAAAAAATGGAAACAGCAGATCCTGGAATCTGGAGTAAAGTGCGAGCTTCTTCAGGAACTGAGTGGGTCAGGCAACATCAATGGCTGCAAAGGTATGGTTGACATTTCAAGATGCCAATTCAGGTCTGAGAATGTAAAGGGGAGATAGCCAGTATAAATAGGTGAGAGAGGGGTGAGGCAGGAGCTGACAAGCAATAGGCAAATCCAGGTGAAGAGCAAATGATAAACAGAAGGAGTAAAAGTACCATGAGTGAAGTAAAAGCATAATGCTGGAAAACCTCAGTGTCCTTTACATAGAAGAGATAAAAGAACATAACCAATGTTTTAGGCTTGAGCCCTTCATCAAGGTCTAACGAGACATAAACAGAAGCCAGGTGAGGGAAGGAAGGGTGGAATTAGCATCAAAATCTGGAAGGTGATATGGAGACAACAAAGGCTGCAGATTGTGGAGCCTTGATACGAGGTATCAAGTGGAATTAGATATGGCAAGGACAGTGGGCAGATCGGAAGTTGATCACAATAGATTGGGAAACCACATTAGAAAGATACAATAACAAACCATTTGTCGACTTTTTAATGAATTACTACACAAACTTCAAGTAATATAAATCACTTTCAGGCAAAAAAGAAATTCCAACACAATGAAGGAGCTCAATAGTTTTCACATTGCTGCTGTGCTATCCACTGTAGTGCACATAAAATGTGTAGGAAGGGGCTTCCAGAGATGTTGGCTTCACAAAGAGGATTACTACCCATTAACAGCAATGGATCAGAGAAACTAACATGGCACACTGCACAAAAAAGCTTGTGGAGGAAAAAAAAAATCACTAAGCAAAAAGTAATGTATAATTGGACAGATGGATGAAGACATTTAGTGTTGATAACTTTTTAAATCAAGCCAGTATTGAAATTGAATTAATCAATAGTATCAAGGATGAAACTAATCAAACAAGGGTTAAAGTTATCAAGTATATAAACAATTCTCCACGGAGGATATGAGAAAGTGTTATCATGCGAGAAATGTTTGACGGTTCTTGGCCTGTTCTTGGAATTTCAGAGAATGAGGGGGGATCTTATTGAAACATTTTGAAAGGCATGGACAAGAGCCCCTTTTCCACTGGCACCCTGTCCCAGGAATTAACTGGGAATTTACTGGAACAGAGCCCAGTGGAAAAGGAATATTGTCCGAGCGCCAGCATCAAATGACATCATTTTCACACCGGGGATGAACCTCCTCTATCCCTACTCCTATCCCTGGCGTTTGCTGATGCCGGCATGCTGATAAAACCAGTAGAAAAGGGACAGCAGAAAGTCACCCATTTCCAGTTGAAAGTAGAACACTCCGATCCCCAGGGATGAATGTGTTCAGTGGAAAAGCAATTAGTGTCCCAGTTAAGGGTGGCCTAGTGGAAATGGCACAAAGGGCTTCCTATCCTGAGATACCGCACAGCCAATTAACTGGGATGCCACTAGAAAAGGGTCTGTAGAAAGGTTGTTTCCCATGCTGTGAGAGTCTAGGACAAGAGGGCACAACTTTAGGATTGAAGGGTGTTCACTTAGAATAGAGATGTTTAGCTAGAGGGTGTAAATCTGTGGAATTTGTTGCCACAGGCGGTTGTAGAGGTTAAGTCTCTAAGTGTATTTAAAGCAGAGATTGGTAGGTTCATTAGCCAGGACATCAAAGGGTATGGTGAGAAGGCTGAGCAGTGGAGCTGAGGGGTAAAATGGTTCAGCTCATGATTTAAAGGTGTGCAGACTCAATGGGCTGAATAGTCTATTTCTACTTTGATGTCTTATGGCAGAGGAAAAATATCTTCTAATCATTCACCTAGTCAATCCCCCTCAGAATTGTGTATAGCCCTTTTCACACTTGCAAATGATCCCAGGAATTAAACACCAGTCTTTAAAGTGCCTATTGTGAAAGCAAAATCAGCTCAATGCTAGTGTCAGATGACGTCATCTCATGCCAGAGATTGACAGCCTTGACCCTTAGTACAATCCTCGATGTCTGCATTGCAATCAGACAAGTGTGAAACGGGAAATTGCATTGTGGGATTGAAATTATCCAAGTTTTTGTATGAGTTCAGGAACGTGAAGGAAGATTAAAATGAAGGTATAAACTTTGCCATGGGAAAGTTGCAGTAAAGCAATGGCAGACCTGACTTCCCAGAATGCCATGCATGCAGCCGGGCATACAGCCTTTACTCTGCCGCATGGAATTCTGGGAGTGCATCGATTTTTCTCACGGTATTTATAAATTGTATGAGATAGCGCGACCAACTTTCCCACGCTGTAAATCGTACACGATAGTGCTACCAACTTTCCCAAGCTACTTAAATTGTGCACTATAGCACTACAAACTTTCCTAACTGTATAAATTGAGCTCTATAGCACTACCAATTTTCTCACGGTCCCTTTTAAAGGTTTATATAGATCGGCACAACAATAACAGGGGCTGAAGGGCTCATACTGTGCTGTACATAAAACTCTAATTATGTTATAATTAGGCATGATTAATTTTCTTCAAATATAAGATCATAATACATTAATCAGGATTTAGGGCAGGTCCACCATCACTTGATGCGTCATGACGTCACCGGTAGGAGCTAGAACAGCTCTAACCCCGGGGACGGCTCCTTGCAAGTGTGAAAGCGTTCAGTGTCCCAGTAAGAAGTGGTCAAGTGTGAAAAGCCAAACCCCCATTCCTATCCCAGGACATTGAACGGCCAATTTAGTGGGACGCGTGTGGAAGGGCCTTGTGTCTCAATTTAATAATTTCTCAAGCTTCCTTTAATCACTATTACTGTATGTTCACCTGTCAATGTTAATCTACTCCTTGGTCTTGGCATCATTCTAAGCATGAATTATACATTTAAACAACATAAAACAAATATTTACCAATAGTTCACCTTTAATCTCCTTCTGGAATTAATAAACCAAAATGCTTTCAGTTCCCTATTAAAAGATTAATGAGAACCTCAAACAACCTTTCCTGAGTATTTGGGTATCTAACATATTGAAAACCCAAAAGACAAAACAGCCCATTTTTAAAGGCAGATACCTCCCCACAAACATGGATCTGCCCCCATTTACTTTATTTCAAACTTAAAAACTAAAGTTAAGCAAACATGGCTTGAGTAGCACAATGGGCAACTATTGACCAGTAGCACTTAAATCAACTGTGATCAAGTGTTTTGAAAGGCTGGCGATGAAGTATATCAGCTCCTGTCTGAGCAGTGATATAGATCCATTCCAGTTTGCCTATCACTGCAACAGATCTACGGCAGATGCCATCTCACTAGTCCTAAACAAAGCCCTAGAACATCTGTACAGCAAAGATGCTCTTTATCGGTTACAGTTTGGCATTTAACATAATCATCCCCTCAAAACTGATCAGCAAACTCCAAGACCTGGGAGTAAACACCCCACTGTGTAATTGGAATATGGATTTCCTCACCTCCAGACTACAATCAGTGAAGATTGGCAAGAACTTTTCCTCCACAATCTCCATCAGTACTGGAGCACCACAGGGCAGTGTTCTTAGGACCCTGCTCTATTCACTTTACACCCACGACCATGTAGCTCGGTATGGCAATAACAGCATCTACAAATTTACTGATGATACCACAGTAGTAGGTGGTGTAAAGGAAGGGGACGAGTCAGCACACAGGAGGGAGAATGAAACCTTGGCTGAATGGTGCACCAACAACAGCCTTGCACTCAACATCACTAAAACTAAGGAGCTTATTGCTGACTTCGGGAAAGGAAAGTCAGAGGTATACAATCCAGTGATCATTGGGGTATCAGAGGTGCAGAAGTTGAGTACATTTAGGTCTTTGTGAGTCACCATTTTGGAGGATCATCCCTGGACCCAACACACTAATTGCATCACGAAGAAAGCACATCAGCGCCTCGATTTCCTCAGGAGTTTGCGAAGGTTTGGTATGACACCAGAAATCCTGGCAAATTTCTGCAGATGTGTGGTGGAAAGTGTGCTGCCCAACTGCATCATGGTCTGGTATGGGAACACCAATATCCCTGAGCATAAAGCCATCTAAGAGGTAATGGACACAGCCTAGGACATTACAGGCAAAACCCTCACCACTATTGAGAACATCTACAGGGAACACTGCTGTCGGAGGGCAGCAGCAATCTTCAAAGACCCACACCACCCAGCACACGCTCTACTCTTGCTGCTACCATCAGGAAAGAGGTCTAGGTATCCCACCCCAGGTTCAGGAACAGTTTCTACCTCTCTACCAAGAGACTCCTCAACAACTAACTCAATCAAGAGCCCCTTTCACACTTGTGTCCCACTAACTTGGCCATTCAGTGTCATGGGATAGGAACGGAGGTTTGGCTTTTCACACTTGACCGCTCCTAACTGGGTCACTAAACACTTGCAAGGAGCCATCCCCTGAGCAAGGACTGATCTATCTTCTACCGGTGATGTCATGACCCATCGAGCAATGGTAGGCCTGCCCTAAATCCTGATCAAAGCATTGATTAATCATGCCTAATTATTACACAATTAAGCTTTATGTATAGCACAGTACGAGCCCTTCAACCCCTGTTGTTGTTGTGCCAACCTACATAAACCTTTATAAGGGTCTGTGGGAAAGTGCTCACAATCGCGGGCAAGTTGGTCGTGCTTTAGCGCACAATTTATACAGCGTGGGAAAGTTGGTAGCACTATTGCATACAATTTATAAATACCGTAGGAAAAAGCAATGGCGGACCTGCCCTCCCAGAATTTCAAACAGCAGAGAATGCATGGCTGCATGCATGGAGCATTCATGGAGAGGCTTCTCAGCCACATGGCATTCTGAGAAGCCAGGTCCACCATTGCGAGTTCCCCACGATCTTTATAAATTGTCTGCTATTGCTATTTCCCCCTTTCTCTTTCTATCGCTGCAACTTTCCTGCAGCAAAGTTTATACCTTCATTTTAATTTTTTCCTCCTTCACGTTCCTGCACTCACGCAAAACCTTGAATCCTTTCAACCCCCAGAATGCAATTGCCCGTTTCACACTTGCCTGATTGCAACTGTATTGTACTGGGAGTCGAGGCCGCCAATCCCCGGCGTGAGGTGGCATCATCTGATGCTGGCATTGAGCTGATTTGGCTTTCACACTGGACCCTTGGCGGCTAATCCCTGGCATCACCTGCAAGTGCAAAGGGGGGGGGGGGGAAGCTAGGGACTAATCTAAGGACTCTTACTCGTGCACTTTATTTGCTCTCCCTGCCTTGCACAGTCTGCTTCCATTCGTTATCCATTTACAGTTCTTACTGTGCACAGTTTTACTTTTTGCCCTACTGTGAGAGATGAGTAAAACTAATATGAAAATATGAAAGATGAAGACAACTAGTATGGATATATGTGTAATGAATAAAGCCAGTATGAATAGGATAAGGATAGATAATAGAATGTAGGAAGTAAAGTTAGTCTGAATAAGATAAGGGTCTTCTAGCCTTAGACAGAATCAGCAAGTTCCGTATATGTAATTAGTAAGGCCACCGTGACAGAGGTGCACCAAAGAAAAGGTACAAGGACTGCCTCAAGAAATCTCTTGGTGCCTGCCACATTGACCACCGCCAGTGGGCTGATATCGCCTCAAACCGTGCATCTTGGCGCCTCACAGTTCGGTGGGCAGCAACCTCCTTTGAAGAAGACCTCAGAGCCCACCTCACTGACAAAAGGCAAAGGAGGAAAAACCCAACACCCAACCCACCAATTTTCCCCTGCAACTGTGTCTGCCTGTCCCGCATCGGACTTGTCAGCCACAAACGAGCCTGCAGCTGACGTGGACATTTACCCCCTCCATAAATCTTCGTCCGCAAAGCCAAGCCAAAGAAGAGACAGAATTAGCAAGTTCTGCATATAAGAAGTTAGTAAGCCCTGAGGGTCGGGAAGGTGTGAATAAGGACAAAGGCAGGTTTGTGAATAAGGACAATGACATGATGGGACACAGACAGGATACCCCCTGGTCCTCCAAGTTCACAGAAACAGCACGGAGGCAGACAGGATTGCCTAATGCCAAACTCATCCAGGAGGCAGAAGAACGTAAGGGGGAGGGTATTCCTATACTGAAATGAACTGTATAAAAGTTGGGTGAGCCCCAGTGTGTGTGTATTCCCAGGGTAAGGGGAAGCACCCAACTTTGCATGGTTGTCTAATAAATGTTCTTTGTTCTCAAGTTTTTTCTCGAGCAATTTCTGTGAAGGTCCTTCTGTTTCTCACACTCCCAATTAGCAGGAAAAAGGCATGTCAGGATGGCATGGAGGGATATTTAACCCACTGTGTATGTTGATCCCTACAATAGGGCAAATAGGGTTTAACGCCCTATTACTAGTTTGGATGCTTTTCTGTATTATAATACTTTAATCGTCTCCCTCACCAATGACTATCTCAAGATGGTATCAATAAATATAAATCTATCTGTAAAAAGGAGCAATTCGAAAGGGGAACAAGTGAAAGGGGTGAAGTACGAGCCACATCACCCATTTCCCGAGGGAACCAGCTCCCCATCCAGCGGAAATCTGCAAGGACCCGTTTGCTAGCGACGTCCTTTCAGCGACAGGTACATTATCGACGCGCTCACCCTGTGGGGCTCCGATGAGAGGAAAGCTCTGTCGGCCAGTCGGACGCGCACTTTCCCCGGGACGGCTGCGCCGCCAAGCCGAGGCCCGGCGTCGCCGTCCGGTGGCACCACGACGAAGGCCAGGCTGGCCCGCTGGTGGAGACGCCGCACGGCCCGGCTGATGAGCATCGCGTAACATTTCTGGAAGCGAAGCCACAGGTAAAGGTAGCACAGCGTGATCAACATGGCGATCGGGGGCACCTCATCGTCGGTGCTCACCCCGCCTCTGCCGTGGGGACTGGCCAATCCCCTCGCTCCGCGGCAAGCCCCGCCTCCTCCACGGGGTTGGCCAATCCCCTCGCTCCGCAGTTAACCCCGCCTCCTCCACGGGGTTGGCCAATCCCCTCGCTCCGCAGTTAACCCCGCCTCCTCCACGGGGTTGGCCAATCCCCTCGCTCTGCAGTTAACCCCGCCTCCTCCACGGGGTTGGCCAATCCCCTCGCTCCGCAGTTAACCCCGCCTCCTCCACGGGATGGCCAATCATCACTCTCCGCAGTTAACCCCGCCTCCTCCACAGAGTTGGCCAATCACCACTCTCCGCAGTTAACCCCGCCTCCTCCACGGGGTTGGCCAATCTCCACTCTCCGCAGTTAACCCCGCCTCCGCCGAGGCGACTGTCCAATCTCCACTTTCCGCAGTTAACCCCGCCTCCTCCACAGGGTTGGCCAATCACCACTCTCCGCAGTTAACTCCGCCTCCTCAATGGGGTTGGCCAATCACCACTCTCCGCAGTTAACCCCGCCTCCGCCGTGGGGACTAGCCCAATCCCCTCGCTCCGCAGTTAACCCCGCCTCCTCCACGGGGTTGGCCAATCACCACTCTCCGGAGTTAACCCCGCCTCCTCCACGGGGTTGGCCAATCACCACTCTCCGCAGTTAACTCCGCCTCCTCTATGGGGTTGGCCAATCACCGCTCTCCGCAGCTAACCCCGCCTCCTCTATGGGGATGACCATTCCCTGCTCTCCAGAGCTAGCTCTGCTTTCTCTAAGGGGCTGACCAATATTTGGTCTCCTCCACGGGGCAGACTGACCACAAAGCTCCAAAGCCAACTCTGCTGCCTGGATGGACTTGTGCCAATAGGGAGACTGGATCCCTCCCCCTGCCTCCACTTGCAACTTCATCCCATCCACCTGTGCATAGACCACCTGTTTCAGGTGGAGTCCCAGCATGGAGGTTACATTCTCACTCTAATCTAACAAGTTAGAGAGAAAAACACAAAATATAAGTCAATGCAACAGTGTTAACATTTCATGAATGTTTCTCCTTCCACAGATGCTGCCTTACCTGACAAGGTACTGCAGTGCTTCTGTTTGTATTTCAGATTGATGGGGTTTGCGGTTTTCTTATTTCCATTTACGACACTGGGAATGGAGTGTTTCAAGGGTCTGGTGTCAGCGGATTTAATAAAACATGGTCATAGCTTTATTGCTGGGATGTTGTCACGGAAGAAATTACCAGCATCGGTTCAAATATCCCAATGATTCATGTGGAAGACTTTGCAGAAATTGCTGTGAGATGCCTACTGTAGGTTGTATATGATGGCACAGTACATAGGAGTGTGATTCAGTAGATCATTAACTTGGCATCATCTTTGAACATCCTTTTCCTCAGCAGTAAATTGGATGTAATGATAAATTTCATCAATGTCTGCCTTTCATGAGAAGTGGTTCCAAGATATGGAGAAGGATATATACCACGATCGTCACAGATGGTGTTGAGCAGCAGGGGTGGGTTGGTCGTGGACCTCAGAAAGTTTAATAGCTGGCTTATTCTCTTGAATGTTTCAGTGAAGCAGTCAGTGGAGACATAAAGTTTGCCATTCAAATATGCCCCTATGCAGTTATGGCCTCATTGCAAACAAATGCTTGTGTTTGACATATGAGTTGAACTGTATGATGGGATAGGCCTTGCAATAGGCATCGAGGAGACAAATAACCTCATAAGGCCTCACAAGAACAACAAATTATTGTTCAACTTGTCAGTGGCTGAGTAGGCTGAAGCCCAGAAACTCTGGTCCTATACATTATGGTCTTAAACTGACAACAAAACAACGAGCTTCATTATTCTCCTTCCTCCTTCGTGTTTGTTTGATTTCATTAAAAATTGCAGGTAGCCTTCCAGCAGATGAAAAGTTCTGAGCGAGTAAGTCAGCCGGGCAATTCTTTTCTGTTGTGCTAATGAAATCAGCGAAGCGCCAAAACTATTTATAAAGTAGTAGAAATGAACCACATTGTTTCAGGTTGGAGAAGAGCATGAGAGGAATGGTGCGCCATAGAAGTGCACTGAAAACACATTGAGAAGACTTTCAGTAGAATTCTGTCATTCTCTCATTCACTTACAGCCAGCGCTCTATCGACAGGCACTCAAAACGGCAAAAGAAAACGGGTGAAATAGCAATAATCTGGCATAATAAGAGATTAAATGAGCCAAGTAAATGCCCAACCTGCCTTCTTGGCCAGGTGGAATAATTTTCCAAATCAACTGCACGTTTCTGACATGCAGCAATTACCTGAATATTCATCCAGTGACTGCCCTGGGAAACATCTTGGACAAACTGCCTTGATTTTGATTTTGAAAAGGGGCCACAAGACCATAGTGGACTTTAGAACATGCAATGCTGAAAACTATCAAGAAAAGAGCAATCGATGGTTCCACAAAGTAAGTTCAGACCCCATCTCACAGTCGTTCACCCTTCTCCTTTCTTTTCCCTAGACTGAAAAAAAAATGCTGCCCTTTCTTCTTTATTCACTTCCAAAAATGATCTCCAACTCTGTGTTATCCTCTGTAACTGGAATCAATGGAAATTTTAATTATCCCGGTGAGATTGTGTTAAATATAATAGTGCGTCCGCGAAATACAATTCGCCCTGACTACAAGTTGGAACGAGTGTTGACAGTGGGATGTGTTAACAGTGGGGAACATTTAGAAACAACAAGCAGGGAGATCGTCTTTTCCAGTGTTGTCAATGCTTTGGGAGAAAAGGTCAGGGGTGGGGGGGTGGAGAACAGATTTGGGCAAGAGGGTTCAAGCTGGAACTGGTTGGAGTGACTATGCGTCTGAATGCGTGACTGAAGTTGCATGGGGTGGCTCACAGAAATTAAAACATGAGAAAAGTAATCCAGAATATAAACGAGTTCAGACAGCAAGAAGGAGGGTGGGGGTTGAAGGGGGAAGAAAAACTCAGTATTGTTAAAGCAAATCTTTGTCCCGTCACCAATAAGATATAATTTCAACTCATGTATCTCTCTCTCTCTACCTTAGCTGACATCTCTGCAACATATATCCTTATACTAATAAATTACTTTAAATCTAAAATGTGTGTATCCCCATCCGTTAAACCACATAAATAACCATTTCCTACCTCCTTATTTATCAGTTTATTTTATCCATCTATGAATCATATCTATTTCACTGATAACACTTTAAATATTTCTATATCAATGCACGTGTATGTATCCAGACTGCATCAACCAAGTAAACTATTAAAATGTTGTTCTGGCAAGTTCAGGAGAGGGACAAAGCTAATTCAAGATTCTTTTATTGTCATGTAAAAAAAACTGAAAAAAAGTAATATTAACCAAAATTTCTTCTGGGCAAACAAAGATTCACTATCAGCAGAAATTGTCTGGCGCAAGAGAAGCAAAAGAGGTGGGAAAACCGTGGGGAGAAAATTATCTGGCGAAAGTTTTGGAACATATTGGCGTTTTCTACCATAAAGGGTGACCAAGAGCAATGAGTCAGTATTGGAAGCGGGGGGGGGGGGGGGGTAGCAAGAGGAAAGGAAGGGGAGGGTTTAAACAGGAGTTTATTGGGTTAAAATCATTTGGAGGGCAAAGCCAACATGGAGAACGAGAACCCTTCCCGCTCTTAAGGCTCTACTGGAGTAAACGGCGCGATGGCCCCCCTTCATTGAATTATGAATTCCAGAAAATAAATAACAAAATTTAGGCTCATTACAGAATTTCAAAGCAAAAAGTGCAAGAATGATCGATTTTATCCACTGCTTTAACATTTTGTTGAAATTGCCAGGATCAGCAAAAACGGTTTCACATTAAATTAATTGTTGGATTTATATTAAACTAAATCAGTGCTTTCTATGTATAAATTGTTTTGAATAAAATCTCAGCAAAATGAAAGGGAGAAGCTGAACTCGCGTTTGTAAATTGAGTTGTAAAATGACCATGCAAGTCTTGCAGCCTCTGTAGGAGATAAAGTTGTATTATTGCCGTTTCGGATGTGAGCCTTTTTTCAAAGTATCTTTACCTCCTGTGGATGCTACAAGATCGGCTGACTTCCTCCAGCATTTCTGTGTTTTATCACAGTCACAACGTTGGATAAAGGGTGGGGGTCGAGGGGCAAGGAGGCAAGGTCAGGGGGGCCTTACTAAAGCTCAACCTAGGGCCCAGGTGGTAGTTGATCCGCCACTGCAACCTGTGACAGATTTGGAAATGCTGATGTGCGAAGAGACCTGCAGTCGAATCCAGTAGTTAAGAAGACAAATTATGACAAAGAATGGCAACAAACGTTCACCAGACCATCACACAAATCTCCCTCCCCATCTCCATTAACACTTTCTGCTGCCTCAAAAGAAACAGGCAACTTTATGGTACGTTGGTATTAATAGCAAGAGGATTTGAGTACAGGTGCAGAGCGGTTCTACTGCAGTTGCACAGGGCCCTGGTGAGACCACACCTGGAGTATTGTGTACAGTTTTGGTCTCCTTATCTGAGAAAAGACATTCTTGCCATAGAGGGAGTGCAAAGAAGGATCACTAGATTGATACCAGGGATGGCAGGACTTACATATGAAGAAAGGCTGGATCGCTTGGGCTTATACTCACTGGAATTTAGAAAATTATGGGGGGATCTTATAAAAATGTATAAAATTCTTAAGGGATTGGGCAGGCAAGATGCAGGAAGGTTGTTCTCGTTGTTGGGGAAGACCAGAACCAGGGGTCACAGTTTAAGGATAAGGGGGAAGTCTTTTGGTGTACTTGTGTATGGACTGACTGGCTGCAGAGCACACAAAACAAACTTTTTACTCTGTTCCTCAATACACGTGACAATAATGAACTTGAACTGAACTGATAAAGTTGAACAGCTTGTCAAGGTTTTAAACACCTCAATTACATCACTTCAAACTTCAGCCCACCTCATTATTCTTTTCTAAAACTTGCATTTGCGTTATTGATACAATGTAAGGAAACTAAAAGTTGGAGGAAGTTAATGTTAACTGATTTGTTTTCAATTATCAAAATGAAACAAAGTTGGACAATTTCACCAAAGGGGTTAACCACTCTGATAAGCAAATTGGAATCAAACAAATGGTTTTGTCTTTCATCATTTAAAATAAAATTGTTTGATGGTGTATTCCACCAAAAATTCTTTCTTTCAGCTACTATATAAGAGGGAAATTCTGTAATTGCTTGTCTCCAGCACAGAATCTTTCACCGGGGCTGGATCATTGTCTTGCTCAGCTCCTTTCCCTGAAATGCAGATACATTCCACCAGGTGGCTATGTGAGGCAGGCACAAAGAGAATGTTTTAAAAAAAATGCTAGAGTCTCTTCGCAAGCCAAACAGCGCATTTTATACAACAGAGATACATAATCAATAATCAAACCCGAAATATTGGTTATATATCTACATATTCACTTTATAAAGTACATTGTTTGACCCGCTAAGTTTTTCTCAGCATTGTGTTTTTACTTCAATTACGGCGTCTGCAGACTTTTGTTTTACTCTGAAGAGATTATGTGCTGAGGAGTGCAGAGATTGTAATATATTTTGATGATTTGGATGGAAGTGTAAGTTGTGCGATTGGTAAATTTTCAAATGGCAAATATTGTTGGAGTTGTTCAGAATCAGAATCATGAATGAGTCATGAAATTCAGTATTTTGCGGCAGCATCACAAAGCAAACGTACATGTTATAACCATCTTTACGACATTACTACATAAAAAAAAGAATAAAATAAGAATAACAATAATTGTGCACGAAAAGTAAGGCCGTGTCTTTGGTTCATTGATTATTCAGGAATCTGATGGCAGTGGGGAAGACGCTGTCTGTCCTTGTGCCGCTGAGTGCTCGTCTTTAGGCTCCTGCACCTTTCCCCTGATGGTAGCAGAGTGAAGAGGGAATGGCCTGGGTGGTGGAGTTCTTTTGAAGATAGAGGCTGCTTTTTTAAGACACTGCCTCATGTAGATGTCCTCGATGGAGTGAGGTCTGATACCTGTGATATCGCAGGCAGGGTTAACAACCCTTTGGAGTTTATTCTTGTCCTGAGAGCTGGCGCATCCATACAGGGCAGTGATGCAAACAGCCAGAATGCTCTCCACGGTACACCTGTTGAAGTTTATGAGGGTCTTTGGTGACATACCGAACTTTTTCTCACAAAGTAAATGAAACTGCAGAGAGAAAATCAGAAGAATTTATATTTACCTAAGATGCCTTTGACTCTAAATTCCCTTATAATTTTTCAAAAGACAATCACTTTTTAGATATTTGGTTTTGTTAGGGGATTATAAATGTTGAAGACTGTTATGAAAGAGGCCAATTAATGACATTTGAAAAATTGAAAAGTAAATATGGAATACCTCAAAATACTGTCAGTTGAGAGCATATTTGAAAGATATGGTAGGACCAACCATGTTGTTGTCTGCCTGTAGTGAAGTAAAAATTTTTATTAGACGAGGAATTGTTAAGACATTTACTTCTGCAGTATATTCTTTACTCCATTCAGGAACTCCTAAAGGTGGAGTCCACAAGTCTAGACAGAAGTGGGAATTGGATTGAAATGTGGCATTTGATGAGCGAGGATGGGTGAACATTTGAGATTGTATGAATAATACTATTAATTTAAGATATAGTCTAGTTCAGTTATATCTTATGCCACAAAAATTGAATAGGTTGAAATCAGATTTATCAGATCAATGTTTTCGATGTGGTGAAGTAATAGCAACTTTTTTACTTTCAACTTGGTCCTGTTCTAAGGTAAGACCTTTTTGGTTGGAATTAGCAAGCTTTTTGGAACAAGTTACAGGTGTCGTATTTTCACCACATCCAGATTTCCTTTTATTAGGGAATGTTGAAGGAACAAGACCTAAATTAAAATGATCAATATACCAATTAGAATTTGTTAAAATTGCATTAGCAGGTATTGCACTTACTTGGAAATCAGATAAGGATTTGAGTATGGCACAATAGAATGCAGAAATTCAAAGTTGTATCCCTTTAGAAAATATTCCATATAATTTAATATGGATATGCTGTATTTCTACAAATTTGGTCCCCGTACACCCAATCATTAGGTTTAAATTTATAATGTTGGGCTTCCTGTACCTCTGAACCCACAAGAAATCTCCTCTAGAATATAGTCAAAGATTTAAACTGAAATATGGAAATTTGAGGGAGTTTGCAAGGTGTTTATTTTAATATTCACAGTGTGCTATGTACCTGGAAAACACCACCAGGAGAGATGGTAAAAGCGGATACAAATACCATGATTTAAGGCATTTAGACAGGCACATAAACAGTCAGGAAATAGAGGGTGATGGATCATGTGCAGGCAGATAGGATTAGTTTTGATTGATGTAATGGTCAGTACAAATATGGTGGGAAGAAAGGCCTGTTCCTACCTGTACTGTCAATTGGTCTTAAAGTTAGTGGAAAATTCAGCCAAGCCTTCCTCCCCTAATCATTACCCATTAACCAAGTCTGAAAAATGTACAAGCCGACATGTTGAAAACAGTTAATTGCCAGCGAAGACCTATGGTCAAACAACCTTCCATTTGTTACATATTAAACGAATAATGGGCACTTTAAAAGATATTAGATTATGGCCATGTTGCTGCAGCAACACAATGTGTTCACGAGAGCAGAAAGAAATTCCATTAAAATCATACATTTTGAGGATTTCTTAAAAGTTGAACACTTTGCTGATAAATTTAATCTTTATTATCCTAAGACAACAGTTGGTTCAATTACAAAATCTGCTGAACGCTCCTTTGCAACACATTTAGAGATGAAAAATACGTATTTATTTTGTTTAGCTTTTAAACCTAACGTCCAGAATTCACGCTAGAGGGGGCAGAGAGAAGAATTATTTTGAACTCAAATAAAAGGTCAACTAAACATCCCCAGGTAAGTGCTAATTTAAAATATACCTGTCAAAACACAATTATTTACCCATGACAGTTCCAGTCATCTTTG
Source organism: Narcine bancroftii (assembly GCF_036971445.1). Lineage (NCBI taxonomy): Eukaryota > Metazoa > Chordata > Chondrichthyes > Torpediniformes > Narcinidae > Narcine > Narcine bancroftii. The sequence goes on along the minus strand of NC_091475.1, from coordinate 14,782,654 downwards.
CTCAGTAAATATATCCAGAACTATCCGATTACACAATGGCTCTCAACCCACAGGAGCTGAGAGTGATAAATATCCCCAAGAGTTGACAGGAAACCAGCAGAGATGAAATTCCTGCATTGGGGAGAGGCCAGTTTTGGGTAGAGGTGACGATAACCAAAGATATAAAGATTTTTTTTAAACCAAATGTCATATTCATAATAATATCTATCTTTTTTTTTGAAGAGTTTGAAAGGAAACTCAAATTAGACATAAAAATTGAAAGGACCTAGCATTTGGTAAATTCTTGCAAGATTCCCGTTTATTAGGGAGGACTAATTTACCTCATTTTCTTTGAAACATTTAAATCATGCTTTGATACAATTCACTGACATTCAGCTCATTCATGGCTTGCCAGAACTATTATCTTTCAGGATTAAGCCTACAAATTAAACCTTCTTCGATCAATATATAAATATTTAAGGACCACTCAGGATACTAATCAAAAAGGAAGGCCTGCTGATGCTCCCCTATCTAATCCAGCAGTGTTGAGTCAGATTGCAAGGCCTTTAGGCTGACATTTGTAGACTCAATACAGACCATAATGTAAAACAGTAACGTCTCATCCACATATGCTGTTTATACCAGCTGACAACTACAACGTTAAAAATGATTGGCAAAAAAAAAGATTGGCGACCAGAACAACAAACTCTGATACATGCAACAGGATCTCTTTCAGAGGTTTGCAAGATCTGACTGAGGAGAATCTAATTATCACTAATTTCCCATAGAATTGTCTGCACTACTGAAACAGTGTAGTTTTGCACTTTGGAACTCCAAATGTTTATCCTTTCATGCTTATTATCATTTTTTTCATTCATGTACACTATTCATTTAATTTATGCTTACTGTGTTGTTAGGGGATATAGTTGAGTAGCTGCAGCATGCAGGAATTTCAGTTCATGTATACGTTGTACTCATATATATGACAATAAACTTTCATCATTAGATCTACTGATATCAACTCTGCACTTTATCTTCAATGGCTCCTATCCTCTCTGTTAACCACCATTATTTTACACTCAAAACTGTCAATTCATTTCAAATAGAATTCCAATGATTTACCCACCTCTAAACTAACCAATTGTAATGCTGTTGAAGTAGAAACAGATTTATTGTCACAAAATGTGTTGTTTGCAGCAGCAGTATTGTCCATTACAGGTGCAAAAATTGCTATATATTGTCCATTCCGATGATGATGGGAAAGAAGTTGCTTCTGTAACATTGGTGTGGTGCATTGGCCACAATCCTACCAGCTTACTGCAGGGGGGAACCACTGTAGCTGCAGGTAGGCAACCTGGGAGGCTGGTCCCACCTGCCCATATAAAGACTCAAGCAGGCCCTTTCGGAGAGCCAGACACGTGGAGCCAGCAAAGATACGAAGACTGGTGTGCACACATTTAAGCTAATTACAGTCTGCGGACTTTGTGTCAGAATCATTCGCACAGCAGTTCGAAGTATGCTGGAGTGTCTAGGTTCCTCTCGGTGGTGAGGAACTTCTCCGTGGTCCTTTTAATTTTTAGCTAATTAAATTGTGAGCGCTGCTGTGTGAATAATTCTGATGCAAAGTCCACAGACTGTACAACAGGCTTTAATTAGCTTAAATTTGTACACATCAGTCTTAGTATCTTTGCTGGCTCCACATGTCTGGTTATCCGAATGGAGTCTTTATACGGCCCAGTTATTGACAGTTGGCAGGTGGGGCCAGCCTCCCAGGTTGACTACCTGCAGGTACAGTGGTTGCACCCTGCAGTAGGCTGGGAGCCCAGTGTAGTGGTTATATCACCACATTTACAGGCCCCAGTACCTCCTTCTTGATGGCAGCAGTGAGAAGAGGGCATGGCCTGGGTGGGGAAGGTCCTTGATGCTAGAAGCTGCTTTCTTGTGACACTACCTCTTATAGATGTCCTTAATGGAGTGAAGACTTGTGCCCGTGACTGCGCTAGCTAACATCACAACTCTTTGTAGCTGCTGGTAAACCTTCTTCAAAATTACATTAACATGATGGCCCCAGAATAGATTTTCAGAGATGTTGACACCCAGGAATTTGAAGTTTTTTACCCCCTCCACTGCTGACCCCTCGATGAGACTGGTTTGTGTTTTCCCTTCCGGAAGTCCACAATCTGTTTCTTAGTTTTGCTAAGATTGTTGCTTTGAAACCACTCAACTTGCTTATCTAACTCCCTCCTGTACACTTCCTCTTTGCCATTTATAATTCTGCCGACAACCGTGGTGTTTTCGCCAAATTTGTAGTTGGGATTTGAGTTCTGATTGGCCACACAGTCATGATTGTAAATGCATCAACATTTTCACAGTAAACATGAAACAACCCAAATAGAAAATTGTAAGTGCTCTGCAGATCAAACGGAATTGTGGATAATCTTGTCAATGTTGACTTTCATATCTAAAGCATTTCCACAGTCCTGTTGAGCATTTCAAGCTTTCTCTTTTTACTCTCCACATTTTGTGTTTCGTCAAAATAAATTTTTCTCATGAAACCAATGATACCACTTGTGAATCTTGATATGACATTAGAATGGACATATCCACAAATAAATAATGCTATTCTGCAGAAGAGAAATGAATGGCATGGTATAGGTAGGTTTCCAATGGTATTTCCTGTGAATTTGCAAGTTAGAATGTAAACATTGAAATCCAGGCTTTTTCCTCCAAAAAAGGCCAAATGCAGAGTATTTCAAAGAAAACAAGACTTTCTTATTTCACACACACAGTCTGTGTATTAATCATTTTCAGGTCAAGATCTGCTGCAAAACCAGGCTAAAGAGCTTCTTTCTTCCAATTAAAGCATCCAGTCCAGACCAGTCTTAATCTCAGAAGTACATTCCTTTCTATGCTGAAGACATGGTGCAGTACTACTTTCATTAACTTAGTGTAGGAGGTCTATGATGGCCAGGAAATGAGTTGCTGCTCCAAATTGGTAAATGGCACAGAGACCGTCCAGAGATCATCACCTTGAGGTCTTGCTAACTCCTTGAAATTTGCCCCAAAGTCATCACGTATTTTTAAATTTATGTTATATAACAATATGGACCATAACCTCAATTTGTTTCCCCCCCCCCCCCCCGCCCCAAAAATTTCTGCAGCTGCTCAGTTTTGCCTCAACCTGGATTCACATCTGTAACTGCAAAAATGGATATCTACTTCTACAAGTGTGGAATCCCTTGGAATTACTGTTACCTTTACCCCTCTCTCTCTCTCTCTCTCTCTCTCTCTCTCTATATATATATATATATATGCAGACAAGCAATCTTTGGTGTAATGACTGCACCCCTCATGGAGAAACTATCCATTCACAGAAAGGAATGCCATGCCTGTTAGAGGGTAAGATGCCTCAAAAATCTCCTAAATGATTTGCATGCATTTTTTTGTCTATTAGGCTGTCACCCATTCATGCACTTTCCTCATCTGCTTTCTGAAATGTGCTATCCATAAAATATTCAGCCTCCTAATGAGGGACTTCCAACAAGCGCAAATACTCCTAATGACATTAGCTGTCCCTCAAGCACAAATACCCAGAGCTCAAGCCTCGAGACTTATGACACCCTGCCTCTTAAAAGCATCCAAGAGTTACCATGAGACATGGAGTGTATGGCCTGTAGGTTGGTGATGTCTACCATGACTATTTATGGAATTAACTATCATATAAGAAACATCAGTAAAATACTATTATTATTTAATTACAATTTTATGTTTAATGCACTGTTTTTTTTTCAAAACTAAATGATTGTTTAAACATTCCTGGGTGCAGCTTTGTTCATTTCCTGGAAGCTCATCGCATGGAAACAGATCTTTGACCCAAAGAGGTGGTTGTTGACTTTAAGAAGACCCAGGGTAACCACTCTTCGTTGACCATTGACGGCTCCACCATTGAGGTTGCCAAGAGCATCAAGTTCCTTGGAGTGTACTTGGCGGACAATCTCACCAGGTCCCTTAACACAAGCTCCATACCCATGAAAGCCCAGTAGCACCTCTACTTCCTGCAAAGGCTGAGGAAAGTTCAACTCCCACCCTCCATCCTCACTATATTCTACAGAGGATGTATTGAGAGCATCCTGTGTAATTCATCACTGCATAGTTTGGAAGTTGTTCCTCCTCGGACTGTAAGACCCTGCAGAGGATAGTGAAGTCAGCGGAAAAGATAATTAGGGGCTGTCTTCCTAACTGAAGGACATCTACAACACACAATGCAAGCGAAAAGCAATAAACATTGTGAAGGACTCCACACACTCCTCATGTAAACTGTTCTTCCTTCTGCCATCTGGCAGGAAGTACTGCAGCACTTGTCCAGAATGGGAACAGCTTTCCCCACCCCCCCCCCCCCAAGCAATTAGATAGCTAAACTCCCAGAACATTTGTGGATAGGGTACTGTGGACTGTTAGTGTATATGTCTTAATATTTTTATGTGTTTAACTTCTATTCTAACTTGTATTTATGTAAATATGCTCCATGGTCCTGGAGAAATGCTATCTCATCTACCATGAGAGCATGATACCAATGATAAATAAAGGTGAAATAACTTGACTTCATTCCTGTCAGCCAAGTTGCCCATTTGAGCTAGTTCCATTTGCCTGAGTGTGTACAATATCACTCTAATCTTTCCTACCCATGTTCCTATCCAAATGTTTTTTAAATGATGTAATTTTACCCTCGTTTACTTGGGCCTTGTTTCTACTGATCCTTTTCATTTTTAATTTCCTTAATGTCCATCTAAAACCCAATATATTTTGATACTCAGTGGCTGAACATCCACAACCCTTTTGGGGGTTTCCCCTCCTGAAATTATCAATCAGCTATTTGGTTTTACCTTGTTTCTAACCAAATATACTGCATTTGAGACAGTGGCCGCTAGTTCCATGCACTCCAGTCAGGAAACAAAATTGTTGCATCTAACTTAATGATTGTATAAGTTTCAATTATATAATTTCTCATTCTTCTAAACAGCCATTCTCAACGGGGTGGGCAGAGCACATTTCAGTAAAAGCCTTATTTTCTTTTAACTTCATGGAACATAAATATTTTTAAATGTTTTTTTATTCAGTCGGTGGGAGAGAAAGCAAACCTTCATACGCAAGGGGGTCTATAAACTCTGACCAGACTCCTAAGGGGCCCATAGCCAACAGCGTGCCCTGCATGGATGCCCCCCCTCCCCCCGTATCTCCAGTGATAACAGGATTCCCCCTTTCTCTCCACAAATACATAGGAGTTCACTGATAGCCTTAATTTTAATTCCCATCGTAAATTGCTGGACAAGTTATCCATGAGAAAGGGGACTCCGCAATTCAAAGTTCCAGTGAAGACCAAGCTCTAATTTCCCGTTTATTGCGCTGCAAACATGTCTGAGACGCCCAGACTGCGATGATCACAATTCTCTGAGCAGAAAGGAGTCAACCTTGCTGAATGCCGCGAATCCGGTGGCGAGCCATGGTAAAATGTTCATTCAGGCAGCATGTCATCGACCTCATGCCTCGTCTGCGACATGGCAGGAGGAATTGTTTGATCCCACGTGGAAAGCATCGCTGTGGGTTGCAGCCGCCACGTTGCGATAATGTATCCTTTTAATATTCGCGGGAATGAACGGAGCATCTCCACGTCGAATCCGTGAGAGGAGGGAGAAAGTGCGACTGGAGGAACCTGGCAGTCTGCCTTTGGCCAACCCCAGCGTGACTCGGTTCCTGCTTAAGACTGAATTTATCCTTTTAACCGCCCAAGTGCGGTTGAAGTCCGGTTATCGTCTCTCCGTTTCCGATCCTCACACTTTGCCAACATTGATGTTTCTAGTCGAAATCCATTGGCGTAACTTCCATTCATGAATCATCCGTTTTAAAAAAAAAGGATTTCGAATATTGGCCTGTTTTTTGGTCAAAATCGTGCCCTTTTACGGCTAAAACAAGGTCATCGGCCCTTGATGAAGGAAGGGCTCAAACCAAAAACGATGGTTATGGGGGGATTTTTACGGCATGGACTTGTAGGGCCAAACTGGCTGTATATGGTTATATATGGTATCTTTATCTTTGCTACACAAGGTACACTGTTTGACCTGCTGAGTTTCTCCGTACTTCAACCACGGTGTCTGTAGACCTTCGTGTTTTATTCCTTTAACAGCTATTTGACCATGAGCAGAATTATTGACCCTGTTTATTTCGGGGACCAGTTGTGTAATGAAGTGCTTTCTCGGAAGCCAACAAAGGGAATAGGGTTCTGAAATCCCCAAGGAGTACTGTAGAAAGAAAGTCCCGATACCGAATATGCCAGGGGTAAACGAGCCACTGGAGTAACAAGAACATCTGGAGGAATCCAGAGGGTATCAAGGATCTGCTAATTAATGCCCTGTAATAGGACGCGTTTTGTACGAGCTTTGTGGAATTGGCAGTGATCGGGGTTGGAGGGAACCGCACCGTCCGGTGCAAAGCGTTCGAGCTCTGCCGAAATGTGGGAGCCACTTCAGAGATGCTGCAGCGAGACCAACGGAAACGCACGCCCTCCAGCCCCCCTGGGGTGGGTTGGCTGTGTCCTGTTTAAAGAGCTGGATGGCCGGCGCGAGGGTGTCACTTGTTGCAGGACTGACTCGCTGTCTGCCTCAGCGGTGGTGATCATGGAAGCTGCACTTCATTCTGTCCGGCCCAAAGTCGTACACACCTGCCGCTGGTGCAGGGGAAGGCACGCTGAAGGAATGAGTTCACGGCAGCCTCAGAGGTAAGGTTGAGACACAAAACATTCCAAAAAGGTCAACACATTAGTATTCAATGGCAAAAACGTCTCCTCTTAAAATCGTTAATTACTTTTAACAAATAATAAACGTGTTAAGTATTTTCCATTTCCAGGTTTAGCTTGTAAATACTTGGGCATTGAAAGTGTCATAAAGGAGAAAATGTGCTACTTTTCCGTCTGTATTTGTGGCTAACGTAACCTTCATTGCGCACAGTTCCTCGGCGTTATGGAGACCCTGGGTAATTACAGCCAGAGACACGGGAAAAAACAGGCAGAGCTCGGTAAGGAAGTGATTCTCGCGTCGCCACCTGTTCGCCGCAGCTCGCACGGTAAAGCTGAACCTTAACGACTCCGCTTGGGCGCGTTCGTGGAGAATGAGTTCCTCAAGTCTATTCCTTATCCTCCACCCCACAGCTTCAGTCAACTGCACACGCAAAGGAGTAGGAGGAAAAAGGAACACCAAGTCTGTCGGGATCTTTTAGAAGATTGTTTCATTACAATTTGAAATATCATTTCATCCTTTGGACTCCATGTCCCGGTTTTCAGGGACTTCCAACAAGCGCAAATACTCCGTGTTTTGGGGGGCTGGGTTTATACCCAACCACCAGCTGGGATGTACTGGTGTTCGGTCTGCAGTTGACCCATGGACCCCGTCCGAAAGTTAGAATATGAAAGTGGCCGGAGTCCAAAAGGTTAACTTTCACACACCTATTTATTCAATGTGTTTGTTTTGATTATAAGGCATTTTTAGTAAATTATACTGAATTTTTTCCCCCATTTTTCTATGTTTGTATGTGGAGATACACATGCATAAGCGCGCAAGCACACACACGCAGTTTATATTTTCATCGTAATTTTGATTAGTATTACTGCTGAATGTTTCCAGAATTTAGGGGTTTTTTCTTTCAATGAATATCCAGCGTTCTCTCTCTTTCCGGTGCATAAAACAATGGGTTATTTTTTCACTGTTCATGTGCATATCCAGTATTTCCTCTTTAGGGGAAATATCTCATCCACCTGGTAAAATAGTTTGAGGGAAGTTACGAAGTTCGTTGATGATGGAAGCCATTGAGTTCTTTGCTAAAGTGTCACCCCGAAATGAGCTCCGTCGAATTGTACCCCTGGGGATTGGAGCACAGATCGCAGGGAGCACAAGGGATTGTTTGCGTCCGTGTGCGAAACGTGGGTTATTAGTAGCAAGAGCGCTCTGGGAGGGCCAATTAGTACCGGGGTCCCACAGGGGTCGCTTTTCTAACGAGTATTCCTCCTCATTGTTTTTTTTAAAATTAATGATCTAGAAAAAAACCTACTGGGAAATGATTCACTCGGATACTCATGTTAGAAATATCACAAGATCTAGGAGTAGAAATAGACCCATCGATTCTGCTTCGCCATTCTAATTATGAGCGGATCCATCCCCCTACTCAGCCCCATTCCCCGGCTTTCTCTCCTTTATCCTTGATGCCCTGACTAATCAAACCTCTGCTTTAAATACACCCCACGACCTCGCCTGTGGCAAGTTCCACAAACTCAAGACCCTCTGACTAAAGAGACATTTTCCACATCTGTTTTAAATTGACGCCCTTTTATTGCCCTCTTGTCCTAGACTCCCCTATACCACAGAAAACATCTGCTCTGTCCAGGCCTTTCAGCATTCGAAATGCCCCTGTAAGGTCTCTTTCCCCACCCCACCCCCCAAATCCTTCTGTCTTCCAACTAGTACAGTCCAATATATGTGTAAAAGCAAGGAACCATGACTAAGAACAAGTTTAGAACACCTGGATCCAGACATTCTGAGGGACTCGATCTGTGCCTGGCAGTTGCCTTTCTGTGTAAACAAATGATGCATTTGGCAAGGGAAATTGCAAACACATTAGCACCATACAGGGTTGTGCATTCAAGGTTGCTTAGCAACAGAAAAATGGATTAATGACGGCCCATTCCCTGTGTTCCAAAGGGAAATACAATAGAGAATGTATTGCTTGGATAATTAAATATAAAACCAAGAATAAGCTCTCTGTGAGGTTTTATTTCAACTGTATTGAGAATATTGAGCCCACTCATGCACAAGAAGAGATTTTGATGTCTCTAGTTTTAAGTTTGTGTGTTCAGACCTGTGACTTTCATTTGTTAAATATATAATTTGTATTTATTTTTATATATATATATATAGTTTGGAGAAATATAATTGAGATGTTAAAACCTAAAAAATATTGTTTCCGGTTGAGTGGAGAGTTTAACAGGATTCCCGTGTAAATTACGGAGACACGGATTTGGGTTACATGCCAGGAAGTCATTCCTTTGTGGAGGGGTATCGACCTCTGGAATGAGTTCTTATATTGCATGATGGGTGTGGATTTTCTATAAATGCTCAAAAGAGAGCTGGACTAGCTTCTGCCAGAAGAAATACTTTCTTGAGGTTAAGAAAGTCCACAGGTTAACAAACTAAAGAGAAATTGGGCTCAGAACTTTCTTTCCATGCACCGATTAGAATTTTCTGGTCCTTTTCAATGAATTAACCCAATGATTTGAAGGGGTTTTTTTTTTTTGCCTTTTGCAGAAGAATGCGCTGTTCTAAGATGGGGTTCCTCTTGGAAAGAGTAGACTTGTTTCAAATGTGTCGTTGCTGGAATCCATCAAACCACAGACAATATGCACACACCAAGCTCCCACAACTGGCATTTTAGTGAGGGATAGATAAATAATTCTACTGCTCTTCCCCAAATATATGACGTTGAATCTTCAATGCCGACCTCAAATTTAAAAAGCAGAGTAATTTAATCTCATAGTAGTCTCTCAGTAATGCACAAGATTGTTAGAACTCAGATGTAGCAAATGACTAGAGGCACAGCCGACATGCGCAGATTAGAGACGTTAATACCATGAACATTTTTCCTTGACTCTCATTTCCACACGGTATATATTTTTGTTCTAAATTATGATATAGCCTTTTTTCATCTGTGCATTTCCAACTGCCTTCTTGGCATTTTAATTTCCATGTTTTAAATTATTGGTTTAATTCAACATAATGCCACCAAAGTTGACAGCCACCAAATCAATCTCTTCAGTTCTCCAGATAGAACTGGAGTGAAGTTCCAAGGTTTATTTTTATGAACATAAATAGTCTAATTAATTGCCTTAAAAAAACGTCGATTAAGCCAAGTGTTTTGGCCAGAGGTAGAAACGGAATATATCAGTTCGAACCCCTTCCCTCTCATCTAAACTGAAAGGAGATAAGTTCCTCTTTTTATGTTATTTAAATTCAAGGTGCCATTTTCGGGGTTAGAATTAATTACGCTTACATTGTATATTTAAAATGGCAAGTTGAAATAACAGCGGAAATAAAACACGAACGTCTGCAGACACCGTGGTTGATGTAAAAACACAATGCTGGAGAAACTCAGCAGGTCAAACAGTGTCCTTTATGCGGCAAAGTTAAAAATATATATAACTAACGTTTCAGGCTTAAGCCCTTCATCAGGTATGTGGGAAGTATTGTTTTTCGTAAGATAGTGTGTTATGTTATGAATTTGTTTCATTTCAAAGATTTCATTCAAAACCTCTTTTATTGCTAAATTAAGCTACTAAAATGTTTCTTGGCATTTACGATAGATGGTGGAACAGACTGAACAATTTAAGGATTAACAAGTGGAGGTGCCTTAGGCGTGGGCTGGGGTAGGTTTTGAGAACAATTTTGAAGATAAAGGCAGACTGATCAAACTGAAGGGCTTTCGGGATATCGTCCCAGAGGTTCTGCCAGTGAAGGTGGAAATGTGGGGAACTCGGGAAATAAGCCAGTGGTTCTTAATCTTTTTTTTTACATACTCACACACCACCATAGTACGCTGTAGGAGCTCTGTGGTTAGTAAAGGATTACTGAAGGTGGTACGTGAGTGGAAAGAGGAGGATTGAGAACCACTGGAATAAGAATAAGATGAGACAGGATTGTGTGTGTGTGTATGTGAGAGTGGGGGGGGGGGGGGGGGGAAGAGAATCCCTGAAGGGAAAGGGAATTTTCTTCATTCCTGGAACTTAAAATGAAACCGAAGATTAAAGTACAACCGAGTTCAAATTGTTACACACAAATAGCAATCTCTTCAATTGTAAGCTCCAAATCAACTCAGCTGTGATCTAACCGCATTATATATCAAGAAGACACAGGCATGAATAGAGTCGCCTGTGGCTAAAAGAAAATCTAACAAGAGCCAGCTTTTTGTTTCGCGTTTTAGCTTGCTGGATCGTGGTAATGTACAAAGAAAATGAAATATTATTTCGAGTTCTCTTTTAAAGCAAATCTTTTATTCACAGTTTGGCTCAGCTGCTGAGAGCAGCCCCGGGACCAACCAATCCTTGGGATTCAAACACCCAGTCAGGTACGTAACAACTTTTCCCCTGAGTTCTGTCCCCAACCATTATTTTTAAAATTCGCGCTCAGCGCTTCATTGATGAAAAAACTCCACATTTCTCTCTCCAATAAAATAACAACGTAAGTTCATTATTAAAGTAAATAAGTTGTTTGTTCTGAATGTTGATATTAGCACAGCAACAAACGCTGGGGTGTTTTTATCGGTTCTCCATGTTTGGCTCCCCAGGTTGTACCTGCCTAGATCCAAAGCTGACCATTATCTGCACCTAATGGGAGAAAAGGTTCTGGCGAGTTTCCCTGTTCAGGCAACAATGCACTTTTATAATGACGATTCGGATACAGAGGAGGAGGAGGAATGGGAAAATGCCCCGGAAACATCGGAGATGTTGTGGAAACAGTGAGCAGAGACAGCGGTGGAGATGGATCAGCTTCAAAGCGGAAAAGCTGTCTTCCGAAAGTGATATCGATGACAATCGGGACGCCCAACTCGGGCTCCCAGCTCTCAGAGCCTCGAGAAACTCAGCAGGTCAAACAGTGTAGCAAAGATAAATACAATAACCGGCGTTTTGGGCTTGAGCCCTTCATCAAGGTCTGATGTGAGCAAATTTGTGGACAGGCGCTGGTTATGTATCTTTATCTTTGCTCTATAAAGGACACGGTTTCATCTGCTTCGTTTCTCCAGCTTTGTGTTTTGACTTCAATCACGGTGTCTGCAGACTGTCGTGTTTTACTCTCAGACCCTGGAGTGCATATTGTAGCTACAATTATTATTTGCATTTATCGAAGAAATGACCATTTGCACTGTTGTGTTTGTGTGTATATATATATATGAACAAATTTTCTACCTTTATTTTATTACTGCAAGAAGTTTAAAAATTAAACTTTCACATGGAGCTAAGTTTTCACACAGAGCCTCCAACTAAATAGGGCTAAATACTAAATAAATACATTCTGTTGTATAGCATTACACGTTTAAAAAAAATCTTTACAGTGTACAAGTTTTATAGGCACTGGACCCAAACATCATCCTTTAGGTGGATCCTTCTCTGGATACTGACACTAAAGCTAGACTGATGCAGTGTTTTCACTCCACAAAGACACTAAATTTATGCACCCTGCATTTGGAATGAAAGGCTCAGCAAATGCCATAGCAGAGGTGGAGAATCTCTCAAAGTTTCTAACCTTCTACCTTCCTGTACAGGAGCCAGGGAAGACCAGAAAGGCAGCCTGTCTTGTGGAGGCTACCTCCGTATACAAATATACAAAACAAGGTTGGATAGATTTTTACATAGTAAGTGAATTAAGGGAAAGGAAGGTAGGTGGAGAAGAGCCAATCATCAGATCTCATTGAATGGCAGAGCAGGTTTGAGAGGCTGGATGGCCTATTTATCCTCCTATTTCTTATGTCACTTTGGGCTAGTGTTGCAATGGACAAAGTGTGTCTTTTAATTTCACATTTTTAATTTAGACATACAGCACAGTAACAGGCCCTTTTGGCCTGTGTCCATGGCGCCCAATTAACCTGCACTCCTGGCAAGTACATGTGGCCTGAAATGGCCTGTTACCATGCTGTATGTTTAAATTAACGATTAAAAATTAATACATTCTGTTTACACAAGAGTCCAGGAGCAGGAGGATGTGGTCAGGCCATTCAACACTTCCCTATCATTCAATGTGATTGCTTCTGATCTATTATTGGCTTCAACTATTTTTCTGTAATTTCTTCATACTCCTGTCAAATATTTATCTTGGCAGAGCAGAGAATTCCAGGGATTCACCATCCTCTGCAATAAGAAAATTGTTGGTGAGACCACACTTGGGAGTATTAGGAGTTACCCAGCTCTAAGAAGGGTGTCATTACAGTGAAAAGGGTGCAGTAAAAATCCAAAGGAATGTCACTAGGTGTGGATGACTTGAGTTATAAGGACATATACTCCCTGCTGCACAGGAGGCTTAGAGATGACCTAATAGAGGTCAGAAATATCATGAGGAAAATTGTAAAGGTGAATTTTCCCAACATAAGCGAGTCAAAAACAAGAGGGTATAGATTTAAGGTGAAGGGAGGAGCAATATAAAAGGGATCAGAGGGCAACTTTTTCACACAGAGGGTGTTGGATGTATGGAATGAGCTGCCAGACGAAGTGGTAAAGGTGCATGCATTTACAATGTTTAAAAGGTATTTAGACATATACTCAGATAGGAAAGGTTTAGAGTGATATAAGCCAAAGACAGGAAAATTGAACAAGCTCAGGTGGAAATTTGGTTGGCAAGGACAAGTTGGGCCAAATGATTTTTTTTTGAGTTTTACAACTATCCAAATTCCAAATCTCTATGGCTCCCCTGCTGAATGAAAACTTCAAATATGTATTTAATTTCAGACCAGCTCATCTAGCTGCTTATTTCCCTCTGCATGAGTTTGTACAGTGACCCCGTTATAAACAATTCAGGCAAGGTAAGGATCACAATAGGGCAATCCCACTCACATTCAACCTAACCATTGATCCCACCCATCTAAAGCACCAGCTCCCCATTCCACCCCTCGATGCAACTTCCAGGGACACAAATGTCTTCATGTTTACCAGAAAGTGTCACTTGAAAAGATGAAGAACCAAGCCAATTCCTTCTGAAAAATTCTAATTTCTGTTTTGATTTTCATTAAGTTGTAGTGGTGAATGATTATTGGTGTGGGGTGAAGTGGAGAGAAAAAAAAACTAAATAAAAATGAAGTGTGAAATCTTCTGATTCTACATTAAGTTGTTAACTTTCATTTCAAAACATAATGATCATAAATGACTGCAAAGATTTAGAATTAGAGAATATTAAGTGGTGTTTCATTGGCCTTTCAGGTTCATGGAGAAATAAAACTTCCAGTGAAATCATGTGCGTTTAAGTAAAAAATAAAGGAAGAACATTTTCAACTCTTGCTCCAATGTTACAATACATGAATTAATCTTGGAGTAGGGAAAAAAAGAATAATAATTGTTTTAAATTCCTGCTTAAGCCTTTTGAGTATTTTTACTATCAATGCTGATTTGAATTGAATAGTTGACTGGCCAAATTAATCTCTTACACCAAAAGAGATTCCTAAATTCTGTGACAACATTGAGTGTCTCAATGAGATTACAAGGTTGTATTTCCACTTCCTATAAACTAAAAGGATTTCACACACACACACACACACACACACACACACACACACACACACACACACACACACACACACACACACACACACACACACACGTTGGCATTGTAGTTGATTGAATTAGTTAGCTCTTATATCAGGGATATTTATAATTATTTTCTGTACCCAGTCTTCTTTGGCTTGGCTTCGCGGACGAAGATTTATGGAGGGGTATGTCCACGTCTGCTGCAGGCTCGTTGGTGACTGACAAGTCTGATGCGGGACAGGCAGGCATGGTTGCAAGGGAAAATTGGTTGGTTGGGGTTGGGTTTTTCCTCCTTTGTCTTTTGTCAGTGAGGTGGGCTCTGCGGTCTTCTTCAAAGGAGGTTGCTGCCCGCCGAACTGTGAGGCGCCAAGATGCACGGTTTGAGGCGAGATCAGCCCACTGGCGGTGGTCAATGGGGCAGGCACCAAGAGATTTCTTTAGGCAGTCCTTGTACCTCTTCTTTGGTGCACCTCTGTCACGGTGGCCAGTGGAGAGCTTGCCATATAACAGGATCTTGGGAAGGCGATGGTCCTCCATTCTGGAGACGTGACCTACCCAGCGCAGTTGGATCTTCAACTCTCTAATTACCATGTGAAAGTATCAAGATTATAATATTTACCCATTGTTGTGGTTCGTCTTCCTGTCCTCAAGTTACTAGGGTGAGGAGGCAATGGTCATTTGAATGCAGAGGGTGTAACAGTTTCTCTCCTTCTGAAAATGATAGATGACTCCAGGGGTCAAGAAAAGTGACTTGAGGTATGCCTATTCACATGTGCTGAAGAAACTTGACCGCAGGTCTAGGTCTCAAAAGCAATGAACAATTGCAGCCTTAGTGTGGGTAAATAAAGAAGTATCTCAATATTATTTAGATCCATGCATTGCAAGAGTGACTTAATGTTGGGTTCCGCGGTAACTCACTGACAAGTCCTTCGGTAAACTTCCCAATTGTATAGGTATACAAAAAAAAAGTATTGTGTACTTAGTGGCCAAAGTGCCTGCTTTCAATGTAATCATTGATAACACTGGACAATTAAGATTTTGCTTCCTTAACACTTTTGGTGTATTTTATGGATTTTGGACTGCTGATCTCGAAAGTCACTCAAAATTTTCCTATCGTACTATTTTTTAGATATAACCTATTTTTGTGAATTCTTGTCCTATTAAGTCTGCTGGTATAGTGCCCATAAAGCAAGCTGTTTTAGTCAGACCAAACATGTCTGGACATGCACTCAATGCAGGTGCTCTGCAAATGTTGTCTTAGGCCTGGGTGCGCTTAGTCAGGATAGATGCAGACAGGCTATAAAAGCAGTTCACATAGACAGATGCTGTGCATTACATTGATTATAGATCAGTGGTTCTCAACCTTTTTCTTTCCACTCACATACCATTTTAAGTAACCCCTATGACATTGGTGCTCTGTGATTAATAAGGGATTGCTTAAGGTGGTATGTGAGTGGGAAGGGAAGGTTGAGAATCACTGCTCTAGACCCAATTTTTTCTGAAATATTTTACTTGAGAAAAATTGTCATTGGCTCATTTTCTTTGGATATATGAAACTGTGCACATAACAAGTCAATTAGGTACAATTAAAACTGTGATTTCAAACTTTTTCTTTCCACTCACATACCACCTTGAGCAATCCCTTATTAATCACAGAGCACCGATGGCATAGGGAATACTTAAAGTGGTATGTGAGAGGAAAGAAAAAGGTTGAGAACCACTGATATAGATTGGATGCATGTTGATGCCCATGTTCTTCTGGCAATAACATAGTGAGTGTGCTTAACAATAACATTTATTGTCTTCAGGAAGATTCAATACAGCAAAAATGTCATCAATGTCATCACCGTTGCAATACATTCTGTTACATTGTGGTGAGTATATTCCTAAGGATCAAAGATGCAGCATGACTGCACTTATTAAGAAAGCCCATGAGCTCTACTTCGGTTGTAAAATTGGTGACCAAGACAAACCCTGGGCTCCTTACATTTGTTGTGCAACACGTGCAGTCGACCTGAGACCAACGTGCCAGCATTTCTAGGCAATGAAACGTGCTAAATTCAATAGAAGTTAATTTTATGTTTCTCCAACTTCCTACGTAATGCAGCAAATCTGAAATTATCTTTGTGAAGTTGAAGCATGAAGTTGTTTTCACAATCCCCAATTTTTTTCCAAGGAAGCAAACCTTTTGAAAGGAATTGTTGTCCAGTGTAATTGTAGGTACACTAAGAGAGTCATGTTTTCCTGCGGAGAATATTGCTAGTGACCCAAATCAGTACAAATGATAAAAACAATAGCGCACAATAACCAGTTGAAGTACGTCCTGCCAAATGTGTTTCTATGCCAACCCACGATGACTGGATATTATTTCTTAATAGGTATCCACCTATTTTTGTTTAGAGGTTCAAATAATCTTTCCCTAAAATTTCCATGATTCAAATGTAGGTTGACTCCTCAAAGATTTGCTACTCCCATTCCCATCTTTACTTCATTCCCATTTTAAATGGGTGACTATTTTAAATTAGTCAACCTCAACAAGAATATCTCCTCCATAGGAATATCCCCTACGCATGCAAAGCTCTTCTGGATCATATACATTTCACGACGGCCAAAATGTCACGATCTGATCCAATAGGTCCACACAAACCCAACCTCCATTCAGACTACTTTCAGCTAAGACTTCACTAATGGGCCAACATGTCTTAATCAATCTTCCTTGCTGCAATGCTGAACTTCAATTCCAAAAAGAACCAATCGACAGGACAGATGAAAAATTGTTCAGTCTACGCCAACTCCATACAGGAGGCAAAGTCAGCTCCAATTTCAGGCATTGAGCTGCATGCAGATTTCAGATTTATTGTCAGAGTACATACATCACAAACAACCCTGAGATTCTTTTACTTGTCAACGAGGCAGGTAATGTAGATGTTCTCGCTGGTGGGGAGGGTTTTGTCTGTGATGTCTACTGTCTTTTGCAGGGCTTTACACTCAGGGGTATTGGTGTCCCCATATCAGGCCATGATGCAGCCAGTCAATACACTTTCCACTAAACATTTGTAGAAATTTGCCAGGGTTTCCAATGTCACTTAAGTATCTTTATCTTTGCTATATAAAGTACACTGTTTGAACTGCTGTGTTTCTCCAGCATTATGTTTTTACTTCAACCATGGATGGGGTCTGCAAACTTCCGTGTTATCTTTGCTATATAAAGTACACTGTTTGAACTGCTGTGTTTCTCCAGCATTATGTTTTTACTTCAACCATGGATGGGGTCGTCAAACTTCCGTGTTTCACTTCCATTCATTTTATGCATTTTCACTTGGACGTCTTCCCTGCTGATCTTGGTGCAGTCAGACCAACATGGTTTCACCAGGACATTGCGAATGTGGAAAAGTGGCATCAGGGCAACTGGAATCCATCAATGCTATTGTCAGATACTGACACGAGAGGCATTAGATGAAAATTAGTGGCAAGACATTTTTAGGGCAGTTGAACTAACACAAGTGTGTCAGCATCATTATGCGATTAAACATGCTAAATTCAATAAAAACGAATTTAATGTTTCTCCAACTTCCCATGTGACAGAGCAAATTTGAAATTACCTTTGTGTTCAGCTTGAAGTTGTCTATCATAATCCCCAATTACTTTTCAGGAAGCAAACCGTTTGAGAAAAAAAATGGTTGTCCACTGTTATCAGTTTTGTGTTGCAACAAAGGAGTCTCAGCTTCGATCGTTGAATAAACAAGTCTTCCTTCAAGATATTTAGTTCTCTTGCACCCCAGCATTATTTCCCAGAGTAAAATATTTCCGTCTTTAGCCAGCTCACTGAAAAAGGTAATACAGTGTAACCTTATATTGATGACAACCATGATCAAAGATTACCAAGAGGTGAGGCCGAGGGCAAGTTTAGGTCTATTTCTCGTTCTTGATCCTTAAAAACATTGGGACACACGATCTGATTCTGTTTGCTTTAAACTTCTGAGTAAATCATTAGACTGGGACATCGCTCTGTGATGGAAACTTTGTTTGTTTGACTGCTTTATCTAAAAGTAGTGATCACAGTGCAAAGCCACTGAATTGTCTGTGTGCTGTGTAAACTAAACAGGCTTGGACTTGGGTGAAAATTTTGTAGGAGCATACTGATTGAAAGCCCATGGTGAAAACTACAATGACAAAGATCAGCCACCTATTTCACTTGCACCCCTAAGTTCAGGGGACATGAACTATACACCATTATTGTACGGTGCTGAATACTGAAAGATCATAATTTAATATACCCCACTGGAGTAGCAAACGACACCAAACTAAAACTGTGTTAATATGAATTAAAATTAAGTAACACCTGATAATTCATTATCTCAAGCAATTTAGAACCTGACATTACCCAAACGTTTCATCTTATCTCTTGATTTACAGTTTGAAGTCATACAAAAGACTTCTGGATGTTTCCTCAGCAGAAGCAATAAAATTCACTCAGATGTGGCACTGAGGTTGTTTGGTCAACAGCTGTAAAACTTAATCTCGGGCATCAATGGAAAAGTGGGAACTTGTCTGCAGGAAACTTTGTTACAAGTGCATGGCACTTCCCATTATTTTAAAAGTACAGTCATTAAAACCTATCTATTAAAGTAAAGCACAAGGCAGATTAATACCTGCTTTTAAAGGTCTTACCCAACAGTGCCTACAAGAATCCCTGCAAAGGCAGAGGACCCTGCGATATCAGTCAAGTCAGAACATCATTCAGAGGGTGAACCCACGCAAGGCGTCAGGCCCTGATGGTGGACCTGGCAGGGTACTGAACATCTGTGCCAACCAACTCGCCAGAGGGTTCGCCGACATTTTCAACCTCTCACTGCTGCAGTCAGAGGTTCCCACCTGCTTCAAAATGGCATCAATCACCCCAGTGCCCATGATGAGCTGAGTCAGCTGCCTCAAAGACTAGCACCCAGTAGCACTAATATCTACTGTGATGAAATGCTTTGAGAGGTCGGTCATGGCCAGGATGATCACGTACCTAAACAGAAGTCTGGACCCACTGCAATTCGCCCATCGTCACAATCGCTCCACAGCAGATGCAATGTCGCTGGGTCTCCACTCAGCTCTGGATCACCTCATACATACGGTTGCTCTTCATTGACTACAGCTCAGGCTTCAACACCATTATTCCCTCAGCAATGGTCAACAAGCTCCAAACCCTGGGCCTCTACAGCCCTCTCTGCCACTGGATCCTTGGCTTCCTCAATGGAAGACTACAGTCAGTACAAATTGGAAATGATACCTCCCCTTCACTGATTATCAATTCAGGCGCACCTCAAGGATATATGTTTAGTCCACTGTTCTAATCACTATACATCCATTGCTCTGTGGCCAGACACAATTCCAATGCTATCTACAAATTTTGCCTGTTGGCAGAATCACAAATGGCAATGAGGAAGCATACTGGAGGGAAATAGATCAACTCGTTGAGTGGTGTCACACCAACAACCTTGCCCCCAACACTAGCAAAACCAAGGAGATGATTGTGGACTTCAGGAGGAAGTCAGGAGAACATGATCCAGTCCTCATCCAGGGCTCGGTAGAGAAGAGGATCAAGAACTTCAAATTCCTGGGTGCCAACATCTCTAAGGATTTGTCCAGCTGCTACATTTTGTGAGGTGTTTGATATGTCACTGAAGACTCTCGAAAACTTCTACAGAGAGCATTCTGGCAGGGTGCATCGCTGTCTGATATGGAGATTTCATCGTTCAGGACAAGAAACAAAAACTCCAGAGAGTTGTTCACTCAGCCTGCAATATCACAGACAACAAACTTCACTCCAGCAAGGACATCTACAAGAGGCTATCTTAAGAAAGCAACTCTATCTTCAAGGACCCCCACTACCCAGGCCATGCCCTCTCCACTCTGCTTCCATCAGGGAAAAGGTACAGGAGCCTAAAGACGAGCACTCAGTGGCACAAGGACAGCTTCTTCCCCGCTGCCATCAGACTCCTGAATGAACCAAAGACACTCCCTTATTTTGCCTTTTCGTGCATTATTTTTATTTATTTTTGTAAATGTTTTACACTACGAGGCTGCTGCAAAACAATGAATTTCGTGACTTGTTCATGTCAATAAATTCTGATTCATATGTTGTTTTCTGGCATTCCAAATGTACCCTAAGTTTTAATAAAACCACACAGAAATACAAGAGGAATTCAGCCAGTCTTGCAGCATCCACAGGAGATAAATATACATCTTCCTCCAGCGTTTCTGTGTTTTTTCCACAATCACAGTGTCTGCAGACTTTTGAGTTTCACCCTAAATTGTAAGTACAATTAGAATTTTTGATTACAGGTTCTTGTGCATTTCCATTCAGTTTTTAAAAATTTTTTTTATTTTTCACACTATGAACCATACTGACCAAAATACACACAAACATGTCCATCCATTCAGTTTCTTGATAACTATCTTACTTTGATTGCTTTTAGTTTTGTTTCCCACATTCTACCACCCACTCTCCCCACAACCTGTCACCATCATACCAAACCTTCCATTAAGCCATCTTTCAGCCTATTCATCTGTCCCAGTGGGCATGGCCCTTGAATTTTTGGTGTCATCTTGCAAATCTGTGGCCCCCTCTCCAACCGTTATTCCCCTTGGAATGGTGACCAGTTAAAGACAGTTCTCCCAAGGTTTCATTCAGGGTTTGAATAGCCTCTCTACTTTTTGAAACCATCATGAGAAATAAAGGAAAGAGAAGCTGCAGGGACCCGGTTGGTCAGGCAGCATCCATGGACAGAAATAACCTATCACCATAGCTCCTGCCTGAACCACTGATTTCCTCCAGCTTCTCTTTGTTCATGAAAGATTCCAGCATATGGAGTTCTTTAATGCAAAAAGAAATGAACCCCGTTGTTTTGCTTTGTTTTATAAGGGTTTGTTAAATTTCATTTTTGCTCCGATTATTTAAATATCCACTTTTATAACCTTTATTCCTAACCTGGTCTTTTTTTTTAAATTTCTAAATGTTATATTAACATACAGTCGATTCTAACTCCAAAATTTGAATTATTGATTTACACTGTGATCACAACATTCCACTGCCTCCCCTTTAACCCGAGTCGGTTTTCTTTCTCAGAGCCACCTGAGTATCAATTACTACTTGCCCCTTGATGCTCTGACTTTATTAATCCATTATGTGAGGCATTACGGATGGCCTCTTGGAAATTAGATACATCGCAGGTACTAGGCAGCCCTTACCAGTACTGTCACCACTTCAAAGAATTCAATGAAGTTTGATCATGAAAATCTTTCTCCTTTGAAATTATATCTTTCTTTTTTTTTCCTTTTGAAGGATCCCATTATTTCCCCCATCATAACCATTAAGCTGCCCAGTCTTAATTCTCTTGACACGTTCCCCCTTTTCCACATAGAGGCATGATGTTAAGTACTCACAATTCCTCTGGCATTATAACTTTATTACAGACTTGTTAAACACGAGGAATAGTGCTGCCATTAACCACTTCACCAATTTATCTCAAATCATGGACACAATGTTTTAGGCCAGAACCTATACAATGTAGGTTTTTCAATAATTTTTCACTTCTACTTATTTTAAAGAGAAATATTAGTGAAGCACTTAGTACCACGCTATTACAGCACCAGCGACCCAGGTTCGAATCCAGTGCTGTCTATCAGGAGTCTGCACCTTCTCTCTGTGTCTGCATGAGCTTCATCTGGGTGCCCAGTTTCCTCCCACCCTTCAAAGCATTTGGGGGTTGTAGGTTAATTGAGTGGCACAGGCTCGTGGGCCAGAAGGGCCTGTAACTGTGCTGTATGTTTAAATTTCAAAATTCAAATATTATTACACAATTTTCACTATCGTCTGAAATCAAGTCTATCTTATTGGTCTGGTTGATATTGAGTAAACAAATTATTTAACATTTGTGACATTTTTTGGGGGGTTTCCCAACCTCCCCCAGGTTCATCTTATTGCTTTTATTTGTGTTCCTTAACTGTGTCCTGTTTTATTTGTTGTGAGAAGGATGGTGAATCTGGCCACAATTTTGTATCTAATAATAATCAGTAATAATCTGCAGGAGGGAATAGCTATGATAGTATTCTTGTTCAATGAGAAGATCTTGACCCTAAGCTAGCGCCACCCACCAATTATCACTTGAAGACAGATGCATCCTTGGTCTTACGTTGAGTCTGAAACAGGGCGTTGAGACTTTAAGAAAAGGAACACATCACAAAACTGTCACACTCTGGTTCAGTGATAACACTTACCTCTCGAGTCAGAAGGTCATGGGTTCAAGCCCAAAACACGAACACTTAATCCTAGCAATCATTCCAGTCAAATACTGAGGGAGCACTGCAGCATCAGAGGTTCTGTCCTTCAGGCCCATTGTTAAAATGAGGTCACATCTCAGGTTAATGTCAAAAGAAATCCACAACATATTTCCAACAGGACAAAGCTGTTATCAAAATAAACATTCCCCCCCCCCCCCCCCACCAATCTTGAAAGCTTAAAGAGCAGTACAGCGCTGAGGGATACCATTAAAGGCATTATCTACATGAAATTGATATTCTTCACTAACATTTTGGCATAGAAGGCAGGAATAGGCTAATTATCAATCTCCTAAACATACCATCACAATGTCAAACAAAGGAAGGGAGAAAAGATTTGCAAGAGTGAGCTGAGGGAAGAATATAGTGAGCTTCAGAATCTATTCTCATGAACGTGTCACAAAATTCGCTGTTTTGCGGCAGTGTCAACATTTATATAAAGCCCCTTACAAAATAAATAAAGGTAGTTCAAGAAAAATAAATCAGAGGAAGGCAGTGTTTGTGGTTCATTGTTCATTCAGGAATCTGATGGCAGAGGGGAAGAAGTTGTATTTGTATCGTTGGGGGGGGGGTGGGAGTCTTCAATCTCCTGTACCTCCCCCCCTCCAATGATAGCAGAGTGAAGAGGGCATGGCCTTGGTGATGGGGGTTCTTGAGGAAAGAGGCTGCTTTCTTGAGGCACTGCTCTTGTAGATGTCCCTGATGGAGTGAAGACTGCCCGCGATGTCGCAGGCCGAGTTAACAACCCTCTAGAGTTTTTTTTCTTGTCCTGAGCATTGGCACC
Source organism: Narcine bancroftii (assembly GCF_036971445.1). NCBI lineage: Eukaryota > Metazoa > Chordata > Chondrichthyes > Torpediniformes > Narcinidae > Narcine > Narcine bancroftii. The sequence goes on along the minus strand of NC_091475.1, from coordinate 14,759,240 downwards.
CCTGTACAAGACAGTGATGCAACCAGCCAGAATGCTCTCCACAGTACACCTGCAGAAGTTTTCGAGAGACTTCAATGACATTCTGAATCTCCTCAAAGTATAGTAGTATAGCAATAATTACATTATCTAGAGAGATGTTTGCCAGTTACTGTGTTGTGCCTCCCACCAATCACAATTAAGAAGATTCTTTCCCAAGATGAAACCCTGGAAATTTTGATCAGTTTTTAATTATAACTCTGAACTCAATTCTCAGTCACGATGTGACCCTTTTATAAGTCTTTTGGTTTAAAATTATGTGAAATGCAAATATCAGTCGTGTGCCCCAAATGGTTTCCCTTCGTGGAGTGGCACATTTGGTGTAGCAGTTAGTGCAACACCTTTACAACACCAGCAATGGGGACCAGGATTCCAATCCCACGCTGTTTGTAAGGAGTTTGTACATTCTCCCGTGTCTGCACGAGTTTTCCCCGGGGGCTTCAGTTTCCTCCCACAGTTCGAAATGTCAGAACTTTAGGATGTAGGTTAATTGGGTGTAAATTTGGCAGCATGGACTATTGGGCCGAAATGGCCCGTTACTGTGCTGTATGTCTAAATTTAAAAAAGTACTTTGCAACATTTACCATTCAAACTGACTGCCATAATCCAGTTTATACATTACTTTACAACTATATGGGACAGGAAATTAGCCAAAGAAATCTCAATCCCTGATACAGACGACAGGTCTGCTTGCTGGAGTTTATTAAAGCTCTAAATTGTCTCTTGACAAGCTCACAACCCATATCGATATTTTTTTCTGAGAAACCAAAAATCGTATTTCCAAGTCAGCTGACAATACAAAACGAGACAGGATTATAATCATTGATGATGCATAGAACAGTCAAGACGATATGAGTAAACTACATGAGTGGCCGAGTACATGGTAAATGGATGAAAATGCAGAAAAATGTGTGGTCATCCATTTTGGTGCATTAAACAGAGGTGCTGCATGTCGTTAAAGTGATAAATTAAAATGCAGATGTTTAAAAGGATTTGCGTGTCCTTGCACATTAGTAACTAAAAGCATTTGCAGCAAATAAGTAGGAGAGCAAAAAGAATTCTGACTCGTATTGCAAGAGGATTTTAGCATGGAATAGGCCTTACTGACCTTATTATGAAGGACCTCAAGAATGGTGCAGGTTTTGTCTCTTGACCCAATAGTAGATATACTTACCCAAGGAGCATCATAAAGATTCTCTGGAGAGTTTCCAGACCTGGGTTTAACAATGAGATTGAGTAGACTATGAGCTCATTTAAACTTTCAAAGGCTACAAAATAAAAGGTTGGAAGCAGGAAGCATGCTTGCTGTGGTTGAGGTGTCCAGCAGAGGTCACAGTTTCAGAAGAAGGGCTAGGCAGTTTAGGACGACGACAAGGAGAAATGCCTTAATTGGAGGTTGTGAATCTTTGGAGTTCTTAACCAAGGCCTGAGGAGTTTCAGTCATCATTTAATAAAAATTGATAGCTTTCTGGATATTAATAGAGTAGATGAATATGGAGATGATGCAGGAAAATGGGCTTGCAGTAGTAAATCAGTCGTAATCCTTATGAATGGTAGAACAGGCTCAAGGGGACAAATGAACCATTATTGCTCCTACTTCCTGTAATATTCCAATTTAATACAGTATACTCTTGCATTGGTATCAGGCAGACTCTGGCTTTTGTGTCAATGGAAAAAGTGTGGGCTCTAAAACTAATAATACTGGACAATGAATATTTTTACTTTCTGAACACTTTAAGGTTTAGTTTATAGATTTTGGGCTGTTGACCATAAAAATTACCTTAGAATTTTCCTTATCTTGTACTGTTTTTTTAGAACCTACATTGTGATTTCTTGTCATATTTTAAGTCCACTTCAAGCTACAAAACCACAAAGTGCAACATGTCGTTGAAAATACATTTTCTGCCTTCACACTTGGACGTCTTCCCTGCTGATCTTGGTGCAGTCAGTGACATGGTGAGAGGTTCCTCCAGGACGTTGCGACCATGGAAAAGCAGCATCAGGGCAACTGGAATTCATCACTGCTGGCTGACTATTGTTGGGCACTGACAAATAGGCATCAGATGCTGAGTACGAACAAAAATCAGCGGCCAAACATTTTTAGGTCAGTTGAACAAATGCAATGTGGTAGCATCATCATGTGATTATATATGGTAAATTCAATTAAAGTTCATTTAACATTTCTCCAAATTCCTATGTCTCACAGTCAATCTGAAAATATCTTTGTGTTCAGCTTGAGGTTGTCTATCATAACCTCCAATATTTTTTTCAGGAAGCAAACTTTTTGAAAAAAAATTGTTGACCAGTGTAATCCCCATGCAAATTTCTGTGATCATTCATTGAAAGCAGGAGTGAGCTTATTTACTAATTTGAACCCAATACATGTCCAATAAGAAAAAAAATCTTTGATGAGTTATTGGAACATTTTTCAAGAAATAGCTAACAATTTAGAGTAGTTTTAAAGGCTGGCACAGTTGGCATTGAGGCAGCAGTTAGTGTCGCAGTTAACAGAATGGTGATACAGTACCAGCAACCAGGGTTCAAATCAACAACCGTCTGTTAGGAGTTTGCACATTTTCCCTGTGTCTGTGTGGATTTCCTCCGGGTGCTCTGGTTTCCTCCCACCTTTCAAAAATCTACTAGGGTATAGGTCAATTGGGTGTAATTAGGCTGCACTGGCTTGTGGGCTTGTTACTGTGCTGTATGATTAAAATTAAAACCAATAACTAGCTCCATGTAATTGTTATGCAATTATTGGCTAGCTGCAGTTACAACAGGATATAGATAATCAAGAAAAATGGCCCAAAAAATAGCAAATGGAATGTAGTAAAGGAGCAGGGATATCATATTACCACAGTACAAGTTATTGGTGATACTGCATTTGAAATATCGTGCAGTGCTGCTCATCCAGCTATACGAAAATCCATCATTCAACTGAAAAGGGTGCAGAGATGTTTCACGAGAATATTATGAAGACCGTCTGGCTTAAATCATAAGAGGGGCTGGTTCGACTGAGACTTTACTCACTGGAGCATTGGAGAACAAAGGGCTACCTTATAGAGGTTTATAAAATCATGAGGGGTATGAAGTGCCAGTTCATGAAGAAATTGAAGGCTGTGTAGTTAACCATGAACCTTTTATTAGTAGAAACTCAGTAGTACAATAATGAATGATAATGGGTGCGTGCACAGTTATAACGAAGGGGAGTGTCTTTAGTGGTAGAGATAATACACATCCAATGTCAGTAGAGCTGACGAAGTTCAGCGGAAGACTGACAGCATGACACAGATTCATCACAGGGTATAGACAAGGTAAAGAGTAACTTTATTTCCTCAGGATAGGGAATCTAAAACTAGAGAGAGTAAGTTGAGTATGGATAGCTACAAAAGGAACCTTTTCAGTGAATACATCGGACAACCTGCCAGAGGCAGGGACAATTGAGAGGTACATGGACTGGAAAGGTTAAGAACGATGTGGACGAAATGCAGGCAAATGGGCCGAGCTTGGTTTGGCCAAAAGGCCAGTTTCTACGTTGTAAAACTAATTACTCTTAATTAAAAAGAAAAGGCCAGGTAATTTCCCCTGATATATGATCACCAGGCCAGATGGCTGCAGTTTGCCTCTTCCTAGCCATTAGCTTTATACATCATCATAACAGATTTTCACAATCTAACTAAATGACAGAAACTGCCTTCAGCAAGAATGATAAAATCTTACGGTGGGATTTACAGTTCTGCTACCACTCTCCCATACCCTCAGGAAATAGAGAGTCTCTAAACTGTGGCCTAAGTAATTTTTAAAATACATTTTGCATGATACATTCAGACAAGATTTTGCCGTTGAAATCCAAACTACTTTTCAAAAATATTGTGACTTCATCTGCCTAACTTCATGCTCTAACTTTCAGAATCCAATACTTGCCCCACTCATCATCTCCTGCACAAAGGCTGATGAATTTGAAAGCCTCAAGATCTGGATGAGATTTGTGGAAACCCTGAAGGTGACTGAAACTCCACCGTGAACTCTTGGAAACTGTCACTGAAGAACAGTTGAAATTAAATGGAGTTAAGAATCAGATTTAGTGTCATGGATTTGTCTTTCGAACAGCACCAGATCAGAACCAGCATTCATGGTCATGAACAGGTCACGAAACTAGAGGTTTTCCAGCAGCCTCACAGTGCAAACACTGATCTAAATCATCGTAGAAAATAAATTAAAAATAGTGCAAGAAAACGTCAAGGCACTCTCTGCGGTCTGGGAAACTTACAAGTTCCTGTGGGCACGAATTTAATGATAAACTTATTATTCTTTGAAGGCATCAATACAGTGGCTCATTAACATAAAGCTGATTTCTATGAGGTTTTATTTTCCACAACATTATTAAATGCACTAATACAAGTTTCACCATTGCTTGCTTTAGGAATCATACAAATGAATTGAATCTAGATTCAATTCCTGATATGGGCAGTCAGAATCAGGTGGAATAATAGTATGAATGGCATGCCCTGAGTTGAAAAGAAGCAACAAAGGAATCTGAAAGATAAGTGAATCTTCTGAAAGTTATAGGGGTCACCACAACTTTGAAACAATGGCAATCACGTCATCTTCCAATATTTGCGGTCCACACTACCACTAGAATTGCATTCCTTCTGCTGCTTTCCACAAGTATTTTCCATAAAGAATTAGAAACATTTAAAACAAAGTATTTTACAGTCAGCAATAAAATGATCACACTCCAGAGATACCAAGTATTTTGTACAGTATAAAACATAGAAAAAGTTATTTATTTGAAAGCACAAGAATTTGACAAAAAAAATTACTATTTTGCAGCTATTAAAACAAACCTCACTTAACTTATTAATCATAAATATATTATTGAATACTGGTTCCTTTGTAAATAATATCTAGATGAGCAAATGGCAGATAAGATCCAGTTTATTCAATTCAAATCATCTGACACAAAAGCTTTTATGTTCAATTTACTCTTTCTCCCATTTTCATTTCACAATTCATATTATTGTACATCTTGTGTCTTCAACACGAAAAGAAAATTTGAATGATCCGAGATTAGCTATTTACTTGAGGATTGCAGGATGAAAAAAATTAACATTGTGTTTTTTTTCCCTCCCCTGTCAGGATCCTGACCAGATGATGTAATGAAACTTGATTTCCTCTTTCCATCCTGAACAAAAACTTCATATCCATTATAGATTATAAAGAAATAAGTGATGAAATGGGACTCCATTCAAGTTCCAGCTATCTAGACCGAAGAACAATCGTGTCCTATTTTCATTTACCTGTTTTTTCTTTGTTGGTTTGTTCGGCCAGAAATTTGCATTACCTAGACTGAGACAATGCTGAACAACATCGTGTATACTTTCTGATAACATACAAGAGATGATGCTTAATGCATTCACAGCAGACATTGCTGTAAGAAATGCAGTGCTTCCTTTCCAAGATTGTTAACAGATACATCTAGTCATTCTCTTAAACAAAGGACGAGCCTGGCAATATACATATGTGGCAGCCCATAACTGTGGAAGCAATATCAAAGATACTGACTGGACGATCTAAAGGGCATTTCGTTTTGATATTTCTCATTCTTCTCTCAAAACAATTTTGCCTCAAATTATTAAGAAGACGATTGTCTTCAATTGTGCAACAATTGTGCCAAGGTTGAGATGAGAATTGCTGGAAGATATTCCCAGAGGGATAAAAAGATTAACCACTTGAACACCCAGGTCCTAAAGTTTGTAGAGTGGTAAATAGCGACTAAGGTCTTGCACCCTCACTAGTGGCATCAGGATATGCTATGGTCTGGATTAGGTAGAAATGCACCCACATTTAACTATGTACTGTGATCAATGCAAGAACAGGGTTTCTTTCATTACAAGTTGCATCCAAAGAAACATGCCTGACATTGGAGTCCAGCCATTGTCAGAGACTAAAAATTTAACTGAACCAGTCAGATGTGCAGCACTTGGTTCATAAGTATGTATGACAGTTCACCTTATGAATTTGGCTGGTTAGACGAGCACAGGAGGCCAGGATTATTCTCCAATTAGTCCTTTACTCCAATATGTAGAATTATTAGAATTGCAAAGATGAAAAAAAGGCAGTTTCGAGGACAGGTAAACAACAAGTATTTAGCTCGTTAAGTTTACGAATATTCACACATTCACTAACACCTTCATCTTGCCAAACTGCACTGACACATTCTGCTCAAATCCAAGAGCAGAGAGCCTCCCGAGACCCAACTATCTTATCGGTATCAACGCAGAGATGGGCCTTGGTCTCTGTGCCCCTTTAAAAAGTATCGTTGGCGCACACATGAAAGTTTATTTTTAAAAAATTTAAAAAAGAAAGAAAAAAAAATCCAAGAGCAAATTCCCTTTCGAACACAAACCCGATGTGCCCAAGTGTGTTAAATTAATGAACGGTTCGACTTTTAACAAGTTATTGACAGCAATTAAATGGATAAATCCTGGCCATTCTTTCTCCAAGAACAATTTTGGTGTTATACCAAGTACAGTCATGCAATTAATACTGCAAAACCATGGTCTATGGACTACACAGTTTTTAAGGTAGTTCATTTATCTGCTAAGGCTTTCATGGAACCCAAAATATTATTAATTTTTAGAAATATCAGAGTTGCATAAAATTGCTCAATTAAATGCCTTTGATGACAACATTTGAGAATAAATATATAATAGTATTATTATTACTATATCTTATAGGTCTGAAGCATTACTGGATTTCTGAGCAGATGAATCTATATTCTTATCAGCACGAGGCCGCCATGTGACTACCTGATCACCAGATTCCTCATGGGATGCGGAAAGAAAGAAAATTCGATTCACTTCACTGATGGAAATATCCTGTAGGGCAGGGATTGCTCCTTCAACGTATGGTTTGCTCTGCTGGTTTTTAGCATAATTGTCTGAAAAGAAAAACATCTTTCTACTAAACGACAGAACCTGGAGGTTTGATTTTTTTTTTAAAAAGATCCATAATCATTAGGTAACAATAAATATCAAATCATGTACAAACCATCTTTCCCCTACAAATAGGCAATGGAATGACAAGAGATTCTAACACAATATTTACCATTCATAGGCCAGAGAAATGAGAGAATTTGGGGTTATTCACTGGAGTCCAGAGAGTGTTCAGGTTTAAAATGAGGCTTTAAAATCATGACTGATGGATAGGGAGAAATTCTTTCCACTAAGAAAAAAAGTTAACAAACCAAGATTACAGATAGAGAATTAACAAAACAACTATTGAGATGAACAGAAATAGTTTTGCAAAGCATGTTGATTTCATACGAAATGGACAAACTGAAAGGGTGGCAAAAGCATTTGAAAAGTAATTCTTAAATGAAATTTAAGGGATAGAAAACAGGGAAGAACTCCTTAAAAAGAGTACAAGTGTCTCTTTTTTATTATAGCTCTTTCAGAAGAGGTTTAATGAACAGGTTTACATTTACAGGCAAACCCAAAGTGCCTGCAAAATGTTGATAAACTGCCTCAATGAACCACTCTTAACAAATCAGTGGAGCTGACTGAAAGACAGTTAAGAGTCAACCACGGAAATGTGAGTTTGCAGGCCAGGATCAGATAAAGGACATTAATGAATCTGAGAACTTTTTTTTAATATAATCTGGTACTTTCATAGTATTACCTTTTTTCAACACAGAAATTCTCCAATTCCTCTGGTAGGGTTTTAAATCGTATCTCTGGATTATCAGCCCAATCATCCAATACTATCCCAGTAACATTATACTGTCATAATAACAGAACTTGGTATTTAAATTATATGAAGTCACATTAACTTAACATATCACAGCATGAAAACTGTGTCTTATGATGGTGCATGAGAATCCATGAACAATGTTGAATCATTATCTTGTATTCCCCCCTCCCCCCAATTCATCATAAAATCTCAATACTGGAACCAAAGGAAAAGAGTACTTCCCATTTCTTCCAATTTTCCAGAAAATTAAATACGCTTTTCATACAATTTTTGTAAAAGATTACAACTGTTTGATTTCAAATGCTTTAAATTATTCCCAATAGAAGAAACAAACTAACCAAGGTATCTAACTATCAAATAATTTGTGACAATTGCTCTATCCCACTTTATTGAATATGACATTTAAACTTACCAGTAACGGTATCCACAGAGTCTAGTGGAGCTGTACTCATCATGTTAACTCCACAGAGTAAAATGTAAGCAATTACTATGACGACAAGAAAATAGATAGGCAAGGCTACAGCCCAGTACCTATGGAAAATATTAGTATAGTGTTAAATCGCAATCAAATTCACAATGTTTTACAATCCATCAAAAAGGTAAAACATTTAAATAAAGTTTTGTGCTGAGATGGTACATATTAACATAAAAATCTTATTTGACTCCTTGTACATTTGCATATTAATAACTGTCGATAGATCACCAGGGGAAGCCCTTGAGCATGTAACAAATGGCAGACACAAAGTTAGTTTTCTTCTACTTTGATTGTTGTACACCAATGTTTTCACTAGAAATAATCACATTTCTCCAAAATTATTCCTGAACTTAAGATAGCACAGAGTCCTTAGCTGGTTACTTTTAACCTGCAAATAATTGTTATTTGTGCATGATAAGTTCCCATAAATAATTATGAAAAGGATTAACCAATTGCCCACACACCAAAACTCGCTAATATTCTATTAAATTTGCATGACGTTGTTATAGTAAATAAAGGAATAATATTTTGACTGTGACATTCTCCCATTTTCCAGTTCATTTTATTTGAGTGGGACCATCTCTTTAAGAGGACAGATTTAACAACCTGCCTTCAGGATTTGAAGTGACTGTGAAACTAGCAGCAAGCTTTGAACATCATGTTCCTTTCACTGGATACATTTGCAGAGTCAACATAGAAGTCCTGGAGAAGCCAGGTGAAAAAGGCAAAGACCATGTGTTCTGGAGGCCATTTTAAGGAAGCAGCACAAGAGTAATGAGCTCTTTGACCTCCTTTATAGGATTGAGAAACTCACTTGGCCTCATTGTGTGGTTATAGACAAACCAGAGTTCCTCCTGTTAGTATAGTGGGATGAGAGACCACTTCAACTGACCCACAAAGGGTTTTAAAGTTGCAGAAGAAATACTGCACTTGACTGATCCAGAAGGCGGCTCTCATCTAAAAAGGTCATTTCTCTGAAGCACCTCAACAAATGTGTTGTGAGTTATCAACATTCTGTCATTCTGTCCCTGTCACCCACTTCAGGAACTGCTAACTTCATCGTAAAGGCTGCGTGCCTTACCCATCTTAGAGCCTGCGTGCCTCATCAATTTCAAATCTACGTGTCCTCATTGAATTTCTGAAACTGAACTTTGAACTGCCTTCCGAGAATTGAGTCTTGACTTGTGGTAGCTTGGGTTATTCCACACACATCAATATTCACATATAGTTAGATAATTGTATATAAATGTAGTTAAGTTTAGACAAGCTAGTGAATTGTTAATAATTTAAAAATATTATTTTTAAATATAACACCATTTGGGCTAATTTTTTTAAAAATTGCTGCTGTCATGTACAAATCTGTTCCAGAATTTCTTGAATCAGGCAAAACATTCAGCGGAACCGATACCTTTCTTATTTCAACATTCACTTAATAACCTCAACTATATCATAAATTGTATACATGCATATTTTATATTGAACCAAAATCATTGCCAACACCACTTACTTCTGTGGCCAATAGGTGAGACCCACTGAGTGCAGCCACGATTCTGGAACATAGGCCCATACTAAATATAGAACTGTGATATAAGAATAATAAATTAAGTGCAAAATTAATCAGCAAAACTGAAGCCTGTTTCAGCAACCATCGCTGATGTCTTAAGAAAGTTTTATTCTACCTTGTTAAATTACTTGAGCCGTTACATTATTGTTTCAACAATTCGATAATCATTTTCAAAGTATTATTCATTTGCTACAATAGCATCAGCAAATCATAAACTGAAGAACAAATTTCATGAACCAGATTTAGTTCTGCACCATAAGGTTATCACACTAATGCAGCCTCCATGATTACAGAATTGCTAAATTAAGATGATTCGTCAAAGATATTGATTAAGTAATATCTATTGTTCTCTTTCTATTCCCTCTGAGTGCATTAATGCCACACTGATGCAAACACCTGATTCACACTAACCCTGCAATTATAAGCTAAATAATATCCAGCTGGATGCAATAGAAATGACCTGATTAAATTTTAATAACATTAAATTTATCGTGCGGAAGCCTCTTGCTCCATCATATCCATGGCAGCTGAGAAACAGTGAATTGAATAAATTTCACTTCCCAGCCATAATTTTGCATGTTATTTCAAATCTTGTAACATGTTCATGACAATAAATTCTGACCCAGATGCTCATTAAATGCAGTGATGATTTCTACCTTCACCTTTCTGGCCACAACTTCAAGAATCCAACCAGTCCACGTGAAAAGATCTTTCCTCGATATTCCTCTAATTCTTCCACCAATTACCTTAGATTGAAGGTCGCTATTGATTGATCATTCTAGGATTGGAAATGCCTCCTCCCATTTAGTTTGTCTGGGTTCATATGCATCTTAAATAAATTCACCCCGCACACCCTCACCTCACTCTACAGTCGCTTCTATATCTGAAAAAAACAGCCAAATCAATCATTCCTCAAAGTAAAAACATTCAGCTGGTCTCACACATCCATAGGAGGTTACCAAAGTTTCAGGCCAGAGCCCTTCCTCAAGGATTTCCTTCAAACGACAAAAGGTGATCTCAACCTGCTTTATCAGATAATTAGCTGGAAGGAGTCACTGGGTTAGAGAAATGGTCAGTCAATCTTTCGCGTCAGGACCCTTTTTTTTTGAGGCTAACGTGTGAAGGGGATAAGGGAGGAGTCCATCCAGCTTCCTGCTATTTGATCAAGATCCCTGCATCTGCTATATTGCATCTTTTGCCACTAATCCCTGGTGACAAATCCTCCTCTCATGACTCGTGTGTTCATCAAAATAAATTTTTATAAAACTGATCAAAACCATAGGGCATGATGGGGTAAGAGGTGGTGTTAAAATTGAAACACAATAACCACCATACTTTCTTTGACATGTAAAAAAAACTATTCTTGAACCATATAATGAATTTTATAACATGACTTACTGAATGCAAACTTTGAGGCAAGAAACAGGACAAATCCATAAATGGCCCTTTCAGGTAACGGTGAAGGAGAGGTCACTGCCATTGTTCATTTCTAAGACAGACAAATGAACATTTACTGAGATATTGAAATATATCCTGTGACACAGCATGGCTGAACTATTAAATTGCAAACCGCTACTCATTTTGCACATTAGCCTATTGATATTTTATTCAACTCAATATACAATGAATCATAGAAACTTGTGGCGGACCTCATTCAGCCCACCTTGTCCATTGCAAACAAAAGGTGATATTTATGTTAATATTTCCCATCTTTCCCAATGGGCACGCCATATTTCAATTAGTTATTTTAGTTTTATTTAACCTAAAAAAAATGCTGGATTCAATTTAAACCCAAAGTTGTAGATATTTTGGAAGCGACTTTGTTCACATAGATCAGGTGAGGTTTCATTCATTAAAGACTACAATCTCCTGGTGCTGGGAGTCTTGTCCATGCGAAAATAAAGGACCATCCAATCACATCTACACCAGTAAATGCCTACTATCTGTAGGCATCTCCCCCCCCACCCCACCCCATCCTCCCAATGTATTTGCTCTCTTGCACCAATGCGAAGCCTGCTGTATCTGAGGGCATTGAGAGCTCGTTCCAGTGCAGCCCCCAGCGACCCTCTCCCCATGACTCCTGCTGCCCATCCCCCTCCCCGGGGTCACAGGGGGGCAGACACCACCCCTTCGATCTTTGTCCTACCAGAGAAGGACAGAGCATCGCTCGAACGGCGACGACCTTCCCGTTTAAAGGCCAGCTGATGATGCCCATCGTCAAGCAGCCAGCACGGCGCGACTTCGGCCTCCTGCCGACGTCACCCTCCGCGACGGCGCAGCGCGCATGCGCGGGTCCTCCGTGCCGGCCGCGCACAGGGACGGACCGCGGTGGCGCCGCTCTTGGAAGGGCGGAGAAGTTGCAAAGTTTGCAGAACCTCTCCGTTCTGAAATTCTCTGGATCGGGTATGACAGAACAAAGACTATTCTTGGACCATATAATGAATCTATTTCTAAATTTGACTTTTACAACAAACTTTGAGGCAAGAGACAGGACAAATCCATAAATGGCCCTTTCAGGTAACGGTGAAGGAGAGGTCACCGCCATTGTTCATTTTCCAAGACAAGACAAATGAACGTTTACTGAGATATTGAAATCTCCTGTGACTCAACTATTAAATTGCAAACTGCTGGTGTTGCATTTGACCCAGTTGCCTCCCTAAAGCATCTGTAGAGCTTTCTGATTTATATCATCAACAGTGAATGGTTGTCTGAACTCAAACTTGGAGACAAGAAAGGTTGAGGAGAGGTTACCACCCTGTATTCCAACGGCTGGAGACTCTTCAACCACCCCCTAACTCGATTATTCACAAAATACTCTGAAATGACAAACAAAAAAGGTTTGACTGCACCATTGGAAGGCCATTTTGCACTATGGTAACCAAAGATTTTTTGTGCATTTATTCTCTCTTTTAAATTTAATGAATACTGTGCTTTTTTTTTAAAACCACATACATGTTCGGCGGCAGCAAGTAAAAATTTTATTGCAAATGTGGTTGGACAAACAGATAAGACAGACAAATTAACAGTCAACTGGGCTGAATGTTTTTAATACATATGTGACGTACCATCAATAATTCACAAAAGGCTGAGTCGTGAAATAATCAGGCTTTTAATGGTTAAGACCAGGCGGAACACTAACAAACAACCCTCCACCTCCTTGACTGATCAGAGCCAATTAATATGGCTTCCACCTGCAAGGGACTATGGGTCGGATTGATCTCGGGAGGCGTGTCCAGTCAGTAGCAGCCAATCACAGTATAACAGTGGTTATACTGCCATGATCATATTGAATGGCGGAGCAGGCTCGATGGGCCATTTTTGGCCTACTTGTGTTCCTACTTCCTATGTTCTTATGTTCCTATGTTACCACAATATGATAACATTCAATACTACAGCTCCCAACACTCATTTGGTATCCCAGACTGATCATGCTTCAACACATGTTGCTTCTCAAACTCTGTTGCTCCACTAATTTTCATTTATCCATTATTCTCTTTCTCTTTGTTCCTCAATCAAAATTTAAGATCTCGGCCTAATGTATGAATTCCATACCTCCTATGCCAGGTCAGATCCTCTGCATCTGCCCACATCCTCATTCCTTCATTTATCATGCCCTACACAGAATTCCTTTATTTCATTCCACCAAAAGTGGGACATTTTCATGCAGTTAAGGCAAATCATTGGAAATCAGTTTAATATTTTCTCCCACTTTTAAAAAATTCTCTGAAAACTACATTGCTTCGCTGTTCAATTAGGGTTATTTTTTTCCCCTGTTGCTGTGAATACTGTTACCCTGGGCCTTTGATAATGTATTTGTTGGGATCCCTCAAGAAATTTTCAGGTGATCTTTTAAACCAAAGCCGCTTTCAAGTGCATTCACTGCCAAGAATGCGCTTGCAGAAGCAGATGCAGCCCTGTGGAATGGTCTTTCAGGTGGCAGCCATGAAAGCGCTGTGCTGTCCACCTGAAAAGGACAGCTGCAGGAGAGGCACCTCGGAGCGCACTCCAGCTCCTGTCAGCACGGGACGTTGGGGCAGGGGCAGTGGGGAGGGGGGAGCTGTCAGGCGCGGGGAGGGGGGCAGTCAGGCACGGGGAGGGCGGGCTGCCAGGCGCGGGGATTTGGGTTGCTGACTGATTGTCATCAGCCCGCCCCCTAGCAGCTGCTTTCAGGCAGCTGCATTCAGGTGCCTTGGGGGACTGGTCAAATACGGAGATTATATCTCCCAGAGGAGGGTTGGTGAGTACTCCTCCAAGCCACGTCAGGCTCTTTCAGGTGGCTTCCTGACAGCCGCATTCGGGTAGAATATGCCCCTTTACATCGGGGTGTTCTGGCCCCCTGAAAGAGGCTAAAGCCTCTGAAAAACACTTCTTTTGTAAACAATATGGTAATGTGTTTAATTGGGGAAGGGCTAATTACGGTGGGATTAGGCAGGAACTGGGGAGAGTAAATTGGGAACAGATGCTCTCAGGAAAAAAACGCAGATGTGATATGGGAAATGTTTAGGAACCACTTATCCAGAGTTCTGAATAGGTTTGTCTGACTGAGACCATGAAAAGATAGTAGGATAAGAGAACCTTGGTTGACAAAAGAGATGAGGCATCTAGATAAGAGGAAGATGGAAGCATGAATAAGGTTTAGGAAGCAAAAAAAACAGGAAGGGCTCATGAAAATTATATAATAGACAGAAAGGAACAAGAAAGGAATAAGGAGAGCTGGAAGGGGGCGTAAGAAGGCATGTAGGATTAGAGAAAACCCTAAGCTTTTCTATACATATGTGAAGAACGGAAGGATGGTGAGTGTGAAGGTAGGGCCACTTAAGGATATAGGAGGCCATGTGTGCCTGGAGGCAGAAGAAGTAGGGGAGGACCTAATACTTTGCTTTGATATTCACCAGAGAGAGGTCAGTACAGAAGAAACGTATGTGCTGGAACATGTTCAGGTTAATAAAGAAGAAACATTCAGATTGATAAGTCCCTGGAACCAGACAAGATATTCTCTAGGTTGCTACAGGAAGTGAGAGAAGAGATTTTCTGGGGCATTGGCAATGACCTTTGCATCCTCCCTGGCCACAGGGGAGGAATTCGAAGATTAGTGAATGCCAAATGTGATCCCCTTGTTTAAAAATGAAAATAGGGGGGGAATCCTGGGAATTATAGACCAGTGAGTCATATTTTAGTGGTGGGCAAACTATGAGAGAGGATTCTTAGGGACTGATCCACGAGCATTTAGAAAAGTATAGTCTTCTCAGGAATAGTCATCATGGCTGCTACCATTGTGGAAGAAGGTTCAGGAACCTGAGGATGAGCACTAGCGGTACAACGACAGCTTTTTCCATCGCTGCTACAGATTCCTGAATGATCAATGAACCAGACACACTCTTCTACCTTGACTTTTCGTGCACTATATTTATTTTTGTACGGTGGCTTATATGAATGTTTTCACTGTGATGTTGCCACAAAACAACACATTTTTTGATTTGTTCATGACAATAAATAAATTCTGATTCTGATCCAATGAGAACATATCATCTACAATAAATATCAATGAAACATCACCCTTGGCGAATATCTGCAGTTTATTTTGTATTGATTTCCAGTAGCATTTCTCTGTAATTTCTCAGCTAAGTTCAAAAAGACAGGGGCATATTTTTTCCTTGTCATCTGTACCACAATTGTGCAGCAAACTGGTCTAAAAATACCCTGTAACCTTTAAGAATGCCCCTGTTTATTTGCCTTTATTACGTGTTCACAAGATATAGGAGCAGAAGTAAGCCTATTGGCCCATTGAGTCTGCTCCACCATTCTAATCATGAGCTGATCCATCTTCCCACTCAGCCTCTCTCCCCAGCTTTCTCCCCGTAACCCCTGATGCCCTGACTAATCAAATACCTGTCAATCTCTGCCTTATAAACACCCAACGACCTCACTTCCACAGCTGCCTGTGGCCACAAATTCCATAGACTCACGACCCTCTGACTAAAGAATTTTTTTTCTGCATCTCTGTTTTACATTGATGCACTTTTATCCTGAAGTTGTCCCAGCATCCCCTACCACATTACTCTGTCCAGCCTTTCACCGTTCAAATGCCTATATGA
This sequence comes from Narcine bancroftii, assembly GCF_036971445.1. Classification (NCBI taxonomy): domain Eukaryota; kingdom Metazoa; phylum Chordata; class Chondrichthyes; order Torpediniformes; family Narcinidae; genus Narcine; species Narcine bancroftii. The sequence goes on along the minus strand of NC_091475.1, from coordinate 14,743,318 downwards.
GCTCTCCCCTCATCCTTCTGTACTCCATGAGTACAGTCCAAGAGCCGACAAATATTCCTCTTATACTAACTCTTTCATTCCTGGTATCATTTGAGTAAATCTTCTCCGAACCCTCTTCAACACCAGCACATCTCTTCTGAAAGAAGGTGGCCAAACTGTACCCAGTACTCCAAGTGAGGTCTTACCAGTGCTTTATAGAGTCTCAACATTACATCCCTACTCCTATATGCTGTTCCTCTGGAAATGAATGCCAGCACTGCCTTCACCTTCTTTATTTCTTTGGTCACTTGAGATCATGATCCACCTTTCCTCGGAGCTGACCCCCAGCTAATCCCAGATCAATAGTTGGGACAGCAAATGTGAATTTAGCAGCTTGAGCTACTTAGGATTTAAAAAAAACACCTTGGAATCTATGTCAATGCCTTCAGATGAGGGAGAGATGGAATTTATAAAAAAAATATATATTGGAATTGGACTCAGTTGAGAGAAGGTGTTAAGTCTGTATATTCTCTCATCATGTATCCATCACCATTATCTGTGTCCACGCTGTTAGAAGTGAATATCAATTATTGGAGCAGTCACTCGGCACTGAAGTTTTAATTGAAGTTTAATCCTTTACAGGAGAAGGAATCAATATTGGAGCTCGTGCTAAGTAAACAGAAAGTGTTAAATACTTTCAACCCAGTCAGTGAATATTTGATCACTAATCACCCTTCTCTAAATACACAAAGATGTAATGGCATATCTGATCCCTCCGTGGCAGAAGCACAAAAAGTGATGACACATCTTGCATTGATCTATGGGAAGCGAGAAGTCTGAGCCGAGGAGGAAAATTAAAGTCAGCAAAAGTTCATCATTGCAGTTGACCTTTGTATACCCTGTGCGGACTTTGCCAATCAATGGAATGTCATGGGGTCACTGACTGGTCAGAGAAGCAATCAATGATAGCGGAGGGCCTAATAGAGAGCTGGACATGTCAACTTTTATGCTTTAATCAGGATGCATTAACATTTAGCAGCAGGGAAAGACAAAAAAAATCTAATTTTCATGTTCTACAGAAAGCAATTCCACAATGGAAAATATATTTAAACACTTAAGAGACAAATTTTCCTTTTCTGATCCTCAAATTAACTAGATTAGACTTTGAACAGAATGTGTCACTGAATAAACAGAAAGTCTTACTTATGCAAGGAAATCTTCTGAAAGAATACTTTTTTTGGTCTAATTTGACTGGAATTAAGTGTAAATCTGCTGCAGAGACAAACCTGTAAGGCGAATGGTAGGGCCCTGGAGAGTGTATTAGAACAGAGAGACCTAAGTGTACAGGTGTGTAGTTCCCTGACAGTGGGTGATTCTGCTGAACAAGGGAAGAAGGAATTTGCCTTCATTGGGTGGGGTATAAGAGTACGAAAGTTGGGACTTCATTTTTCAGCTGTGTGGGGCATTGGTGAAGCCAGGTTTAGAGTACTATGTGCAGTTGTGGCCATCCTGTTGGAGGAAGAACAAGATTGAAAGGGAAGGGATGCAGAGGAGATTCACCACAACATTGCTGGGAACAGATGGGGTATATATGCTGGGTCTTCTTTACCTGGAGGGAAGGAGTCAATGGTTTTCAAACATTTTCTTTCCACTCACATTCCATCTTAAGTCACCCCTATGCCATTGGTGCTCCATGATTTGTAAAGGATTACTTAAGGTGGTATGTGAGTGGGAAGAAAACGTTTGAAAACCACTGTTTTAATCATCCCTCATTGACTCGTTATGTGCACGGTTTCATAACTCCAAAGGAAATGGGCCAATGACAATTTTTCTGAAGCAAAATATTTCAGTAACAATTGAGTCTAGAGCAGTGGTTCTCAACCTTCCCTTCCCAGTCACATCCCACCTTAAGCAATCCCTTGCCAATCACAGAGCACCCATAGCGTAGGGATTACTTGAGATGGAATGTGAGTGGAAAGAAAATGTTTGAAAACCATTGGTGTATAGGCTTAGAAAAACATGAGGGGTATGGATAAAGTGAATGTCTTTTTTTTTCCCCAGAGTAGATGATTCTGAGGACTAGAGGACTTAGATTTAAAGTGAGAGGGAGAGATTAAAGAGAGACCCAATGGGCAAATATTTCATTCAGAGAGTGGTCCATATTTGGAATGAGCTGCCTGAGGAAATGTAACATGCTGTATAATTTCTAAATGCACAGCGAAGTGCAGCAATAAAGTTGATTTTGCATTTGTTTTTGGTGCTATACGCTATTATGGAGTGGTGGACTTGATGGACCAAATGGCTTAATTCTGTGGCTACGTCCTAAACGTCACAGATAGTAACGGGGTGAATGACTTGATCAAACACAAAAGTGCTGGAGAAACTCAGCAGGTCCCTAAGAGGCAAGATATATAACCAATGTTTTGAGCCTGAGCCCTTTGTTAAAGAATGAACAAAAAGCAGACAGGCCCCCACCTGCTTTTTGTTGACACTATGACATCAGGCCTGAAATGTTAGTTATTTATTTTTACCTCCTATGGATGCTGTGGGACCTGCTGAGTTTCTCCTGCACTGTCTATGCATTTATTGCAATCACTGTATCTGCAGACTTTCATGTTCCACTCCGAATGACAAATTCATTTGTTCTTTTTGTTAGAGGAATGGTGGTAAAGATACTAGAAGAACTCACTGCTTGGGATAAAGTTTTGGCATTCCCTTTGTTGCACTTACATGGGGTGCTGCGTTCCAAGAACAGATCCCATTCATCAGTGAGCCACTCAAATACCTGCCCAGGATAGAATGCTAAGTTTCAGTCTTGGGAACTGAAGGCAGTAAAAGTCACCAACACAGAGAAGTAGGGGTGACAACAACCATCTCATAAAAAGCCCTGATATGCAGGTTACATGCCTGGAAAGGGTTAGAATCCCTTTACAAATAAAAGCAGGATAACATTCCACAATAAGATCTATCAAATTTCAATAACTGTGGAACCGCTGCTTCTTCACAACATCAGACCCTGGGGAATTGTCAAGAATATAGAATTAGTGTAAATGGGTGGTTAATGGTGAACATAGACCTGATGGGCTGAAGTGCTGTTCAATGCTGTATCTCACTGTCACGGCTGCACCTCACTCTCTGCTGCACCTCACTGTCACCCCTGTCTCTCACCGCCACTGCTGCCTCTCATTGTCACCGCTGCCTCTCACTGTCACCCCTGCACCTCACTGTCACTGCTGCCTCTCACTGTCATGCCTGCACCTAACTGTCACCCCTGCCTCTCACTGTCCCCCCTGCTTCTAACTGCCACTGCTGCCTCTCACTGTCACCCCTGCACCTCACTGACACTGCTGCCCCTCTCCCTATCTCACCACCTTTGCTCTGTCTCCCAACTGCCCCTGGTGAGGAGCAAAGTGGAAACAAGCAGCATGTTTCAAAATGTGTTTTGTGTTTTAAGCGAAGCTCGAATGAATGACACAAATCAGCCACTGATTCCAGAACCAAGTCCTTCGTCAGCCAACAGCCTGGCTTGGAATCTCCAGCGATTCTGACAGTTACGTGATCCGTGTATCGGACAGAAGCGAATACCCGGCGAGAGTGGCAGCGGGTTCATAACAGAGCGGTGGATTGAGCAAGTGGCCCAAGTCATGTTCGCGGTCCAACTTTACCTCTCCAGAGTCTCCAGCTCCAGAGATGTAATTTCAGAGATGTGGGATGATCTGAAACCCGCTCAGTGCATCAGACCCACCCCTCTTCCCTTCGGATTACAATTTTAAAAATCAGGTCTCGTAAAAGTTCTCATGTTAATTGTTAAACAAGGTTCCTCAATTTTAACTCATGGGAATCAATCATGATTGAGTGGGTATATATTTTTTAAAAGAATTAGAGGCGACTTTAGGAATAGTTTAGAGATGTTCCAACAATGAGAAGATTGAGTAGAATCTGGGGGAATTTAAAATTACAGATTCTGGAGTCTCACTGTGTGCTCGGCTGCTCTCTCTGGACTTAGCCACGTTCACCCACATCTGCCGCGTTGGCCCCTTCAGGTTGTGGCCCTGGACATCGTCCTGACATCTTGTCCTGATTTATCTGCCTGGGGTTCAGAGATTCATGAACGGATGCCGTGCAGAGAAACCATTGGGTTCCTTGTGCTAAAACACAATGCTGGAGAAACTCAGCTGGTCAAACAGTGTACCTGAAAGGTAAAGGTGCATAATGTATCTGGCTTGAGCCCTTCATCGAGGTACATCAAGGTGTGCTTGTGTGTCCCTTTCCAGGAGCCATCTTGTATGTCGTTTTTTTTTGTCTGCTCTTTCCCTATAGCTCAGCAATATATTTCCTATTCAAGCTGCTGAGTTCCTCCAGCATTCTGTCTGTTTTTACTACAATCACAGGGTCTGCAGATTCATGATTCATTTCCTATTCAACAGATTCATTATACATTATTAAGTAAATGCTCTCTATCCCGTACAGCTGTGTAGCCCAGATTGGGAATGGGTGGCAGTTCCCCTCATGCCATCTCTGGTTCCTTTATCACTTACCTCAAACCTTCGCCCTCTAGTTTCCAGCATTCCTTATTTCAGGAAATGGAAACCAGGAGAACACAAACCAGTCCTCATCAAGGGAACATAGTGGAATGTAAAATTCCTGAGTGTCAACATCTCTGATGATTTATCACGTCGATGCAATTATGAAGAAGGCATGAGAGCGGCTATATTTCATTAGGATTTTGAGATATGGTACGTCACCAAAGACTCTTGCAAACGTCTACCATGGAGAGCATTCTGACTGGTTGTATCACTGTCTGGTGTGGAGGTTGTGATAGTACAGATTCTATCACCAATGTGTATATGTACAGATGGTAGTGTAGGATGACTGTGATTGGCTGAGAGCGTAGCCACACCTACTGGCAGGTCTTAAAGGATTGCTCCTAGCCAGACCAGGTCATTCTGGACTGGTCGACCTACTTGTGATATGCTCCAGTATTTCAGTTAATAAAAGCCTTGCCACCGACTGGCAGGTCTTAAAGGGTTGCTCCAAGCCAGGCCAGGTCATTCTGGACTGGTCGACCTACTTGTGATATGCTCCAGTCTTTTAGTTAATAAAAGCCTTGCCACCTACTGGCAGGTCTTAAAGGATTGCTCCTAGCCAGACCAGCTCATTCTGGACTGGTCGACCTACTTGTGACATGCTCCAGTCTTTTAGTTAACAAAAGCCTTGCCACCTCCTAGCCAGACCAGGTCATTCTGGACTGGTCGACCTACGTGATATGCTCCAGTCTTTTAGTTAATAAAAGCCTTGGTTTGGATCAACAAGTCTTTGGTTCTTTCGATGCACATTACAGAGGTACCAATGCATAGGACAGGAAAAGGCTACAGAGGGTTGTAAACATGGCCAGTGCTATCATGGGCATTTGTCTTCTCTTCAGTAAGGGCATCTTTAAGAGGCAGTGTCTCAAGAAAGCAGCCTCTATCATCAGAACCCTCACCACCCAGGCCATGCCCTTTCCTCACTGCTACCATCAGGAAGGAGATACAGGAGTCCTGAAGATGAAGACCCAACGTTACAAACACAGCTTCTTCCCCTCCGCCATCAGATTTCTGAAGAGAAACACCAGAAACACCACCTCACTTTTTTTCTTCTTCTTCTTCTTTGTACGAACCATTCATTTTAAAAATCTTGTATTTTACAGAATTGTAATTTATAGCATTTTGAACCTCTAATACACAAATCTGCTGCTGCAAAGCAACAACTTTTGTGACAGATGTTTATGACAATAAACTTGATTCTGAATCTGATTTAATTTTGCATCAACGGCATATTTGGAAATATGACACGTACACCCGAGTACAAATGATTAACATACTTTATTACAAGCAAGTTGTCGTGCCAATGTAGAGGGACTCCACTGTACATTTCTGTCCAGGCAGAGAAACAACTTCTGTTTCTTAGAGCATTTTCTTCCCACTTTTTTAATCCAAGTGATAACAAGCCTATTGTTCACTGTTTGAATGACTTCCTTTCTTTATGAATGCAAAACCAGGGCTGAAAACTGTTCAATACAAGCTTTAATAATTTGTTGACTCTCCCTCTCAAGGTTTAAAGTGCCACAGGCAGATTAGATAGTGAGCTAAACCATTCGCTGCCTCTTATCAAAATGGGGTGTTGAATGTAGCTGATGAATTGAAATGGAGTAAATTGAAACACAAAAGCCTCCATATTCTGTGCTTGTAGTAAAAATATGCTGGAGGAACTTCGCAGGGCGCAACATATATAGGATGTAAAGATTTTTTTACTGACGTTTCAGACCTGAGACCTCAAGTATGAGTAAAAAAGGAGAGACAGGCCACTTTATAGAAGGCTGAGGAAAAAGGGGAAGAATGGGAGGGGGAGATTAAATGTTCAAGTTTACAAAGATATGGTTCTAGTTTGCTGCTTCTGGATTGAATAGACGATGAAAGTAAAGTACAGTCGCTGCATTCTGTTAATCAATCGATCCAGTCCATCATATTTCAACTATGCCCTGCAGTTCAATTTGATCTGCACAGAATTTTATCTCCCTCCTGTTCTTTGCTTGCCTCGTGCAACTTCAAGCATTCTCCTCTTCCACGGCACCACTCCGCCCCCCATTACAATTTAGTTAGGTATTGTAAGAGTGAGTCTCAAGCAACTGGAAAACTCGCAGACCCAGAGTCTACCAATCCCCATGGGTGCCAGATCCTAGGGGTTTTACTGTGTTTTGTATTTTCCCCAATCGCATTGCCTTCCTGAATTTAGATTGCATCCCTGATCAAAAAAACAAAGTCACAGCGCCACTGAGTCACTCCAACTCATGGCCAAGTTCATTGCTTAAAGCATGAAGTGGAGCACCGTTGGAAGTGTGGGAGAACTTTGTTCTTTTTTGAGTGAGCAGTCACAATATTCATACCCAGCAAAATATTTTTATTTTGCATCTTTTACTATTATTCTACATTTTGTAGCCTCTATGTTCAGATGTAAAATATTGTTTGAGATGATGAATTTGCCAACACTGCTATTCCACAACATGTACATTCCATGTTTTGTTATTATGAAATATTCTTCCCTTTATTTCTGAGGATCTGTCTTGGAGCCTCCATGTCGATGAAATCACGAAGAAGGCTCGCCAGCGGCTGTACTTTGTGAGAAGTTTGAGGAGGTTTGATATGTCACCAAACCTCTACAGGTGGACCATGGAGAGCATTCTGGCTGGTTGCTTCACAGTCTGGTTCGGAGGTGCCAACGCTCAGGACAAGAAAAAAACTCCAGAGGGTTGTTAACTCCATCTATGACATCACATACACCAGACTTCACTGCATCAACAACATCTACAAGAGGTGGTGTCTTAAGAAAGCAGCTTCTATCCTCAAGGACCCCCACCACCCAAGCCATCCTCTGCTATCATTGGGAGCCTGAAGACAAGCATTCACTGGCACAAGGACAGCTTCTTCCCCTCTGCCATCAGATTTTGAATGAACAATGAATCACAGACACTCTTTGACATTTTCTTGCATTATTTCTTATTTATTTTATAAGATGGTTTATATAAATGTTTACACTGTGATACTGCCCCAAAACAACGAATTTCATGACATGTTCATGACAATAAATTCTGCTTCTGATTCCCTCAGAGTTTTGTGGATTAAAATAAACAAAATGTATTTATTGTGTTAAAAACACACAATGCTGGAGAAACTCAGCAGGTCAAACAGGGTGCTTCATATTAGCAACGGTAAAAATACAAAACTGACGTTTCAGACTTGAGCCCTTTATCAAGGTATTGTGTGACTGGTTCCAGTGCATTCCTATCTAACTAACAGAGTCTGGCCCAGACTAAATCCTTGAAAGATTCTGTTCTACAGACACTCTTGATACTTAGAGCTGTATTCATAAACAAGAAGATGGTGGTCACAACAATATCTTTTTTGTCTGATAAGAGTCAACTTGTTTTTAACACAAGTTTGAGTTTCCCCAAGACCTAGGCACTTTGGAACTAAATGATCCAATACTCAGAAACTTTAAAAAACCTTCTAAAGATAAACGGGGCTGTATTAATAGCAGCAGATGTACTGTAAATATACTGCCTAATCTGGAAAGTTGAGTACTGTACATTCTGTGGTGGCTGGGCTCCATTATAACACATTTTGAGTACAGGGGTTGGAGGCACAGGAAGTAAGTAGGCTCTCCTACTCTCCAACAACACTGAGGTCAGAAGGTATAAGAACACAAGTAGGAGTTGGCCATCGGGCCTGTAAAACCTGCTCCGCCATCCAGCAGGACCCTGGCTGAATGCTGACCTCACCTCCTCTTCTCTGCTGGTCGTCCATCGCCCTCAATCTTTCAAAAATTATCTACTTCCACCTCAAATTTTTCTAATGATCTCGCCTCCATGATGAAGAATTCCGAAGAATTACCACCCTCAAAGCACCTCCTTTTTTAAATGACCAACAACTTTGGCTTCTCATTTAAGATTCTCCCAGGAGTGAAAACATCTCAATATCAACCACATTACACACCCTTGAGACCTTCTATATTGGAATAAGTTCACCCTCATTCTTCTGAATTCTGAAGATTTCAGAATCAAAGGGTCTATCATTTCTTGATAGGTCAGTCCTCTCGTCCCAGGAATAAGCCTGGATGATTCTTTGTTGGACTTCCTCCAGTGCTACTCTATCCTTTTTCCAGGTACAGGGGCCAGAACTGTGCCTAGTATTTCTGTTGTGGCCTGACCAATATCCTGCACAATAGTATTAGAACATCCTCATTTCTAAACTCTAGCTCCTTTGCTATAAAGGCTAATATGCTGCTCGTCCACTTAACTACTTGCTGCACCTACCTTTTTGAGATTTGTGCACTGGAATATCTGGAGTAACTGTGTCAATGTAGATTAACTTTATTTCAAAGGGTTTGGTTAGCCCTTTAAAATCAGTTGGCTCTTTTGCTAGCATCAGACACATTTGTCACATTTATTTAATTTGTTTTTATAGCTTTATTTAAATGACGAGGCAGACTCGATGTACTGAATAGCCTATTTCTGCCCCAATATCTTATGGTCTTTGCCATAATGAGCTTTAAATTCACAAAGGCTGCTGGTGCGAAACTACCAGTCAAAAGTGACGAATGATGAGTTGTCAAATGAAAAGCAAAATACAAACAATTCTGGCCATCCAATAGTTTAATGGGGCAGTGAGAGAAAAATGCTATGAAATGAGGGCAAACAAAGGAATATCCCGGCTGGCCAGACTATATTAGTGGAGAGAAAAACGGAACCAATATCACAGGCAATGAAACACAAAAGTCTGCAGATGCTGTGATTTGAGCAAAATCAAAAATGTTTGTGTTTTTGTAATATTACAGGCAGATGAGTGGTGGTAGAAATTGCTATTCTGACACAGAGAGGCCAAGCTCTCCAAAGTTAAAGATTTTGAAAGCAAAGTGCGCGGGAACATGATCAACCACTTCCAAGCTGTGAGGAATCCTGATTTGGAAATTCATGTTGGTTCCGTCAATCTCGTTAAAAAAAAAATGCTCCATGTACAAAAGTACTGGATGAATGTCTTCTCCAGATGGACCAGTAGTTCAAGAAGATTATTCACCATCTCACAAGGACACTTAGGGTGAGGAAATAAATGGTGGCCTTATTGAAAACTAGCAAAGTATGTAGAATTTGATAAAAGTGTTATCTGTTCTCCAGGTTCTGGTAGTTAAACAACCCAGAATGTATCTTGAAATATTTTCAGTAAAAATGCACTTTAAAAGTTCAAAAGTTCCTTTTATTGTCACATAATAAGACATTAAGAATGTAATATGCATGATATAATTCAACTTTTGTCTGCTGTCACCATGAGCATTGCCTGGAGCCCCTAACAATAGGCGAAAGAGAAGCAAAGAGAGTTCCTTTGGAGACACTGTCTGTGGATTCACATGAGCGCTCCTGTATCCTCTGCACCCGCACAGACTCCAGCTCAAACCATTGGCAACCTGAGCTCCAGATACCAACCTCCGATATGATCAGAAAGCCTTCAACACTAGAGGTCCTTCGGGAGCTCTTCTTGCCCTCAGCAAACTCTCGAATCCCATTTCCAATACTGGTTCCCATGAGCTAGTTTCCAACAGTCCACAGCCTGTGTGGGTCCTTCGACCACTAGTCACCAACAGCAGGCCGTTTAAAGCTTGTACGTCAGTGTCAGGACCGGGTAGTAGAATCCCATGGAGCAGGGCTGTGTCTCCACTCCCTGCTCCACATCAACAGCAACTTGGCCGTTACGGCAGCTCCAGCAGTTCCAATATCCTCAGATGTCCAGCACAGAGGGTAGTTTTCTATTTCAGTTCCTAGTTATTTATACATTCTTCTCTACTCCTGGGTTAGGTCTCAGCAGGCAGAAGTGGAAAGGGTGCTGGAAATGAAGGGAATAACTTACAAGCCAATAGACATCTCAGTCAGTGAGGCATTGCTGGAAGAAATGAGAACCAGGACACGTGACCCCAATGCACTTCCACCACAAATATTCAACGCTAACAATTACTGTGGGGTAAGAAATCATTAATTCTTCATTAATGGAAGTACGGCTTCACTCTTAAGTTGATACAATATATTTTTCTTAACTATTTTTCTCTTGGGAATTTTCTAAAAACATTTTTAGAGACAGAACATGGTAATAAAGCCTTCTGGCTCATGAGCCTGTGCCGACCAAATGCAGTCCTAAAACCAATTAACCTACTAACCCCGTACATCTTTGGAACATAAGAGGAAACCGGATCACCAGGAGGAAACTCACGCAGACACAGGGAGGACATACAAACTCCTTGCAATCAGCGGGGAAGTGTTGTAGAGCAAAGGGATTTAAGAGTACATGTACGTGGTGCCTTCAAAGGAGAGCCTATCTGTGCTTTGGCTTTCATTAGTCAGAGTATGAACATAGAAGTTGGGAGATCATGTTGCAATTGTACAAGATGTTGGTGAGGCCCCATTTGTGTTCCGTCTTGGTCACCGTGCTGCAGGAAAGATGTTGTCAAGCTGAAGAGGGTGCAGAGGAGATTTACAAGGATGTTGTCAGGACTCAGGGACCTGAGCTGTAAGGTGCCATTGAGCAGGCTAGGGTTTTATTCCTTGGAGTGCAGGAGGGTGAGAAATGATCTCATAGAGGTCTAGAAAATCATGATAGGAAAGATCAGGTGAACCCAGAGAGTCTTTTGCCTAGAGTTAGGGAATCAGTCACCAGAGGACATAGATTTAAGGTGGGGGGGTGGTGGGGGGTGGGGAAAGAGATTTAACAAGAAAGTGGGAAGATACTTTCCCTCCACCCCTCACAACCACGGAGGGTGCTGAGTGTATGGGACACTGCCAGGAGGCAGGTACTATTGCAACGTTTAAGAAAAAAATAATTGGGTTTCAAGGGTTATGGTCGAAACACAGGCAGGTGGGACAAGTATGGGTGGGAAATTTTGGTCAACATGAGCATGTTGGACCGAAGGGCCTATTTCCATGCTGTATAACTTTTATAACTATTTCAAAGAAATGGAGGGGAGCTGAAGTTCCGCCCAATATTTATCCCCCAAAATAAAAACCAAAATCATCTCTTTTGCGCCCATTCTTTTCAGGAACTTCTCAGTTCTATGGTTTTTTTTGTTGCTTTCCACATCACACCTCCTTCACACAGAGGATGGCGTGTATTTGGAACAAAGACCAGAAGTGATAGAAGCGGGGACAATTTTCACTTACATGCATAGGAAAAGGGTTAAGAGGGATTTGGGCTGAACACAAGCACATGCGACTAGCTCGGTCAGCATGGTCCAAAGGGCTGTTGCGAGCTGTAGATCTCTGACTCTATTACTGTGATTACATTAAAAAAAGCAATTCTTCTGCTGTAAAGCACAGTCTGGCATTCTGAAGGAGACAAAAATTTTCATTAAAAATTTGCGAGGTCATGACTAAATCTCCCACTGAGACTCGAGAGAGGTTAAAAGATACTGTGCGTAGTTCAGCCCAGTTCACAAAAAGGATGTTCCTTATAATAATATCCACTTAATTAAACAGAGGAGGATGGAAGGGAGATCTTTTGTAATCATAATTGCAAGCATAACTAATTGATGCATGAAAATATGTCGGCAAAATAAATATGCAAGCAAATGTTACAGGAATGTGTGTGAGAAAATGCTCCAGTGAACTTATGAAGCAGAAGAAATGGTTCATTTGACCTTCATATGGACTTTCAAAAGGCTGAGGACATAACTATGACAGAAACGGTTGGGAATCAAAGGACAGTACCAAATATTAATTTTTGCAGTCAGCAGGGAATTGTACGGTAAAAACACACAGAAGTACTGGAGGAACTCAGCCAGTCTCCCAGCATCCGTAGGAGGTAAAGATATATTATCGGCATTTCTGGCATGAACCCCTCTTCAAGGTATAAGTAAAGAACAGAAAGGCATCAGAACAAAGGGCAAAGATGGGCAGAGGGAGGAGTCAGATCAACAAAATTAGACATGTGAGAATTGATTTTGGCTCTGTGAAAGGAGACGAAGGAAAAAGGGAAGAGAAAGAGAAATTGAAGAGTGAAATGTTAACACCTCTAGATTCTATAAACAACAGATCTCCAGTGTACTTACTCAAATTATACTTGCATATAGGCAAGTTTGGAGACAGATCTTAGCATCGTGTTAATTGAAGATGCTGACAGACATCTGACGAGCACAAGATTGCAGCAATGGGAAGGCACAGACGGATGAAATTTTCGTGGTGAATTTCCCACTCTGCAAAAGCAATTTATGTCAACAGCTCATACTATCAGCTTTTGGAAACAATATTGGCCTGTGGGATCACAGCACAGTCTGGGCTCCGTTACAAAATGGTTGCAAGCTCCAATGCGCTTGAGAGCTGCCCCAAAAGATCTCGTTAATTTATCACTGACAGAGGCAACATTTATTAACTAGCCCTATTTGCCCTCAGAGTGGCAAATTAGAAGGTAGTTAAGATTGAACTGCATTGGTGACCTATATCTGGTTCTGGCAACAGATCCATACCATGGACAAATAGATTTTTTTCCCTGAAGGCGATTGGCATTTTAATAAAAAATGACCATTTAATAATTCCAAGACTTATCACTACAAAGATCAGGCATTTTTCTTGCACAATTGGATTCAAATTCAAGCTTCGTTTAAATAATCCAAACCTCTAGTTGCTGGGCCAGCAAGATAATCACCTTAAAACTGGGCAGTAAAAACACATTTTGACATTGAAGTTCTACCATTTTCTACTGGAGGATGGACTATTGATGAAACAATATTTTAAGTGGAAGTACTGATGGATAAGAGCACTGGGTGTTCTACCTATGTCACTCAACTGCAGATATCTTCGTATATCACAGCCTCCATTATCAAGATTTGCATCTTGTACTGGCAAACAGGGAACAAACAGGTTAGGTGACAAAAGTATGTGTAGGGGAACATTTTGGGACAAGTGACCATAATGTCATTAGTTTCAAGTTAATAATGGATAAGGATAGGTCTGGTCCTCGAGTTGAGATTTTAAATTGGAGAAAACCCAATTTTGTGGATTTGAGAAAAGATCTAGGAAGAGTTTTCTGGCAGGGATGTGTTCAGTAAGTGGACAGCCTTTAAAGGCAACATTTTGAGAGTGCAGAGTTTGCACGTTCCTGGGTTAGAATTAAAGGCAAAGTTAACAGGCACAGGGAACCCTGGTTTTCAAGGGATATTGGTGATCTGGTTAAGAAGAAGAGGAGATGTAGAGAAAGTATAGGCAAGAAGGAGCTAATGAGGCTCTAGAAAAGTATAAAAAATGTAAGAAAATACTTAAGAAGGAAATCAAGAAGGCAAAAAGAAGACATGAGGTGGCTTTGGCAGATAATGTGAAGGTAAACCTGAAGGGTTTCTACAAATATATTAAGAGTAAAAGGATAGCAAGGGACAAAAGGATAGCAAGGGATCATCCCCTAGATGATCAGAGTGGTCATCTGTCTGTGGAGCCTCACGAGACGGGGAAATCTTAAACGTTTTTTTGCATCAATATTTACTCCGAAAACTGGCAGAGGAAGGAAGGGAAACAAGCAGTAGTGGCATGGAACATATAGAGATTAAAGAGGAGGAGGTGCTTGCTGTCTTACAGTGAATAAAGGTAAATAAATCCCCTGGGTCTGACATGATATTCCCCTGGACCTTGAGGGAGACTAGTGTAGAAATTGCAGGGGCCTGGAAGAAATATTTAAAATGTCCTTAGCCACGGGTGAGGTGCCGGAGGACTGGAGCGTAGCTCATGTCACTCCGTTGTTTAAAAAAGTAAACCAGGTAATTACAGGCCAGTGAGCCTAAAGTCAACAGTTGGTAAATTATTGGAGGGTGTTTTGCTAGGTCAGAGATACAAGTATGTGGAGAGCCAAGGGCTGATTAAGGATAGGTCAGCAGGGCTTTGTGTGTGGTAGGTCGTGTTTAACGAATCTTTAAAGGAGGTTACCAAGAAAGTAGATTAAGGCTGTGGATGTTGCTAACAGGGATTTTAATAAAGGCATTTGACAAGGTCCCACATGGGACGTTAGTTCAGCAGGTTCAGACACTAGGTATCCATGGAGAGGTTGTAAAAGGATTCAAAATTGGCTAAATGGGAGAAGACAGAGAGCGCTAGTGGATGATTGCTTCTCAGACTGAAAGCCTGTGATAAGTGGTGTGCCTCAGGGATCAGACCTGGGACCATTGTTGTTTGTTGTCTATATCAATGATCTAGATGACAATGTGTTAAGTTTGATCAACAAATTTGCTGATGACATTAAGATAGGAGGCGCTGTGGACAGCGAGGAAGGCTTTCAAAGCTTGCAGAGGGATCTGGATCAACTGGAAAAATGGGCCAGAAAATGCCACATGGAATTTAATGCAGGCAAGTGTGAGGTGTTGCATTTTGGAAGGACAAACCAAGGTAGGACATACACAGTAATGGTAGTGCACTGAGGAGAGCAGAGAAACAAAGAGATCTGGGAATATAGATACATAATTCCCTGAAAGTGGCATCACAGGTAGATAGGGTTTTAAAGAAAGCTTTTGGCATCTTGGCCTTTATAAATCCAAGTAATGAGTACAGGAGTTGGGATCCTATGGTAAGGTTGTACAAGACATTGGTGAGGCCAAATTTGGAGTATTGTGTGCAGTCTAACAACAGAAAGGATATCAGTAACATTGAGAGAGTGCAGAGAAGATTTACTAGAATGTTGCTGGGTTTTCAGGAGTTGAGATCTTGGGAAAGATTAACAGGTTAGGACTTTATTCCTTCAACCATAGAAGAATGAGGGGAGATTTGATGGTTTACAAAATTATGAGGGGTAAAGGCAGAGTAAATGCAAGTAGGCTCTTTCCACTTAATTAGGAGAGATAAATATAAGAGGACATGGCTTTAGGGTGAAAGGGGAAAGGTTTAGAGGAACATCTTCACTCGGAGAGTGGTGGGAGTGTGGAACGAGCTGCCATCTGACATGGTAAATGAGGGCTCACTCTTGAGTTTTAAGAATAAATTGGATAGATACATAGATGGGAGAGGTCTGGAGGGTTAAGGACTGGGTGCAAGTCAATGGGATAAGTGGAATATTTCGAACAGATTTAAGCCAAATGGCCTGTTTTTTGTGCTGCAGTGTTCTATGAAGCATGGTCATTTGACAAAGTAATTTCAGGATCCATCACAGCTTATATAATCTAATACTACTTTGAATTCAAAGCAGCTTTTATTTTTGTTCCCAGGATTACCACCAATTTTATGAAGCTGTGGAGAATAACGAAATTGATGACTTCTTAAAATTGAGAGAGAAAGGAATGCAGCTTATAAACTTTCAATAGATTAAATCAGTCAAAATTATGCAGTAGAAATCTGTCATGATAGGTCTTCATTTCTTTTATTAATCAGTTCTTGAGCGCATTAAAAGAAAAAAGTTACTGGAATTAATATTATTTTAATTGTAGAATTAATTTTTAAAATTAATTTAATTTAGACATACAGCACAGTAACAAACCATTTTGCCCCACAAGTCCATGCTGCCAAATTTACACCCAATTAAACTACACCCCCGGTACATTTGGAACAGTGGGAGGAAACTGGAGCCCCTGGGGAAAACCCATAGAGACACAGGGAGAACGTACAAACTCCTTACAGACAGCACAGGATTCGAACCCTGGTCCCGATCCCTAGCACTGTAAAGGCGTTGCGCCAACTGCTACAACAACTGTGTTGCCCATATTAATATTGCTTTAATTATAGAATTAATATTGTTTTCATAGTAAAAATGCCACGGCATTTAACTTCAGATGTCTAATTTTGTATTTTAAATTAGTCCCCTTAAGTTAAGAGACTTAAAAATATTTTATTTTTCCTTTTCCATCAATAAACAAAGAAACAACATCACAGACTGCTTCAAGATATAGATATCCCCCAACAATCTACGTATATGTGATGTTTCTCCCTCCCTCTCCCACCCCCTTACAAAAAGAAGAAAAGAAGAGAAAAATAAAGAAAGAGAGAAAAGAAAGAAAGAGAACTCTGAGTGCGGCGTTAGGTTTCTGATGAATATCCGGGGAGGATATTATGTAATTTATTTTATTAATCCACCGATTTGGTAATTTTTGACAAGGTGTGGCTACAGCTGTGCTCCCATGTGCGTCAGATAATTTAACAAATGTGCTATGTCGGTTTCTAAGGTTGTATGTGATTTTTTTCCATGGGAATATAACTATGCATTTCTGAAGTCCACCTACTAATAAGAAAAGGGGAGTCAGACTTCCAGGTCACCGCCATGCATTTTTTTTGCTACGGACAAAGCAATTAATACAAATTGAATTTGGAATTTGGTTTATTTGTAGCTTTCGTCCATGAATTTCCCAGGAGATCCAACGGAAAGGTTACTTTCATTATCCTGGTTAGTGTATCAGTCAAATCCTGCTAAAATGGGCCCACCTTTGGAGGATCAGGTTGTGTGAACAAACATTCCCAACTCCACTCCTCACCTGAAACACATCTCCGGCACCTCCAGTTTTCCCTTGTGAATCTTTTGTGGCGTGATGTAGGGCTGGTGTAGAAAGTTGTATTGAACCAGTCTATATCTAGAATTAATCACTTTTGTCACACTGTCTCTACACCGATCCGACCAGCATCTCTCGTCAATTGTCTTACGCCCAAGTCTTACTCCAGTCTCTCTCGATCTGTGTAGCCCTTGGTTGGGGCTTTCACTTTGGAGTACCAAGTACATTCTTGAAATAAATTTGGGTGCGTTTTCCACTCAAAGCATCCCGTCAACCTCACTAGGTGTAGGCAGGGTCATTAAATTAAGATACTTCAGATTCCACAACAGACAGTGGGTTGGCATAGCCAGATACAAACTCAGCTCCTAATCAATAATTCAGTAACGTGGTCACTGTGCTATTAAACATGATGTCTTAAAATTAGTGTGATAGGGTAATTCTACCAATTGGGAAGGAAAACCAATGCAGAAATTAGTAACTACAAGCTGTAGTTATTTTGTAGATGGGAGAATGCTTTACAGGAGAATGGCTTGTTTTCTATGGTGCAGTTTTCCATAGTTCTCTGAATAAAGCTTAAGGGGAGGGGGGGTGGTTGAGGTGGTGGGGCAGACAGGAATGCTAAGAGCAAACATTGCCTTGATGGACTGTGTGAGAAACATGAGGGGTGCGGGTGAATTCAAAAATCACAAGCCAATCCAAGCCTAGAAATCCAAACCATCTGTTGAGGAAAGGATAATTTCCTTAATGCTTGCAATATATCAAAGGATTTCACCAGTTTTATCAGGAAAATCGACCCCATTTATATTTTGGTGAAAAAAGGGACAGGTGTTTAGATGATCAGTCAATAAGGTTTGGAGGATTTGAAGTGTTTCAAAAGACAATAATGCAGGAAGCAAGTTTGTGAATGTATCTGGGTTCAGGATATATTCTCATTAGTGGCGTGAAGAAAATACAATGACCCAGGAGATGACAAGCGAAGGAACATGATTAATGGTCACAAGTCTTGTGGAGCCCTGCATTTCAGAAAAAGTTAAATAGCTCTACATTAAAGTCCATACGGAGGGAATTCCTCAAGATACAATAGTAGTTGAGCTCCCCTGCTCTCTCCCCAAAGATAGAAGTCTCCTTAGCAGGAATAGCCAGTCATCTGTTGACAGGAGTAGCATACCTGAACTTAGCAGGGGATTGGGTAGTAAGGAATCTTAATGGTGTTAAATCATGATGAATGAACTAAACATTTATTTCATATTCCCAAGTCCTAATGCAGGGTTTCAAGCAGATTCATCAACTATCCCTCTACCTCCAAAGTTGCTGGTTGACCTACTGAGTTCCTCATTCTTAGAGCAACTCAACCAATTGACCTGGTTCACCATTAAATGTAAACTTTCAGAAGTTGTGCATCCAAGCCCCTAGTTTTTGAAATGTAATTGAACTGCCCACCTCACATGCTGTATTATTTGGCAGACATGTTCCAAGTTTATTTCAGTGTCTTGTTATTTATACAGTGTTAACCACTATGAAGCAACTACATAATAACTAAAAGCCGCATGGTGTGAATTTCTGTCACATTTTAATACTCGAGATATAACATTAAAATTTAAACTCGATACAGTCTCTTCCTCACTAATTTTTCTTTCCCTTAAGCACTGACCTGACCAACTCTAGTTTACAATTATTTGCATAGAGTAAACCTGCACTAACCTGCTTTTGTATATTAGGGTTTTCTTTAAATTTTAAAAATATTTACAATATGGTAGAAGCCAATTCTGGCCATTAAAACCAATTACACCCAAATTTACCTACAACCCCTTATATTTTGGATGGATGATGGAAACCAGAACACCTGGAGGAAACCCATGCAGACACAGGGAGAAAGCACAAACTCCTTACAGACGGCACCAGATTCTAGCCCAGGTTGCTGGTGGTGTAGTAGCCGTTGTGTTAACCATGCCACCCATTTATTTTCATTTTGATGAAAGGTCTCCAACCCAAACCTTTACCTCTTTCCACAGAGATTGAATAATCAAAGCATTAAGTTTTAATTTTAGCATCTGTAGTTTTAAAAATTTAGTTTTAATTCTTTAATTTGGTTAAGGACCTTGAACTATGCACCTGGATGTGCACTCCGCTGGCTCAATATTTGCTCCGATCTTTACAAAGGGGTTGTGTTACTTCAGGGAACATTTATAATTTTAAGCTGCATTTTTTGCTTATTACTTTATTCTTTTTTTTTTAAATTCCTCTTTTGTCAGTTGTTTGAAGCTGCCAGTTGCTTGAACATGGGATACCAGGGGTTTTACTGTAGGAGAGGCATCAGACCAAAAATACCTATATTTTGTTGCCCTGGGCATCTAAAACTTATTCATGGGGCATTGTACATGATCAAATCACTTTTTTTCTAGA
Organism: Narcine bancroftii; assembly: GCF_036971445.1. NCBI lineage: Eukaryota > Metazoa > Chordata > Chondrichthyes > Torpediniformes > Narcinidae > Narcine > Narcine bancroftii. The sequence continues at coordinate 14,723,911 of NC_091475.1, read as the reverse complement.
ATCTTTGTGAAAAGTGTTGTCCAAATGCAAAATACTGTGGATGAAGGAAATTTGAAATAAAAAGTAGAAAATGCTGGGAATATTCATCAGTCAGCATGGGTAGAGGGAACCTGAAGTGATGTTCCAGGTCAATGAATCTTTAGAGTTTTGGAACATTAGCTCTCTCCTGGGCCGCTATTTCCAGCATTTTCTCTCATTATTGTTAGAGATAGTCTTGTGCATTTTCAGAGCTCCCTTTAAATTTAGCAAGCAAAGTTGGGGAACTGTAATTACTTGTATTTTGTTCCCAATGCATGTCAAATTGGAAAATTATTAAGACAATCCTTCAATGCAGTAATTCATCAAATCATTTAGGGTAAATGGGAAAGATCAACTTCCTGCTTCAATCTTCTTGTGTTCAGTGCTGGGCAAAGATCAGGTGAGACACAGCGATAATGAGATCCAAAACAACCTGCCTTCATAGGCACAATTGTGGAGAACTGTTATTAAGAATTAATAGAAATTGAGAGAGTGGAGCATTTGTTTTTCTTCTTCCCCTAACCATATTAAATTATAAAAATCCTTTTGAATGCTAAAACACATACCTTGTTAGAAGTTATCAAGTCACCAAAAATGACTCGAAATGAATATTTCAATTACTTTAATTGGACCCCAAATGAAGCTTGAAAATGTGCAGCTTCAAGAAAAGAGAACAGAAGACTAATCTTGGCTACCTGGCTCGGAACAGACAAATCTGCTCCATGCAACTGAAACAAACCCTCAATACCAGATTTGGGGATGAATAGAAATCATGAGATCAAACCTCATCAGATTAAACAATTATTTTGCTTCATGCATCAGTAAAATAAATCACCAAAGACAAGGAGATTTTATAAAAAAAAGTTTATTTGCATCATTTATCAGTAATTACTCTTTTCAAAATTCACAGCAAATGTCAGTGAAAGGAACACTGGCGAAAAGAGGGAAAAGATAGGCAACTCGGCATAATTAGGATGGCGCAACATTTTGCGATAATTGGCAGTTCTTTTTCTGGAGGCAAGCTTTGAGTTAAGGCTCTAGCTGGCATTCCCAAGGAAATTTTCAGAAACAAAAAGCAGAGTTTAATTATGCCCTACAAATGACACTGCTTCCATTAATTTCCAAACAGTTAGTTTTGCTTCTACAAAGTCCAAGTCATCTACAAAACAGAAGGGAAAGTTTGGTTGTGGCTCAACATTTGCAAAAGGGTATTGGAAGGTTACGCCTCTGTTGAAATTCATGCTTTGAATTGAAGATTTCTTTTGCGCAATGCCAACATCTCCAATGTTCCTGGGTCAAATCCCTACACTTGCTGTTGTTCTGCAAGGGTTTCTGCTTCCTAAAAATGAAAACAAAAGTGTTTAATGAAACAGAACTCCACTGAATCACACAAATCAATACCACTGTTTTCTGGATTCAACTTGCTCTGCACCAGATTCTCCAAATTGTTAGTACATGCTATGTGCAAAATTGATTCAAATCATGATTAACTTAATATTTGGGTCTGGGTTGAGAAGAAATGAAGGAACATTCTTTGAATGGATATCCCACTCCAAGTGGAATTTATTCACCATTGTCAACATATTGCTACTATCAGTACATTAGTAAACCCACCACATTTCCACCATCTTAAAATACCAGTGTAGAATCTAATACACCTTATGTAATTTTGTACCTCACACAGACTGAAAATTACATCTCCAGTTTATCACATTTTAAAATAGAAATTAAATGAAGACAAGCTTTAGACAGAAAAGGGTAATTGTATGAAATTTCTAAGCTAACAAGCAGCATTTTCCAACACTCGAAAAATTAAGGTCGTGAACCACAATTCATTAATAGTCACTGCTTCAGTATATCTTTGGGCAGATAAGGTGAATGCAGAATGAACCAGTTATTTAAAGTCTACCATATTGGCACCGCAGGGCTGTGTCCTTGGCCTCTTGCTCTACTCGCTTTACACCTATGACTGTGTGGCTTGGTATGACAACAACACCATCTTCAAATTCTCTTACGATACCACTGTATTGGGTGGTTTAAAAAAAGGGTGATAGTCAGCATACAGGAGGGGGATTGAAAACTTGGCTGAATGGTGCAACAATAACAACCTTGCACTCAACGTCACCAAAACCAAAGAGCTGATTGTTGTCTTCATTGGGGGAATCAGGGGTGGATAGGATGAGCAAATTGAAGTTCTTGGGAGTCACCATCTCAGAGGCTCTTTCCCAGACCCAACATACTCATAGCATCCTGAAGAAAGCTTGTCAGTGCCTCTACTTCCTCAGGAGTTTGCAGAGGTTTGGTATGAGATCAGAAACTATGGTAAATTTCTACAGAAGTGTGGTGGAATGTGTGCTGACTGGCTGCATCATGGACTGGTATGGAGACATCAATATCAACACCCTCTCCACCACACCCCACTCTCCCCCCCCCCCAGCATAAAGCCCTGCAAAAGGTAGTGGACAAAGCCCAGAACACAGGTAAAACCCTCCCTACCATCAAGATCCACAGGGAATTCTGCCAACAGAGAGCATCAGCAATCATTAAGGATCCACACCACCCAGCACACGTTCTGTTCTAGCTGCTACAATGAGGAAAGAGGTATAGGTGCCACAAGATTCACACAACCAGGTTCAAGAATAGCTGCTACTCCTCCACAATCAGACTCCTCAACACCAAACTTAATCAGGGACTCATTTAAGGATTCATACTTGGCACTTTTGTTCCCCCCCACCCCCCCCATCCCTCTATTCCACAGTTTATTTGCATTTATTTGTTTACATGTCATTTTTTGTTGCACGACCAATAAGTGGTAATTCAGCCTTGCCCGCAGGGAAAAAAAGATTCTCAGGGTTGTTTGTAAGGTCGTGTATGTACTCTGACAATAAATCTGAAGACGGGAAAAAGAGAAGTACAGTACACTTAGCAAATGCAGCAACTACATTCAGTTGAGAGCAGGCTTGTTATTCAAGTATAACATTAAAAGCCTCATGTTAAGGGCATTAAAAAAATGACTCGATTATCAAAATACTCTCATGACAAGAAACACAGGCAGCCAAACACGTGCACAAATGAGTTCCCAACGTACTAGTCTGGCAGATTCGTCTCAGTGATGAGATGGCAACTTATTGTGAATAATTCATCTATAATACAGCTTCCAAATGAATTTGGAATTCTTGAAATGGAGAATGCTTTAATCATTAATCAACTGCAAAGCTTAACATACACAAACAGACTACTGGCTATGTTAGCATTAGACAAATAGCAGCAACTTCAACCAGCATGTCAATTGTTTTACATTTTGTTTGCATCAGACAATTACAGGTTTCTCATTACCTTAACCCTTGCAGATGAAATCATACAAAAGCAAAAATATATTTTAAGATTCATCTGCTTCATCCTCACCCTAATTGAGAAATGAAAAAAAAATATCAAACTTCCTGGAATCCAAACAACAGTAAACCAAAATAAGCTCTGGTCACCAACATCACTCGCATCATTATCACACTTGGGTGTCTGGAAAATTTTCTTTACAGTTAAGTTTTAAAGATTTAAAAAATCAAGGCTGCCACATTCCTTACAATGCATTCTAAAATTACAAGAAAACAAACCTAGAATTGTACAATAAAATTATCAACAATTGAAATTTCTTCTTCTACATTAATAATTATTCAACATCCTTTATGGAAGTGTACGAATCAAGTTGCACACCTACATTGCACCACAAACTAACTTAAATGTATCAGTCGGTTAAGCTTGTGTTGAGAGACTCAAAACTACCTCAGTCACAGGTTCTTCATCTTCTTCCTCCTCCTGAAATCATACGGAGGGATGGGAGAGGGAAGAAAAAGAGAGAGAGAGGGAGAAACTCAAAACCACAACAGAAAATGTAGAAAGTATTAAAAAAAATTCAATACATCAAGACGATGGATGAAATTATACTGAAAAGAATTAAATTTGGAAGAAGCATCCCAGATTTAAACCAAATTGTATGCCAACAATGTGGCCAGAAATCAGTTAAAACATTACAATGAAATGGACATATGGTTAATGAGGACAAATCTAGATGAAGCACACATCATATCATCTGCCTCAGTTACAAGCTGTCCTTCTTCATTCTAAAGGAGATAGCAAGAGGAAAAATAGATGAATAATTAGTCATTAGTTGAAATATTTTAGTTATAATGGAGAAAGAAAACCACTGTGATTTTCAAATCTAAAGAGATGATCTCCAAGTCATTTGTACGCGAGATGCATACGACTTGGAGATCTTCTTGTTAGATTCATGATCAGGGCATGCGTGAGTTTATATTTATGCAGTTTCTCAGGACTTAATATATTGATCGAACCTCTGTAACTGGCTCCTCGTCTTCATTGTCCTGGTAAAATGAACATACTCAAGTTAGGAATCAAACCAGGAATGACTGAAGCAAACAATGTTAAAAGAGGTCTGCGTCATTTACAGCAGTTCTCTTACTGTCGCCATCACCAACTTCATTCATTTACTTCTTCCCTTGAAGGGTTTTCTGTGTTAATATTATTAACTCAGAAAACAGTCAGATTCGGTTATCCCACTTTTCCGTTGAGGCTTTCTCAAAATGGAGCAGGGTTCATGAATGTTGGGGGAGGGGATTAGAAAAGTGAGAGGAAGACACACCATGGTAATTCCAGCATTAAAGAGCAATAAACTGCAATCTGGGTTAGATATATTCCAGATCTGGGGGAAAAGAAATGATTCCCTACTGTTCCTTCCAGCATTGCAAGTACATCTCCATCACACTCCCTTTAATCCACTGAATTAGGCTGTCCACAAAACTAACACTACTATTGTCCCAACCTCTGTCAACAACTTCTCTTCCTTTGTCCAGTAAAATCACAAAAACAGGGGACACAGTTGCAGCAGAAGGCAAAATGCATCCACACTCTCTCACACCCTAGCTGCACCAAATTTTAAATGGAAGCATGGTTGGCATTCGACACATTGTTTGCACAAGCGATGAGGCTGCCAATACAACCCATTCTTGCCAGGCCTAGCAAGTAACTGGGAGATATTGAGAGCTGTAGATATTCACAATCACAAGTCTCTACTGTCGAAAAATCAAATGGTTACGGCAACATATAGAATATTTATATAAAGCCACATCACAGAATACAGAAGCAGGGAAATAATACCAGAACTGTACAAAACTAGTTAGGTCCCAGCTGCAGTACTACACGTCTCTTCGTCACTCCCCAATGGATAAAAAGGGTTTGGAAACAGGTCAGTGGAGCGGTGATCTTGCCCAAACTTAAGAATTTTAGACCTGGCTGAAAACTGGACATTTTCTTTTGGAAGGAGGTCACCAGAAAAATTCCTGGGTTATGGGGGAGGGGGGGGGGGCAAAGGTAAAGTGCCCATTTCCTAAAGCCCCAAATTATCGCTGGGCAGAGTGCTTTAGGTAAATAGTAAAGGGATGCAGAAGTTGACGGGAAGTTGGAATTCACTGCTTAAAAGGATGGTAATCTCGTTATAGTTAAAAAGCACTGGGTATGCCATACTTGTTGCTAGTTTGCTGAAGTGATATGGTTCCTGTTTGAGTAGACATGGCCAAACAATCAGAAAGATCAGAGCATCTGGCACAACTTCCTCCTCCCAGCCCATCACTCACACCTGCACGCATCCAGCATCACAGACCCCAGCTGACCTCTTTTCTGACCACTCATGAAGGTCGCTCAAAGGGAACGCTGCTGTCGGAGAGCAGCGGCAACCAATGAGGATCCACACCCCGCAGCACCTGCTCTGTTCTCACAATGACCATCAGGAAAAACATAGGCCCCACAAGACTCGCTCCACCAGGTTCACTAACATCAGACTCCTCAACAACAAACTCAAATCGGGGACTCATTTAAGGACTCTTACTTGTGCACTTCATTGATTGATTTTCCTTACTGTATTGCACAATGTGTACATTTCTTTATTTGTTTACATGTAAATGTCGTGTACAATTTCTTTTGTACGCCCAATGTGGTCATTCTGCCTCGCATGCAGGAAGAATCTCAGGGTTATATGTGATGTCATGCACATACTCTGACAATAAACCTGAAAATGGAATCTGAGGTAGTTAAAAATTCCACATCCTATTCTTTATTACCTAAATACACATTTTGATCAACCCACTTCTCCATTGAGCTGACCCACACAATTGTTGATGTTAATTTCCAGAGACCTTCATTCTCCTTCCTGGATCTCCCATTTTCTCTTTACATTAACTCACTCATTCTGTCCTTTCTCATCATTCAGCTACTAACTCTGCCTTGCAAATAAAATTATGACCCAAAGTATAAATCAACTTGTGTCCATCTTCCAATCAGTCAATATTTTAATTCTCCAAGCCCCTTCTTTCTCCTCCAGTCCTCTGATCATTGCATCTCGCAGCAATTGCTTTATGTCCTTGGGACGGTTCTATATGCCTCTGCACCCACCTCCTTGTAATGCCTTAAAAAAGTGTTCATCACCTCTCAATACTTCTAATATCAATTCCTTTTTAGTTGTCTCAAAAAAAAAAAAACAATTGAAAGGCTTCTACAGGAACACGTCATTGGCGTGCAAGGTCTGCAAAGTATCCAATTTAGATTAGGTACCAATTTTGCCAAAATTTTGCCTTCAGGAGTACACTCCTTAGTGGACGAATTTGGAAATTATGAAAACAGAAGGCATTCATTTTTACAGTTCATTCATTTTTACAGTTCATTAATGTTTCCAAATTCTAAAGTAGTACATATTAGTTGAAAGATGAAAATGAGAGATATTGGAAACTGATACTCATGACTAAGATTCGAGAGAGGTCATCCAACTCTCTGGAAAAAAGATTTCAATTTAAAATTTAAATTTATTTACAGCACAGTAACAGCCCCTTCTGACCCAAGAACCTGTACCATCCAATTAGCCTACATCTTCGGTACGTTTTGAAGGGTGGGAGAAAACCCATGCAGACACAGGAAGAATATACAAACCTCATGTATGCGTCTTACTTCAGCGCCTAATTTTCCCTTCATAAATCCATGCTGACTTGGACCTATCCTGTTACTGCTATCCAAATATGCTGCTATTTTTGGGAGACAAAACTGAATGAACATCAGCCAAGTGCACCAGGCAAAAAGAGTTTGCAACAGAATTCCTCAAGCCTATTTGGTCATTCAATGAGCAGGACAGCAAGTTGCTGTAGGAACTCAGCAGGTCAGACAGCATCCATGGGTAGAAATAGTAAGTCAATATTTCAAATCTGGACTCATTTTCAAGACTAGAAAGATGATATTACATATATAAAGGGGGGAAGACAACAAAGGAAAAGGGCCAGGACAGAAGGTATGAGAGGTGGAGAGACAGGCAGAGGGAGAGTCGAAGGGTAAGGGGTGGGGAAAGAAAGGAAAGTTAGTGAAGGGAAAAATATTTCCATCTCCTCTTTACGAGTACTTTTTTTTCCCCCCTGCACCTGCCTCAGTCTCTCCACTGCTCACCTTTTTTTTTCTTTCACCTCTGGGTCCCTGCCCAGCTTCTTTCCCCCTTTATATACATAATCACATCTTTCCCTCTAGTCTTGATTAACTGACCATTCCTCTCCATGTATGCCGTGACCTGCCGAGTTCCTCCAGCAATTCAGTGTCTGCTCAAGCTTGCAGTATCTGAATCTTTTCTATTTCTCAGTCACTCTCTATTCTTTGTTCTGAGACTCAAAAGATCCATTTCCTATATCCACACTTGTTAACAAACAAAAATTGGAGAGGCTTAAAAACAATCGACCTTGCATCCCTGCTGGCAAAAATGTTCCAAATTTCCACCTCCATTTCTGCACAGAACTATTCTCACTCCCCAGCCAAGCTCTACACTTCACCATTCAAACTCTCAGCAGAATCAGAACTTAACATCATGAATAATTCATGAAATTCAGTGTTTGCAGCAGACTGAAAACATACATATTATTACCATCTTACGACAGGACTATAAAAAATAAGAAGAAGAATAACAGGGCCCGAAAAGTAAGGCAGTGCCTTTGGTTCGTTGATTATTCAGGAATCTGATGGCAGTGGGGAAGAAGCTGTCCTTGTAGTTCATAATGTAGATCATGTCCACATGTTGAGAAAAATAGACTTAGCCCACATCTGGGCAGATAACCAGCAACCATTAATCATAATTCAAATGTCAAGCATTGATCGTCATCCAACCAAAAAGTTAAAACACCTTTCCTTGATATTCAGTGTAACCAAAGCTTATTTTTAATATCCTCAAGCTTCTACTGTTTTAAAAGAAGATAAATTGTGGCAGGTTTTTTTTTTTAAAAAGTGTAGGTCACATGTTAACAGATCTCATTTAAAATGCCAGAGCTCTGCTCAAGCTAGAGGCTCCAGGTGCCTTTGCAAAAACTTTGAAGAATGGCTATAAGGACTTCACAAGTAGGTGTGGAGTAATGGATTATCATTTTCGAAAGCAACAGATGAATGAACTCTACTATCCTCAAGACACATTAAATGTGATGGAACCCCCTTGCTTATCTGGATGAATGCACCTCCAAAAACACAACCCCGCAACACTGAGATGAAACAGTGATCACCACTGCTCCTGGACTGTTGTGCCCAAGTCCATCTCCCTCCTTTCCCTTCCCGTGCTTTGGGCCCTTACTTTGCAAAGGAGACGCATCATAAAAAATAAACTTAAGCGTATTCCCCCTTTGAATTAGAATTTGCAGGTCACTACACACAGGCACGGCATAATTTATCCTTTAAGAAAGATCTTAACTGAAGATAGCAGAAGAAATTTTTATTCAACAAATCATACTTATTCCTCAGCTGTTCAAATGACACGAGTTTCCCCCCATTCATAACAATCCTCAATACACCAGATCCCCATCTGGCACCAGATGAATTACCAGTTATTCTTCGATCACAATTTATTGTGGGATTTATTCAATGACCACGTAGAATCTAAATAAGGAATTATGTAGGCAGTTTGGCAAAAATCAGTAATTTTATACATCAACTAAGCTTGGAACCCCAATATACCACTAACGACAAAAACCAGAAACATTGCTATTTTCAGCTACAATCATAATTGGGAAGAAATTTTCCAAAATGCTGGATTATTCTCTCCATACTGCGTCATTGCTCATTTCCACCGCCTGACCCAGTATTCCAATTAGTCACAAATGAAAATGAGGCTGCTAAATATTTGTTAGGCACATGTCAGTTCTTCATCAGTCAAATTAAATAAAATTTAATGAGATAATAATGAAAACTGAAAAGAGGGATGTTTACAGGTTTGTGAGATTCACCAGCTGCGTCCTGTGGATCAACCATTTGGTGGGTAGGCTCTTCATCTGTTGCAGGTTCACTCTCACTAATGTTTTCCTGCACACAGCAATATTGGATGGAAAATAAAGTGAGTACTTTTATTTTTAAACAAATCCACTAATTCTAGAGTTTCAGGCAGTGAAAGATTACAGGCATTGCAAATTCAAAGCAAAGAGACACCAATTAAGCACCTGCATGGAGCAGAGATCAGAAGTGGAACTCATGAGAAATGAAATAATAATGAACTGCACAAAGTAACTAACGGATGATGAAAAATAGACATGCACGAATATAAAACAATACAAAAGATTAGTAGAAAGTTGCTTCTTCCTTTGATCTGAGAAAGGAGAAGGAAAAACCATATTGTCTTCTGCTATAAAAATTTGGAACTCCATGTAATAGTCACCCCGACATAAATATTTTTCAGATTAAAATTCACAGTATTTATAATATTGGACTATGTGACAAGCGCATTCACTACTCCAGGCAGCTTTTTTTCTCTTCACAAATTAAAGGTGTTAAAAATAGTTAATCTTTAAGTCAATTATTCACATTAAGGACTCACAAATGTCACTTCTATCGACACACAAGTTGTAGTTTAAAAAAATGCACACAAAACATGCCTCGTGTACACACACAGAGCAATGAGTCAATTCATAATTACATTTATATCTGTTGACTGTTCAAAGTGATGATGCAACATTTCATTATTTCCTCCATGCTGACTGTGGCTCTATTCATGTACGACTCATTGGCATATCAAAGAAATGGAAGCAGAGGTCGTGCAAATATAATAACATAAAACACAACTAAAATCCCTTTTCTTAATGAAATCAAAACTGAATCAATACAACCTATCAGAGCATTTGACCCTACTTGTTTTGGAAATACCTGCAATTAGAACAATCGAATTAAGATTTTAGCAGGTTCCATTGAAAGCAATCTTAATTTTCGTGGCCTGATTTGTTTAAAACAAATGGAAAATTGGCAGGTGATTTGCTTCTTCAAATCTGGAGGGAGACGGATTTTAAACTTATTTTTCTTACATTCATTCCCATTGTATTTATCCATTTCAGTATTACCATCTCAAGTAGTTATCAAATCTCAAGGATAAAGAAAAGACCCTGATCATAATGCTTCAGATCCTCCTGATGCTTAGGCTAATTATCTTAAGTCTGCATCTTTGGTTTAGAATCTGAATTATGGCAAAGGAGGCAATCTGGCCCACAGTCAATAAAAGGAGAAGGACAGCCTAATCACATGTAGTGGGATCCAATTCATTTCAAGATAACCACGGTCCTGATCAGTCCAGCACCAGTGCACACCTTCAACTTTTAATAAATCGATCAACTTAACAATCTTAGAAGTACAGTAGTACACAAAAGTGCTGAAGAAACTCAGCAGGTCATGCAGCATCCATAAAAAGCAAAAGGCAGCCAATGTTTCAGGCCTGAGTCAACAATGCACTCTCTCTAAATAAATGAAACTCCCTAACCCTTGCTAAGATGCTGATTAAACACTTTTGGCACAACATTTTTAACCCCCCACAGTGGACAAAATGAGACAACAGTGACAGAGGCCAAGTCACTCACAAAACATTAGTTTAATCTCTTTGATATCATCATTTATGGCACTCTTTGCCTTGCCTTTTAAGCAATTTTATCAGTCAGCCAGATCTTGTTGGCGTGGACTCACCATCTGCAATCACCACCCACTGTTATCTCACCCTCAAGACTTGCCTAGAGACAAAGATGTATTGCTGAGTCAAAGCATTCCAGATTCCAGCCGCAAGACCAGAAGAGGTGCCTCAAACCCCACACAAAGGTGAAAGGACGTCCACCCCGAAACATGCTTGTAAGCTTTGCGAGCGGACTCAGCTCGCCCCATTTATACTTAAATATTTTATACTTAAGATTTCATCTTGAATGCTTTCTGAATGTCAGTTTCATTTGAATGAAATTGTTTAAAGGTAAACAGTGCAAAAAGGAAGCTGCCCACCCCTTTCTTTTCCTGCCCAGTCCTCCATTCAAATCCTACTGTAGTTCCATCTTATAGCAGGATCCAAAAACAATTTTTCAGTTACAATGCTGGAGAATCTCATAATTGAAACAAACTACCAGCTCCATGGAGAAATTAGCTACAGAAAAACTGCACAAGGGCATATTTTTCAATAAATCTGGACCTTCTACATTTGAAGACATGTGGACACAAGTTACAGACTTCAGCATTTACCAGCAAAATCCAGGTCACTGCATGTCGCCACCTGGAAAGGTGAGCATCTTTGCCCAGTTCTCCTGCATCTTCTTCAGTTTACTAACCATTTAATTCATATTGCTTTCATTCTTTTCTCTAAATACATCACGACCCAATTCTCTGCGTTAAGTTTCTGAGTTTATCCAATTAGTAAATCTACATGCTCCTCACACACACGGTTTTCCTTACCAATAAATGAAACTGTACAAAGGAAATAAAGCAATTCTCTGGGAGTCTGGGGAGAGTCGCAAAATACTGCCATGAAAAAACTTCAATAAATCTCTGCATTTATTTAACCCTGCATCAATTTTACCTTGGAAAATCCAAACAACTTCGCTGCAACGTTGGACATTCAATAAATAAATTATTATGTTTTGTGTTCCTTGTTGAACCTTAAACTAAACTACACAACATGTCGCACCACATTTACATTTAATGATCAAGTATGATCAAGGTACGAAAATATTTGCTCACAAAATCTAGAAACTGTTGGGCTGCAATATTGCTTCAGATAGATGAATACACAGTTTGAGCATTACAAATAAATTAAGAAGCATCCATTTTGGTTGAGTTATCGGCCACAAAATATACATAGTAGCCAACTTAGAAGTACTATGCAGTTCCTAAACAGAAGTCTAACTAGTTATTTATAGTGCATGCATCAAAACACACCAACAGTTGAAGTATTAGTTCAAAAGCAAGACCAAACATCTTCAAATAATGTTTAATTACAAAGATCGCTTTATTTTCTGTAACTTCACCATTCTCGATTATTGCAGTCTGATGTGCTTCCTGGACCAGAAATAAAAGCAAGATGAAACCCAGGGTTACACACAAACTAATAAATAGTCCAAAAAGAAAAACATGTATCCTCAAACTTAAAAACCAATGAAACTGAAGTTCAAAGGGGTTAGAGAGATTCGGGGTCTTCAAATCATTAAAAAAATGTTTAGGCTTTCATGGTATGGGCAAGATTTCAGACACTAATTAGAAACCCATCAAGCTATAAATTGGATTCCTCAAATAAAATGTCTACACTCATACAAAGAGTACCAGATATCCCAATCAATAAAATAAAGCTATATTCTAAACACAATAGTCAAGACAAAAAGACTACACATTAAATAATTCACTAGTTCATCAGGTGATTTTGCGTGTTCCCTTTTCACTCACCTGGTTAATTGGAAAGTTGCTATAAAACTGTAACATCTAAATGAAGTGGACAAGTGTTCTGAGCTATTAAAATAATATCCAATAGTTGAGAAAACTTGCCAGTCCTGTTCAGCCAAAGTCCAGAGTGGGCTGAATTTTTGGAGTTTTAGTGTAGCAACTTAACCCCTTACCTGCAGAGCCTACCATCATCTGAAAAACTCACATCAGAAGTGTGACCATGTATTCTTGTCCAAACAAATCACCACCGGAAATCTGGAACAATCCAGCACACGGAACTTACTTTGAATGGCGACCCATTACTGGATCCAATGTTGACTTCTGACTGTAACACTATAACTGCACATTTACAACCTAGAAGATACAACACACTAAACCACCATCACTAGAAGGGATCCTGCAACTATTTTTTGTGAACACCATCACCTCAGCATCCTATTCGAAGCGACTCACCAACCTCAGATGGTAACTAATTTGCCATTTTCCCCCGACTACAGTTGGAAACTTGGAATTTCCAACAGGAGGAATTGCAGATCTCCAAGGAAAACGAGGACCATCAGTAAATGTTACCCTGTCATATTCTTATTTCTAACAGAAAAAAGTTGGCCTTTTGCAGGTCAGCATCCAGATAATAGAGGCTATACATCAAACATTTTCTATGTTGCACAGCAAATAGACAGCAGAGTGTTCAAAGTATAATTTGAATTAGTAGAAAATCTTTTTAGTTCCAAATACATGTCTCAGGACATTCTCTAAACCAGCCATTGTCAACATTTTTGGCTATGGCCCCCTTTGGACTCTGCTCAAAGTTTATGGACCCCCTTCCCAATGATGTTTAGTTGGGGGTTTCTTCCAGCTACATTCAAAAAAAGTTTATACTTTCCAGTCAGTGACCCCCTTAAATGTGCTGTGGCCCCTTGGGGTGTGCCATGTGGCCCTTGTTGAGAATGGCTGCTCTAAATTGTATTTTTTAAAAAAAAGGTGAATTTGTTTACAGAGAGGTTCATTTTCAGATGGCATAGATAAACCAAGGATTTTTTTCACGTCACCTTAAAATGCAAATTGGTAATGTTTTGAGATTTATACCTTTGAACCAGGTGGTGGAGTCAGACCAAGAAATGCATAAACTCCATTATCTTCTTTGGCATTGAAGAAAGCATCAAAGTCCTGAAATGACAAGAAGATCAACAACATAAATATTAAATGTGTTGACAAACTCTTAATTAAACACAGTAAATGCCAATACAGGTGTCATTATGAAGTCTAATTTGCATGGTCAAAAATCAGTTACAATAACTAAATTATTAAAAAATTTAGAATTTTTGTTCAGGATAATACCCAATACAGAAGACCAAGATGAAAATTTAACTTGCTTTATAGAAAAAAAATTGCATCTGTAAAGCTCCTCTTGACGTGGTGACTTTAGCTTTAATATTTAGGGCAAAGGATGGAAAGATCCACATTCAATTTCTCAAGAAAATTATTCTACTTTGAGAAACAGAGTTGGAGCAAAGAGCATGGAAGCAAGACGCTCTGGCCCGGTGCTGATCATCAACTATCCATTTGCACTCAGCTCATTTTCCCCTCAGCTATCAAAGAGGCCATGATATGAATCATGGGGATGCAGATGCATCAGCCCATTGTAAGTAGAAAACATTGAAAGGTCCCTATTAACTTCAAAGAAGCAGAGGTATATGGTTACCATCAAAAGAAAAAGCTCTAAAACCAAACCTGATGTCATAAGTATTGATTTTGACAGAACAAATGTAATTCAATAAAAGGGTGGTACAGATAGCATAGCGGTTAGTGCAATACTGTTACAGCGCCAGTGACTAGGGTTCAAATCTGGCACAGTCCCAGGGTGTAGGTCAATTGGGTGGCACAGGTTTGAGGGGCCAGAAGGGTTATTGAGCTGTCTGTCTTCAAGGAAGTGAAGGTACCATATTTGAGGCATACAAGAACCCCCTCCCTCTACAATTTCAGCAGGAAATCTTATGAATTTTTAATTATAATTTTTTTTGTGTACATGTTTTAGTGTATTTATGGGTAGGCCAGGTGGATCTACCTGGCCTTGGTGGCCGCCATGTTTTATTTGGCATTACTTCATTGACAGTGAACGCTAGGACAAACATGTAAGTGTACCTTCTACATCTGGGATAGCAGCAGCACTCGGGGGAGGGGGGCAGCACTTGGGGGGGGGTTCCAGGCCCTGGGGGATTCTTCCCTCCCTGATACCGATGGCAGGCATCAATATCATGCTCTCCAAAATATCACCTTTGTGTATTAGGTCCGGGGGGGTCTTTTGGGGCAATTTTTTGAGGAATAAATGGTGGTCCTATTTGCCGTCAAATACAGTATATTTGTTACCATCAAAAACACAGGCCTAGGAAACAAACCTGATGTCATCATTTTGGTTCTCATAACTATCAATTTTGACAGAACAAATAATTCAATAAAGATACAATAAAGAAAATTAGTAATAGAAATTAATTTCAAAATGTTATCATTCAAGAGGCTATAAATGAACCTCTCTTCATAGGAAATGTTAGAAAATCCCAGGGATCATTTATTGACATTAAGAGGGCATGTGATTAGAACATAAACACTAAGATTCTGAAAGATCCTAAACAGAAAAAAAGATACAAAATAGCCATTTAAAATGTTCTTACCCCACAATACAGTTCATCATTAAAGATCTGGGGTGGAAGAGGAATACCATTCTGAGGGCGCTTTTCCCCAGGAACATTTTCCCGCATCCACTTTCTGTTGTTCTCGTTTGCTGCTATATCCATTTCCTTAAAATCAATTTTATTGGCTTCCAAGAAACCCAGAACATCCTGTTGTTTCTTCTTGATCTGTGAACGGCATCATAATTAAATTGTGTACAATGGAAAACACTGACATGTTTAATGGATTATCAATCCCAGAGAGTTTGTTCAATCCTTGCCAGGGCTTGTAAAAAGGTACAAGCAGCTTCTGACCAGATGGCTACACTGTCCACCAACATATCCAAGAAGGGATTACTTACATCATATATTCAGTAAATTAAGTAATATTACATAGGTTCTGAAGAGCAGGTTATCAGCATAAACTTCAAGGCAATGAAAATGATGAACAACTACACTGGAATCCCAACAAAACATTTTTTAGATTGTTAAACACCTGCAGTACCTTTAATGGAACAAATAAAATCACAGTATTTAAAAAATGAAAATATAAACAGGGAATTAAATATCAGTAAATTTATCATTGCAGCACTGTGGAAATACAAGATGCATGACAGAACACTTGGAAGGATTAAGCAATGTCAGGACGTGTATTTGGAAAGGAAATCAAGCTCAACAAACCTAATAGAAAAGGGAGAAACAGTCGGTGCTTTGTATTTAGATTTCCAGATGCTATTAATATGATTCTATTAAGTGGCAAGTGAGCAAAATTAAAGCCTATGGCTGGAGGCAATTCATTGTCACGGACGAGAATTGGTTAAAAGGCTGGAAATAGACCTGGAATAGAAGCTCCCTTTGCCAGGAGGCAGGTAATGGGAGGAAGGGTGCTGCAGGGATCAGTCCTTCAGCTCCAGCTATTCAGATCAATAATAATCACTGGTTTTGATATCCCTATCCAAGGAAAGGTATTCTTGCCATGGAGAAAGTGAGGAGGGCTAGACTGGCAGGAGGAGTGATTTGATGGGTTTGATTGGAGTTTAGAATGAGAGCAGACCACACAAAAATAAAATCCTAGCAGATCTGGACAAACTAATGACTAGGGTGAATGCTCCCAGTGGCTACTTTCTATAACCAGGAGCCACAGGCCAAAAGTTTCAGTTATGCCATTTAGAGCCAAAAATCAGGAAAACATTTCTTTGTTTATGGTGGTAAACTTGAATTTTCCACCAAGCCTGGTAGTGCAGGCCAAAAAACAGCCAAGATCACTGAGGATCCCCTTTCCTTGATCAACAATATTCACCAGGAGAGTTGTTTAATTCGGGCTCAAAGAATTATTGAGCATCCCTACCATCCAAAATACAGCAACTTGTACCTCCTTTCTGATGGTTGAAGAGCATCAAAGTCAGGACTGCCAGGCTGGGAAATAGCTTCTTTCTGTAGGGTGTGAGACTAGACAACAGTATCCTATAACTTTGGGGTCTCATAAAGGAAACAAGCGTATTATTCTAAAATATTTATTTTATATATATTTTGTGATTTTTATGTGCTGTGTACTAAGTGTGTATGTGTATGCACCGTAGTCTGGAAAAAGGCTGTTTGAATGGTTATTTATGTACAGTCAGGTAATACTGAACTTGAACATAAACATTTTCAAAATGTCATAACACATTGTTTAATGCTAACCAGCATTAACGGACACTGGAAGATAGGAACTGTAAACGGAGGTACTGTAAATGATCAGCCAGGATCCCACTGAATGGCGAAGCAGGTCTGAATCACCTCCTCCTCATCCTATTTTATGTGTGTCAAATGCTAATAACCAATTTTACAATCACATTCAGTCCCACTATCTCTTCAAAATTATGTTTATTAAATTAAGCCTCACAATTTAATATACCAGCAAAACTCTCACTGGCCAAATCTGGTCTGGAATAAAATATGACTGCCATCTAGATCAATACAGAGATTAAAAGATCTTCCAAGTTTTGAAATTAAGAAATACATCACCAGAAACTATGTGGGGTCCTCAGTAGGGAAAGGACAAACAACAAGTGATTCATCGTACACCCAGAAACAAAATAGGAATTTCAAAATTCCAACTATAAAAGGCCAATGGTAAATTCTACACAAAGGTCTGAAGAAAACTATAGTCACGTATTCTCCGTATTTCCTCAGAAAAGTAATTGCCAGTCAGGAACCCAATAAATATTACCGACTGTTTATTAAAACCTAGTCAATTATACCTGTGCTATTAAAAGAAACAGACCCTGAGCCTTGTACTCTAAAAATTGTAATATTGTGCCTTTGTACAGCTATTATTTTAGCAATTTAAGAGATTCTATGGTTTTACAAGCATTTTAAGAGACCATTAATATGCAAAAGAGCAATGAAAATCTTAGGGATTTCACAAATCAACTCCTATTGAAACCAATGTTTGTAGAATCTTAGATTGCTTAACATGTTTAAATTACACACCAGTTTGCTTTAGATGATTAGATTTTCATATACAGATTAAAAATTGTGGTTTCAACTCCTGTAACAAGGTTTTGTGTGATTTTATTGTTGCATTTGCCAATATTTGAATTACTGAGGACCAATTAATTTCCTGTTTTGATGTTACAAGTATAGGTAATAAGAAAGAACTCCCACCTAGCCAATACTCCCTTAGCCAATATTACTACCAATATTGAGCATGTAGCCATTGATTTCAATTGTGTAGGTTTTACCTTACTTTGTGCAAAATGCTTGCTGCATTTGCCTGGCATCAGTAGCTTGTATGATCATAGTAGGTGGGGTGGGGTGGGGTGGGTGGGGGGGGGTTACCAGAGAATGTACTTGGGGCTACATTTCTGGTAATCCACTGCAATGAGTTTACTTACAATACTCAAACCATAGCATCTGTGGATTTGTATTGCTGCATATTTGAGACAGGATCTCTTATTGAAGGCAACAAGTCTCATCAACAGTGTCTGATACAGAGCATTAGAACCATTTTTCATCGTGTGTTATAGAATCAAACACAAATGTACTATAACTAATATGAATCTGGACCAAAACCAAAGAGCTTGGATTTATTGACTGAGAAATTGTATTTTATTTTTAAAATTTCCATAATGCATTCAATATCATTAATAACTCATTTAAAAGTTCCTTCTTAAAAGCAAATTATTGTGGAAACTTTAGGTTTGTTAATCCTCCATGGAAAATCATATTCTCATTTTCCCAAATTCCTCAAAATAGTTATCAGAATCTAATAGAATGGCCAATTCCTACATTCCATTCAAAAATAGGTACTTCAGGTCCAAAGCAACAACAGAAAAAAAAACACTATTTCTAAACTACGACTAAGAAAAACAAGAGGCACTTAAGCTTATTGGGCTAATAAACAATACATAGATTTCCAGGGCTCTATCAGAACATGTATGAAGAAAATACTGCATGCTTTAGGAACCAAGTCACCCTCAGTCAATAAATGTACACTGGTCCTTTAAAATATTCATAGGTTTTCCAAATTATTTTAGTTCGTGGAAACGTCAGCTCATTTACAGCTTACAACATTTAAAAAAAAATCAATCTAAAAATACAAGTCTATTTTAATTTCCTCCCAATTCATATGAGCCATATCCTTGACAGGCAAATCCAAGATGACTTGTCTCCTCATCAAGCTAAAAGAGCAGTGGCGCAGAGGAATTCAACGCGAAATACTGCTGACACTTCACCCCTGCTGCACTGAGTGAAACACTAGCTGCTCTCTGCGAGGACAGAGGATTCCAATCCACCAGCCTATCCTTCAGATGAAGCACTTGTTTGCAGCACATATACAATATTACATCAGCAGCGAACCACTGTTGCAGTAATTTCAGACATTTTAAAATGTCTACTTTGTTAGGCCCATTTGCACTTTCTTGGCAATGTCGAGCACGTTACTGAGGTAAGCATTTCTACCACAATCCTTAGTTGCGAAGTTGTGTTTTGTAGAATTGCTTTATTTATCAAAATCTTAATGGCAATAACTTATAAATTAATAATGATCAATTCCCCCCCCCCATTTAATTTGTCTTGAGCTGAAAATAGATCCCCATCATTCACAGTAATACAAATTTCACACCAAATTAAACCTATTCTGCTGTGTCAGCCCCAGTGCACATTTCTCAGAACTAACTGCGAGCAACCTGCCATTTCCACTAAAATGACAATTCAAAGAAGGGAAAGTTTATAATATGACTTGTTGGTTTCTTACATGAAGAAACTGTTCTCTAAAAACATCCAACAGAAAAGACAATTTGTGAATGTTATTAAAACTATTATTTCCAGTGCTGGTTAGCATTCAAATTAGTTGAACTACAGTTTCAAACCAAAGAGAAACAAAGCAGAAACTGAGAAGACTATTATAAACTTGTTAAAAGGGCCATAGAGAGTGAATTTTGTTCCTTACAGACTGCAGATTACATAGAAGCCCCAAGATTTGGAAGTGGAGGCACCAGGATCAGAATTCTGAGCTCAATTTAACAAATTTAATTAATATTTCACATTATTTTTTTTAAAAAATGCTGGAAATGTTTGTCTGGAAGCATCTATGGTCAACATTACAGGTCAATGACCTTTCACAAATTTTTCCTGTAGTCTGGTGAAACAAATTTTAGAGGAAGGACAATGAGCCACTGCTTTTGAATTGATATTGTAGGAAGCCACCAGACAAACGGGTTTTCTCTCAGAGAGAGAGAGAGAGAGAGAGAGAGAGAGAGAGAGAGACTCACACACACACACACCCTTGCAGACCGAGAGAGAGAGAGAGAGAGACTCACACACACACACACCCTTGCAGACCGAATGGAGCCATTCTGCAAATATAGTCACCTAAACCGAGCTTACAATCCCCAAACCAGAGGCCATCAAATGTAATATGTCAAAACAGGAAGAACAAGCAAACCTTGACTTTGTCTAGTCCTTTAAAAGTAGGAAGACAACAAGTGTTGGACCTTCTGCAGCTACACAAAGTGGCACATGGGAACAGATCAATTGATTTCAGATTTCATTCATCTCCAGCTACTTGCAACTCTTCCAGATGTACCTTTACCACCCACCAGCAGCTGGCACCACCACTTCTCCTGTTACTCACTCTCTCCCGGAATCACTCTACCTTTCCTCTGCCCCTTTCCTGTCACTTAAAACTGGTTTCATTTTAACCAAGACATTTTATCAGGCCACAATGTTAACAAATACTGATCTCAGTAGCTAATTGCAAATTTAATTATTAAAATACTCCAAAATTTTTGTCAGATTGAAATCTTCCTCCCATGGGTGGTGATGAATCTCTGAGATTCTCTGCTCGAGGGTTGTGGAGACATTTAAAGAGAAGAAATGCACTTTTTAAAAGATCGGACAATTGAGGATGATGAACAACTAGCACAGAAAATGAGTTGAAGCCTCGGGAAATTTAGTGTTGATCACACTGAATGGAAGAGCAGTCCTGAGGGACCCGCTGGCCTACTCCGGAGAGATTTCAACCACAAGAAAACTCATTTTGTTGATCAGCTTTAAATGTAAAGTTAGGCCTTGGCGGTGGGGAATGACCTGCAAGGAGGATTCAGAGAGGCTGCAATGTGATTTGAACAAGTTAAGCAAATGGGCATACTGCTTTCTTTCATTTAACCTTGCAGCAACCCACTGACAGTTAAACTTAGGTAGATACATTTAAGGGATTCTGTCTGCATTTCGCTCATACCTTGATGAAGGGCTCAAGCCCGAAACGCTAGTTACATATTTTTATATTTGCTATACACTGTTCGACTTGCTGAATTTTTTTTTTTAAACTTCAATCACAGTGTCAGCAGATTTTCATGCTTGATTCCATTATGTGAATGGTGATAAATTGAAAATAAGGTAAAATTGAGACCAAGATATCCTTATACACTAGTCACTGATAGCAGGCATTCAGGATTATCGAATGTTACTGGCTATCATTGCAAGTGCAAATCACAGAGGAAGGATGTCTTACTGCAGCTGATCAGGGCCCCATCTGGAGTTAAGCATGCAGTTCTGGTCTCCTTGATTCAGGAAGAATGTTCTTGGCATTGAGTTATTTAATATTCATTTATGGTCCATAGTGGCAGAGAGGATCAATAGAGTCTCCCACCTCGTAACACATTCCCCCCCACCGCCATTGTAGCATTGTTTGAAGAGGGCGCGCAAATTCATTGAGAACCCCTTCCACCCTTCACACATCTTGCTCCTGTCAGGAAAGAGATACAAGAGTAACATTCGAAACCAAGAGATGAAGACACCCACTTCCTCAAAGAGAGGCAAGCCTGTGGAATTCCATGCCACAGAAGTCAATGGAGGCCAAGGCATAAAACACAGTAATAAAGCATGTAGATACATTACTCAATGCCAAGATATTAAAGGGATACAGAGAGAAAGGGGTCACAATGTACTGAACAGCAAGGTGGGCTGAAGGGCTAAGTGACCTACTTCTATTTTCCAGTCACAGCCATTTGATTTAGAGTACGCAGCTGCCATTAGCATACTTGCACATTTGGAACCAGAACTCCAGAATTACAGAATACACATAGCTCAGAACCAACTATTTGGCTCAGTAATTCCATTCCAGCTCCACGCAACAACAGTCTAGCTATTTCCATTCCGTCATGCTCTCCCCTAAAAGTTCTTTCAAGTCATTATCCAACTCTAAATTTAATGCCACAATGGAATCTGACTTCACTTCGACTTCTGGAAGTGTTATCGAGTTAGTGTCTTTTTCTTCCAAACCTTGGGTTCCAAAAAGACATTACTCCATTTGTGGAATCAAAGTCTTGAATCTAAACTATCTGGATCCATTTCAGTCGCACCAAATCAGTTGCACTTTAGTGACATGAAAATTGTGGGATCATCTCCATAATAGAACTGAACTGGTCCAATAGAATTCTGTGTCTACAGCAAGTAGAGAAGTTAGCCCAGAGACTAGATGAATCAGCATTTAACAAAAACACTCCTGGTGCTTATACTTACAAGCTAAGCAGCAGAACATTCAAGCAACTGATAGTCCAAAGTGCTAACCAAGTGGATCTATATCCTTGATGTTCAACTTGTTTCTCAGAGGAAGTCAGCCAGTAAAATAGCTAGGGAGTTTCTGTTCTAGACCATGAAGACCAACAGATTGCAATGGATAAGTTGAAGGAAACGTCATTGAACAGTAGGAGACAATAGCAACACCACAGAGTGGAAGCTATCCAAGCCCCTGGATCATGAGAAAAAGATAGCTATTCATCACACGGGAGTCTTTTGTGGCTAAAAAAGTGAATAACAGAAACAACAGCATGTTCCCACCAACACAAATCTCACCACTAGAACAGTGAAGTACAACTGAGCTCCGGCCTCTGGTATGCGGGACCACACCCTGTGTCTAGTCGTTACAAAATGCTCAGTATTTTAAACCCTGGCAATGGTGGGCTTCACCATCAAGGCTGAAGTACTTTAGTAATGCAACTAACAGCACAAAGTATCACATTCATTCCAAATGGTCACATCAGCATTCATGCTCCCTCACAATTCTCCTTCCACTTTGCTTTGTCTTAACACATCCTGCATATCTTCAATTTTTTCCATTCCAAAAATGAGTTAACTTCCCCTCCAAGGCTTATGCTCCTGGTCTCAGCTATTTCATGGCATTAAAATTCAAGCTGTAACCAACACTCACTACATAAAAGTCATCAATAGTTTGAAAATACAATATTTAAAATCCAAAAACTCAGAGATTACCTTATGTTCCACAAATGAAAATATTGTTTCAGTTGTTGTCATTTATTTTTAAAAATCTCCGATTGAAAATTTGTTTAGCTGCAGCAAGCAAAAAATGCACAAATATTGTAGAATGTATAAATATACATGACAAATATCACTTCTCCCCCTCCTTTCAGTTGAAAACTAACTTTGCATCATAGTCCGTGCTCCTCCCCTTTCTCCGTGCTCCTCCCCGCGCTCCTCCCCCTCCCCGTGCTCCTCCCCTTTCTCCAACCTCCTCCCCGTGCTCCTCCCCTTTCTCCAACCTCCTCCTCCGTGCTCCTCCCCTTTCTCCAACCTTCTTCCCGTGCTCCTCCCCTTTCTCCAACCTCCTCCCCGTGCTCCTCCCCTTTCTCCAACCTCCTCCCCGTGCTCCTCCCCTTTCTCCAACCTCCTCCCCGTGCTCCTCCCCTTTCTCCAACCTCCTCCCCGTGCTCCTCCCCTTTCTCCAACCTCCTCCCCGTGCTCCTCCCCTTTCTCCAACCTCCTCCCCGTGCTCCTCCCCTTTCTCCAACCTCCTCCTCGTGCTCCTCCCCTTTCTCCAACCTCCTCCTCGTGCTCCTCCCCTTTCTCCAACCTCCTCCCCGTGCTCCTCCCCTTTCTCCAACCTTAACTAATGTACACTACTCGTCTGTTCTTCCTCTTTTCATAAATCATTTTCATAAGAGCATGAAAGTCAGGAAGTCACGTGCAGCTATATAAAACTCTGGTCAGGGCAAGGTTGCTTTGGCTACAACACTCTACAAGGATAGAGGCTTTAGAAATGGTGTAGAAAAAATGTGATCAGGATAAGAGCAGATTAGCTATGAATGGTTGGACAAACTTGGATAATTTTCTCTGGAGCATCGGAGGTCGTGAAATGATGCATCAAAGAAAATAAAATGGGAGTCAAAGGTAAGGCAGACAGAGTCTTTTCCCCAACCCACCCCAAAAATGGTAATGAGGGGGGAGAAAAGTTTAGAGGAAAACTGCAAAAGCAAGTTTTTTTTAAATTAAAAAAATAGTCCACGGCTGAAATCTACTGTCAGTGGAGGTTGTTGAAACAGACAGGCAAGCAACGATTAAGAGGCATCAAGAGAAATACATGAACAGGCATGGAGTAGAGGGACATGTGAGATTTGTTTAGCCAGGCATTATCGACCCTGTCAAAGCGGTGGGCCAAAAAGCCTGTTCTACAATTTGCATTGCTAATATTACTATTGCTAGCTCTGAGTACCAATGACACCATTTATCATGCAATAAATGAGGACTTGTGAAGAGACCACTTTATAATTATTGAGTCTGAGAAAGTGAACCAATTTCAGTAACATCAACTTTGCAATATTTAAAATCAGTAATGTAAACTTAATATTTCAAACACAAGTGTTTGGGAAACAATGCCAAATTATACTGTTCTGTTATTCATCAGAATAAAACTGTTTGGAACAAAGACAAAGTGGAGTCGTTCTAAACAAGTTAACCTTGGTCTTCAACAATTACCAACAGCTTTCCTTCCCTGACTGCAGCCAAATAAATTGCCAAATTTAAAACCTGCTTTGACATCACTTTAATCATTCTAAGCAGGCCATTAAGTACACCAGTGGTTTATGAACCAGTGACCACTGGGGAAAAAAAAATCTGAGTTGGAGAGTGTGAGCAAATTTAAATTAAGAAGGGAAAACCAGAGGTGTGATAATTGGTGGAAATCAGACGTGGAGAGCATGGGCATATTCATGTTCTTGGGAGTCACTATCTCGGAGGTTCTTTCCTGATCCAAATCAGTCATAGCATCATGAAGAAAACACGTCAGCAACTTTACTTCCTCGAGAGTTTACGGAAGTTTAGTATGACAAATGCCTACAAATGTGAGGTCAGTAGTATGCTGACCAGCTGCATCATGGTCTGGTATGGGGACACCAATAACCTCAAGAGTAAAACCCTGCAAAAGGAAGTGGATGCATTCCAGGACATCACAGGGAAAACCTTCCCCACCATTGAGAATATTTACAGTGAATACTGCTGTCAGAGAGCATCAGCAATCATCAAAGATCTACATCACCCAGCACATGCTCTGCTCTTGCTGTTACCATCAGGAAAGAGGTACAGAAGCCACAAGACTCGTACCACCAGGTTTAGGAACAGCTGCCATCAGACTCAACAACAAACTCAATCAGGGACTCATTTAAGGACTCTTACTTGTACACTTTATTGATTTTTTTTTCTTTCTGTATTGCATGGTTTGTTTATGTGTGTACGTTGAATAAGTAGTAACTCCGTCTCGCCCAACAGGAAAAAGAATCTCAGCGTTGTATGTGGTGTCATGCATGTGCTCTGACAACAAATCTAAAAATCTGAAATCTGAAGTTGTCTGATAGAGCATTTACTTTGTCCTTGCGGTACAAAGGTGTCGCAACAGACCTCTCACATTTTTATAATCCCCATTCCAAGAATAAACTTTTAACACTTCAATTATAACTGCAGAAAATCTAGAAATACAAAGCAGGTGTGACCATATCTGTGAACAAAAAAGATTTGACATTTTGGATAAATTATCTGTCACCATAACAGATGTCCACAGATTCTGAGTATTTTATATATTTTTTGACATCTGCCATTTTTATTGTTTAAAATTAGTACCTTAGCCTCTGGCTTTGACTGTGCTTTCCTCTCTCCACCATGCCCAAGATATGCATTTATAGAGTCACATTGAACATTGTGAAATATAGTGTATATAATTTCTACTCTGCAAGGCTTTAAACAATAGAAAAGACCATATTGCAAGGAAGACAATTTCAACATTAAAATGCTCGTGTCTGACATATATTTAGAACACAAGAGATGTGTATATATCTCAACATCTGAAAAGCATCTCAAAATATGTACTATTTATAAATTAAGTTCTAAGCTATAATTTTGGTTAAATTGGCATTAATATTATTCAATTATATGTCGCAAGTTCATTTATCCAGTAGCATTGCTTAGACTATCAAAGTTGGCATAAACTCCAGAATCATCTGAATGTAGAAATTAGGCTGGTTTTCAACATAACGGACGGATTTCACCACATGTTCTCAGGTAAAAATCTACACTGGACTTTCAAGGAGGCTGTTTCCAATCAAAGCATGAGCACAATTGGTGAGGCAGGGCGATGGAATTGAGATCAGAGAAATGGCCACACACTTGATTTTTAATAATTGAGTAAAGAAAATAAAGCCAAAAATTTCCCAGAATCAGCTTCAGATGGGTGATATTCGATTCTCCATAAATAGTTACAAAAATGCATTTAAACAAGATCGCTACTGAAAATATTTCACAGATTTATGAAACAATAGCAACAGTAGGCCAAGGCTTCTTTGGGCTGATAAATGCTTCTTCAACCACACTAACTGGCTTAGAAAATAAAGAGAAACAGTTTGCCTGCATAGTTAACTTGGCAAACCTGATAATTATCCTGACACATCTTAAACTAACCTCCGTGAATAAATATTATGAACAGTACTGCATTCTCTTTATTTGGAAACTACAAACCTTCTAATATATAACAGACTCAAGCTCAAATGCTTTGAGAGTCGACACCAAGGCATTAATCACTTGAATAAAAAGTAGCCAATCATTTTTGCAAAGAAAGTTCAAGTTTAAATTCAAGTTATTGTTACATGTACTAATATAAAGTAAGAGGTTGTTTTGCGAGCAGACCAGTAGCCAAATCATACATAGTACAACAAGACTGTACGAAGTGCAGAGTTACAGAGAGAAATCAGTTGGGATTGAGTAAAGGCAGCATGAGAGAAGCACTAAATTCAGTAGGTTGCAGGCAGGAACTTATAAAACTTAACATGGACAAAACCAAAGAGCACAGAATTTGAATCCCAGTCCTAATATTTTCAATTGATTAGTTTGAAAACAATGGAGATAGGGATGCCCATGATAAGAACATAAAGAATTTAATCTTTAAATCAATGAGGGACAGAGAAATGAATGAAATGCAAGGTAAAATGTTGTTGAGGTTGAAAATGCTCCACCAGCAAAATAGGTTTGGGTCACAAATTAAAATGGGGTGCTGGTTCATGATCATTCTAACACACCAAGATTTGCACTGTTATCCCCTTCATGCATCAAGCAGCTAAATTTCTACAAAATTATAGCTGATCAAACAGAACACTCTCCACCTGTTCTGGATTATTTACTGCTTTTTCATTGCAGGTAAAAAGTAAAATCCTGTCTTACATCTCACCAATAAATTAAATAGGTTAAAGTAATGATTATACAATAAAATATTATTTTTGCACAAATGGTCAAACCAAAGTACCACAAAAATGGCCAGTCACCTCTATCCATTAAAAAGACAGAAGTAGCCCATCAATATGTCTGGAGTTTGTCTGTGAAATGAACCCTCAGCCTATGGTTTCAGTTCTGTGTCTTGCTCGAATGCCCACTGTTCATTCCCCAGCTATGAGGAACTTGTTGATTGTTTTCCCTAATGAAATGTAGTCCATCTACCTTTTTAAAAAAAAAACACTAGACTGGGAGTGTAGTACCTGCAGCTGGCAGTCAACATGTTGGTCATATTGTTCCAGGAGTAGGTTGCTCACAGCAGGATTACAGGGGGAATAGGTCAAATAAGATTTGTTCTCTCATTGCTGCACAGAAACAGCTGAGATTATCCTAAATTTTGAGCAACCATGAATAGGCCACTAATTTTCTTTCGACATTGCATGGTGTACCTCCACAAAAATGCATGTCATTTGTTTTTTTTTTTAAATTTCCTTGTGAAAGTGCTTCATTCCAAGTGGTTTTGTTTCAAACAAGCAATCACCTGGGCCTATTTACAGCTTGGTTTTCCATCTCCTGCTTTATGCCAATGCATAGCTGTTTGGTAATACAACCTGTAAACACAAGGTCAGCTTTCATACTCCCAGCCTTCAGTTTTCTTCCTTCACTGAGATGTAAATAAGGCTGCTTTAAGTCTGTCTCACAAAGATCTGAATATATCATAATTTCTAGCAGTTTGTGTTTGCAAAGAAGAACCCAGATGAGACAGTCCAATTAACGTGTGCACCCCCCCCCCCGCCCCGCCCCGAGTTTAATCTGAGTTGCCATTTTTGCTTCTTAAAGAATTTTTCTAATACAGTATCTTGGCCCATTTCCAATCCTTCCTTTCATTCTTCATGACATGAACTCCATTTTGTGCCTTATCATTTAAAGATTAATATCATTGATGTATCAACTGGTCTGTCTTTTGTTTGAACACTATAGTAAATGCTCTTCAGTCCTCAATGTTGTGACAAACTATAAATCCCCTATCAAAAAAAAGTCCTTCCTATCTCATAGCCCTCTATTTTTCTTCCATTCATGTGTCTGTGTGGCAAACCACTGTTTGTATATTTATCTGTCTGGGCACACCTATTGGGTGTGAATAAAGGTGACTGTTCAGGACAGTCCACCATCAGGGACATGGTTCCATGCTATTGTGAATAAAAACCTATAAGTTTTTACATAATTTCCAGTTATTTGGATTATTGATGGTGCATCAATTTTATTCAAAATAAATTTTAACGATGGAGCAGATCCTAAACCTGGAGAAGTTGGAAATCAACCTTCAATCACCTGAAGCCTCCACCAAGCTTCGAACTCTGGTTGCATTGCTTCAAAACATTCTTACAGGCATCATTGCCATCAATTGATCAAGAGAACAGCAAGCTGCAGGTACTACACTCCCGGGTCAGGCCCCTGCTATACCCAATAATCAGGGTCGCCACTTCATACCCAGAGACAATGGACATTCTGAAAGGCCAGGGCCTGAGGAAGGTAAACAAGGTCTACACCAGACACCTCTTGGCTACCCAAAAACAGCGACCCAGGGAAATCAAACACTGAGTACCCCTAGGCCCTGCAAACTCTCAAACGGAGAACACAGAAGACCTGATTAGAGAGAGACATGTCGCAGGCATCAGGTTCAACTACATCCGTCAGACTATTGGAGGAAGGTGATCTCAACCTGTGGAGGTCAGTCGAACTGCCAGGTACGCTAGAGGTGGCCCTCTAGAATATGGAAGCCTATTTGACCTTTAGCACAGCCACCTTTGGTTGACCTGGGCACTGCCATATTGGGGCGCGCTGCCACCGCCATGTCCCCCCAGCAATCCGACCACAGCCACTTTACTCCGCGAGCACCTAACACTGCTATCAGTGTTAGTAGCACCCGAAGTGCTACTTCTGCAGGCTGAGCAAACTCCCAAGAAAACGCTGCCCAGCGAAAGATGCAGTTTGCTCTAATTGTGGGAAGAAAGAAAAATGCTCTAAGGTGTGCGAGACCAAATTACCTCAACCCAGCAGTGCTGCATCTTGGACACTCCCACCTTTGACACCCAGCAGCACTGTGTGAGAGTCATCAGGGCTGCCATCTTGCAACCGAACACATGAACTCAACATTGCACCTACAAGCAGCCACCCAATACTGACCTCCATCACATTGAATCAAGGTGCCTCTCACCAAATCGATGATGGACATCCAGGTAAGTGGCCACATGATGAGCTACCTGTTTGATAGTGGGAGCACGGAGAACTTCATCCATCTCGACAGAGAAGCACCATTCCCTTGCTGTTCGGCCAGTCTCTTTGGTTTAACAGTCGCATATGGCTGATGTCCATGGCCACTGCGTAGTGACCCTAACCATGCAGGGCACAGATTACAAAGACTTTAAACTCCTGATGATGTCACAGCTCTGCACTGCCAAGCTACTGGGAATGGGCTTTCAATGTCACCTTAAAAGTCTGTAACCAGCATTTCTTAAACCACCTACTATGCTCCACCAGCAAAAACTCCCTTGTTTCTTCCCTCAGTTTCCAGCCAGCAACTTGGCAATCTTCAAGTGTGCATGACCTGCGGACTCTCAACTTTCAAGATCATCCCTTCACCGCTGTTGCTAACCTCACCCCCAATTGTAAAGCCATTAACACCAAAAGTAGGCAGTACAGTGCTGGGGACAGGGCCTTTATTAGGTCGGAGGTACAGCAGATACTCAATGAGGGGATCATTGAATCCAGCATCAGCACTTGGAGAGCCCAAGTGGAGGTGGTGAGGAATGGGGAGAAAAACAGAATGGTAATTGACTACAGTCAGACCATTAACAGATATACGCAGCTGGACTTGTACCCTCTTCCCCGCATATCTGGTACGGTAAACGAATTTGTGTAATAATGGGTTTTCTCCACCACTGACCTAAGTCAGCATAGCACCAGCTCCCCATTTGCCTGAAGAACTGCCAATATACTGGTTTCAAGGTGGGTGACTGCCTCTACCATTTCCTGAGGGTTCCCTTTGGCATCACCAATGGGGTCTCGGTCTTCCAGCGGGAGATGGACCGAATGGTAGACCAATAGGAGCTGCAGGCCACATTCTTGTATCTAGACAACATCACCATTTGTGGCCATGGTCTGCAGGATCACAACACCTCCAAAAAATTCTCCAGATGCCAAACTCCTTAACCTCGCATACAAAAAGGTTAAATGCGTCTTTAGCACAACCCGCCTTGCCGCCCTTGGCTGCGTCGTGGAGAACGGAGTCATTGGCACCAATCCTGACCACATGTGCCCACTTTTGGAACTTCCCTTCTTCATAGCCTGGGCTTCTTTTCCTACTATGCCTAGTGGGTCCCCTATTATGCAGACAAGGCTCACCCTCTTCATTAAATCTACCTCCTTTCTCCTGATGTCAGAGGCCTGTCCAGCTTTCAGCTGCATCAAGGCAGACACTGCCAAGGCTACGAATAACACCGTGAACAAATCCACCCCATTCCAGGTGGAGAGCGATCCATCCGACTTCACTCTGGCGGCCACACTTAACCAGGTGAGCAGACCCAATGCCTTCTTTTCCCACACCAGGGTTCCAAAATTTGGCACTCCTCTGTCGAGATGGAGGCCCAAGCCATTGTCGAGGCAATACAGCACGGGAGACACTACCTAGCTGGCAAACAATTTACCTTGCTTACTGAACAACGTGCAGTTAGTGTTCAACAACCAGCAGTGAGGCAAAAATCTAAAACGATAAGAAAGAGGTGGAGAATTGAACTTTCCACCTACAGTTATACTGGCCCAGGAAACTCAATGAAAGCCAAGATGCTCTATTCCACAGAACATGTACTAGGACACAAAAAGACTGACTGAAAACCATCCAAAACAATGTCTGCCACCCTAGAGTTACCAGGTTCTTCCACTTTATCAAAGCCCACAATCTCCTTTCCTCCATTGAGGAAATCAGGACCATGAGCAGAACCTGCCAGGTCTGCATGGAGTGCAAACCGTACCTCTATCGACCAGACAGAATGCAGCTGATAAAGACCACCCACCCCTTTGAATGCCTGAGCATCAATTTCAAAGGACCCTTCCCTTCCTCTGACTGCAATATGTACTTACTCAACATCGAGGAGTACTCACATTTTCCGTTCCCCATCCTCTGTCATCAAGGCCTTAAACAGTCTCTTCACCCTGTTTGTGTTCCCCTGCTATATCCATAGTGACCAGGGGCCCTCCTTCAAGAGTGACGAGCTGTGCCAGTACCTGCTGGTCAGAGGGATCACAACCAGCAGAACCGCCAGCTACAATCCCCTTGGGAATGGACAGGTGGAAAGGCAGAGAGCTACCATCTTGAAGGCCATCCTCCTAGCTCTGCAGTCTAGAGGCCTTCCAATCTCCCACTGGCAAGATGTCCTCCCCGAGGCACTCCACTCAATAAGATCACTCCTATGTACCACCACCAATGCCACTCCACATGAAAGACTGCTTTCCTTCCCCAGGAAGTCTGCAATAAGGACCACACTGCCAGCCTGGCTGACGTCCCCAGGCCCAGTCCTACTCTGGAAGCACATGAGGAGCCATAAGTTTGACCCACTGGTCAAAAGGGTCCATCTCCTTCATGCCAACCCCCAATATGCCCATGTGGCATACCCTGATGGGCACAAGGACAGTGTCTGTTAGGGATCTGGCACCCTCAAGAATTCCAGAGACCATTACCAATCACTCCACATCTCCCTCATGTATCATCACTTATGATGCACCAGGGCCATAGCATGTTACTCCAGCCTCAATAGATGGTAAGCCAGTCTCATTGCCACGCACCCACCAAACCAATGCCAACAACTGCATCCAGGCAAACCAGATCATCCAGGATCCCATCGCTGTGCTGCAGTTGGTACTGCAATTGTCACAGCAACAGATCAGACTACCCGAAAGACTTAATTTATGATAACATCTACTGTACTTCACCCCGCCAGACTCTCTAAAAACAAGGAGGGGTGAAAATGTCGTAAACCACCGTTTGTATATTTAACTGTATGGGCACACCCACTGGCTGACTGTACCTGTGGCTCCTCTCACAGATTCCTGAATAAAGGTTTCTGTTCCACAGCCCCTTCCCCAGTTCAGGACAGTCAACCAGCATGAATGTCCCTCCATTCTATTGTGAATAAAAGCCCATGGTGCATCAATCTGTCTTAGAGTCTCTTAAATGCCCTTAATGTTTCCACTTCCACCACCACCACCCCAGCAATGCATTCCAGGCACCCACAACTCTAAAACTAATTCCCCTGGTCTCTCCCCTAAACACTCCTCCCTTCACTTTGTACAGATGTCCTCTGGTGTTTGCTGCTCCCACCCTGAGAAAAAGGCTCTGCCTGTCTATCTTATCTATGCCTCTCAGAATCTTTCAGACCTCTAAGTCACCTTGCATCCTTCTTCATTCCAAAGAGAAAAGCTCCAGCTCCACTCACCTTGTCTCCTAAGACTCATTTTCCAATCCAGGCAACATAGTGGTAAAATTTCCTCTGCACCCTCTCCATAACTTCCAAATCCTCCCAATAATGAGAGGACCAGAACTGAACAGACATTCTAAGTGTGGTCTTACCCGAGATTTACAAGGCGTTCAATTGTTCTAAAAGCTGCAACATATTAAATTTACACAATCCCATTTCCAATGCTCTTGCTCAAGTTTATTAATTAATTAATTATTCCTAGCATACGGATTTTAAACTTTGTCAGGATTTAAAAATCATACTTCCACTCCAATTAACAGATAGAGGGTAAAGGTGGGGGGCGGGGGGGGGGGGGGGGGAATTACTTTTGCACTGTTACCAGTGCAATATCACAGGGATCAATTCAAAGACCCTCACCATTTGTTACATTGTTGACAACTGATATTCATGCAGGAGAAATGATTAGTAAAGCAGAGGAGATGACAAAAACTGGTGGCTTTGTGGATAGCAAGGACAGGATGATATTGATTGAAAGATAAGCAGAGGAATGGTAGCTGGAATTTCATCCCGTCAAGTGATACATTTGTATCACTTATACCCTGAGGACCAACAAGGGTGGACATAACACAATGAATGGTAGGTCTAGACATAGAATTAAGGAACAAAGATCTTGGTGTGAAAGTAAAATAAAACTTGAAGGCATCAGCAAGGTGAAAGAGGGCAAAGAATACAAGAACTGAGTTTACGGTACAATACAGTACGGGCCACAGGGGCAGTACTGTATGCATCTTTGGTCATTATACTAAAGGCTAGAGTCAGAGTTCTACAGCATGGAAACAGGCCCTCCAGTCCAACTTGTCCATATTCACAAAGCTAGGCCCATTTGCCTGCATTCACCCCATATCCCTCCAAATATACTGAAGAGGGCGCATAGGAGATTCTCCAGGATGCTGCTTTCCAGTTCGGAGGAAAGACTATGTAGAGCTGTTTTATTTTGTTGGAGGGGAGGAGACCAAGGGGAACTGTGTTGGTGTACATATTAAGAGGGTCTGGATGCGAGATTAGATTGTTGTGGAGTTTGCTTACATAGGTCAAAAAGTACTTTAATGTTCGAGCTCATTTGAGCGAAAACCACCAAATAAGAAACAAAGGTAGGAACCTGACTGCCACGGTAAATTTTGGAACAAATTCTACCTGCTGAAATCATCTTAATTAGTAATGAATCAAGCATGGAACATTTTGCTAAAATGATAACACTGCTACTTTTGCCCATTAAAAGCCACTGGAGGAAAATGGGAGAATCGTCTTAAGTATCTTTAGCAGAACTGATAATGAACTAATGGCTTTTTATTTTATGACTCCAAGTACTATAAAATGTTCTACATTCTATCAAATAGTTGACACAGAAACTTCCACTCCAATTAACAGATAGAGGGTAAAGGTGGGGGGGAGAAATTACTTTTGAGATTAAAAACCCTATTACCAGTGCAATATCACAGGGATCAATTCAAAGACCCTCACCATTTGTTACATTGTTGACAACTGATATTCATGCAGGAGATATGATTAGTAAAGCAGAGGAGATGACAAAAACTGGTGGCTTTGTGGATAGCATACATTTTAAAGTTTTGTCACCTTCTTCCAATGCTCACTTCAAAAGTAGTATTTTTATGCTTTTTAAAAAAAAAGTAAAAATCATTTTTTGGGCTATGAGACTATGAGCAAAGCAGCAGTCAAGTCAAATTTATTATCACCTGATTGCACAAGTACAACCTGACAAAACAGCATTCCCCAGTCCTCGGTGCAAAACATGCAAACACAACCAAACACAGCACACATATAGACAAACAATACACATGCAGGACAACTTTTCATCGATACAAATATATTAATATCGTTACATGAATAGGAGAGTCTCGGATGGTTAGTGTGAGAATTCCTTTGGTCATTCAGCATTCTCACTGCCCGTGGGAAGAAGCTGTTCCTCAGCCTGGTGGTGCTGGTTCCGATACTCCTGGATCCCTTTCCTGATGGGAACAGTTGAAAGATGCTGTGTCCTGTTTGGAATGGACCCCTCAATGATTTTGTGCACCCTCCTCAAACAACAATCCTGGTAGTGCACGTCAATGATGGTAGTGGGGGTGAGATTCCAGTGATCCTCTCTGCCACTCTTATGGTCCTGTGGATTGACCTCCAATCTCTGCAGCAACCGTACCACACTGCGATGTAGCTGGCCAGGATGCTCTCAATGGAGCTCCAATGAAGGTTGACATAATGAAGGCCAGTAGCCTTGCCCACTCAGTCTTCTCAGAAAATAGATGAATTCTACAATGCCCATCCCTGTTAACCTGGTAGTTTTAATAACCAAAATTAACTAGTCATGAAATTGCAGCAGGCTTGGATAATGCTGCAATTGCCAAAACAGCAACCTGATCTTTATCAATCTCTATGCTGTTCAATTAGATTTAAATGCATTCTTCAGTTGGGAAATAAAAAATTATAAATATTTAATTTTGATGATCCTTCCAAAATATATTCAAATAAAAAGATAAATGACAGAAGATCTTGCA